>NC_054406.1:20915407-21559368 GCF_017976425.1 Toxotes jaculatrix
TAGCTACACTTAAAAGTCACTGAGGGCCTCCTACTGTGAGATTTAGTAATTATGCATGCTTCCATTAAAATGCCAACAAAAATTCTGCTTAATTTTACACTGCTTTACTGTTCAAGTTTCCTTCTCACCATGGAGCCTAACTGCTCTTGGGTGGGAAGCCAGTTTAGGATCCCTCGTGGGTTATCATGACAAACAAACAAACAAACAAACAGGATTCTGCAGCTGACAGGCTAAAACACCTGTCACTGAAACAAACATGCTCCCAGACATATTTATCTCTAAAGAACAATGCTTAATGGAACCTTAATGCAACAATCATCCTCAAATTGCCACAAGATCCATAAGAAGAAGAAGAAGAAGTGAACACTGTTAAGATCCTAACTTGAGGGGGAAAAAAAACAAACAGCTACTGTATATTTCATGAGAGCTGTTGGATGATCAGTGCCTTTGCCTCTGAGTGCCTTTGGAGTCAGCAGATACAGAGGAACTACATCTAAAGCCCCTTTCAGCTCTGGCTCTAACACTCAGCTTCTTCAGTTCTTCTTCATATTTGAATATGCGTATCAAGACCGCAGCAACTGTATCACTTCCTACTTCTTGTATCAGAGCGTGCGGTGGGTGGTTTCATTGTGATGCATCAAGCGTGTGGAGGGAATCCATAGCCCAATTAAGCTGATGTAATTTTATCATTTGCTTTCAAGGACGATCAGACCACCCTATCACACAGTGACTGTGACAGGATGGTCTGGTAGTAATATCTCTGAGCACACATCACTCCCAGTCCGATTAACGGGAGCTACCAGCGTCCCTGCTTATTCCTGATTTGATTTACTCAAGGAGGGAAGGATTTACTCAGTACTAAAATTCTGCCACACTCGCGCCAAGATCACCGCCCTCAGCATCCCTGTTTATTTTTAACATTCTCAAACGAAGTATGGCCTATGATTATTATTGGGAGCTTTTTATTATTATTGAAGACAACAAGATTTAAAGTTATGTAAAACTCTTAGTGTGAGCAGGTGTATGTGCATCATCAGCTGTTTAATCCTGTACTGGTTCCAATCGATATGATACCATTTGGGGAGCAGCTGTGCCACCGTGAGGCCTTGAATCCTCAGCTGAAAAGGAACTGGGAGTAAGGTTATTGATGGCAGTTGGCATGTGGCAGTACAGGGCGGTGGTCTCCGAGGTTTCTTATTGGGCGGCTGGAAGCGCAGCTTAGGGAAGACTAGACCATCTGGCGAGTTACCTGAGCAAGGTCAGTGTGAGTGGAGATTTCCATTAATCAGCCTTTGTTATGGTTGTGAAGAGCTGCTCAGACTGGACAAGGTGGGAGGAGAACAAAGAAGCTATTGTCCTACAAAAGATGTTAATTGATCGTCTGGGTGAGAAGTTGTTTTGAAGAAAGGTCTGACTCTGCAGTTAGTGTGATCATACATGGGCATGTTGGAATTAAAGTCATCAAGATGTCATTTTGATGCTCGTAATTCAACAGCTGTTAGCATTGTGGCATATTTGCTGTCTCTTTACTACCTTCCAGTGGTAAGTAATAGCTAGCTAGATTAATATGGTGTTTTTCAGCCAGTGCTAGCGAGCTTGTGACTCTGTGATTTACTGGAAATTACACTGCAATAATTAACAGGTATCTTGTTATTGCCTTGATTTTCTAAGCTGCTTATTGAGGATTTTGGACCATTTCAGGGATGGATCACCACAAATCCATTTTCTGTCTTTAGAGAATACACAATTGATAATTAGTAGAGTAAATTTGTCAAAATTCATTCCTGAAAGTCCTTAGATTATGACAGAGTGGTATTAAGATGGAGTCTTAAACAGCTAAGTGCAAAGACGGTCAATGGCAACTTACCCAAACACATTATTAACATAGAAGCAGTGCAAAGAGGCATTAAAGGTAAGGTGAAGTGGAATATTCAGAGTAATGTAGCGATTAATCACTGTCTTCTCAGCCAGTCACATTACATTCCCTTAGACCCTTCACACAGCTGTGCCAGCCACAGTGGGCTGCGACAGAAATGATTCATGAAACAGAAGGCTGGGTGCAGAAAGCAGAAAAATAATAATGTTGTAATGACGGTTCAGAATGGAAATACGGGACCATGTGACACCACAAGTCTAGAGCCAGAGGTACCAATCCCAGTCCCAAAAGCTGTTCCATATATAAACATAATAACATGTATTTAGACTAAAAATATACATATAAGATATATAAGAGCACATAACAACACATTTTAGCACTTACATGTGCACTCAAGGGCGTGCCACATGTACACACACTTAAGCAACGCTATTAAAGGACGCACCTTTGGCCAAGCGAAGGTAATTTGCATGTGGATGAGGCTGAGTCCTGTTGTGGCGCAGAGAGAATGATTCATCAGTCTGACGACCTTGCAGAAAGTCACCTACAGCGGTTTGGAGCTGAGGTCTACAGAGAATCAGGCCAAATGGAAGCCTGGTGCTGTGCTGAGGAAAAAAAAAAAAAAGCTTCAAAGTTGTGTAGATTTTGGAAGATTTGGGCTTTTAGGGGGTGCTGAGAATGAAAGAGTAGTATGTTTGCATTTATTTGGCTTTGATTTGAACTGAAATGATTTGTTTCTGAGGGGATATGGGATTCCAAAGGCAGAGATACTGGGGATGTACAAAAAACATCTTCTGACAATTTGCTGTGCTGAAAACCAATTTTTTCATCAGATCATCTTACCTACAATGTGCCATTGATCCTGCCTGTGTCTCCATAGCTCTGCGACCAGTGGACAGTGATCTGTGTCAGGGCATCCCCCCGAACACCACCCAGCTCTGCCACATTAGCTGTCCTGTGGAGTGTGAGGTCTCTTCATGGAGCGCCTGGGGACCCTGCACCTATGAAAACTGTCAAGACCAGACAACCAAGAAAGGTAAGAGCTCGCTTTGAGAATTACAATGCCACTGGGTTACAAGTAGTCAATGGATTCTATGGGCATCGCAGACCATTAAAATATGGGTACTTCAGGTGATAAACTAAAATTTGTGGTGTCCGTCTTTTGTACATGGGAGAGATTTTTGGCCTTTGTACGTCACCAATCTGTTTTGTGTCTGTTTTAAAGTACTAAAATATTGGCACTGTTCCCACCATGAGCAAGCACTTGGCAACAGCGGAGAACGAAAACCAGGAAGAACTGGACTCATGGTGGACAGCATTCTTCATGGACCGGTTGGGTTGAAGGGAGAGAAGTGGAAGAGAGAGGAGAAAGAAGGGGGAGAGTGGGAAAGAGAGAGAAAGAGCAGGAACAGCTTACTGTTATATTTAAGCACTGTCAGACTATATATTACAATGATAATAATAACAGTGATACTTCTATGTGTAATAACGTTCTCAACAATAACTGCAGCAATGATAGCAGCATCAGTTAATTAAGAGAAGCCATACAGTGTGATAGAAATGAATGGGGGGGTGGGGGAGTATGGGTGTCAGAGCCCTAAATCCTGGCCTTGTGCGAACACCGGAGGAGGGCACCAGACTCTGAGTGGGAGGAAAAGCATCATCATCTCCCCGTCGTATTTGTCGGCTGTTTTGGCAGGTTGTGCTAGCCCATCAGCGCGGTTGACACAGTCGCTGCCTCAGCACCTTAATTATCCCATGGAACAGTGGTGTCCGCCATGACTAATGCATGTTGACTCTGCTTTAATGAAGTGCTTCAAATGAAAGGGATGGCTGGAAAGTCTTCTCCATGTATCTTAATGATGGATCCGCTCCCACTCGCTCGTTTGCTCGCTAAGCCACTTCTGCTCTCGCGGCCCGTCTACTGTGCATTGTGGAAGGCGAGAGCGTGCACGCACACAGAGACACACGCACACATCCTCATGTTTGTGCGCCCTGGTTCTCATTATCCACAGAGATATGGAGTCAGAACGGGTCCTCCTGGCTTTAAAGCTTTTTATCCTTCCAACATGAAGGAACATGGGAATCAGTAGGCTGTGATTACAGCTGAACATTAGTTTGTACTGTCTGATCCATATGAAGAGGAAAGCATATCTCTCTAGTGTTTGACCAGCATGCAGCGACTGCAGTTAGCAACAGTGAGGGCTGAAATATCTCATTTCAATTTTTCAAAACCATCGCGGCTGGAGTGGCTGGAAGATTAGAATTGTAGTATTTTTTATGAATTAAACTCCAGCCTTGTATTGTAGCATTACTCAGTAACTGATGTTCAAAAGTCTGACAACGTAGAAGTTTTGATGACTGCTCCAAACCCTAGAAGGTCCAAGAAATTCAGTGCAGAGTCAGCCAGGTCGAATTCATGGGGATTTGAACATGAAGTCATTATGATGACGAGAGGACATAGTATCCAGGATACAGCTCCTGTCGTCCACCATTGTCACTGTCTGATGCAATCTATGAGGAAGACAGACTGTACAAAATGATTGAAAATGACACATCGTTTTGCGTCACTCTGTTAACTTTTTGTGTCTCTATGGGGTTGCTTAGTTGTTGACACTGTGCTCGTTTTGGGGTTCTTTGAAGTCATCTTGCACATCTCTGTGGTCCTTTTGTTCCTCTGTGGGCTCACTTTGTGCCACTTTGTTAAAATTTTGATTCTCTTCTGTCATTTTTCATCTCTGTGTGGCTTGCATCTCTTCGTAGTAGTCAGTTTTATCCTGTTTACATCTGAGATAAGATCAACCAATCGCAACACGCGACATCACAGATGGCGACATAGCAGATCACTTTATCGTTTGCAGTTAGTGCTTTTGGATAAATCAGATGCTTCACAATGATGTTGACACTAACCAGTTAGCTGTAAAATGAGAACATGTCATTAACAGATGATTATAGTCCACAAAGGTGAATACGTGCTGCAGCAAGCAGTTACACCTTTAACATGATTAAAAACTGGAACAGCTGTTTGCCACAGCCTCTGTCTCAGTGGATTTTATTACTGTAGACTAGATTATTCTAACCAGGTCAGGGCTGAATGGGATTTTCACCGTGGGTCGGGGCTGGTGTCTCCTCTGACCACTGGCACAACTGCTGTGCCATAATAGGACACTCTTCTTAAAAGGAGGGCTTCATGGTAGATATAAATACTCTGACAATCTCAATATGAAATTTACACTTTTTTCCATCTAATTGTGATCACTTGGTTTTAAATTAACCCCCGCTGAGTAATAATTGTAACTGTGACTACAGTATAAAAAAATGTATTTTTTGCTTCTCCATATTCTTGCCTCATTTGTTTATTGCTGCAAGAGGTCTGATTAAAAAAGAAAAAATTAAAAAAATAAAATCGTGGCGAGAGATTTGAAGACTGCAATCTTGCAAATTGGGATTTCGGCTAAAAAGAAAAAAAAAAAAGATCTTGATCAACCCTCACAACAGCACTTTTAATTTAAGAACGTGTTTAGGTTTTTAACTTTACCCTCACCATCACCGTTCCTTGAGTATCATTGCACAGCCTCACTATCCTGAGCTGATATCATGTACACGATTAGATAATCACTCAAGTGTTTCCATGTATGTGTCTTCAGAGAAAATGAAGCATCTGAAGCTTTGATGGCAGCTGCATGTGCTGCACTCGTGACTTTCATAATACACCCTGCAGATAGCAAGTGAGTGATGGCAGATAGAATTGAATTCCCTGCACCCCAAGCCTCATCTTTCTTCATGCAACCCCCCCCCCACCCCCCCCCCCCACCCCACCCCACCCCGGAGTAAAACCTCCTTCAATGGGTCCAGACACATGGCGGTACATGTTCTGCTGAGCTGCCTGATTAAATAAAGGTTTTGAGGGGAAAAGAGAAAAGAATGAAATAGAAAAGGGGAGATTCTGCCGCCTCCACCTGAGTCCTGCAGGCACTCCAGGGCTCTGCTGCCTTATCAGACCAGAGCAGGAGTTTGGATTAGGGGGGGCGGGGGGGGTGACTGACCTTGACTGGGCTGGAGTTAACGCCCCCGCCAGTCCCCTTCCTCCTCAGGACCCGGGTCGTGGAATCCCATGCCCTTGAGCAAAGGAAATGACACACACATGAGAACAAGCCCCAGCTGAATTAATGGATTCCTGCATGCATTAGTCACTTTGGATAAAAGCTAATGTAATGAGAGGAGAACAAAAACAGTCATTATGTGAAGTTCTTCTTGGAATTTCTGTCAACTTCAGGCTTAATGGACTGTCATATTAAATGCAATATCACGATGATCATCAAAGGCACACTGTGACCACGGAGTGAAGTTAATGTGCTTACAGTTGCACATTAGATACGTTCAAATTGCATCAAGTTTTTGCTCAGCAGATCACGGGGGGTGGGTGCTGTGGTTAATTAGTTCAAGTATGGTTTTTGTTCCTTTACTTCATTAAGTTCCTCTTTTTCTTCCGACAGGCTTCAAACTGAGGAAGAGGAAGATTGTCAATGAGCTAATGGGCTGGACAGGGAACTGCCCCCATTTGGTGGAGGCAATACCGTGTGAAGACCCCAGCTGCTACGACTGGCTGGTGATTAAATTGGAGGAGTGTATCCCTGATAATGAGAAGGAGTGCGGGCCAGGAACCCAGATCCCTCAAGTGCAGTGTATCGACAGTGATGGTGAGTAGACACGTGACACAGAAAAAAGTCTAACACTGACCACACTGACTCCACCTTTGGTTCTGAGCAAACATGCTTCTGTGTAGAGATCACCTGTAAGTCTAATGCAGGGGTCCTCAAGCCTGACACCATGGGGCTCCCTTCAGACAAAATCAAGACAGCTTCAATCGCCCAAAACTCCCTGTCAACCAACACGAAATCCTTGAAATTATGCTGAATTAGCTCGTAGCAGATCCTGTTTGTAATGTATCCATAGATGTACAGATTCTCAGTGTGTGTGTGTGTGTGTGATTCCTAAGCGAATTTATGGATGTCTATTTGGACATCTGAGGTAATGGTATTCTTCAAAAGTGTACATCACACTGAATCTTAAAATATGTGTAGTGTGAGTGTGTTCAGATTGAACTGAGTTATAACTGTGACAAGTGTATTGTAACATTTATATGTCAACTACATTTCCTGATCTTTCTTCACAGCTGGACTTCTTTATTTATGGTACACCACATAGCTGGAGATGTAACTGCTCTGCTTAGAGGTTGTGTTCAATGTGTTGTGGGTCAGTTTACTCAGCTCTGATGGCTGTAGCGTTACTTAGCCTCCCATTGAACCACCACACTGCCGGGCCTTTAGGCTTGGCTCACTGCCCGTCATTGTAATTGCTGTATTTGGGACCTATCCCTCTATTGTTTGTGCTATTCTACGCAATGGCATTGTGCTCCTATGTGTGTGTGTGTGTGTGTGTGTGTGTGTGTGTGTGTATATACGTGTGTTGCTGCTTGGACCTGGGCTCCAGCACAAGGCCACTGGCCAAAACTGTGCTGGCAGAGAATGTGAGGCACCAGGAAAACAGTGCTGGCTTTAGTGTTAATTTTGTCAGTTATTTTTAGATTTAGTCTTAGTCCTGAAATAAAATAAATGTTTTAGCTTTAGTTTTACTGGTTAGCTTTCACCATATTTAGTCTGCCTTTTTGTCAAACTTCAGCAAACGGCTTTCAAATAAGACTTCATCCAACTACTTTTAGGATAAAAGCAAATTAACAGAAAAATAAGACACAAAATGACAGGTTATATGATTAAGAATGCAGCTTTGCTGAGAAAGTGTCTGCTCTGATGCTATTACTTTAAGCAATACATCCAGACATGAAAAGCCTGCAAAGATGCAACACTATCACCAAATCCATTCCAATATGAGTCAATTATTGCTATGATCTGAGCTTCCTCTTTCTGTTTCTGACAACACAAACCCTGAGTATTCAGAAAAAAAAAAAAGAAAACCCATATGCAACTGAAAAAGGACTGTGCTAGAAAAGTGTTGCTTTTATTCTGTAATTTTGTCAGCTGCAGTGGTAGGGTTATATTAGGCTGTGTTACACTTATACAGAGAGTGGAAGTGTTTATAATAGTGTTTAAACCACCATTTAAATAAAATTGTAAAGAAAAGATTTGGAACAGCTTTGCATCCAACACAAGCTCTGTACTGGGCAGACTTTATTCCAGCCCCAAACCAGTCCTCTTCAAACCAGAGACTTCATTTAGCTAGCATGGACCCATTCAGAAGTGGCAAGACCTAAACTGCAAATGTGTATAGCAATAGTATGGTTAGCATGACTAACACTCCAAAACAAACAAACTTGCAAAAGTAGCTCAAGATACACGACTTTACACATCACGTAACTGTATACATCATGTGACTTTACACATCACGTAACTGTATACATCATGTGACTTTACACATCACATGTCAGCAAAATAAA
Organism: Toxotes jaculatrix; assembly: GCF_017976425.1. Taxonomy (NCBI): domain Eukaryota; kingdom Metazoa; phylum Chordata; class Actinopteri; family Toxotidae; genus Toxotes; species Toxotes jaculatrix. The sequence continues at coordinate 20,923,738 of NC_054406.1, forward strand.
GCAGCAAAAACAAAAATGTCTAACATTAGATATAAAGTTAGGCTGCCTAACTTTATTTCTTCATTTTGAAGTTTCTGTGAGATGTCACGTCCATCACTCCCACAGTTCCACTCACCCTGAGACAAGGCTTAAAACTATATATACCATCAACTTTTTTCATGACAGAACTATGGAATGAATGAGTTTGACATGGAGCTGGAGACTGGAGTGGGACTGCAGTGTGAAGAGTAGGTGGGGCAGATCTACCATTAATAAAATGCAGTCAACAGTATCCACCAGCCTTTACATTGCATTTATACACCATGTGCCACTGGGTCCAATTAAAAGTTAAGTCTGCTGGACTTTTGTACTTGAGTGGAGCTCAAACTTTCAGTTTCTGCTGAAAGCAGTACAAAATAATATGTTACTGAAAACAAACATAAGACATGTGTCTCCTCTTCTGGGAAGGTGGGAACAGAAAACAACTAGGATTTTGGGAAATATTTTCCTCTTTGATTTCCATTCATTTCAGATAATCTAAATGCTAAATGCCGGCTCCTGTCACCCTCACATATCCTCTGAGGCAGGCTGTGGAAAAGCAAACATTTGTTATAATAAACTGCAGAGGGAAGAACGCCTTGAGAGAATTGTTCTGTTTTTAATCTGATTTTTTTTTTTTTTTTTTTTTCATGGGTGTGATGTAAAATTTAGATGATGTCGCGTCTCAGGGAAATATCCAATTCAGTAATGGAGATATAACAAAAAGCTGAGTTATTTGAAATGAAACAACAACAACAACAAAAAAAGTGGTACAGAATAGCATGAAAAAGTCAACCGTGTGGGGGGGAGGGGATATATGGCTGTTGTGGGTAGATTCCTGAACCATAACACAGTAGCTGCTAATGAGGGCTCTGGGGAGACAGAGAGAAAGAGAGATGGGGATTGTTCATCAGTTTTCATATTATACTTATCATCAAGGTCCACATGCACAGGCTGCAGTGCACCATGTTGTTGCAGTGGCAGTAATTGCTTTTCTTCCTCATCCCAAACTTACTTCTACTAATTATCCTTATTCCCTTTCCCATGAAAAAGTTGAAAAAAACTTTTTTTTTTTTTAAACTACTGATTGATAGAGTATAATCACTGGCTGTGGTAAAACCTATTGACCCATTCGGCCCAACACTGCAGGTATTATGCCAACTGACCTATTATCAGAAGAACTGGACATTGTTGATGTTTGAATATAATTTACTTTCTTCTCACATCCACACTCAGACTATTCTAAAATAAAGTATTTTCTTATTTCCCATAATGTGGTTAGTCGGGTGTTGAATCCTACAATTGGAAACATGGTACTGTCAGACCATGCACCGGCGGATTCAGTTTTCCATCCACTAGATAAAGTTGAAAAAACCCTGAGATGGCATTTTAATAACTATATGCTGAACAGGGAAGAGAATTGCAACTTTATTATGTCTGCAGTGCAGGAATTTTGGGAGCATAATGAAGGCTCTATTGAGGATTAAGGTATAATAAGGGATGCTTTTAAATCTGTCTTGAGGGGGCGTATTATTCAAAGAAAGCTCACTTATTAAGAAAGCAGAATGTCAAAGGATGCTCAAGTTAAATCAAGTTATTAAAAAGCTCAAAAAGCAATACATGGAGCAGCAAGACTCAGATACATGGGGTAAATTGTATGAGCATAAATACGAACTGAATGACACAGGTGAGAGAGCTGACAAAGTACTGGCTCATAGAGTAAAACAAATACAACCTCATACAACATTATTCCACTAATTTATGATAAAGACAAGAACCTCGTTATAAACAAAAGAGACAGAAACACCACATTCATTTTAACCAAGAACTGTGTACATGACAAATTAGAACGGCTCTTCAAGCTCTTCCTTTGAGCTTTAACACAGGGTGAGAAGGCACTGTCTGAAGCTAACTAGCAAAAACTCTTGGTATAGTCTCTCCATGTGCAACACGCTCACAATTCATTTATACTGAATGGACCCTGTTGGTCTCCTTCTAAATTAGCAAGACTTAAATTTCGAAACAGTGATAGATGTTGGAGATGTAATAGAAAGGAGGGAACTCTGGTGTCAACGTGAGAGGAATTCATTTCTTCCTTGAATAAAATGTTTGGAATACACTTGATCAAAAAACCCAGTCTCTTTGGGTTTACAGCAGTCAAAACGCTGGAGATTATGGTGTCGCTCAGCTATGATCACAGCAAACTTTTGAACAAAGACATACTTTATTATATATTGTTCATATAATTGTGATGAGGCAGCTGCTATTTCTATGCAAATTTAGGCCCAAAAACTTTAATAGATAAATAAATGAATAAAAGAAAGCTGAGGAAAAAAGCCCCACTTTCCATGGAACCTTTCAGGTCTGCACAGATCTCCAGTAAACCACAGCGAATGAAATACTCAGCTCAGCCTATACTTTGGTGAACACTGCACAGCCATGGCACATATGACAGACTTTAACTACATTTCCCCCAAGCTAGCTCTGGATTTTAGACAGTTACTGCAGTACCTGAGTATTATTTTATGTCTCTGTGGAATTAAGCAAACAGCTGTTCAAAGGTTTTACCTATTGTAAAATAGTTGATGTATTAAGAGGAACAGAAACTAATTAAAATAAACATTTCAACAGCATCATTAGAGGCTGTGGAGAGAACACATATCTGACAGTATCACTTATCCTTTGAACAAGCCTCAGATACTCCTCCATCGTTTCCCTATATAGGTAAATACTTTCAGTCCCAGTGATAAAAGAGTTTTTCTCAAGGTGACCTCGTCTCCATCTTACTCACTTTCTTCCTCTCCTTCCATCTTCTGAGAGGCACTCAGCTAAAGAGATGTGGGCTTTCTTTTATGGCACCCTGTTGAATCAGACTTAAATTAGATTAGCGCAGCCTGCTCCACACAGTCAGCTTGGATTTAGGCTTTCTTTCTTCCCCATTAGCTCTGACTGCATGAGAGGAAATCCTATGGCGTTTAATTAGTCTCAAAACCCACGCACATAATAACCAGGCGCGTGCAGAACAGCATCCAGGAGCGGAAATCTACTTTTGCGAGAGAGCGTTTCTGCTACATGTGCTCAAAGTCGGTCCCGCGAGTGCCCTCGACCCCTCCCTACGCCACTGCGACTGCTCAGCATTCGCTTGGCTGATGTCTTCGCTCCTGTTTTCATTCATTTTATGTCACTACTTCTGCCAGGGAGGTTATATTACCGGTTTTGAAATAAAAAGGAAGAAAAACAAACTCTTAAAATTTCCAAGAGTCACAGGTATGTATGTAAACACAGGTTTAAACATAATTGAACAAACATTAGTAACACATAACCCACTTAACAAGCAAGATTCTGTAAAAAAGTCATACAGAGTTGTATTTTTATTTGCTCCTCTCGAGAATGGTTTTCTGCTGGTGGATATTGTTGTGTGTACTCCTATCACGTGCACGCGCCTGGTTTTCATGTGCTCGGGTTTTGAAACTAATTAAATAGAATACAGTCTCCCCCGGATGTGGCAGAATTGAATAAAGGAGATGTCAGTTTCCATCTGTTACACTTCCATCAGTCCAGGTTCAGACAGAGGTTTGACTCATCTGGGGGGGAAAAAAGAAAAGAAAATTGTCCGTTTGATGGCTTCAGCTGCTCGCTGAGCTCAGGGCGAACTGATATCGCCTCAGCTTCTCAGATCTGTGAGTTTAGCTGAACGATTGTGGACACCATGTGGAACAGGATAGAAGGTGTTCTCTCTGAATCTCTTCCTTCCTGCCACTCCACTAGGCCTTGTCTGATTTGACTTTGATATGACTATGATTGTTTTCTGAGCCACCGCTGTATTTAAATACAGTTAAAATAAAGTTAGGTAACATAAGAAACATAAAAATAAGAAATTTAAATAGACAAAATGTCGATCCCAATTGGGTCTTTAACATGTCAGTAAGTCAAACAATTTCTAACCTCACCTAGCTCCGTCAGGTCAAACACCCTAACATAGATCCAGTTTGATCCTGGTCATTTCTTCATCAGATCCAAAAACTGCACACTTTTGACCACAACTCTCTTCATTATTGGTTTATTGTCTTGTGTCGACTAGTTCAAAGCATACTGTGTTTAATTGTCAATAACTAGAGTCAACCCTTGCAGTTCTGCACTAACAAAAGACATCATGAAAGCCATCAATGTCACTTCAATGATTTCCTCCAGCATCTATCACATGGAAGTCTTCTATTACCCCTGTCAAACGCTCCATATGTCCCCCATCACCAACGCCACCCCACTCCCACAGCCATGTGGCATCCCTCAGAGTTTCATCTGTCTGGCCTTTTATTGATCTCTTGTTGTCCCTCTGATGAAAATGGGTCTGTTTTTTTCCCCTGGGGTCCCAGACGTGTCATCCGACTCACCGGTTGCCATTCTTCCTCCCTGCCACAATGAGATTTTCACAGATATGGTCCTTCAGCGACAGGATGGGCTGGAATGGAATGGAAAGAAAGAGGATGGGAGGGGGGGGATTAAGGAGAGTGAAGACAGCCTGCAGATATTGATCAATATAGAACACATCAGCAACTCAGCAGCCCCACCCCTCCGAAAACAAATCCTTGAAAAGACCTCAGATAAAAACCCAGTATGAATTCTCAGATGACAGTTTCTTGTAATCCATTTAGAACAATCTGTACTGCAGAAGAAAATAATCCTACAACTCAAGATTAACCTTCAAGGTCTCAGTGACAGCTCTGAGTTTCTAAAAAAAAACCCCTTCACATTATTTCAGCGAACACTTCTATAACTGACTACTTAACATTTTGTTTGTGGTTTAACCCATACAGAAGGAGAGATGTGAAAAGTCCATTATTTTCCTCCAATCAGATTTTATTTGTAAAGCATACAAACAGTCTCATACATATTGTATAAAAAAAACATGCAAAACAAGACAATTTTAGAGAAAACTGAAGATTTATAAGACCAGAATCAAGGTACAGTATTGAAAAGAAAAAAAAAAAAAAGATAAGCCATTCTCATTTTCTTTCCTTTTCCCCAGTGTACTCAGTCTTTGTGCTAAGCTAAGCTAACCAAACCATGTACCAAGCTCCCTGTCAGCTATAAAGACATGATAGTGACATGATCAATCTTTTCATCTTACTCTCAGAGAAAGCAAATTAGCATTTTCCCTCCTCAACATATTAAACAACTGTTTTAAACACATCAGACAGATCATATGAAAAAACCAAATCTAGTTTTAGCTTTTCAAATATTAACTGGCATTTACATGTTCAAAGATCCATTCACTCCACTCAAAATAGTCATGTTAGTTTTAGTGAACTATGCCAGAGCAGCATATGATTAAGTATTAATGTTCAGTCAAGCAGCATTACGCATTAAACATGAAAATTATTCAGAAGGGTCAAGACTGCATCGTTTATGCATTGCAGTGATTGAAAAAGTATGCAAACACATTTTGGACCATGTTGACACAACATTTAAGAGACTGCTTCAAGCTTTTTCCACCTGTACAAACGATTTTCAGCTACTGCAAAACAGAATCACGTATAGGTTAACAAGCAGTTCCTTATCCAAACCCTAACAAAATACACATTGATAAACAAGCCTCAAGTGAGACAGTGTGAACATTTCCCAACATATATAACAGTCTAAAATGAACAATAAATAGATAAAACAAACTTGTTATAACAGAAGCCAAGAACCCACATGCATTCAGTGAAGATACTTTGATAACAAAACTTGCTTACAGGTAGATAGCCAAAGAAACTAGAGTCCAAGTAAGCAGGAACAAAGAGAAATCCAAAAGAAAAAAAAAAATCCATGTAGGAAAAAAACTCAAACATAAACTCAATAGAAACTGCTGAACTCCTTCAAAAACAAGAAAGGAGGCAAATCCACAAATGCAGAAAAGGGAGAAGGAACGAGCGAAAAGGAGAGAAAGGAACACAGGGACTTAAATACACAAAGAGGCAGAGGTGATTGGGAACAGGTGAAACACATCAGGGCGGGGCAGGCAATCACAAAGGCGGGAAAACACAAAGACAGGAAGTAACACAGCAACTCATACACAGGGAATGTAACTTCAAAATAAAACAGGAAACACAAAACAGAAAAATAAAAGAAAAGAGTCCATAAAGAGTCAGTTGGGGGGTTTTGGATCACGACAAAAACCTCTGTCATTTGCTTTGAAATCTAATTGACAATCCTCACTTTTGCTTGTTTTCTGGTTCTTTTCACTGCCATAGGTATTGTGTTCATAGCAACAATGATATGTCTTGAATTCAGTAAGATTTCCAAATCCAGTCCACTGTTCCAACTCCTCCAGTACAAGCAACAATTCGATATGGGCAACCTAAGCTCTCTCCTGTGGGTAGCTTGCCAGTCACAGGCTTTGGCTGGAACGACTGGAAGAGATTTTAGCTGCCAGTCATTAAGTCTCATTCTTGTTCCTTTTATGTGCAGAGATTTGTAAACACCTAAACAAGTAAAGAATTCTATTACTATTCTACTCTGAGTATTAAATGAAGGATTAGGTTCAGACTTACTGAAATATATATTATTCCTGTCCTATTTTCTAACACTCTAACATTTCTTGTCACTTTTACTACATCTTCCAGGTAAATACGTGGAGAGGCAGCTCTGCCGTGATGCCATCCTGCCCATGCCTGCCATCTGCGAGGTGCCTTGCCCAAAGGACTGTGTCCTGAGCCCCTGGACCCCTTGGTCTCTCTGCTCCCACACCTGCTCTGGAAAGAGCACAGAGGGCAAGCAGACCAGAGCTCGCTCCATCCTTGCCTATAATGCAGGAGAAGGTAGGAACTCCTGAGTCCTGCACCAGTAGAACAAAGCAGCATCAGGGGACATTGGTTAAGTTAGATAGATAAAGGGTTTTCCCTCAGATATTAACCCTAACCCTTACAGAGTTATCCAGGCACAGTATCTGCCTTCACAAACGTACCATATATTGATCTAATACCGCCGTGGTTACCGGTAGCGCGAGTCTTAGATTCCCAGTTTTTGCTGCATATCTCATTTGCCTCTCCTCCTTTATACAGCAAGTAAAATGTCAAAGTGAAATGAATTATTCTGTGTGTTCCTCCACAGCAACTGCAAAGGTTGTGGCGTGGGTTACTGTGATGCAGGGTAAGAAGTGACTGGAAGTATAATAAGCCTGCAGAAATCATCAGAAGCACTGGGTTTATACTCATATACTGATTGATTCTATAATATGTTCTCGCCTTTTAAAAATTCATCACAATTTTGGATTTACTTCTGTTCAAGGTCCTTCCCTGCTGTCGTTGGTGCGTCCAATCTTCGGTACATCCACATTTGATGTTCTTAGATGAAAGCCAGTGATTTTTGCTAATGTAGTGCATAGTTTGTATGTTCAACGTGAGGGAAGTAGAAATGTAGCTACCTTGGTGGAATTTCTTCCCACCAAGCTGCTGGCCCAGAAAAAATCCCTGTGCTTATAGAATAGAAGAAAAAAAAAAGCTTTTGCACCCTAGTAGTAGTAGTACTGAGTATTTCTTTGCTTTAAATGTTTCAAACCCCACGGCCAGTGGTGGGTGTCTAAATGGTGCTGGAACGATGCTGAAGCGAGTGCCTCTGGGTTAAAGCCCAGCCTTCCATGCTGCCAATCACACTGTGAGGAAGTGACCCATTCTCACCAAACCTAGTTATGAGGAAAAATGGGAGGCTGCACAGATGGTTAGCATCTGGCTTGGCAGCAGATCAGAATTTGATCTTTCACGCCCCCGCTATCATTTTAACAGCTCGTGACGTCCGACTTCTGGACCACATTGTGTGACATGCTGTCTTTGGCATATTCACAACCAAGTAGCATCCACGCTGGAGTGCAGAGACATGGATTTCCATGTAAATGGATCCTCCTACTCCATCGTCCATGCTGGGCTTCAGGACGATGTCCATCCCGTAACACCATGCAGGTTGCGTGATGCGCATTGTTTAGAAGCTTTCTTAGCATTCAGGAAGCAGATACTGCTGCAGGGTTAGATGGATGACAAGCGACAGAGCGAGCAGCCGGACAGGTTGATGTGGTCTGTGCTGAATGAAGTGTCAAGTCACATAGACCTCTCCTGGTCATCTGCTATAGTAAGCTGAGACAGGAGGGAAAGGGCCTCAGTTTTCCATGTGGGTCACAGAGTAGAGCGTAGTGGAGAGGATTTACAGAACTCCCCTTACAAAGATTTAAATCTGTCTTCAGTTGCAGTAAAGCTACTTTAAGTTCACAGTTGTCACAGCAGGAAAAGTTCACAGTCACAACGTGAACCTTTCTCAGTGAAAACCAGGACGGGTAATGTTTCTTTAAATGCACACCAGTGCAATAAAGACTGCTTTTTTCCCCCCAAAACCTTTGTAAAAGGTATTAGTTTAACAGCTGGGACCATTATTCCCCTCAGCAGCTCTCTCTTAAACCATAGAATGTTTCTTTTTGCATCTCAGTTTGTGCACAGATTAAACAGTGTAAAAAGTCCTCCTGATTCCAGTCTTCACACTAAGCTAGGTCAGTCTCCTCCTGGCTTCACCTGTGTGCACTTGAACACGAGAGGTGTGTCAACTTTTTCATCTAACTTCCTGAAAGGATATTTACTAAAATATTCAGATATTTCATTACTATTACACAACACACTTTTTATCCTAATGGAGACGACTAAGCTGTTTCAGCAAAATAGTAACCGATTACAGCAAAGAAGAAAAGAAGAAAAGAAGAAAAAAATTAGAAAAAAGCAGTCCACATGTCGCAATTTGCATTTTTTTTGCATGAAAAAAAATGCAATCATCAACTATTAGAATAAAATGTATATACTGTATACTCTCTCTCCTCAGTGAACCATTAGCTGCATAATCACATTGACACACGCTGAAACGCTAATACAAGTATCAAGGCAGCGTGTGTGTGTGTGTGTGTGTGCTGGTGTTTCTATGAGCTAATTATTCAAGTCAAGACAAACATTCAGGATGACAGGAGGGATTATTGCCTGACAAGATAACATTGAGTAAATCACTTCATTACAGTTACACAGCCAATAGCATGTGAAGAACAATGAAGATGGCACAGAGTAGACTGCTGAAGGATTGTTTACAGTGCTGCCAAAGTGACGCAGCTCATTTTCAGCCATTTTTTAGCTGCGTGTTTCTCAAATACGTGTTGAGTTTAATTGGCTGCACTTAAATATTTATCAGTGAACAGTTTAATTGGCCAGTGCAGCAATAATGGTGTGTCCTTCTGCGTGTTAATGAGCTCCAGGCCTGATAAATGACTGCCCTGATGAAATCCAATAATATCTTTTATAAACGACCCTCTGTAGGACATTACCCCTGTGCTGTGTCACACAGAGGTCAGCCCGTCTTCTGTTTGAGCCTCTTTCTCGTGTCCAATTCAGATGCTCCATCTCTGACTGGAAGATGTCGTTCAATGCCCTCTAAGGCTCTAATGGCTGACCTTCTCCTGAGCAAGAGGGGGGGGGGGGGGTTGTCTTTTCCCAAGGAGATGGCAGCTGCTAATGGCAAGGCTTTGTGATGAAGTGGGTCACGTGGTGTGCACAGCCCACCTGGGTCCACATCCAGGCTTCTGAGTCCGTATAGATATTCTGCCACCCCCGGGGTCATCTCATTTCTATCAGTCCTTACAGCCAGCCCAGCCCCCAGAGACTGACGTGTTTATCTCTTATGATGCTTCAGCCTTGTTTTCAAACATGCCCATGGGAGAAGTTCATCTATATCACTGCACAAAGACTTGCACAAGCAAGGGACAGCCAACACCTTCCTGCCAACCAACCTCAATTCCATTACCATCACTGTTTAGGAGCTTTGACCTTATATCTGTTGAGTTGCTGTAGATACAGAATAATGTGTTATTTTCATCAAATGCTGCTATTTTTTTTTCCCTCCAAACACACCTCTGTTGATTGTGGCCAACTCAGTTTTAACAACACCAGTCCACAGCACTTCTTTCCAAAATTACTCTGGCTTATCCAGTTTTTTCTTCCCACATTTCAGATGTTGACTTTTGTGATGAGGTTGTGGTAAAGTTTCCCACTGATGACCCTTATTGAATGCTACCACAAGGTTTGAAGAGTCAGAGAGCTCTGAAGTTGTAATCAGCTGATAATTCCTGATTGACATGCCCTATAGGTCCTGGACTAGCTCCCTGTATTAGTGCTACTTTGCTACTTGTAGTACAGCTACAACACTGACACTGCTTTGTACTCTTCCACGGTTCCTCAGGTGGAATCCTCTGTCCCAACACCAGTGCCTTGCAGGAGGTGAGGAGCTGCAATGACCATCCCTGCACTGTGTACCACTGGCAAACGGGCCCGTGGGGGCAGTGCATAGAAGACTCCTCCATTCCAGCCACCAACACGTCCCTGAGCCGAACCCCGGGTGACGACGCCTCCTGCTCAGTGGGGATGCAAACCCGCAAGGTCATCTGTATCCGGGTCAATGTGGGCCAGGTTCCTCCCAAAAAGTAAGATTCCCCATAAATATGTATGTAAAATTAGATGACTGACTGTGTATCATCAACACAAAAGAAAAGAAACTAAATACTAAATATGAAATAGCAGAAAAAACGTGGATAGCATGAAACGTTAGCCTTAGTCTGAATCAAACCCCCACACTTCTGATTTGTTCAACAATTTAAATAGTTCTGCCGCTAATTTTGCTGACTGGCAAAACAATCAACCAGTTAGAGTTTTGTAGGCAGTTTTAGAGGAGAGTAAAGTTTAATGTCACATTTGGCTCACAGACAGTTGTCAATAATAAACACAGTTCCTGATGATCAGGGAAGGCTGTGAGCAGTTTCACCTCAAAACACATTCATATTAATAAAAGTTTAAACCTTATTCCAATGTAAGAATAGTTCTTATAAACTCAGTCAAATACTCACGGCATGACTGTGTAGTTTTTCTGCATCCTTACTGATAGCTCCTCAGGTGGTGACATCATTAACAGTGCTTCAGTATTAATGCTTTCATTTGTATGACTGAGAGGCAGCCTTTGTTTTTGGTCGCAGACTTTGTTTGCACATGGCACATTGTGCTGTTTAATCTCCTGGTTAGTCTGTTGTTGCTGGTGTCTGGCAGAGGTGTAAGCTGATGAGCTGCCGGCCAACTGTTTTAAGCATCTGGGTCTGTTTCCCCCCCTGAGGGCATCTGCTGGGAACAAATATTATCTATTTATTTATTCAACAGAACGGGAGCATTATTCTGGCAGCGCAGCAGCACTGCGCAGGCAAAACCCCACCAGCCCCCATGCTGTGTATGGAAATTAATCTCGCTTTTTATTCCTACACTTACTCCCTAAACCTACACTTACATGCTGAGCAGTGAGCCTTGGGATACACTTTCACCAGCAGCACCAGTTGTGGTGTGAGGACTGGCACCAGCAAACACATGAGAGCATTCTTAGCATGATAGCAAAATTAAAATATGTGTCAGGACTGATATTATAAGAACTGATATTAAATATTATTGTAAATATTTCTTGTTGAACAATGTCTTTGTTTGCTACAGAACCTGTTTGCTTGCAATGGATAAGATTGACAGATTGACAGATATGGTGTTAAAACAACATGTCGTTAACACACACACCTACACACACACACCCACACAGTAATTTCAAAATAAAACAGGAAATAATAACAGATTCCAAGAGGAGCCACTCAAGGGGGCAGATTGTGACACCACATCACCACTGATTAAATCTCTCTTGACATTATAGGCGGTCAGCATATAGCATTTCACCAGGAGATCCATCACGTACACATCAAAGAAGTCTGCCCTGACTGGTTGGGTTGAGAGAGAAAGGGAGAGGGAGAGGGAGAGGTGAGGAGGGGAGAAACACAGAACCGGAGGAAAGAGAACATAGCACAGAACAGGTTGCACATTATAATTAGAACAAGACTACTAATAATATGAAGACAATAATAGGAGTAGTAATAGGAATAATAATAATAATAATAATAATAATAATAATAATAATAATAATAATAATAATAATAATAATAATAATAATGAGTCTAATAATGGGGCAGTAGGTGGCCCACAGCAGCAGATCCAGACTCTACAGCTCTGGAGGCAAATGAACCTGCAGAGAGAGCGACAGCAGAAGAGAAGAGAGAGAGGAGGAAGAACAGAACTACAGGAAAGAGAAGAAGCTGAGTCAGTAACATTAATGGGATATGAATGAGAACAGATGGAGAGAGAGAGGATCATGGGAAGTCCTTCGGCAGTCTAGGCCTATATCAGAATAACTAGGGGATCGTTCAAGGCAAAGCCTGAGTCAGAACTAACTATAAGCACAATCTACTTGGACACAGCTTCAGAGGAAGATTTACTGTGTTTTTTCCACCTTCATTTTGTACAGACAGAAAAGTCACATTCAAAATGTACATTACTGGAGGACGCAGCCTGTCAGTTAGTTGAGTTGTTGTTGTTGTTGTTTAAACTTTAATCTTAGTTCCATTTCAAATCTAATTTGCTGCAGCACAGAGCAAAAACAAGGAAAAACACATGAAAAGCAATGTAGCACCATTAAGAATGGAAATGTCAATTTTCATCCACTGCTGCTGTACACACACACACACACACACACACCTACACACCCACATGCACACACACAGTCACTGTCTCAGAAAAACATCCAGTACTGAAGTCTGGCGCACTGGGAGCCTCCTGGCAAACTCCCAGCGTGGTTCCATTTGGCGCCGATCCAGCACATCTCTATCAGATTTTCAAGGGCACTCTGCGTGAGTGTGTGTATCTGAGCATGTCAATGACGTCCTTTCAGGTGTCCAGAGAGCCTGCGCCCAGACACCGTCAGGCCCTGCTTACTGCCATGCAAGAGAGACTGCATCGTCACCCCGTACAGTGACTGGAGCGCCTGCCCGTCAACATGTCAAGCAGGTAGCTTCACTCCACACGGTGACGCTTCGCAGGGTGTCACACAGGCCAAATTCTGCACAGAGGGAATTCATAAACGTTCATGTGTGTGTGTTTGTGTGTGTGCGACTGTGCTCTCAACTGATGAAGCATACCAAATATGCTCATCATTATTTCAGCACCAGCAGACAGATAATAAAATCATCATGAGACAGAATACCAAAGATTCCAATTCTGTTTGAGCTGTGTCCTGTTTAATAAATGCAATGGAAACACAGTGTTTGGAAAAAAAAAAAAGCAAAGCTGTATTAAATCAGGGTTTCCCCCTGGAAAAAGTTTAGTAGAGGTGACAGCCCTTTTTTTTTTGTTTTCTTTTCTGCTAAAGATCACAAGGGTACTCTTTCATAGAAAGGGTAGAAAACATGTTTGCCATTTAAGAAGAAAGCAGCTGTTGCTGCATTAAAAAGCTGCTGGAGATCCTGATAGTGTTGCCAACCCAACAAGCCACGTTAAAACAATTCTCAGCCTCAGTGTTTGACATGTGTGTGTGTGTCCTTCTCCTGTGATTTGATTCATGTGTTGGCGTAGTGACAAATCCTGTAATCACTTCATTATCTTCTGTCTATATACAGTGTCCATGTGTCTTTCTCCTTCCACAGTAGCTCTGGTGGGACATTAGATCATCCATTATTGTTCCTTCTGTCATGCTGATGTATCCTTTAGACTTTTTACCAACACATATGCATAGACAAGCAATTACAACTGATTCAGTTTGTGTGAAGAATCCCATGTCTGTATTTAAAGCCCCCTGAAATCTCTGTATCCCTGTCCAGTATGATGGAGCTGCTCTGCACTCTGTAAGTCATCACAGTCCAGAAATGATCCTGCAACATGAATCACCAGGACTCTGGCATTGTGAGAACTGTAACTATGATATGATGGTCTCCTCATATAGACCTGGACTTCCTGTAAAGTCAATAACCACCCGTGGAGGTGTATTGGATACCACAGAGCAGATGATGGGGATGGTATTCAATATTCCACTTGATTGTGTTAGCCTTCCCAAAGAGTGGTCATTTACAGCAGAGGGTGAGCAGATAGGTGCATTACAGAAACCGGAGATCAGCTGTGCTTCATTACATAGGTTCTACGGTGAGAGCACACAAATAACATCGCTTTTGAACAGTACCTTTTCGAAGATCAGGGACATGCTTGAACTCAAGTTGTGACCACACCAACAGCTTCTTCTCTCTACTTTAATATAAATGTATTTTGGTACACTTTACCCAAACTAAAACAAACCTTTTCCATGTTTTTTTTTCCCTTGTGGCTTCCCTTAGGTGGCAACACTAAGAAGAAGCAGTATAAGAAACGTATTGTTATCCAGTTACCAGCCAATGGGGGGCAGGACTGTCCTGAAGTGTTGACCCAGGAGAGGGAGTGTGAGTCTCCATCTGTCTGTCAAGGATACCGGTAAGGATACCTTTTTATCATACATAAGCACCTTCTGTAATGATACATCACAGGTGGTCACCGTATCTCTCAGTTGGTGAAAAGAACTTCAGAAGTTTCCGTGCTTCTGTGTTGGTAACCATCTGGGAATAACGCACAAACAGCTGGATGTGTTTCCATTCTTTCCACTGCCACGGCAACCTTTAGCTCCTGCTTTTCTGTAAATGCAACACACCTCTGATTCCCGTTCCTCCTCCTCCTCCTCTTCAGATGGAAAACTCACAAGTGGCGGCGGTGCCAGCTGGTCCCGTGGTCGGTTCGTCAGGACAGTCCTGGAGCTCAGGAAACGTGTGGGCCGGGGCTTCAGATTCGAGGTGAGTACGGTCACACACACACACACAAACATCTTCTTTTCTTCTCTATATAAACACAGTCCTGAAACAGATCAGGGAGAGCAGCGTAACCATGAGCAGTCATCAGTCAAAGGCCTTACACTAAGCTGAGATGTGATTCTAATGGGAATCCGGTTCCATTGATCAGATCCTTGCATTTACACGCTGAGCTCTCTTTGCTAGAGCCCAGAACAAGGGATCAAAGCAGCACCTGGAGGATGCATGCAACTTTAATCCAGCTGTAAAAGCTATGGGACTGAGAAGAGGGATGTGAACAGCGTTACAGTTTAAGAGTTTCACATCCCACCTTCTCCATTCCACAACACCGGCAGAGCTCACTAGCATGAATTGCTTTGGACTGAACGTCACCTCATTATCAAATGCTGCTCTGAAATCAGCAGTGTTGCTAATTTTGCATAAATTCTTCTGAGCTAATTGAGTCAACCACACCCTTTTTTTATGTGGTGAGAAGCCAAAAAGGTTAGGAAACACTCTTTTTGTGGTATAATATGAAAATAAATCAGCAGATTCTTGAAACATGCATAATCCATCACAGTGAACATATATTTTGCGGAGATCATTGACAGATTTTTCAAATAATTCTGCCTGTGTATTCAGTGACCATGCAATAGAAATTTAAAAATTTAAAAAATGGTATGCAAACTGATCAATCACTTAAAAGACAAACTGTCAAATATGAATATCTTATAAAGCATGCTATCAGTCATTTGCTATGGTGATGATTTTAGTTCCTAAAAAACACTATTACCACTAATCCTTTAAGACGCCGCGCTGAGTTGAATGCCTGTGGACTGAGTGAGAATTCAGGCAGGCAGCTGACTTGTTATCAGCTCACACACTCAGACTCCCGTTCGAGTCCCAGAGACAGGGGGCCATTATCTGATTCCAATAATGAGCATCCTGCCCCTCCATCTTGGAAGGCTCTTGTCGTTATGTACCATTACCTGTAATAGTATACTCTGAGCTGGAGAGATTATATTGACAATTCAATATAAGCCTCTTACTGTTCGCCCACTCATTCAATGCAGCGTGTGGAAGGCCACAGTCACTTTACAGCTCTTAATTCAACTATTTCCCATGGATGTGTAGGTGTCTGTGGGTGTGCTGTTTACGCTGTGGGTATAAGAGAGGAAGATACACTGGAATTATAATAGTTAATATTGGTTATTTTTTTTTACTGTAAACATATTACATGTCTATATTACAGGTATGTAAACATACCTGTGTTTTCTTTACTGTGGAGCAGCTTGACTAAGGCCAGCCTTAAGCCAACTAAGCAGCCAGCACTGTGTTTATTTTACACTGAGCAGACTCAGACTGAGACAGTGAAACTGGCAAATACCACAGTACAACTCCCACAGGTCCTTTATTAAACTGTTACAGAGCAACTCTCACTCTAAGTCTTCTGTGTGCTTATGGCTCCACTGCAGTTATTTGAAGGATTTATTTGAAGGTTTCGTTAACATGTTTCAATAAAGAAAAAGGATACAGAAAGTAAGTAAAGGATCTGGATACTTCTTCGCCTGCTGCTGTAGTTCAGTGTGAAGTGCTTCACTGTACAGAGTGTAGACAGAGCCTGCAGAGGTCCACTGGGCCTGGGAGTAAATTACTCTTTAAGGGATGAAAACACAGAAAATCATCATCACCATCATCTTAAAAGTGGAAAAATTACAATTTTCAACAGCTATAAAACTGAACATGAGATTCCAAATGCTGGCAGTTTTAGTTAGTCATCAAATTTACTCTGTCTAAAGTGTCAGTCGCTACCAGGAGCTATTCTCCCAGGGTCTGTAAGAGGTCATGGGGCCAATCTCATAACAACGCGGCAGGAGCAGTTACAGCACACATCTGCAAATTAAAATGTTTTGTTTAAAATGTTAATAAAAGCCAGAAAAACTGATTAAAAAGCAATAGGAAAGATACAATACTAACAGTCACTTATTCATTCTACATATTGCACTTACTCTGTTTATGCATAAAATATATGCAATGTTTGACTTAAAAAAAAAACTGAAGCCACAGTGCATCTTGAAGTGCTAGTATGCTCGTATGGAGACCCAACAATCTACAGTCGACACAGATGATTTTCATGTTTTCATTATCATTTACAAAGAAGTTGACCGTGACCCCGAAAACGCTAAAAGAAAGTCTTCATCCTCATAAAACTCATCATCGTTCTCCTTCCCTGTAGCTGTTTCGTGCCGGAAGCAGGATGGTGGGCAGGCAGACATCGAGGCTTGTCTTAAGTTTGCCAGATCCATGCCGCCTCTCATCCAGCACTGCCAGCTGCCCTGCCAAGAAGACTGTCAACTCAGCAGCTGGTCCAAGTTTTCCTCCTGCACAGCCAACTGCGTGGGCGTCAGGACACGCAAGAGGATGTTAGTGGGTGAGTGACAGACTGTAACTCCAAGCTGATTTCCAGATCATATCAACCTTTCGAGTAAGATCAGTGAAGGTGAAAAGCTGATTTTTTAATTTGAACTTTTTCTGTGCGTAAAACTGACTGAGAGGGTCCTGAACTAAGCCTCAGAGGACTCCCAAAGTGTCCTAATACAGCCAATGCACTGTGGGCCTTAATGCCTTGTTCAGTGAATAATCATGATGTGGCAAAAGCTTAACCATGTTACTAGTTAATATGTTTTGTTTTTTTGTTTGTGTTTTTTTTTTTTGCAGGGAAGAGCAAAAAGCGTGACCAGTGTAAAAACCACCAGATGTATCCACTGAGCGAGACACAGTACTGCCCATGTAACAAATACAACGCCCAGCCTGTGGGCAACTGGTCGGACTGTATCCTACCTGAGGGCGGCCGCGTGGAGGGTCAGCTGGGCATGAAGGTCCAAGGGGACATCAAGGAGTGTGGCCAAGGATATCGCTACCAGGCCACGGTGTGCTATGACCAGGACAACCGCATAGTGGAGACCTCTCGCTGCAACAGCCACGGTGAGTCACACACACACACATGCTCAAATAACTTGGGATCTTTTTAGGAACAGCAGAACTCATACTTCAGAGACCTTGGTTGAGGGTGGCACAGTGTCTCCTTCCATTAGTTACAGTCTTTAACCATGGCAACAACCTTGGCCTAGCCTTAATGACCTAGCTTTAGTTTACTAATCTTAACAAACCTGTATGAGGTTGAAAAGGCTCATATGTATCATTTTTGTGAGGCTCAAATGTGAGAAGAAGAACTTTTTAAGTCGGTAAAGTATACTCAAATTGTCCTTCAACAAGCAATGCTGTCCAAATATTTGGGATCAATCAAACCCTTAGATTGATCTGATCACATGTGACTCAGCTCAGGATCAGTTACCAGTGCCTCCTTTTATCAAAACCCCCCAGTGTAAGTCAACTGTGTTTGCATCCGGCAGCCCAAATCTGTCAGGCCACTTTGCTGTGAGCTGTATTAACATTCCAGAAAAGGGAATTAAGAATCACAGTGCTGTCGAATTCTGCATCTTAACCCTGGGAAGACACAGAACACATCAAAGCACTTGGGGGAACGACTGTTTCTGTGTTTGCTCATTCAGAAACCCGTCTTGTTGTGAGTCAAAGCTTTCCTCCCAGTATGGGGCTGTTTGATGATAACTCGCTGTAACGGTAATAAGATATTGGGCTCAGAATGCTGCTCGGTCGCTCTCTGATTTAGGAGTCTTTTGGTTTATCTAATGCCAGAGAGCATCGTGTGAGCACCGTGGTAATGGCCTGCTCCTTCCTGCTGATGCTTGTTCTCCGGCTACAGCTGGGGAGCAGCGATGGTAGGTTTGTTCATGTGTGTTCAAGGGAAAGGACTTCACGGGTGAGTCTGGAGTCAGCAGCGGTGGGTAACAGCGAGACTGTTTTCACGCCAGAGGAAGGGTCTGATTGGCAGCGAGGCTGGTGGTCACGCTTGGAGATCTCATTTTGATAAGTAAATCAGACCCTTAAAATAGAGGAGCCGCTCTCCCTTTACATCTCCTCATAACAGGTTAGATCACTCAGTGCAGTCAGGAGTTTCTGTAGCATCCCAAGATGTTCCCAGATGGGATGTGTAAATCCCTCCAGCATGTTCTGTGTCTGCCCCGGGGTCTTCTACCTGTTGAGTACTGACTGGAAAACCTTGTTGTGTAGATACAGGGTAGGAAGCATCCCTGTCAGACTCTTGTCGGGAGCTTCTTCGAAACATCTGATCCCCTCACCCTGTTTCCAAGATGGAGCCCAGAAACCCTGATAAAAAGAACACAAATTCTGTTTTCAGTTAAATCTCATGACCATAGGTGAGGGCTGCAATGTAGACTGACTAAATTGAGAGCTACGTCTCAGTCACTACTTAACAAGTTATATCTTATGGTTGGGCGGTTCTAGGGGAATTACGAGCTGAATGCATGATTCTTGAACAGTTCACTCGTCTGCCCAGCACATCTGTGCAGTGTCTCTGCCTACAGAGTTGGCTCCATATGTCGCTCTATACAGACGTGAAAGTGATAAACATGGCAAAATCACTTTGACAGCAGGAGATAGGCTCACTGTTTCCCTATGTGCTATATATAGTCTCTATGGTATTCTGGACAAACCACATCCTGACTCCAGCTCTGGACTTAAGCTACAGTCATGAGACAGATATCAGTCCTGGAAAGACAGCAGGATGTCCAAAATGTCAAACTGCCGCTTTAAGTTAAATGTTTGATGAGTGAGTTTCTGTACAGGTAACAGAAAACCACTGTTTACTCCTCTTTATTCTTTTTCTAGCAGCATCTTATTGACAGTGTCTGTCTCTCCTTGTCTGTCGAGGATCATTTTTTTGTTATGTGACTGGTTGCAGGATACATCGAGGAGGCTTGCATCATCCCCTGTCCATCTGACTGCAAACTAAGTGAGTGGTCCAACTGGTCGCGCTGCAGCAAGTCGTGTGGCAGTGGTGTCAAAGTTCGCTCCAAGTGGCTCAGAGAAAAGCCCTACAACGGCGGGAGACCATGTCCTAAACTGGACCACGTAAACCAGGTGAGAGAGTGTGTGTCAGCAAATGTCTCAGCAAATCACATACATACAGTTCAATACTTGGAATGAACAATACTTGACATGACCTTTGTTCTGTTCCTGTCTCCTCTTCGGTGAATGGATTCCATCCACAGGCTCAGGTAACTACATGGATCCTTCATTTTGATTCTTCATTTTTTTTTTTTTTTAGTTTTTAAAAAGTGATTATTCTGGAATTTCGATTTTAATTCTTTTTTTGAGATATTGTTCTCAGTGTTGTTTATGGGTAAAGTCCAGTGAATAAAAGCCAGTTTCCCTTGTGAGATCAGGCAGGTGACTGTGGTGTTTGTATGTGTCAGGTGTATGAGGTGGTGCCTTGCCTCAGTGACTGTGGGCAGTACGTCTGGGTGGCAGAGCCCTGGAGCGTATGGAAGGTCAGCAACGTGGACCTGAAGGAAAACTGTGGTGAAGGTGTTCAGACCAGGAAAGTCAGGTAAGATGATCTAAACCACGTCTACACAACCAGCCACAGGACTTCTCTCAGCCTGTGTTCTGGGCTGGTTGTTTCTTCTAGTGTTTCAACAGACTAACTCTCAGTTAAACCCCCCTTGGGTCCAGGTGTATGCTGAATACTATAGATGGTCCCTCTGAGCAAGTGGAGGACTACCTGTGTGACCCAGAGGAGATGCCCTTGGGGGCTCGCAACAGCCGGCTGCCCTGCCCCGAGGACTGCGTGTTATCAGACTGGGGAGCCTGGAGCCCGTGTGCACTGGTTAGAACACTGAACTATTCCTCTACACGTTGCTCTGTGTTTACAGGAGCGATAAAAATGTTCAAACTGTCTCTGTCATGATGGTTTTTTTGGTATATGGAATATGGAGAGTGTCCAGTAACCCTCACTCTCCTCCTCAGTACCTGTCCTACTGTGCTCTTCCCTCACCTATTTCTGCAATGCCACTCAGTATGAGTGACTCAGTCTCAGAGTCCTGTGTGGGATATGCACAGAGGGCAAGGAGGACTAGACCGAAGGAGGAGAGAGCATTAGCAACAGAGGTTAGAGGTGACTTTGAACCTGGAGATAATCTCTGACCAAGCTGGTATTAGATTAGGATAAAGGAGGAGGTCACGCTGGCACTATGTCATTTATTCATAGGGAAAAGTAATTAAGAGGCAGCAGTGAAGGGCTGGACATCACCTCTGATCTCTGATTCAACTGAATTCTGATTAAGACTGAGTCCAGATTTTGTGTTTCAACCAGCTGGATTCAATTAGATTTGATTCTGAATGATTGAATGACTTCTGTTACTGTAAGTGTCACTAATGTTTATTTTAGAGATTTCTTTTTTTTTTTTAAAGCAACACTGTTGTTTTCTTTTAAATGTAAAATAGCTGAAAAAGCAAAATATATAGACTAAATTGCACACAAACACATTTGTTATGTAATTTATTATTATTGTTATGTAAAAACTGTGGAACGATTTGGGCAACTGAAGAAAATTAAATCAGCCAAGGCTGGAAAACATGGCCGAAAAATTAATCTAAAGGGGCCAGTGTGTAGGATCTAGAGGGATCTAGCAGTGAGAATACCCCTCCCCTCCAAGCATGGAGGAGAACCTACGGTTGCCTCCAGGTAACGTAAAAAAAAAAAAAAAAGTATTTGGTTTGTCCATTCTGGGCTACTGTAGAAACATGGCAGGCTTCGTGGAAGAGATCCTGATGTTGTTGAGCAAATGCCATAAAACATACAGGCTGTTCTACAGAGCTACAGATGCTTCAAATTAGCACAGTGTGAAATTGAAAATTGAAAAGCCTGCTCACCAATTCTTCTTCTTCTGTTGCTGGCGTTGAAATCAGCTCCTATCTGTGGAAGGTAGAGATGAAGTCACAAACTGACTCTCCAAACCACTATTTATTGTTTTGATCAATGTTTTGATCCCAGTCCTGTTTTGTGGTGAGGCCTCAGTGTGCAGGCGTCACAATGAAATGCTTCAAACTCCACAGCTGCATGAGCGGAAAACTATAAATAAATGTGGTGGAAACATTGTGAAAAGTGTTTTACAGGAGATAAGGACACTAACAAAGGCAATTTGCTTATCACACGTGCACATACTGTAAGAGGGTGAATAAAGTCAGAGTTATTTTCTCTGCTTCTCAGCCGTGCAGTGGGAACAGTACCCGGGAGAGGAGCGCTTACCCGCTCCGCCAGCCTGGAGAGGAGAAGGAGTGTCCTCCGACGAAAGAGACCGAGCCCTGCAAACTCAACAGCAACTGCTTCCACTACTCCTACAACATCACCGGTGAGACTCAAACAGCAAGGTCGACTCCATGTAATTGTGACACAGCAGAGTTTCATTTAAAGGGTTAGGGTGACACTGACCTTTTTTGCTGATGAAACCCTGCAGACTGGAGCACCTGTCAGCTGAGTGACAGAGCTGTGTGTGGGAACGGCATCAAAACCCGCATGTTGGACTGTGTGCGTAGCGACGGTAAATCTGTCGACCTCAAGTTCTGCAAAGAGGTGAGATGTGTGTCACTTCCTGGTTTTCAACCCCCCCTTCTTTTTTGTAAATCTTTTTCAATGAAACACGGAGTTGAATGAAACCTAACGCCGCTGTCTTGCAGCTGGGCCTGGAGAGGAAGTGGCAGATGAACGCCTCCTGTGTGGTGGAGTGCCCCGTCAACTGCCAGCTGTCCGACTGGTCCCCGTGGTCTGAGTGCACTCACACCTGTGGGCTGGCAGGTATGTGTCTGTTGACATGAAGGTGTGTTATGAACCCTGCTGTACCTTTCAAAACCTGGTCTAAACTATATTACTATAATAATACCACAATATTATTTTATATCTGTATTAAATGATTTAAAATGGGATTGAAATCAAGTTTCCATTAAGCAGAGTCTAAGCTTCCTCAGTCTTACTCCGTCAGTTCAAATACGTAATAACTGAGAAACATACATTCATGCAGTTGTAACCACTGATGTCATTGTTTTAGTACATTCCACTGAAGTTCCAACATGGCAGCCTCTTCTCCAGCTTTTATAGCATAATACTTTTCCTAGCTGAGAGCGATCCATTACTGCGGCAGCACTCAGCTCTCGAAGAAAGTCCGCCTCTCTTACAGTAATGGTGGAAATCAGAAACGCTTGACGATGTGAGAAATGATGGCGTTATGGCCTAAATCAAATGAGGGAGGGATAATAATGTCCGCACATGTAATTCCAGAGGATCAGGCCATTGATTGGCGGTCCATTACGAGTGTGTGCTCTGGGGCTCAGGGAACACTCTGCTCTCCACTAGTCCTTGAAAAGAGAAGCAGCCAGAAGCAACAAGAGCAAATAGTAGACCTGAAACCAATACAGACTATAGCTATTGTGGTAACCTTAATATGTCCCCAGGCAAGGAGAATTTTTTTTTCCTTATATGGAGAACCAGCAGGTAGGCCACGAAGAGAGAGAGGGCCTTTATGCTTTCCTTCCTGTGTTTCTTTTTTATCTCCAAGCTGGCTGTGAGGACATACTTCCCTGGAGGAGCTAATTTCTGTTCCTGAGCCAGGAATAGCAATGAGCTGGATTTGTTATTTCAAGCAATTGAACATACCTGGAAGCAGCAAGGTGCTGTTATCAATCAGGCGCTGTAAAAACACTAGCTATTTTCCCGGCCGCGTCAACCTGTGTGCATAGATAATCATGGCATTGTGTGTTCTCCAGCCAAACACGGATAGAGAC
Source organism: Toxotes jaculatrix (assembly GCF_017976425.1). Taxonomy (NCBI): domain Eukaryota; kingdom Metazoa; phylum Chordata; class Actinopteri; family Toxotidae; genus Toxotes; species Toxotes jaculatrix. The sequence goes on from NC_054406.1 coordinate 20,947,190, forward strand.
AGCTGGCACAGGCCTTCTCTCACCCAGCAGCCCTCCCCGCCACCCACAGCTCAACACCAAACTCTGCCATGGCCGCCAGCAGTGAGACTACTTAAGCATGAAAATTGCAACGGAGGGCGATGGCTGGTTTCTGTGGGCATAAGGTGCTAGCGTCTTCTGCAAAGAAACCAGTGAACAAAGCAGCACTGCAGACGTGAGTTTGGTTTGAGAATCAGGGGCCCCTGGATCAAATGGCCCTGTGGAATGGGAATGGGGGCCTCCCCCCTTTTAGCTCAGGGTTTTGTTGAACCTCATTTCCAGATGTAGCCGGCATTTTTTTTTTTTTTTTTACAGATTTAACAAACTGCATCAAACATGTTGATTAGTGAGCCTTAGAGAGGTTGGGTATATTTTTAGCTTTAGCTCGTTTCCTGCTTTCAGTCTACATTAAGCTAATTGCTTCCTCTCTCTGTCTCCATACTGAGCTTCAGGTTGGTATAACTCTTCACCTGTATTTGTCGGTAAGACGGTGTATAAGTTACATTTTCTGAAAATGTCAAACTATTCCTTGAAGGCCATGAGTGTTTTTCTCCATTTAGAGAAAGGCAGACTGCCTGTAGAGGACTGGTATAATGGTCCTGGATGGATTTTGTTTGGTCTGAAAATAATAAAATTAGCAAATACAACAAGTTCAGGTTGAATCACTTGTATGTCACAAGTGTGTCACTTATGGAATATTATTGCTGAATGTATTATTTGTGTTATACTTTGGGGAAAAACCACATGCATTTCCTTTGAGACAGCCGCTAATTGAGAGTTTTCTCACATCTCTCCCCTGGAGCTCTTTGTTAAAATGCAGAGTGAATTTGGTAAAGGGCACTCTTACCCTCCTCCCGATTCACACCCCCCCACCCCACCCCCCCCAAAACCTATGAAAGTCGGTTGTTTTATTTTAACACAACAAAGAAATATGAATATTCAAAGTGGCTGCTGGGAGTGCAGCTCCACGAAGCCCCAAAACTGCACCACAGATTGAGTCAGCTGAAAACACAACGTGCTCAACTACTGCACTGAGGAAAAGGAATTCAGACTTTATTCTACTTTAAATGAAGCGTATATGTATCAAAGAAATAGCACTGTCTTCCTCATCTTAACAAAGAGACTCCTTCTTCTTTCACAATTTCAGTTAACGTCCTCAAAAATAAGAAGATTCTGTTTTAATCCGTTGTTCTGCAGGGAAGCTGTGGAGGAGACGGACTGTGATCCAGGCTCCTCAGGGGGACGGCAGACCGTGTCCGTCCCAGATGGAGCAGTGGAAACCTTGCCTCGTGAAGCCCTGCTACAGCTGGAGATACAGCAGCTGGTCTGACTGCAAGTCTGAGGTCAGTCAGGATCCGTGGCTGAGTACTGGCTTGCATTGCTACGTGTCCTATTAAAGTCCATTTCTACAATTTCTAAAGGTTAGAGACTCGAGTTTGAAGGTCACTCTTTCAACTCTCAGACCAGCAGGATTAACTCTGGGAGGGAAAAGGGAAAAAGCAGCGCTCGGTCCTCCCTCATCAACAGAAGATGGTCTGAAATAGAGGAAGCTATCACATTAGCTATCTCACATGGTGTCCATGTAGTGACCACATCGCCAACCCCTCAGCACAAGGATGAGCTTCACTTTCTGATGTGATTGGTTATTTGGAGCCTAAAATTTTTCCTGCTGGGCTTCTGAGATGATAAATTTCAGGTTCTTTCAGCGATGGGACAGCAAGATCTTCATAACTGAATTTGCTGTGAATTAAATATATATCCTAAATATAAAAGTGTGTTTGACTCGTACATACCTCTCTGTTTTCCTTCTCTCAGGGGGCGAGGTGTGGAGAAGGCCTGCGCTTCAGGAACGTGTCGTGCTTTGTGTCGGATGGTTCGGGGGAGCAGGACAGCAGCCAGGTGGATGATGAGCTGTGCGGAGATCTGGAGCCTTCAGTGGACGGAGACGCACACATTGTCCTGCAGGAGCCCTGTACTGTGCCCTGTCCGGGTAGGTCATTCACACCACAGACTCCAACAGCCCTGTGTTACGATAAATGGAGTCAGTGACTGAACCTGCCCGACTTAATTCAAGGTTGAAACTGGGCGTAATCCTTACAGTGCCTGCCCAGTTTAACTCGCTGGTGTTGTCCACTGGTTACAACAGAAACAATATGACAGTACTCAGTGTGATGACTCTGAAGGATGAGCAATTGTGCTTAGCCCAGCTTTCCACAATAACAACAAAGACCTTTAAAGCACTTAGTGCTGAATGTGTTTGATTGCTGCAGAGTGTGGCACACAGTGAACCACTGATGTTAACAGGTGGGAGGCTGAGGACAGAGTGGGAGGATAATGGATGTTTGTGCCAGGCAGGTTTTTCATGGTGGCTGTAGTTACAGCAGTTGCAGTGTGTGTACAGCATGTTACGTGTGTGTGTGCTTACCGTACGCGGACTACTCCAGCTTGGATTGTGTGTGTGTAGGTGTAAATCAGCCCATAATCAAGTTAACTGACTTAGCAGGGGACACGAGGTCAAAGAGGACTTAGTCAGATCCAGTTCCTGCCTGTGTCCATTCTAACTCCTGAGAACCGAAACCATTGATGAAAACCTATTTTAACAGGAGTGAGACGGAGAATGTGATTTTGCACTTCTCTTCTTAATTACCTGATCCTTTTTTTTTTTTTTTTTTTGGGGGGACGAGCAGCTTCATGATTAATTAAACATGGAGAAATGTGCTCACATCAGCCTCTCGCTTACAGAGGGAGCAGTGTGACCTATTTAACTGAGAATCTTCTCTGTGCTGGAGAATAACATGCTCCTGGGCACATTATTATTATTAGAATGAAAAAAAAAAAAAAAAGATTCTGCTTTTTGGTGGGAAAATAGCTGAGAGGTGCTTTAATTTGGATTTTCATTGCACTTTGATGTGTGTGTGTGTGTGTGTTGACCTTTGTCCCGGCCACACAGCCTCCCACTGCCGGTGAGTGGAGCTGACATTTGAGTGGATTTACCTGCACCTCAATGAAGTATTTCATATCCTTCAGTGATAGTTTATAAAAATCAGACAGGGATCCAGTGTTATTCAGTGTTATTCAGTGTTCCTGTCAGTTTTCAGCTGTTCAGTTTGGAGTACAGTTCGTAATAATCCTGCCAATCAATCTAACAGTCCTCACTGTTCTTGACCCTGATTGGCTAAAAGCCTTTCTAATTCAGATGCTCAAAATAGACATGACTGGATGAATGTTCTCAGCTGCAGTGTGATCAGACCCAGACCTGTCATGAGACACACGCACACACACAGAGACACAGACACACAGAGATATATGTGCCAAAGATATGTCTTCAAATAGTCTAATCATCGTGTAGTTTGTCCACCAGCTGCTCAGTAGTACATTTCTGATAACACTTTAACTTTAGCTTTAGCAGAAACGCTGGTATGTTTTGGTGATGCTGGGTTTCGGATGCGGTGAACTCTCGGTGTGTTCTGCAGGAGAGTGCTACCTGGAGGAATGGACCGTTTGGAGTCCGTGCCAGCTGAGCTGCGTGAGTGGCCATGACCTGGGTTTCGGCTCAGTCCAGGTCCGATCCAGAGCTGTGGTGGCCCAGGATCCGGAGAACCTGCTGCAGTGTCCAGAACAGGAACTGGAGGCACGGCCTTGTACAGGTCAGTCCAGCAGAGTCCTGATTGTTGCAAATGACAGTTTACCAAGTTTCATCTCACCGTGTCTGTTTCTTTAGAGATAACTTGAAATCAAATATAATATGATCAAAATATGTTTTGAATTGTTACCTGCACTTCATCTGACTGTGCTCATCCTGCAGACGGTCAGTGTTTTGAATACAAGTGGAAGACTGGACCATGGAGAGGCTCATCTCGCCAAGTCTGGTGTCAGCGCTCAGATGGACTGAATGTCACAGGTAAACATTATGACTCTCATGCCTTTACGCCTCCATCCAATCACGGTAGGTATCATGCTATACTGAGCAGTTCCACATCACTAGCTGCCTTAGAAGCTATTACACAGTAGCCATATTGACTAAGGGCATAGAGGCTGGTGAACACTGGTCACCATTTGCTTACATTGATCAGAAGAGGCTCTGAATAACATGCAGCATGACCATCCACAGACTGCTGCTTCACATGAAGTCACACTGTGAGACAGTGACACAGCTGTCTCATAAAGACATGTGGACACCACCCACACCTGCTAATCTCTGAGCTTTCAACTGTTCCACACAAAGAACAAGGACTGATTATTTTCACAGTGGACTAATAAAAACCAGTGTCCTCTGGCTGACACTGTGGATAGCTAATGAGTGTAAACTGAACAGGAGCTGTGGGTTATAAGAATTAAAATGAAAACGTTACCATGGTAACAATTTTAGCGGCTCCACCGTTGACCCGAGCAAACTCAGCTTCCTGTCACCGCTCATCCCCCAGCGTTATCATCAGATCCCTCCTTCCTACAGTATATTCTGAACTAGTCCGATGTAAGACAGGAACTAGACAATACTGAACAATCAATGAATTTCGACCTTAACAAATGGAGTTTGCTCAGGTATCACAGGGATAGCTCAGCGGCTATCACTGCTGCTTTGTCTGCAGTCATATATCACAGATGTGCAAATGTGACCTAAATGAGTTTCCTAAGCTGTGCCGGCGCCGCTCTGACACATGAGGTGTGGTGCTCAGCGTGGCAGGGTGATAATGTGGATGAGGTTACTTAAAACTGTCTCATCCGGCGTGTCAGAGAATCCCAGATAGCATTGCGAGCGCTCCTTGACAGCGAGTTCTAGGAAACTATAAGAAGATGAGGCTTTAATCTGTCGCAGCGCCTGCAGTCAGAGTTTAATCCCACTGTCCATCACATGTCAGGGTTAAGCTCTGGTACCACTGGCATTGTTCCTGAGCTCCACCAGGCCTTTATCAGCCACTGGAGAAGATGGGCTATCTGGAAGAATGAGTTCCTCTCGTCTCGGGCATCTGCTTTTATTTACAGCTCCTGCTTTGATCAGGCCCGTCAGTGTAGCCAGTATTCCAGATGGTGTGCCTATCTGTGGCTGCTCTGATTGGCAGACTGAATTATTATTATTTTTTTTTTCTTTCATTCTTGTACATGTTTCCTCGCAAGCAGTGGTGTTTCCCTCATGAATATTCATACGGAGCTCTCTCCCTGAGCATGCCACCTAATAAATATTCAAGAAGCTCTGATAGATTACCGTGTTTTTTTTGCAGACGTGTTTTCTCCCAATATCTGTGGGTTGGATCGTTGTCGCCCGCTCTGTCTGTCTACATTATCCTTAGCTTATTTTATCCTCAGTGGGAATACGCTCTTCTTACCCTACACAGTCTGCAACTCAGCAAAACCTTGGATGAACCTGATTAATGGTAACTCCAGGTCCTGGCAAAATCGTAGATCCTCCACTGTGAATAGAATCTTCACTCTCCTGAGTGTCCTGATTTTACCCCACAGTGGTGGAAATGAAAGATTTTGCCTTTGATTCCCCAGTTCAGAGTTGGTATGAAGAACTTCTAAAGCTAATTCCATGATCTGGTTTCATGATGGTTCAGTATGAGTTGAAGTAAGGATGTTTCATATAAAATAGAGGCTGATGCCTTGTGCTAACAGTCTGCTGTGGTTTAAAGGTAGCAACAGCAGCATGAGGATATCTCTGTAATACGGTCTTGATAGAGAATAGTCATTGAAAACACCTCTGATAAAGCAAACATTGAACATATGTGTCACTCATCCATGTTTGATTGTGAGCGAGTGTGGTGTTTTCTTTGTTACTGCCCCATGAGAGCAGAAAATACTTCAACTACAGTTGGTGCAGAGCCGAGGGTGTGATTCTGTCCCTTGTGGCAGATGGGGATGTGTTTTTTTTTTTCTCCTCCATCTGCCACAGGGGACAGCAGAGAGCTAATTCCACACTGTAAAAAGTCACGTATAGGTTAGATATATTCTTTATGGGATGTGTTTTTAAAAAGTATGTTTTGGTTTTACAATAGTTAAGGCGTCTTCAAGAGTGAGGACCAACTACTTGGTTTGGCAAGTTTAGGTCTGGTTAACTTCCTTTACCTTATCTTTACATCAAATGTTTGTACTCTCTATATCCTGTGATGTCTGAACAACACAAGAAATAATCTGCCTCAGGTGTTAAATCTCTTCTGCATGAATATACACTCTTATGCCTTTATGCAGTATATCTGCCAAAGCATTTCCTGCATCACATTGCATGGTAAGTATCATGGTAATCAGCTGAAACTTAGTGAGTGTTGTGATCAGAGCGAGCAGAGCAAAGAGATGTGTATCTGCCGCAGTGCTCCTCACTTCCAGCCCAACAAAGAGGAGAGGTGTAAGAAAAACTTAGTCAGGATTCAGGGCCACATTTGTTCCTCTAATACACTGACTGTTTCCCACATCTCACTATGACAGAATCACTAGCTGTCGACCTCTGACGTCCGAGTTTGACCTTTTGGCCTTTCTGCTCTGCAGGTGGATGCCCGGTGACTACCAAGCCGATGGCTGACCGATCCTGTGACCCGCCCTGCACCAAACCGCGCTCTCTCTGCACTGAGGTGAGTGATCACCTCAAACACTGCAAACACCTGTGGTCAGATCCGGTCCTTAGCATCCACAGCGCTGCTGTCGTCCTCAATGCCATACAGGTTTTGACTTTGGTTGCTAGCTCAGTAGCTGTGAGGGATATTTAACAAAACAGCCGATGCTAATTCAGTTAGTATCCACGTGTCACTGCAGCTACTTCAGCACAAATGGATTATTTCAGAGAGTAAACACATCTTCTTTCAACCGTGTAGGAAATGAATCAACCATTCAATCAACCCTGTATCTGCAGACCTATAATAAGGCTGTGAGAACATGTGCTGCAGGCCGGATTGAGCCCCCAGACCCCCTGTTGGGATGAAAGCAGTACATCTGGATAGTTTAAGGAAAAAACAAAAAAGGGGGTGGAAGAGAGGAAAAAAAAAAACCAGAGGGAAAAACAGGGCGACCTCTAGTGGCCATAGTAATTATGATGGGAGCGAATGGGGGAACTTAGGTTACTAAACCTAACCAAGTAGTTTCTTGTTCCTAAGCCTGAGTGACCCAGTGACGGTTGCTTTGCTGTTGACAGATGAGTTCATTGACTTTTAGGTGACAGCCGTAGTTTTCACCGTCAGGTTGGGAGAATCATGAAAGATGTGATAACACAACTTCACAGTTAGCACTTCCTCATCCTCTCGTGTTGGACTGAGGGCAGACTGGACTGTTCCTTAGGGACAAACTGGTATTAGGAGCCAGTGCTAGCTGGTTAGCATGCTAACCTCAGTAGCTTTCTCTGCTACACAACACATACCTGTTATTTCTTTGGATTCTGTTGATAAGTTTAGTTTGTTTTGAGACTGAATTTGCTGTGAACACCAGGGGAGCTTGTGAAGTGGGGCTCGGGGAGAGGAGGAGGATAATCAATAGTGCTTTGCTCAGACAGCTGTCAGGCTGAAATGTCAGGCTGAACTGGGACCAGTGCTCTACTTTTTATTCTATAGTCAGGAAACAGCTGCTGAACATATTGACCTGAGTAACTCAGTAACTCTAACATGCCTGTGATAACAATAAAGTACTATATGCCTGCTACAACACACAGTAGGTGTTTACACCTATACTGTAGGTTTGTAAAGGTCAACACTGATACATTTGGGCTGAAGCTGCTGATACAAAGAGTCTTAACATTTAACCAGATGATTTAACAGTTTCACTGTTTAGTTTTCCTCTAAAATCTGGACGATATCTTCTGCAGCTCTGGAGGAGCTTTGTCTGCGTAAATGACGATGATGTCCTCAGGGTTGTCTCAGTTTGGACTTTGAAACTACAAATTTTTATGAGAAAACCTGCAACACAAACGTGAATACAGGCGTTTGGGATGTGATACGTCACTTCCCCTACTATCTATCTCTTCAGTATGACAGATAAGTTTGATAAGTTAAAGCTTTTATTAAGTGCTGAGTTACATTTGGTGTTTTTCCTCATCCCCTCCTCCTGGAGCTGTCCATGGTTCTGAAACACACACAGACACACACATGCTCCACCACCACCAAACCACTCTTTTGGTTGTCAAATCAAAACTCAGTTGTATGGTAGGAAAAGTGATTCCCAGCTCTCGTCTGAGGACGAGCTTTTTGCAGTGCAAATAAATGCTACGAGACTTGATGCCTCACACACAAGAAGATGGATTCTGTTTGTTTTTCCTCATTTCTAGAAGGAGGATAGAAATGATAGATAGATAGAAATAATGATATACAGATTTGAAATCTTTCCCTTTGTTTTCCTCTGAGTAGATGTAAATGATCCCTCATTTCCTGCTCTGTCTGTCTGCTGTCGGACGTACGCAGCTACTGTTTGCATGGCAGAGGTTTCTGAATCCTCCAGAGACCGGTGGGGAGCTGGGGATCCCCTGCAGGGTGATGAATAGAGTCAGGGATGAGAGAGATGTGGAGGAGGGGTGGCTTCCCTGCACGTACACACACACACACACACACACACACACACACACACACACACACACCCTGCACAGTCAAAAACCCTGTCTGACAAAACAGCAGCATCCGACCATTGTGCTGCACAGCTAAATCACAGCTTTATCAAAGGTGCTGTAAAACGCCTTTGGTGCAAACTCATTCTTGAAATCAAAGACATTAGACCTTGAGCTGGCACAGATTCTGTTCTTTTGTCAGAGACACCTGCAGAATGAGGACAGACAGGATAAGTACAGACTAGAGAGACAGAGGGAGAAGACACAAAGCTAAAGGCCTGCAGTGATGTGATAGATACTGTGTATTGATGCATTTAACAAGCCAGAATACATAATGTAAGTAGGTGAAAGTGAAAAGACAGTTCACTGTGGTCAGTTTCTTAAGGTGGATGTTTCCATCACACACAAAGAGTGACAAATGAGTAAGCTCTGTCCACAACCAGAGCAGAGAGACAACAACACACCAGATCTGCTGATTCGCTACAGACACACAACAAGTCATTTAAGACCTCCGTCTAAATCTTTTCCTCCCTCCTGTCCCTCCCCCCAATCTTTGTTTACTCAGCCTATGGAGGCATTTTTCTTTATTTGTTGATCATTCACATTCAGTTTCCAACCCGGGGGTCGGCACCCTCCCAACGGGTCCTCATGATAAATGGTACGGGTCACGAAATGACTGAGGAAAGGGAGAAAAGACAGTGGGGAAGAATAAAAGAAGGGATGAAAGGAAGAAAGGATGGAGAACAAAGGAATCAATAGCTAAGGGAAGAAAAAGGACAAACGAAAGGAAGAAATAAAGAAAGAAAGAAGGGAAATGGAAGAAACAGGAAAGGGAGAGATGAGGAGAAGTAATGACAAGAGCAAAAAAACAAAGAGGAAGACTAAATAAAGGGGGCAGAGAGGAGAAGAAAGGAAAGAGAGAGAAAGAAAGAAGGAGAAATAGGAGCAGCAGAGGAATAAAGGAATGAAGGGGTAATTAAGAACAACAGGGAAAAAAAGAAAGTACAAGATTAAAAAAAAAAATTGAATCAAAAGAAAATAAAGACGTTTTAAACACATCACCCGACTGTAGATATTTACTGCAAATACAAACCACAGACCATATTTTCATGTTTGCTCTTTTTGTTCTTTGTATATTTTATATAATAAATGGAAGAAAGGAAGAGCAGAAGCCTAATTCCCAGTTAAAGAAGCCTTTTAGGAAGCCTATAGCCTTTAAAGGCTTAGAAGATTAAAGCTTTCAGTATCACAAAAGTTCTGCCAAGTTTGAAAAACAAAAGAAGTGAAATCATCACAGAAAAAAACAGCCCATTTGTCCTTATGAGTGTGTTAAACCTGCCTCCTTCCTGTGTCAGCTCGGCGTGTGCGGCTGTGAAGAGGGCTACACTGAAGTGATGACGTCCGATGGCCTGCTGGACCAGTGCACCGTCATCCCGGTGCTGGAGATCCCCACCGCAGGCGACAACAAGGCCGACGTCAAGACCATCCGAGCCTTTAACCCCACCCAGCCCGCAGCCAGCACACCGAGCAGGGTGGGACGCACCTGGTTCCTGCAGCCCTTCGGTCCAGGTAAGAGCAGAGCACGTGGTGGATTCTGATGACGTGCAGAACACACCATCAACAGCAACACAATCTACATCCTCCATAATGATCACACAGTTGAATCAGCAGCTTCAACATAAACTAAATGTTCTCACCTTTATGAAGGGAGGGGGGTTCACTGCAGCACTGTTGTATCAGACTGTATTCATTTCAGCTAGGTGTTCCTAATAAACTGCCCACTCACTGAGTGTGCATCCACACAGTGTGTTAACAGTGTGTGTGTGGTTTCTCTCTGCAGACGGGAAGCTGAAGACCTGGGTGTATGGAGTAGCAGCGGGAGCGTTCGTTCTGCTCGTCTTCATCATCTCCATGACATACTTAGCATGGTAACGTACCAGCACTTAAAACATTACTGAAACAGGCTTGATTTTCTTTGCTAGCTTGCTCCAGAAATCCAGCATTGCCTCATCATAAAGTTGAGGGACCTGGAAGAGACACAATAAATAAGAATTAGTCCCATGTATCCATCAAAGTCCAAAAACACCGGATCCTACAATTCCCATGATGCAGCTCAGTGGCATCTTTATTTACTTGTTCAAATAATGTGGCATCATTCCTGCTGATCAAGGGTTCACAGAGTTAAATGTTGTTTTTAACTTCATCACATCACTGCTCATGTTTTATTCATTCATTCATTCATTCATTTCATTTCATTTTGCGTTTCACTTTGAGTTCATCGTCTGTCCCTTCATTTCCTGTTTTTCTTTCTCCATTCCTCCACTCCCTCACACTCGCCCCCTGTTCAGTTATTGCGGTTGTTGCCATTGCTGCAAGTCAAGGTCCAAGTCCCCTTCAGACAGGGTTTACTGGATGGACCCGGTGCCTTACACCTGTCCCGCCTGCCAGAAACTAGAGCAGGATGAGTTACAGCGGCAGAGCCAGCTCCTACAGCAGCAGCAGCAGCAGCAGGAGCAGCAACACGAGGCACAGGCGCAGCTCCAACAGCTGCGTCCATCACAACAGCAACAACAGCAACAGCAACAACAGCAGCAGCAGCAGCAGCAGGCTGTGCCACACCCACCACCTCACTTTGAAACTCTCATCTCTTAGTCGAGGCCTCGCCTCACCTCCCTGTCACTCACTCCACCTCACTTCCATTTCATACCCAATCACCCAGAGTGCCTGTTCACTCATTTCAGTGGATCACTTCTCGGAGGTGAGCTGTCCAACTGTCCATCGAGCACACTACCTGACTGCAAGTCTTCATTCACACCCAAACACGAGCGACACACCTTTAAGGGCTTATAGGATACAACATTTCAGCATCACAAAATGATATTTTCTTACTAAATTTGAAAAACATGTTTTAATTTGTATAAACAATTAAGAAACAGACAGATAATCAGTGTTCACTGTACTGGCAGGTTTCCCAGTAACTGAAAGCATTCAGAAAAGACGTGTCACCCACTATGTTTTTAGGTTACATTTTTATAGTAGCAATATTATTATTATTATTTTTTAATCAGTGGTTAAAGGGCCATGAGTCATGAGGTTACCGGTCCAAGTCCCTCCCTAAGTTAAAGTCTGGTAGGAAAACAGCAAATTTATTTATTCTTTGTTTTTTCTGTTGCTTATTTTAAAATTTAAACATGTATTGAGTCCACAAATACTGAAATCAGACAGTGAACTACCTACAGTACCAGTATAACTGAAGTCCCTCAGGGTTGTTAGAGCTGACTAAAGCACAGATGAGGACCTCAGTAATGGATCAGTGGTGTGGCTGTGGCCCTGAAGGGTTCTCACTTCATAAAAACCTGGATACAAATGGAAATCCAGGGAAAACAAGGCAGCTTTTTTTTCCCTCTGCTACCATCTTGTGGTCATCCATTCACATTTCATGCTGTCACATCATCATCATGTCGTCATTACTGGGTTCAAGTGGATAAAATAATGTATCCAACATGCTGCTAATATAATTAAACCCATTTACTCTGACTGTACAGCTGATCATTTTCCAAAGCACTCCACAGAGTGTGTGTGTGTGGGTGTTTGCCTTTGAGGCAGCCATTAACAGTCACTGCTCGAGAGTAGGAACAGGAACAATTGAAAAGTTGCTTGGGTTAATTCATCCATCACAGTGAACACAATGACTGCTGATTATTCATTGTTAACAGAAAATGATTACATTATTATTATTATGTGCTCTCGCAGTGCAGACATAATTCAAGCTCGTGCTCTGTACTGTAACTGTTTCAAAGTAAACTCCTGACTCCGTGCTACTTCATGTCAGGAGGCGCTGGGATCAGATTCTCTAAACCTTCTTTCTGTTTGTTTGTAGTAAAAAGCCAAAGAAGCCACAGCGACGGCAGATGAACAGCAGACTGAAGCCGCTGACTTTAGCCTACGATGGAGACGCCGACATGTAGAAGTCTTCCTGCCGACCACGCTGACCTAAAGACGTTCGTCCTGCTGCAAGGGCGCGCAGGGTTGCTATGGAAACCCCCTTGATGTCAGGGCTGCCGCTGGGCATAGCGTTACCAACCAACACGCAGACACCCTGGGAAGATGATTTTTGATGGAAAGAGAAACCTCAAACATCAAGACACTGAATCCGTGTCCATTAGCAGCCTTGATATTCCTGTCCTCTTTTTTTTTTTTTTTTTTTTAAATTTCCATTTTGATACTTTCAAAAGAGCCTTCATGAATTCTTTGTCTTCTTTTGGAAGTCTGCCTTTGCTTCTCTGCCATCTACTACTGCCAGTAACATCCAAACCACGGTTGTTGGAGAGGGTCACCACCGAAACGATTTTACTCTAAAAGCACAAATCTTCATTTGTCTTTTACTTCATTTCTGTCACAGCTGAGGGGGCGGGAGGCCTAATCTCTGTAGGACAACTTGTCAATTCTTTTGCCCCATTAAGAACATTCAGAACCCTCAGTGGTATTATGGCCTGGGTCCATCTCTCCGGAAAAAAAAAAAAAAAGATAAAACCAGAAAAAAAAAAAAAAGAATCCCAGAGCCACCATCACTTCTGCCTGCCTTTCCCTTCTCAGTTTTTCAGGCATAATTTTGCACTATATTAGTGCAGCATGATATGTTCTTAAGTCTAGCTTCACCATAGGAAACTGCCTCTCTCAAATACAAGATGGTGTACAGTCTTGTGCTAGAAATGTAAAAAAGTAGACTTTTTTTGCAAACAGAACTCACCAACGTTTGTTAATATTTTTCTTCTATTACCTCTTGTATGTGATACGATGGGACTCCGTGTAAATAGGATTTTTTTTTTCTTCTCATCTTTATCTTTCTAGTATGTACAGCTACACGTTCCCAAACTCTGCCTGAGTTTATTTCTCCTCTGATGATTTTTCTTGACTGTGACTTAAACATCTGAGTTTTTAACTTTTGTAAATTACCGACACACGTCGCTGTTATTGGTTCAGACTGCATGAGATACATAGAAAACCATTGTGAAACTGTAGCTGTGACGGGGGAAGGAGGAAAAGAGGAGAGAAAAACCTAAACGTGGACGATTGGTTAAAGGACCGGTGTGGAGGATTCAGGGGCATCTGTTCTCAGAGATGGAATATTATACTCATTCTTATGTTTTCATTAGCGTACAGTGTATTAGTGTATACCTGAATCTAAAAATCATTGTGCTTTCGTTAGCTTAGAATGAGGCCGTCACATTTACACAGGGGAGCCCGTCATGTTTGCACTGCTATGTTTGTACAGTGGCCCGGAAGGGACAAACCATTTTGTGTTTTTACGTTACCTGAAGATCACTGTAGGTCACTACATGCTTGGAAAGGGAGGGGTGACCGGAGGGGTATGCAGCTGGTTGCAGTCTGCAACCTCACCACCAGATGCCACTGAATCCTACACACCGCTCCTTTAATGTGATGAATGGGGATAACAACACACACTTTCTAACTTTGACAGAGTGAGAACAGTGACAGGTAACAGGGTTTATAAGTTGATAAAACTAATGGATTTATTAATGGTTAATAACTCATTGACTCATAATCGGTTACAAGCATAGAGACTTTGAGGTCGGCCCTAACTTGTGGGTCGACTATTAATATTTCAGATTTGTGGTTATAAATGTTAGCGGCTAAATGATACAGTTACTCACATGTCCACCAATCTAATGTTATGATTAACTGAGTTTTAAAAGTTATTTATTTATAATGAATGCAGACATCAGTTCCAACTTATAAAGCCTTAATAAAAGCTGCCTTTAAAGTGGCACACACACACTTTTTGGCCCTAATCATCTTCTGTAGAAGCTTGACTCTTGATTCGTTTATAATGTGGACAGGTTACTAACTTACATCCCACTCAGATCCACTCTAACACCATCTGCTGTGCCACACTGAGAAACTGTTCCCTGTACATGTTCCTGGAGGAGGCTCCTCCCCGTTCACAGCTACAGAACAACAGTCTGAAAACAGGTGTTATTCCTCCATGTTTACTTCACCTTTAATGAGATTCATGTGGTCTGCCCGTCTTAAAGAGCTTTCAGCCGCGACTGTATCACTCTGGGTGACTTGTAGTTTCCCATGATTGTTTCAAATCCTAACCAGGAGCTTTTCTACTGACAGTTCAGGAAGAACCATTATACGGAAACAGTTTGGTGTGAGAGCAGAACCCATACAGTGCTGCCTAATGTAACTGCCTGATATAAGCTAAAAGTCCAGTCACCCAAAGTGAACAGTGTATTATTTGTTGGTACTGAGACATCATATCATTGACAGAGAATGACAGTTTAATATTCTGTGGAGTTTGTTGCTAGTAAAAATTAATGGAATGTTTAATTTATATTTCTTGGAATATGAGTTGTAAATAAAGTGCTAAATATTTCTTTTTTTTTTTTTTTAATTTATTGTTCATGTACCATAATATGTTTCCTTTTTTTTTTTTTACTGCACAAGATGTTATGCATACATAAAAAAAAAAAGAAAAGAAAAAAAACTGGAGGCGTGAATGTGGGTGTGCTAAAAGCGATATTGATAACCTTGTGAAAAACGAAGTCGCCGATGAACCTGTCCTTTTCCTACTGTTTGTTTATATGTATTTGACTAATTGCTGATAATAAACGAGGGAAATATTTCAAAGCGCTCTCTTATTTTTGGATGTGCTCAATGTGGTACAGAAAAACCTGCATGTCCTTTGACACATCAGCTACTGTTTAACAGACGTATATACTTTCGATGGTTAAGGCAGTGATTGCATCTTGGTGGGACAATAACAGTGACCAACTCAAAGCCTTCGAAAAGCAAAACGTGAGCTCCGCATCAGCTGAAATAAGGAAGAAAGTCAGCCCTTATTTATATTCTAATCTTGAGGGACTGTCTAGAAGAGGGACCCTCCAAATCTGGTTTCTCAGTTGTTTTAGTCCTATTGTTGAACCACTTTAACTAGAGAAGGTCATAGATCAATTCACAGTCCATTCATACCTATACTGGCCAATAAACCTGTGAACACACCTGTGAACCAACACTCTGTGACCACTCACACATGAAGCAAATAACAGTGATTATCTCGTAACAGTGGCACGAGGTCTGGGATTTATTAGACAGTCAGGAACACGTTGGACGCAGCAGGTGTAAGGACCTGAGCAATTTTGACAAGGGCCAAACTGTCACTGCCAGAAGACTGGGACAGAGCATTCCCCCGAGGCTTTGGCATACAGCTGTGGTGAGTATCTACTGACAGTGATCTGAGCAGAGACAAACCACAAGCAGCTCCACGTCACAACCTCCAGGACTTAAAAGGATCTACCTGTAGAGTCCATGCTCAGGTTATTTTGGCCAAGGACCAACAGCACGTGAGACGGGGGTAGCCATCGTATTTTTGGCTCATCAGTGAACAGCTGCAGCACATTTTAGTCCCAGTGTGCTGTTATAACATATTCCACCACCAGATGTCAGTAAAAGACAGCTAAAAGTGTTCAGACCTGCTCAGCTCGACCACGGTTTGTTGCTGCAGACACATTAGACACCAGTTCCTACCTGAACAACTGCAGGGTGTTAAGGTAGAAATTGACTCTCACATCTATCACTGCTGTACGAGGACTGACAGCCTGAACTAAAGGTGGGACCATATTCGGTCTCCATGTCTAACTCAGCTCCAAGCTTGTGCGAAACTTCTTTAAAAGACAAAAGAGGAGTGTGGGGAGGGATGGGTCAGTGTAAATTAACCTCTGTCATGACAAACGCAGCTGTGTCCATACGTCCATTTATATAACTTAAAAGACAAAAAACTGGAGACACACTGAGGTCACACACCCTGTCCTGCTATACAAGGTTGTTCTTCTTCCTAATTCTGCTGTTTTCTTTTTTGTTTTTGTCTGAGGACGGATCCTGAACACACTGCTTCCGTTCTAATGCAGTCATTTAGATAGGACTGTTGTCCTCTGCTTGTTGAAGTAATGTAATTGCATTTATCATCAGAGTCCCCCCCCCTGATTATGATCGGATGTTGGGAAGTAAAACAGAGACAGGGCTACGTGGTTTTGGTCCTCTCATTTAATCAGCACTTCACGTAATCACGTCTCCGTCTTCCAATTAAATTCCCTCTGCCAAGAAAAGGAAGCCCTACAGTCCGCCCTAATCAATTAAGTCATGTTGTAAAACCCACTTCAAACGGGTGACTTTGCTGCAACCTCAGAGACATCAAGATCCGGCCAAAAATTTGATTAAGGATACTTGGTCGAACACTAAAGATCATCTACACGGCATTCTTTGTCTCTAAGTTCTATTCCCCCGGAGCACAGAGATAAAAGATCATCTCCTCCTGATAAAAATAAAGCACTCTCTCAATCAAGGAAAGTGGTGGCCTGTCTTTAAAGGGCTTTCAGGAAAAGGCTGCGAATATAGTGGCCTGCGAGGGAAGAAAACCTCGTTTCTGATTGTACATCATCTGCGATGGCTGTCTCTCCATCAGCCACAGACGACACACACAAAAAAAAAATGGGCATTTTCACTGCCCCAGGTGCTGCTGATGAAGAATGGCTTTTTCAACACGGAAGCCTCAGAGATTGTGTGATTTGACATCAGCAAACTGCAAACAGCTCAACTAATGTTTACCACCAGGCTGGTTTTTGATGATTTATAGCAAAAGATGCCAAAGGAACAAGAGAAAGCAAAGCATGTGATGTTGTTCAGTCTGGAATTTCATTAGAGGAAAACAGAGTGAATCAACAGAGCAAAGTTGGAAGTGGAGTTTGGTGGGTCAGATTATCTGGATGAGAAAACAAAGATCACCTGAAACACCATTTCCCAAAAATGTGCGTCATAAACATCCATCAGTTCACTGACCAATTTCCTGGTTGAACTTACTGAATTTAGTGGAGGTAAGTGGACACAGTCATTAGCGACATTACGATTCTGTTTTACCTTAAGATAAAGAGGTTTAAACATGAGTAACAGGAGTGTCAGCCCAACTCCACTGATATTGGACAATTCTGCAAAACCAGTGGTGGTACTGGGTACTGGGCAGCAATGTCGCCACATTCCCAAACCTCAGCAATAAACTTTATGAGTGCAACGTTATCATGACCAACAGAAACAATGGCCAAAGTTCCAAAAACTAAAACCCGAGTTATAATAATACTGATTTATCCTTCCGCTCTATCTCCCGCTGCTCGAGAATTCTTTGGGAACCATTTATTGCAGACTCCCTAATGGTTTAAAGCAGCACAGAAACAGAAGGCTTCCTGCTCTGTATCCAACTTCTGAAAGTTTTCCTTCAAAAACAAGTCTCAAAAAAATCTCTGGGTTGTCTTTCACTTGAAGACTCGCATTCACAGCCTTCAATAAGCCAAATGGAAACTCGACTTTCCGTCTCCGCTCCTCGAAGCTGAAGCTGGCAGTCATTCTAATTGTGATGAGGAAGCGATTGATGTGCAGCAGCTGCATCCTGTGACCAACACTCTTGCTCAGCCATTTGTCTCTGTCAGCCCCCCCTCTCAGCCCGCCCACCCTCCGCATCCTCCTGAAAAGCACTGGCAGCATCGACCGTGACTGCAAACCGCGGGGCCTTTTGTCACCGCACGTGGCGTGAAGCATGCCCTCGGCCCTTCTGGTCAAGCCCAGTTTGACTCCTATCCCTTGCTGCCGGATGTGGAGTGACACTTCAGATGGCAGCTGGTTGGGCAGCAGCCATGGCAAACCTGCTGCTATTGCGTCACGGCCACGCCTGAGGGCCCGCAGCAACATCTGCCCTCACAATTGGCGATGGAGCCGAGCCAGCCGAACATATTCATGTCACTGGACGCCGCCGTCACTCAGCTGAGTAATCATCCTCTTCCTCTCTCTTGTCTTTATCTCTCGCCCCTCCTCTTTGCAGCCCAATGGTAAGCTATTAGGAAGAGGCTACCCTGTAATTTTCTCCCCCCGGCACTGAATAGGCACCAAAAGGTGTGCTTGGGAAATTAGCAACTTGACCTCCTGATTATACTCTATCAATGAGAGACAATCTGCTGAAAGGAGGAAGCAGAGCAGGTGTTTGATGGAGAACTAAGAAACATCCTCTTTCGCCCCTTTTCCGCGATGGTGGCCAGGTCCCAGCTGTGTTCACATCACTCTTCTGAATGGTTTTCATTCTGTGACACTGACACAACTCAGCGACTCAGTTCTAACTCTCTGTGCTTCACTGATGCTCTATAGCGCCCTTGAAACGCAGCGAGACTCATACTTCCCCCCCCGATGACACGAGCAAGGCCAAGCTGCCCTCGGACGAGAGGATTCGCTGCGTCGGGCGTCCGTAACAGAGCGCTGTCGTTAGATTTTAGATCACTTTTCACGGGGCCTCATGGGTGCTGCATGGAACCAAACACAACTCACACCAGAACAGTTACTCTTGGACGTTTTGTTTATAAAAAAAACAAAACAAAAAAAAAAACAAGAAAACTTTGACCATAAAAAGAAAGGCACAAATCTGTTCTGGTCATATTAATACTTTATATTATTTTGAAGCAAACTGTTTTTAATTGACTGTGGCTGTTAAAGTGTTTTACTGCATCCACTCTGCACATTACTGGAGCCTCTGCCCAGGGACCACTGAGGAAAATTAGCCTTTCAAATTGTCTTGGTTAAATAACAGTATAAATAGCATTAGAGTCACACAATGTCTCCCTCTGGCATCGCTCCCATTCTGACCAGAAGTCAAGGATGAAGTTTCCTACTAGAAGTTTAAAGTTTTCATGATTTAGTTTAAAAAAAAAAAAAAAAAAAGCAATGCTGTACATGATGTTTCGTATAGAAATATACTAGTTAAAGGACCACTGGTTTAACTGATCAGCTTCATTTCAAGATAAAACATCTACTTGCTCAAACTTCAAACTTAAACATCATGTCTGTGTTAGTAGAAATACATCTACTGTTTTTTGTATTTTTTACTTTTTGTACGATAAATTTACAAATGCCTCTGAAACCATATTTACTCTCCTTTCCTACACAGACTGAATACATTTATTTTATTATTTTATATTATATTAATCATTAAATTTCATAACACGGGAATCTAGAAACAATGAATTAGTGTGATCATTGTAAACAGCCTCATTAAAAATATATATTGCTTGTTTTTGTAATAAGACTATTGAATTTATAGTCATTCTAAAGGTCGACTCCTACAATTACACACAATAAAGTGAGCAGCAAATTATACACAAGGCCTTATAGTTTATCAATAGATTTATACAGGATTGCTATTGACTTTGAATTTTATTCTTTAATATGATCAATATGTTGTTTCCATGTCAGTTTATCAGTTACAGCCTTCTGAGATTTTGCCTCAAAAACTGTCAGTTTTTCAATTCGATATCGTCATCAGTTCCTTTTCAATTTCTAAAATCCATAAATTTAGTTCTAAATATTTCCTGGAGCAAATTAAATTTGTATTGTCTGCAAAAATAAAAAAAATGACACATTTTAATGAACCAATAACATTACAAATATCATTGATATGTGTATAATAAGTTTTAAAAGTTTTGGACCAATCACAGATCACTGCCAGGCTGTAGTTCTATTTTCCCTAAATCCATATTGGTTTTCTCTCAGTAATTTATATTTACCAATGAAACGATCCAGCTGTTTCACACATAACCTCTCCAGTATTTTTCAGCATTGAAGAAGGTCTGTCGTTAAGCATCTGGTGCTGAGCACCATTTTTAAACACTGGAATTACTTTTGCTAATTCAATACTATTAGGAAAAACAAGGTCAGAGGTCTTACAATAGAATCAATCAATCAATTAATCAGCAGATCTTCAGTTTTTAGACTTAGAATGAATCAGATTAAACTCATGTATGTATGTATGTGATTCACTGTTGTGGTCTCTCAACCCATTTACCAGATATAACACTGGAACTGAATGATTCTGTAAATCCATGGATCTCAGCTTTAAACTTCTTTCTTTCTAAAATCTCTGTGCACTGTAACCTCAGTGAAGATTAGGCAAAGATTCTAGTGACAAAAAAAATAAGCTTTATGTGTTTTTTTAAATTCTTGCTTTCCACAGTGTCTGTGCAGGTCACATCCAGGATGTGAGGAAAGGTCAAGATTGTGGCTGCAGCTTAAAAACAAAACAAAACATGAACTCTGGTCTCCCACACTCACCCACCACTCTAACCTCCACACCCTGACTTACTCCTTCTCTTTATAAAGAGCTCCTGCATATTCGCTGAACATGTGCTCTGGACATAAATCACGAGAGACAGACACAAACATAATCCCTCAGAATAGTGTGCTGGGTCCCCTGCAGACACTGACCCTCCTGGACCCTGTGTGGATGACTCAGGTATTTGAGACAAACCTGCAGCACAGACCAGTTCAACTTCTGCAAACGGGCCCCACTGGAATCTCAAAAAGAAGAAGAAGAAGAAGAAGAAAAAAGGAGGAGGAATGTTGAGCTAATCCTGAATTATGGCCTCTTTAGCTTACCATAGACCAGACTGTGTTTCATTACAGCCACAAAGGAAGTCGGCCGACCCCCTGTAATTTATCTCCACCTTGCCCTGCCACTGCATGCCATGCTGGGCCTGTGAAGGCTATCTGGGCCATTCAGAGCAGGATCCCATCAGCCCCGCTGGCTGAGTTATGGCGACAATGCCAGAACACTGCAATGTTGTAGCAATGAGGCTGCTGGGGATTTATTAAAGCACAGCCCCCCCTCTCGTCTTTTCTTTTCTGCTCACCTCCCTGCCCCCTCTGTTCCCCGACAAAAAGAATCCTATCTGGCTCCAACCCAGAAACACACACTCAGCATCTGAGCAGGCTTCAGTCTTGTCCTGTCTCTGCAGGCGTGGAGAGCGCACACACACACACACACACACACACACACACACACACACAGACACACACACACACCGATCAGCCACAATATTAAAACTGGTAACTGGTTTTAAAATTCTATTTCACCTTTGGATGTGAAATGTTACTCTACGATGTTACAGCTCCATCATGTGGGACAAAACAGCCTCAACTCAAAGGTCCACTCGCGAACATTTTCAGAGCTTTCGACCACATCTCAGAGTCTTCATCAGTAAATGGAACCAGCTCAGGTCCCATCAAATAAACCAATAAATGTGACCAAAGATGTGACGTGACCACACTGTGCAAACAGGACTGGATTACAAACCAGGGAAACAGTAAACCAGGCAACGGTCCAGGGGCTCCAAAGTCTCAGGGGCCTTTGTGGTAATTAGTGTGTGGTCATTTGATTTATTAGACTTTTGTTTGGCTAAAGCACCTTTTAAAAAATGAAATGATAAGGACCTTATCATGGCTAATCCAACCATGGGGCCGTGTCTTATAGAGGGGCCCTGTGTCAAAATCTAGCTTTAATACCTCTAATGTGTGTTCAGCATCATGATTACATGAAGCATGTATTTAATTTTAAAAAATCACAAACTAATTAACATACAGCAAAACCCAGGGCAGTAATCTGGTGTGGACACACAGGCCGGTTTGTGGGAGTCTGATCTGGATGTAGTGAGTCTTGCATCCACAGTCCCCATCTGTGCTCAGGTTCAGGCAACAACCAGACCAGACCAGGATCTCTTCCCAGACCTGAACCACGTGTCTGAAGAGAACCATGACAACCGTTTAATAACGCTGTGCTCACTGTAAGTGGATGTGAGGGAAAATAAATTTGTCTGTGAACGTTTCACTGGTGCAACTTAACTAACATGGAAACTAACAAGAAGAGGGAAGTCTGTGTATCACTGGTGGAGTATAAGTTACTGTTAATGTTGAAGTTGTTAGCAATAATGTTATCGATACATTAGACTTTGGCTTAGAGAAGTATTTGGTTTCAACACCTGTTTAAATATTGACAGACTTATTGTCACAAACCCCCCCCAAAAAAAGCTGCTTCCTCTCATTGATGCTAAATTACCCTCAGGCAGCAGATGATCTGGATTCCGCTGTATCTCTCCTTTGGTCAGCTGGCACAGGTGGTAGTGTCACTGCTTTGGCCACGAGCATATTTATTTGGCTGTTGGGCTCAAATATACACGGTCGTTGACCAGAATCCCTTACTCCTCCTTTAAATCTCTGAAAACACATGAAAAAATCCGCTTCCAAGCAGTAACGCTAACAATGTCCCAGGACATGTGCTTTGAATTTCTCTATCACAGAAACAAAAGAAGACTCAGCCTCTTCTCTTCTGCACAGATGACATGTATGTTCACACGATCCAGGTCTTGTCTTCCCAGTTTTGTCCAGTGTGTGTGTGCATGTGTGTAGTCCTGTGAATCCCTTGTGTAAGCGTGCGCCATCACCGAATGGATACAGCAGAATAAATACCACCCATCAAAATGTATTTAACTGGATTTGATCATGTTTATAACTTCATAAACTTTCAACCTGTTCCCAGTACAAATGAACTTAGCTGGTTTTTCTTTTTTATTACATCTGAAAATCTGGTGGTATTTTTCTGTACTCTAGTCTCTTGTTTTATCATATCAAGACACTGACACTCACTTTAAGAAAATTCAGTGAAGTTAGTTTCTAATATAAAGAGCTTGAAATATTCTACTGCACAGGTGTTTTCCTTTTTTTTTTTTTTTTTTTTTGTGCAGTGTCATAAAAACCCGAGATCCGTCTCTGCACACAGTGTTGGCATGTTTGGCGTGAAAACGCATGACGCACGGTTGGATGCTGAGCGAAAGTTGGGGCTGTCATTAGCAGCAGTGGTATGAGCAGTAATCCCGCAGACTGGGACAGTGAATGAAAGGCTGTGGTGCTGTATTGGTTCAGGTTTGTTTCTCGTTCGGGGCTGAGCGGAGTCGGGAGGGGGGACGTGGGGGGGGGGGGGGGGGGCGGGTGGTACCTGGAGTTATTGGCAGTGGAGTTCTGAATGTCAGCTCATTCATCTACATCAACGGCACAAACCAGCAGCCAAGGTGAAACGCTTTTCTTTTTTTTATTTTCTCCAAGAGGGTCTGTTTAAGAAAAAAAAGAGGGGGAGGAAGAGAGAGAGAGAGAGAGAGAGAGAGAGAGAGAGAGAGAGAGAGAGAGAGAGAGGGAAATTTGCTTTCTGCATCTTCCACCAATCTCCTCTCGTTTATTCGTCTTTTCCTGCCTTTTTTTTTTTTCCTCTCTCCCCCCTCCCGCATCTTGTCCCTCCCCCCCCTAGAGCGAGAGTCTCCCAGCAGCTCGTGTAGTGGGCGCGCGGTATAAAGCAGAAAGCCCCGCCGTTCCCTTCACATCGGAGCGCTCCGACCGCTGCGCGCACCAGCTTTCAGACAGCCAGGACCTGAACCTCCTCACAGCTATGACCCCGCTCTTCTCTCTACCTGGATTAACTCTCAAGTAACCGCTGTTTGTTGTCCCCCCCCCACCCCACCCCACCCTACCCTCACCCCACGCCCCCTAACACCACCCCCCACCCCACCCCTCACCCGGAGGAGCAGCAGCAGCAACAGCAGCGGCGGCGGCAGCAGCACCAGCAGCAGCAGCAGTAGCCTCACCGGCTCCTCCGTCCTGTACCCCCCCCCCCCTCCCCCCCCCTCCCCTCCACCCTCACCCACCCACCTACCCCCCTTCCCCTCCCCCTGTCTCCAACTCTCAGCTTTGTTCTGCGGTCATGGGGTGCATCGAGTCCTTTTTGCCTGGGCTGCAGAGGGGCTCGGCCGCGCTGTGAGGTAGATACCAGGTGGATTTATGGTCCGCAAAGCCGCAACTACCAGCCGAGGGAAATAAGTGGAAGTTTGAGTTCCGGGAAGGATGCAGGTGACGTGCTGGTGCGCCGTGTTCCTCCTGACGCCTGTGCTCTGCCTGGTGAGTTTGATTCTCCCGCTCAGTCTGTGTGTTTCTGGCTCAACTTTCCTCCACCTCACGCTGCTCTGACAGAGAGTCTGAAAGCCATGAGTGTTTAGTGTTTACTCACAGTGAGAGGACTTCACCCGGTCCGCATTCCTCCAGACTCACTCACACACCCGCGGCTCTTTTGGGTTATTTCACCTGGAAGGCACAGTGGACAAAGTGTCAAGTGTGTAAAGGAAGCATTCAAACTTCATCCACACATTTATTTATTTATTTATTTTTAATTAGTTTAACAGTGAAACTTGCACCAGGTGTGCTTTGTCCTGTGCGCAATAGCGCTGTGCGTAAAAAGGCACTTACTCAATATTACAGAGGAAATCATGCTTTTACACACGGGGGATGAGCCACAGTGTTTGCTGTGACATGGATAAAAAAACATTTTTTAAATATATTTATATATTTATAGCTTGTTGTTTGAATTCAAAAGAAATCAAGTGCATAAAACAACGATACCTAACGGGTACATGCAGTGAAATGGTCTCACGGGGGCGCCCTAACAAACCAAAACTCCCCGTCTACAGTCAGACAGCCTGGACTGTCTGTCAGAGCACACACTCCTCAGCGGGTTAGACAGAGACCCAGTGACAGAGCCCAGTCCGAGCCCTGTCTGTGGCTGTCTAACCAGACAGGTGGTGTAAAAGAAATAACAGTTATGATAAATGTGTGTTGTTGTTTGTTTTTCTCTCAGTGTAGTTGAGTTTAAAATCAGTCACACAGAAAAATCCACGAGTAAATTAAACCTTCATTCCCGGATGAAGTTCAGAACCTTCCTGGTTTAACATGTGAAAATATATATGTGTGAACACACAGCTCAGGATGAATGTAGTTCTTAAACTGAGACACAGAGTCACAAAGGCTTTACCACGCGTGATTTTACTCCCACTCCCACATTATTTTAACACAGGGAAAAGGCAGAGTTTCTTTACGAGCTCGTAAACAGGTAGAAGAGAAGGAAAGAAAAAAAAAGAAATCAGTTCTCTTCAGCTTTTTAAATTTTCATTCCACTTTTTCAGATCGTCAGATTACATGGAAACACAGGCCTGAGACTCAGAGCGTCCATATCCTGCTTTTTCTCTAATGAAACAAACACCTCAGAGAGTCATTAATACGCTTCTTTGCTTTATTTGAATCTTAATATTCAGAGGTGTACGATATTCTGATCGTCTTTTTCCTAACTGCTAGAAATCTGAGCTGGTTGGACTTCAGCCCACTGCCAACAGGTGTACATCCCTTTAAAATGGGGTTTACATGACGGATGAACAGAAATCCCAGTTCAAACTGTATCCGATGTTTAACACACACCGACACTTTAACACCCGGTGCAGTTACCTTAATGTAACCACCCACATTATAAACCTTTTTGTGTCTATACTGTAGTTTCAGTGTGTAAATGTGTGTGTCTTCTAACACGCAAAGTAAAAAAACACACACACAGCCGGAGGATGTGGAGCTGTCCAAGGTGCTGAAAGTATTTAAACCCACTATTTTTTCTCTCCTTTAAATATACAAAGAACCAACATACTTAATGGAGCCATAGCGGGAAATAGTAACAGGCCCAGTCATAAGATTATTATTATTTTAAATAAAATAGTATATTTTAAATGGGAGTTTTGAAATTGAAAACTAACGCTTAAAGACGGAGTTATATTGTTATATCTCTTTTTGACACCACTTCATTTTTTTCCCCTGTGAAAGTCCAAATTTTTGGCCTCTCTTCTTCCTCCTGAAACATTTTCCCCTTGACGAATTAAATTCTGAAGCTTGGTGTCATTTGTAGACATCAAACCCAAACATGAATTCACTGTAAAATTCCTCCTGTCGAGGTGTATGTCTGTTTTTTTGTTTTTTTTTAAATACTGCGCTTTAAAAAAAAAATCTACGCGGCTTTACAAATAAATCCTGCTCGCCGTGTTGAATTGTGTAGCTGGGGAAAAAAAAAAAAAAAAAAACACGCACAATGCCATCCCGCCCAGAGTAAACCGAGCTTATTGTGCAGCCCGTTAACAATCAGCCTTATCCACAGCAGCGGGGATTAGAGCTGAACTTTGATGGTTTTATTTCGTGTTAAAGGCTCCGGTCTCTGCTTAAGCCTCTTGTCTGAGAGCCGCGCTCTGACCCCCCCACCCGATAACAGCACAGCCCAGGTAGACTGTTACAGTACCTCAGACAGAGCGGAAACCATTACCTGTGGGTCCACTATTTAATTAACACACCTCTTATTATTCCGGCACCGCAGAATTCCGCTTCGGAGGATCATGGTTTTGTGTTCATACAGTATTTTAATGGAGCTTGTGTGCATGTAACGCAGAGCAGCTTCTGTGGATAAAATGTTAAAGGTGTTCATTTCGGCTTCCTGTGTTATCCATTACACATCCTCATAAAACTGTAGCCTGTAATCAAACTGCATTTAACAATCGCTTTCATTTCATTTTCATTTCCACCGGTTGCTGTTAAATGTGATTCTTCCAGATTTAACTATATAAACAAAATATGAAGTATTTGATAACACATAATAACAGGTATCTATACAGAATAACGGTTTTCAGGAATCTCATTGAAAGCAGAGATTTCAGCTCTGAAATTCAAAACAGCTTTTTGATCTGGACTTTTTATTTTTTAACTGAAAAATCTATTTTATTAGCAGAAATATTGCTGTTATTTAAAATATTATACTTTAATTTTTTTTGTAATATTTGTTATTTATCCATATTGTGTGAGCTACATACGCCGGTACCACCGATGAACACTGTTCTCATCCTCCTTATCTGCTCTAACATGATTTCTTTCTATTCATTTTCCTCCCTTGTTATATTATTATTTGCTGCTGTAACGACTCTTTTTCTGTAGAGGGATCATTAGATTTCATGCCATCAGTCTGGGCTTTGTCCTATAGTCACAGATATAAACTCAGTCTACAGGAGGGATTTCAGGATTTGAGCCTTGTTGACATTGTTGACAGCATTTTTTTTTTTTTATTAAACTGGCAGGCGTCCTTCTCGCCTGGGCCTTGGTGCAGCTTTTTGTGAAATCAGGCAGTGAGGTCTCTCTGGTTGCTGGCTCCCACCACCCCCACCACCACCACCACCCCCAGCTCCTTTCTCCCCTCCTCTCTCCCCTGAGAGAAACAGATACAGTGGTCCCACTGGCAGCAGTCATAGCAGTCACATTAAAGTGTTATTATCAAACAGCTCAAATGGGGCCTGCAGTGTCAAGCAGTCGGCACAGTGGGGAGGAAGCAAAGTCCCACTGAGATCACTACAGCACAGTTCACACAGTGTGAACCCCCCACCCCTCCCCTCCCATCCACCCTCCGACCCCCAATCCCCCCCCACCACCCCCCCCAACCACCCCCCCAACCCCCTCTTCAGTCCACAGACCTCTAAATTAGCTCATAATAATAAACAAGCAATATGTTTTCAATGAGCTGTTTGAAGCTGAAATCAAGAGCGGGCCAGTATTAATTCAATTACATAGCAAAGGCATGCGCGCAAATGCCCACATGCTGTGTGACTGAACACACACACACAGACACGCACACACAAGTGCAAGGACAAGTTCATTGTGTGGCCATCAAGTAGGAGCCATGGAGAGCGTGGAGTGTTATGTTTTTTTTTTTTTGTTCAGCCCAAATGTCGACTAAGTGAATATTTCTCTCAGTTCCTTGTTCAACCTTTGTGCTACTTAGCTTTTAAAGCAGCATGGAGGTGTCACTTCAGAGCTATTCAAGCCCGGCTGCCGGAGAGAGCCGAGTACAAAAGGGCTGAGAGTTCAGTCTTGGAGAACAACACTGCAATTCCCCCACCGCCGCCCTCCGAGTGGCCTCAGCTCAGCCCAGTTACCCAGCTCTCTTTTACGCTCACCAGCTTTCGGTGAGCTGCTGCTGCCTCTCCAGGCCGTGACAAGTGGGGAAGGGGGATCGTAAAAGCTGAGATCCAGGACGCTTGAGGGGCTCCAGGGGGGGGCATCAGCGGGTTCTTTAGACATCCACGAGGAGGTGCCAACATTGCTCGAAGGGGTTTGTCTTGTTCTTAAGGAGGTTTCAGGTGGTTTCGAAGAGGTTTCAGAGGTCTTTAGCAGGTTTCAAGTGACGTCCACTGTGTTTTAGGGGCCATTCAGGTGGTGCTATGAGTTCCTGAAGGGATTCTAGGGATCCGTGAAGGGGATTTAGGAGTTTTTGAGAGTATTCCACAAGTCTCACAGGTTCTGGAGGATGACCCAGATCATCCAGAGCAAAATGAAGATTAGATCAGGTTTATTCATCTCAAGTGATTAGAGAAGATACAAACAACTGACGTTCTTTTTGTAAGACAACAAGAAAAGAAGAGCACTGACTTCTTTTTACTGTGTTCAGCTCTGTGTGTGTGTGTATGTGTATATATATATATATATATATATATTTTTTTTTTTTTTTTTTGTTTTGTGTTTTTTTTTTGTTTTTCTGCAGAAATACTAATTGATTTTGAATCAAACTAATTGTTCCAGTCTTAGTACTTGCTTCATTGTTTCAGTGTAATGTTTTGTTTGTTGGAAAAGAAAATACTTCTTGTATAACATCCAGTCAAAACTCTGACACTAAAATGAAGATTTAACACAGTGAAGCCACAAAAAAAAAAAAAAAAAAAAGCATCTGAAAAAATATGGACCATGTGTGAAATCTGACTATAATTGAAAATGAGGTTGCTTGTGCGGCGCTGACCTTTGACCCCCCAATCAGTGTGCCGCTGTGCATCTCGGCAGGCAGACTGAAGCTGCACGACTTTGAAACTGACACGTCAAGGTGACTTAGTCTTGTTGTGGAGCTTTATACTGTGTGAACTGTGACCTCTGTGAACCTGCCTGTGAGTCCTGGGCCGTCTGATCTGAGCTCAGCCTCCCCAGGCAGCGGCACGCTCCCACAAACAGCCAAAACAACACTTGACCTTGGTGTTTGGCCATAAAGTCAATGATAATAGCACCGACTGTGGTGTGTGGAGCCCAGAGGGGTGGGGGGGGGGGGGGGGGGGGGGGGGGGGGGGGGGGGGGGGGTGAATGAGGGGAATCATCCTCGGATTTGGATCTTTGATGGTGTTAAATTGGAGAGGAATCTCCCTTAAATATTCCCAGAATAACCACCCAGGCCAACTCAGGCCTGAATGTCATCTGTGTGTGTGTGTGTGTGGATGGTATGTTTGAGGCGGTAGGCGTGATTAATGACCACAGCCTCCATTCTCTCCTCCAACGCTGCTCCAGATTTTCAATTGCGTTCACAGTTCAGAGGTCAAAGCTGATCATTGAAGGGCGTTGTTCTCAGAAAATCAAGCCCCCCTGTTCGCAAACCCCGGGTTTGATCCTGAGGGAGGCCTCACACTCCTCGACTCACTCTCTCTCTCTCTCTCTCTCTCTCTCTCTCTCCTCATAGAGGAATCCTTTTATGGCGAAGAGTGTGGCACCTTGATAGAAGCACTTTGAAGTAGCCCAGAGAGAGAAATGCCTCTGAAGGCAGGAAGCAGCTAGATAACCCGCTCGGCCCTGCTTTACATCTCCAGGTGCTCCTGCGACTCCAGAGTCTGCCTTCGTGCTTGGCTCGTCACAGCTGAAGTGATGGAGCAGACCCCTCCAAAACTCACGCTGACGTCCGCGCTCGCACTAGAATGATTCAGAAACCGTTTTGAATGCCGCTCAGTCGGATTTTTTTCAGCTCATGGTTTTGGTTTTTACGGCCTGAAGCTTTACTGTTTGGTCGGCTCTCGTTACTCTCATCTGCAGCCACAACACTGAAAACTGTAAGAAAAAAAAAAACAAACAGCACTACCTGCACCAAGCAGCACACACTTCACAAGCTGGTGAACATGTAATGCTCTGTGTGTTGGAAGGGTTTTTATTTATTATTAGAGATATAACAGATGAGTCAGTAACATACTGAACTTTCATGATTTATCCTGTTGGGTGAAGTATGAGCTGCACAGTCTAAATGATCAGTATTATTAGCTAATGTGTGCGTAAGTGTGTGTAACAGCGACGGCTTCACTGGCCATTGAGTCCACATTTGGTCTGATCAGAATCTGGCTCGCCCTCACCACTTCCTCCATAAAATCTTCTCCACAGCTTTTCTCACACTCTACTGTCTGCGGCATTTTGGCAGCTCCTCCTTACAGCTTCGCAGTCCTGTGTAACACCGCCCCCCCCACCCCCCCTTTTTTTCTCTCCCACTAATTTGGAAAGGCCCGCTAACACCTGTGCTGCCTCTCACATACATGGCATATATTTTGTTGGCTTTTTTTTTTTTTACCTTTATCAGACTGCGAAGCCAAGCGTTGCAGGCAAGTTACGTACACAGCCAGATGCAAACGAAGGGAGCTTCTTCTTTTTTTTAACATGATGAAACCATGAGGTTACGAGTCTGACACCGACTCTGTCACTACTGTTTTCAGAAAATATAAATGTTTGCCAAAAATCTAATGCACACAAAGGTTAACGCTACCACTACCCCGCCCCCCCCCAACCCACGGCCAAGACCCAGAGAAAACACATCACATTAAATATGAAGTGATGGTGATTGGATGCAGGATTCTCTGGCACCTTACACACAGAGGACACTGAGTGTTATCCTCACGACTGTAATGCTCTGTGGCTGTATATCAAACAGTTGTCCACCGTGTGGCAGTGTAACAAGCACACGACTAGATAAAGACAAATCTTCTCCTATTAGTCTTCATCACTGATCACCATTTGCATACAAAGATGATTAAAGCCATTAAAAATGATAGAGAAATACTGAAGTCGTTTTAAAATAGAATCACTGAACATCAGTGATTTAAGAAGCTTTATCAAATTTCAAGTGTGTGATTAACACAGATTAAGGGAAATTCCTAATAATCATTCACTGTGTGCTACCTTCTGAAAACAGTTTCTATGGTTATGGAACTTTTAATGTGATTTATGAATTAAATTCTGCTAAAAATGGCAAATTGATTTGTACAAAACACTATTTAATAAGTCTTACATTTTGTTTTTATGGCAGGTATTTCTGTTACTTGGTTTTATTTCAGGATAACATAAACAATCATTTCACTGGAATTTTCAGATTTTAAGACAATTTTTGTCTCAAAAGCTTGAGACGGAGGCTGAGGACAGTGCAGGACCAAGTCTCAAAATATCCAAACTCTGAGGAGCTAAGTGAGTGTTTCAGTTCCAGCTGCTCAGGCTGAGTTTAGTCATTAACCGTGGTCTATCACCGGCACCGTCTGCACTCTGATACCGGCCGGATACAAAGGTGGTGCAGGCAGTGGATTTGGAGCTGTATAGTGATGGATTGCCTCGCTTTCTAACCTTATGATGGGCTTGACTGACTAGTGAAACAGAGCAGGCTGGGAAGAGTCTGCTCTCCTCGGGGGAGGCAGGAGGAAGAGGAGGAGGACGAGGAGGAGGTGAAAATAGTGGAAATGGGGAGGAAGAGGAGGTGGGGGTGAGCGCAGCGATGCTTCCTTCGGTTGCGTCGGCGGTGATGGATCTCCCGTCGGAGCTCGTGTCTGCTGCACAGTCCAGCGGTCACGGCGCTCACTGACGGGAATTACCAGCCATGTCCGTTATCTTCTCCTTTAGATCTTTCCATCCTGTTACGTTACAGTGACTGGCCATGCGGGCGCTGTCGCCCTGCTCCACATGTATGGATGACTTATTACAAAAAAAAAAAAAAAAAAAAAGTCGATGAGTGAGCTCTCCAAAAAATAAAAAAGACTGGGTTTAAGCCCATATATTGGTCCACAGTATTAAACTATTTCTGAAGCAGAGAAGTCATTACAGAGGAAGGAGGAAGGATTTTACTCAACAGTGTAAAACCTGCAATGGACACAAGCTCTCCCTGTCTAAAGAGCAGTTAAAGACTTGTCTCATTCTCACTGGAGAGTTTTAGTATCAGAGTGCTGTTTCAGTAGCTTTCCACCACTAGAAAGAATCAAATCCCTGAGCACAACACTTCCTATATGTCTTTCCTCCTTTTATCCTGATCCACCACCTCTGTGGTTAAGACTTGGTTCAGGCACAAAAATGACTTGGTTAAGGTTAAGTAAAGATTGTGGTCTAGGTTTAAAAAAATTGCTGAAACTGGATGCAAACACAGTCTTTCTTGACCACACATCCACCCTGACCTTCTCCCTAAGAGGTTTTGAGGCTCAGGAACATCATGCTACATCCACGTTTGCTCCTGACAGGAGCTAATCCAACTGTATATGAATCCAGGGCAAAACAGGCCTCTAAACTTTAACATACTGGTCATCCACGAAGCTTTCCAACCTAAATAACCACACAGATCGACTGTTGCTACCCTCAGATATGACCCATAGTGAACCACAGAGTGTACAAGCGTACTTTGCCATTGTGGTAACAATAACACAGAGTCAGGGTTTTAGGCACAAACACTGCTTGGTCAGTTGATCATGATTTGGGTTAAAATAAGTACTTCCTTCAACTCTGCGGACCTTTGTCGTCATGGTTACAATCATTAACAGGTGGCTATGGAACAGTCATTTATATGTGTTGATCTTACACAGGAAACTTGAAAAGGTCCCATCACATTAACTGTTACCAATATGTCAGACCTATCACACGCAACATATCACATAAAAAGTCATACATTACATGACAGTTATTTGGAGTGGGTGATGGAAATGAAGTCTCTTCAGGGCTGCACTTATCAGAAAAAACTGCAAGAAAAAGACCTGCGAGCTGGTGGAGCTAGTTACTCTAAAGTGGGTTGTTTGTTAAACGCTGAGGTTATCCATGTGCTACATCTGCTCTCCTCCAATCTCCATATCAGAGCACAGCAAAATCCTGACGTTACATCTTCAAAGCAGCAACTCTCGCTGTCACCTGTGGTTCATTTTCTGACTTTTTTTTTTTTTTTAGTGCAAATCCAGATGAAGTGAGGGAAAGTGGAGATGTAGAACAGAGCAGGAAGAGGAGAGAGGGAAAGAGGAGGGAGGCGGACGTGAGTGACTTTTATGCTCGGGCTGCTTTATGAGTACAGTACTCCAATTTGTCGTCAACACCCACATGTTCGTCAGGCCGGGCTGTTTGTGCTGTCGCTGTCACTCCTAGCAAACAAGCTGATATATAATGCAGCTGAGGAGAAGCAGGCTGCAAATTGTCAACACAGATGGTTTTTTTTTGAAGAGGAACAAATGATAAAGTCAGTTAGGTTTAACAGCAAACTGACAACCTCAGTGTTGTTCCCGCCTCATTCTCTCACTCCCTGCTCGTAGATGGCAGCAAAGGTAGGGAGAGCAGTGAACGTCAGCGGCTGTCAGCATGAAAGAAACATCTCAGATCCCTGAGAAAAAATGTGTTGATGTGCTGAGCAGGAAAAGTGTGGATTGGTAAAACCAAGTTTTAATTCAAATGGCCACAAACAGAGTAGTTCTTAGTTCATTTATTGTGATGAGCACAGGGTCAGCCGAGGGCTGAAGCCAGGACGTTAGATGCACATACTAATATAAAAGTTAAGACCAGTAATCTCTTAAGTGTTGTTGTTTTAGCCTGAAAAATGGAAAACAGGAGGTCAGTGCTCATGGCTGGTTCAACAAAGCTTAGGTTTGGGGGTTCGATAAAGTTTTTCTGAATCCAAATCTATGATCAGATCCACTCATCGAATCAGAACACTTTAAAATCTGTTGTTTTAGCAAGAAGCCAGAAATACCAGAATTTTTACAGAAAGTTAGTGAATTCATAATCATTAACATTAAGTAAGCTAAATCAACTTTTCACAACCTGTAGCTCAAGCAAAATGAGATATGCAGCAGAAGATATGAAATGTTGACTGGATGATCGATATGAAATCACAGCTGGAACATACTGACTTCTACATCTTTTCATTACATGGTCCAAATAACGGAGGTCCTGATTCATAACTATGAGATTAATGAGCTAAAACAACTGATATGCATAAAAAGTCCATCAGGGGCCCTGCTGGCATTAATGTGCCACAGCAGCTGATCATTTTTCAAGAGTCGCCACTTTATGGAACCACGAAAACACAGGTGGGTTCACTGGTGGTTACAGAGCGACGTTATGGAGCGTTAAAATGCGTCTCCACACACGTCTCCAGTGACCAACTGTGATTAGAGCCCCACCTCCCTGCTCTATATGCACATCTATTCCATTTGACCAAATGCGTTGTTGTTTTTAACTGGTGAGAGTCAGCAATGCACTTCCTATGCCTAGTAAAAGGAGAGGAAGAAATCAAAACAATATTAGCATTCTTTTGGAGTCATGTTCACCAGAAGCCTAACAGTTGCTCTCCTTTTTGCTCTGGTTTGGTCCCCACCAACTCCCATGAAACATCTCTGGCTTTTTAGCAGCTAAATGTGCCACTATATGAGTGCAGAATTACTATTATTGATATAGACATAAGTTGTCATGTGTGTATTATATTATTTATTTATTAGACATAAGTTGTCATGTGTCAATCAGCTACAGCCCACTGGGTTAAAGTGGGCTGTAGCTGATTTAAATTGCTGTTATGGGTTCATGTCTTTCAGGATACAGACCCTGGAAGGGCACTGCTGGGCACTATAACATTGTTATATTGAATAAATTAATTTCACTGCAAACACACTTTAAAGTAGCTCATCCTGGTTCACTAATCAATACGTTACACAGCACAGACCTTTCTATCTGGATTGAGGGCCGCCTTGATGATGGAACAGACCAGTCAGGGTCCTTATCAGTTCCCCAATTGGGTAAAAGACAGGGCATCATCGCTTACAGCAGCCCTGGAGACCACGGCCATGATGATTTTCAGAATTACAAATTCCATCTGTATTGTAGTCACAGTGGAGGGCAGAGAAAACAGCCGCGAGGGGCGTGTGTGTCTGCATCTGACAGTTGTCAATCACGCGTCAGCGGGATGAGAGTCATCCTTCATAGAGGTGGTGCAGTGGCGAAAGACGAGGAGAAGGAGACCTTCCATTCCTCCCTTATCTCTCGTTCTCATTTACCGCCTCTCTCTTTCTCCTTGTCTGGTTATCGCGCTCTCTCTGACATTCTATTCTCCACACCCTCTCCTCAGATTCACACGAATAACTCGTCTTATCTAGCTGACCCTCGACTTCAAACACTCCCTTGCTTCCTGCAGAATCAGATGTACTCCTCCTTATTGTTTGCCATTTTCTACCTTTTTTTTTTGTTCTTATCATTTCAATGCCATCAATTCATGTTTTTCTTCCTCAGTCGGAGAAAATGAATTCCGTGCAGGGGCGTTGTTCAAATATACAGTGTAAACATGCTCACATGCATTTCCCTGTTTACTGTCAGCCGTCTCTGTTAAAACAGACGGAGCTCAGACCTGTAGGGCAGTGATTCAGGTGGTGGGAGTATCACAGGTGATGGAGACACACCGTGACAGACAGGAAGGAGAGGGGGTTACTTTTCCTAAGTGAGTTAACGTTCAGTCAGCATCATACGCTGAAGTCATGTGTCTGTCTGGCTGTGAACATTAAGCCTGTTTAGTTTATTTATGTGTTTTCTCATTGGAATTTTGCCCAAAATTGAACAAAAATGATACAGCAGCATCATTTATGGATACAGATCCCACAGTAATTGAGCTCAGATTTGCTGATGAAGACCATGAGATGTGGCTGAAAGCACCATAAAAAGATAACTAGTGGGCTGCTTTTTTCTTCTTTGCACTCAGTTATGGTGGAATTTAAATAAAAAGAATGAGTAATTTGCTCTTTAATGATCAGACCGTGGACTGGACTTCCCCTGATGTGAACTCAGCAAAAACAGGATGTGACTCGTACTAAATGAGTTCAGATGAACAAAAGGTGGAAACCTATTAAAAAACAGGCCCTGAATTAAATCCTCTGTCACAGTATGTTATTTTATGTTATAATATACACTCAGTTTATTAGGAACTCCGAGCTAAAAATAATGCAGTCTAATATGATGGTCCTTCAGTAAATCCTCCTTCATGAAGATTACAATGTTCAGTTTTTATCGAAGCACATTTACAGAGGTGTTGATTAAACTGTATGATCTTTTTGGCTGCTGCAAAGAGGGGGTTTCTATTATTTAGCCAGCCCCCACTGATATAAATGGGGTGGACAAAATAATAGAAGCACCAGCCCATTTAATACAATACAGCTCAATTAGTTTTTTTTAGCAACGTGTTCCTAATAAACGGCCAGCTGAGTGTAGATATACAGCATCATGATATGCAATGAATTATTTACCAGAAAAATCAAGGTACTTGATTTGAAATCCTCCAACCTTACTCCTGCTCCTGCTCAGTGCTTTGCAACATCACCCATAGTGATCTAATGCAGCCAGAGATATTGAAATGATTCTGAATCTACCTTTGTATAAAGGACACAGAGAAATCTCTAATGTTGGACACAGATCTGTTGCTTCACTATATGTAACATTGTATTGTCCGTCATCTCCCTCATGTCTGCCTCCCTCCTCAGCTAAATACAGTCACTTCGGTCCTGTGGCTCCATCCACCTGCTTATTAAGTGTCTCAGTGTTTGAACACTGAGGCAGCATTGGCCTGCTGCTGACTCACTTTATGTCAATAACAAAGAAAAAAAAAAAGATGTGGCTGTTAAGCTCAGAGGGAATATGTCGTTTCATGGCATAAGCAGTAAAGTGTTCCAGCTTTATTCTCTGCTCTGGTTTCATGAGAAATTCAAATACACTGAAGTATTCATATTCTGTGTGTTCAGCTCCAACCTACAGATTAAAATATATATATGCTGCTGTATTTGATTCTGTACTATTGTCCATAATCTCACAGTCCATCGACAACATATTAACTTACAGTAATTACAGTG
Source organism: Toxotes jaculatrix (assembly GCF_017976425.1). NCBI lineage: Eukaryota > Metazoa > Chordata > Actinopteri > Toxotidae > Toxotes > Toxotes jaculatrix. Next base: position 20,984,408 of record NC_054406.1, read on the forward strand.
AAGGGAAAGTGACAGAAATACAATTGAACTTTGCACAAACTGAACATTAGTAAACAGCTACCTTACTTATTAAAGTTTCATTTCAACCCTCCAGGCGTTTCTAAGTGGTATTACTGTTGGTGTCACTATCACACCAAGACTGGATCGCTCTCCAGTAAAACACCCAGTTGTATGAATGAGTAAGGAGGTTCTGTCACTGACTGACCTGGCAGAAATAAGAAATGCCAGCTGAATGCTGGTTTTGAACCCCATTGAGGTTTCTATATCTCTCCCGCTCGCTGTCTTTGCCTTCTCCAACTTTGGAGCTTGTCGTCTTTTGACGGGTAGAGTTTCTACAGTTACTGTGGTTGTTCCACCCGCCACCATTTTCACTACCTCAATGGCAGACGCTTTTCCTTTGTGCTGTAAAAGGGAGCCTTCGTTTTCTGAACAGATTTCGTACCCGGTTGCAGACAGAATTCGACAGTGAAAGCGTAGGGCACCAGTCTAAACACTGATGGTGTCGTTATTTTATAGCCACTACACCGAGCAATCAATATTTACTTCATAGTGGTAAGTTACGTTGTCTATTTTCAGGCTGTAGCTACTTTGTTGTTGTTGTTGTTGTGGACTGTAATATGAAAAGGTGATACAATTCTGACACCAAAACTACAGTAATAAAGTCATCATAGAATCTGAAAGCAAACTGTGTAAATAAGTATAATAACAACAGTATTTTTAATAACTAAGATATAACATTATAAAATTCAAAATCAGAATAATCCACGTGCAGGTGTTTCTGTGAGAAAATAACAGGGAGTCACAGATTTTTGGAAAAAAAAAAATCTTCTGCAATATGAAACCTTGTGGTCACTGTGAAGAATCCTTACAGAGTGTGAAACTTTCTCTCATTCTGTGTGTGTGGTTCTCTGTCAGAGCGAGCTTCCCTCTCGAGCATTTATCAAATCAATTACTGCTGATGGGAGTTCCTCCTAACAGGTAGCGAGGTGTCTTGGCACTAATTCATCCTGTCGCTTTGATGGATTTGCTCGGCTCTCCGAGCGTCAGGGCCCGCAGCTCGGGGAAGAGCGCGGCTGATCTGTCAGGCCTCACAAGCCATTACTTAAAACATTAGCTGCTCAGGACGCAGAGCGAAGCTCCGCCATGGCGATTGTGAGGGAGATTTCAGTGTGACCGCCGTGAATTTGGTGGGAGGATGTGACGGGGGACGGTTACAGATGCAAATCTTTAGATTAGGAGGTTACAGATATTTCCCTGAGTGGCTGTGATGCCATTAGAATATGTCTGCATTTATATGATTAGATGCTGCAGCCCGACACACACAACTGAATTAGTCTGACTGAAAATTTTCCTCCCATAGGAAGGAACTGATTTAACCTGATCTCCGATGATGTGAACAGATACACTCACCACTTTCAGAGGTGTAACAGTAAAGCAGCGGTGTAAAGAAGTACAATGAATTACTGCTCCCAGACAGTAATAAGTAGTAAAATTACTTTCTGAGTAATGAGGCCAGCATTGAATAGAGCTGGGTGCAGCATTGCTGCTGGAGAACGTCTCCTGTAGTTGCACAGTCCCCAATAAAACCCAGAGCTTGTATCTTCGACTCAGCTAAAATTTAAAAACTATTTGGCTCTAAGTCTCCAGTTAATGGCTCCGGCAGTAAAGCCATCCAAAAAAAAAAAAAAAATTCTGTGGAGTTAATTGAATGTGTTTGCTCTTGCCGATTTCTTACAGTCAGCATAAATGCAGACTTGAAGCTGCGGCAGAGCAGGGAGGAGAGGATATGGGACGGGAAATACTGTACTGATAGCGTGCGTCCGCTCCTGAGCAGCCAGATACCGAGCTCGCCGTGTCATCCCCGCCATGACTGACAGGCCGAAAGCTTTCTTTCACAGCTTGCCGGCTCGTCAGAGGGAAGCAGGGATCGCCTCACCGTGTTCGATGCTGGAGCATCATTTCTTACAAGCCCCTTGTGCTCGCCTGCCTGCTGTTACTCACTGACGTAAAAAAAAAAAAGAAAAAAAAAGCACCTGTCAATCATAAATCATGTCCTATCATTATTAAGACATTAGCACGGGTTCTTTTACTAATGTATTCCTTTGCCCCAGTGGAACGTTCGTGTGTTCGGGCTGAATATTTTACACGAGGAAATATTTTTTATCATTAGCCAGAGGATTGTGTCTAATGAATCATGCACTGAAATTCAGCCTCTGTCTGAGACATGCATGTGCCCCCCCCCCCCCTCACAGTTTATTTAGCTAACACACACCACACACACACACACACACACACAGAAACCAGCTGAGCTCCAGCACTGGCCCGTAGCAGGGAGTGCAGTGATGGAATTGGATCTCTAACCCCCCCCGTCCCCCAACCCCATTTTTAAAAAGTTAAAAAAGAAAAAGTTGGAGTAAATCCTCGGTGGGTATGAGCAGCTCTCAGTCAACCAGGAGAGAAAAGCCCCCGTACAGCTAATACCGCAGCTGTTCAAATGACTGTGAAATACTGTGGAGAATCTAGCAGTTTAACTCCGCAGCATCACATCAGAAGGTTTTGTGCCAGACTAAAATAGAGGCGATGTCGGGGTCTGACTGTATATATGCGTGTGCCGTCAAGCAGGATGAGTCGTGGATCAGGCGTGGATGGCGCCATGCGCCACGGTTTAGTTCAGAAGTGAAAGAAAGAAATCACAGTTGCTGCCAAATAAAGACAGCTGCTTGGGCATGGATTAGTATCGTCGTCTCACTCACTATCAGTGACTTATTGATCGAGAGTACAGCTTTGTGTTGGACAAACAAGCATGTGATGTGCATAATGTGTGGTTTGTATCGTAGCACACGCTGCCATACTTCCAAAACAGGAAGCATGACCACAGTTAATTCTTAAATGGTGGCACAAAAGACAGAACCACATTTTCTTTCTTTCTTCTTTTCTTAATTTTAAACAAGCCCATGTTGGTCCTTTTTATTTTTCCTTTTAAGTATAATTCAATAAGAAGTGTATTTTGGTTTTTTTTTTGATCTGCTGCTGTCTTAATTTGCTGCTAATTCTCAGGCCGTCCTCCATGTTTTTCCCCTCATCCTGATAAATTCAGCCACTAATTCCATCAAGACAACAGGGTCACGTTATGCTCACCACAATGCTGCTCTGACTCTCTCTTTACAACACAAATAGTTTTTATTCACAGATTAATTCCAAATGTTTCCACTTTGTTGTGTTGTTATCACTGTTAAGATGCCAATGAAATAAAATCAAACACTTCTATAGATGTTTTACAGTGAAAGCATTTCTTCAAAGGGCATAATTCCTCAAAGGACATAATTCCTCTGAAAGCATAATTCCTGTTAAGTACAGACCTTTGGAATTCATTTGTGAATGAAAACACTATTTCTGCTTTGTACTGATTGAATTAGAGCGGTGAAATGTTCATTACACTGGATTTACCAAGTGAAATAAATAATCGGCTTCTGCTCGAGCCAGTGCTCTTGACAGTATATAGTCTTTCCTTGGTCAGGGAACATAGTGGCTGATAATGATTTGTATTAATTATGACTGTTGGCCTGGAACCTACCTTTAACTATGAAACACGGTCTTCGCCATCACGTATTTTTCAGTTTCTGAAATGACGTTTGGGAGTTTTATTTGTTTTTTTTTTTTTAAGATGAACACCTGTGCAGCTGTTCTAGCTTAGAAACAAGCACAATTCCTCAACTGATACTGAGTCACTTATTTTTTTATACTAACTTAACTGAGAACAGGTCTTGGTCAGGGTAACTATGCCTACTCTCTGCAAATGTAAGACAATTTCTGCTCTATCATGTCAAAGAATCAGCATCACTGGACACAGTGCAGTGGGTCTCATGATGCTTCCAACTGTCCAGTATTTTTTTTTCCGATCAAAACTGTCCACAGAAACCATTCCTACGAGAGTCAAAGCCATTTCCTACGAGAAAGAAACAAATACCAGCAGCCTCGCTGGCTAATGGAAAACTGAATTCAATTCAGTTCTACAAACATCATTGTTGTCATCACTGATACAACGTTTATATCATATGGGATGGATGGTAGAGATGGGGAGAGATTCTCCGTATGCAAGCATTGCACCAAGCTAACTGCTGAGGTCTGGAGAGGCGGTGCCAACACTCGAAGAGTGAAAGAAACATGAGCAGGTAGATAATCAGACAGGTTGTAAACATAGTGATAGGAATGCCATTACAAAAAAATAATAAGTAAGTAAAATAAATAAGTAACAGCTTCACAACTGTAAGGCCAAATGAATAACCTTGGGCACTAATGGCTCTCTGGACAGTTTACAGTAATCAGACAACCATACAAACAGGCAACTCGGCCACTGCTCCAAAATCACAATTCAACTCCATTCCTGACCCTGTGTTACACATTCCAGTAAATCAACAACAATTGGAGCTAAAGGGTCATGTGACCACTCATTGGAAACAGCTCCCTGTGAGCTACTGTGAGGTTTGAAGTTAATTTGGGTATGAAGACACTAGGCAGCAGTCTGAAAATGCACAATGCTGCTGTGGGTTGCATTTTGACAACTATATAGAGTCCAATCCCTGTACTGCTGGATTAATCCACATTTGGTGCATTAGTGTATTTAGAGTATTTGGGGCAGTAGGATGGTGCAAATAAACAACATTGTGTGTTTTCATGGTAATGACGGACCATGTCACCCAGTGCAATGGTTCGCTGATGTCTGCTTAATAGTTTTTGGACAACAATGGAGCTTAATGGCACCGAGGAATAATCTATATCAGGCCTTAATGTTTTCTGTTTGCCGTACACATGCACACCCCCATTCACCCCCCCCCCCCCCCCCCCCCCCCCCCCCACCCCACACACACACACACACTCACACTCATTCATACCACCATGAATATACACAGTCCAGCTCTCTTCCTCTCTGTTCTGTACGATTAAACTGTGCCTCTCCCATCAGTCTGAGGATGTCAGCCAGCTGCTGTCCTCTGTGATTAATGGTACACAGCGTCAGGCTGAAAGGCACACTGGGAGGACAATGAGCATTTTAAATGGACATTATTCCTACAAAAGCCCCATCGTGCTGCTGGACAATAGGCAAGGTCTTGACACAGTCAAGGTCAACCTTTGCACCTTTTGTTCAAATATCAGTGCTTGTGTTTGGAGCGAGAGTTCTATAAAATGCGGGTGGGCAAGGTGGGGGGGGTTCAGAAACCTGGACTGTGTTGCAAATGGGTTTTATTCTGATCCTGAAGGGAACTTTGGCTTATTTTCAAATATGTAAGGTTACAGAGGAGGTAGCATGGACTTGATCCACCTCTTTGCTCAGCTGACAGTCAAACAAAAGGATGTAATGTTAGTGAGTCAGTCAGTGAGGCTGTCTATTCATCGTACCAGGAGGACTTTGGTTTAGACCAAGATATCTCAGTACGCACTGATGTGGTTGTGATGCAGATCATTATGTATATTCATGGTCCATAGAGGGTGGATTACAATGATACTGATCCTGTTTCCTTTCCTCCAATACCACTGTCATGTCAGAGGGTCCCTTTAACCAACACGCCGATCCTTAATTAGGTACCCTGAAAACTGAATTACAAGATTATTTTTCTGTTTCTTCCTGTTCGACATACTGTCACAGTAACAGCCCGTCCACGATGATGTGACCAGTACTTGCCCCCAGATACACCTGAGAGGAGACCAGGGTCCATCTGGAAAGGATGGGTGACTTTTTAACAGGTCTTCTCTATGCCGTACCTCGACAGAGCGCTTTGATACAATGACGCTGCGTGACCACTCAGTCGATTCAGAGCCACTGAAGTGAGCGCCGATCTGATATGGAATTAAAGGGCCAATTAGTCCCCAGGTAACGGATAACAGCTCACGTTCCTGTGCTGCTCTGCTTCGATGAGACGGAGAGAGAAAGACCGACATGGCATGAAATCCCGAGCACAGCGTTCACTTAGCAGCTTCCACCCTCCGGCTTCAGACGCGACACAGGCCTTTGATTTTCCTGTTAGCAGCTGGAATAGAGGAAGTACAGCTTAAACGTACCTGGCTTATGATGTTCAAAAATGAGCAGTGGAGATAGTGTTAGCCTAACCCCCCCGTCCCGTCCCCGTCCCCACTCCCCTCCCCTCACACAGGGGGCTTCAGTCAGGCCGATAAGGGCTAATCTGTTCATTTACAACTGAGCTTACCCAGATTCCACATTGATGTTGTGTGGCGGGCCTCATTTTCACTCGTCCTGCCCTCTCAGAAGCTGCTGCAGCTCTGAAATGCAGGTGAGCACTTGGTCGGCTTCGTTGGAATGAAAATGAACTCCCGTCACAGGAGTGTGTTTAAGAAGTGCAGCTAGGCAACATGCTTTGAATAGGAAGCAGCTGGCGAGAATTTAATTGGAACAGAATGATGAGACCGGCCATCTATTGGCTGTCACTTTGATTTTATAACCAAAAAAAAAAAAGAAAAAAACCTGTTGGAATAGTCTCATTTTATGACTTCTGAGGAGTTATTTGAAATTGTTCTCTATCTTAAGTTTTCAGTATAATTATTCTTCATTCCTTTGTAGTAATTTATACTTCGTGCATGATGACAGAAGTGAACAACTTGATGGTGTTTCATTATTTCTCATAAATATCCTAAGAGTGATTATTTATGAAGTATGAACAATATCAGCACAGGAACTCAAGCCACTTATTCTGATTTTTGGAATTTATATTATGTGAATTAGAACGACAAAGTTCTTCTCATGTATTGATCCATTATAGTTCAACTACTTACAGAATACACAGCTTAATGTCAGCTAGAGGAATGCTAGAGGAACAGGATCATCAAAGTCAGCAGGATACATCATCTGAGGAACATGAGTGTCTGTATAAAACTTCATGGCAATCTGCCCATTAGTTTTCCATAAGATATTTTAGTATGGACCAGCTGACTGTAGCTAAAAATCTTATTACTTACTGAATTTTATGTAGCTTCAATAGGGACATGAACTAAAAGGTTTTTTCTCCACAACTTCCTGCTTTGCATGACAAACTATCTGACACACTCCAAATAATTTGGTAGTTACAGGTGAGCACTAGACAGTTTTCTGTTGGCACCAGAATGTTGTTTCTCGTATCCTCTGTGGAGCTTTGTAGAATGTTCTCTTTTTAGGTTTGACCAGTTTGAGGATTTTTCGGTTGAAGGACTGTGTTTTTGAAATTTGTTTTTCAAAGTAAACAAAGCGATGCCGATCACATATCGAGATAAAGTTATCAGTTTTATTTGTTTTGCAGCTCTCATATCTTAACCATTTGTTTTTATGTGTCTTTTACAAAAATATTTTTTTTTTAATCCACACATTTATTTCTAAACATTTACTAATTCATTTTTAAAACCACAACAGCAGCTCATATTAAATCCAACTTTTCTTAGTCTCTGATACTGCCCGTCTAATAAGACCATCATGCACTAAATGCACTGATAAGTTGAATATTGAGGAGTGTAAGTAGTAGTTCCAGCCCTCGTATTTGGAAGTAAATGTGTGGTTTGTTATCTATGTTTGACTCTCTGTCTTCTGCCAGTACATTTGGCTGAAATGCATCAGTGTCCTAACGCCGTACTTTGCTCAGTAAAGTGACTGTTTAAGCCTTTTCCTGCTCTCTCCAAACACAGATTATAGAGTGCTTATAAAATGTTTTGCATTCTGCTGCAGGCTTTTGTTGATGTGTTCAAGAGTGGCATCCCATTTCCAGGGTTATTTTACCACTGCCTGGTAGCATTTTTGTGGAGGTACACTCTAAACAGAGAACAGCTCAGAAACAATGGGGAGGGTTAAGGAAGATTGACATGTAACTAGTAAGATTAATGGTGGCTCTGCCCCCGTTTCAGTGTCCATACACAATGCTAAGGCCCTGGAACTGAAACCCTAAAAAGAACTTAGCTGTTGTTAGTTGTCAAAATGTCCATCTCCCGTCTCTACAACTAGAACTAGAAAGCTGACACAGAGCTGGATTACTTAGCTAGATGAAGTAGACATGTACAGGAGGAAGTTAGGAAGTGAGTCAAAACATTTGGGATCCACATTACTAAGGACCAGAACTTGACCTATGGAGTCAGGGGTGAGGACCGCAAACCGGTGCCCACCTGGCATGGACAGGTGGATACTCTCTAACACTACACATGGGAGCAGACAATGTTCCTCTGGGTGATCACATGGTGGGTATTCAGTAAAGTTGTTTTTAATCAAATTGGCTCCACGTAATTGACACAGAAACTCCAGCATCCAGCATAAGAGTCCTGATTGATTTACTCATTTTAGTTTCCTGTTTGTATTCTCCACATCCAAACATACCCAAAGTGCGAGTTGCTGATTCAGTGAATGTGCATTAATGCACAGGTACTCAGTCCTGCTCCAGAGTCCTCCCCTTCCTCTTCCTCTTTTATCTCACCTCATGACCCAAAAATCAATGACGGACAGTAGCAAACTAAAAAGCATTTATAAAATGCAATTACAGGCAGCCAATACAAAGAGCTGGAGTGACCCTGTAACCACAGCTTTCTGTCTCAGCTGACTTCAGCTCTTATATCATATTGATTACTGCTTGTCATAGGTTTGAGATGAGGTCCTCTGGGGGTCAGTGGAAGCAAAAATGGTAGTTTATTGGATTATGGGTTTAATTTGACTTCAGGCAACAACTCTGCATAGTAATGAGCATTGGTTGTGATCCTGTGGCTCTCTCTCTCTCTCTCTACCTGACTGCTGTTACTCCCCCCATCCTAATTCAGACCCCAGGTCAGCTCCAGCACACCTCCTATTCATCTCTCTACATCTCTGCTCCTGAGAGAAGAACAAACTTCATTGTGTGCGTAAGAGCAAATCAAATAAGGCACCAGAGCAGTCTCCATCACAGTGCTGAATATATCAGACCTTAGAGGAAGTCTGTGGTTTGACTCAGTGGGTGTGGAGTGTCATTCCAAGTTAACTTGATTTATCAACTGGAAATCTTGACGTAAATCTTTCCCTGCCTACATTTGGATAATGATGAATATTCATTTTGACATCATTACACTGTTCAATTCATTCTGTCCAAATAAAAGTAGACATGGTGTCTACAGTCATCAATGGCTGCTGCTGTGTCATGTTCTGAACTTACTGTAAAGATATTGGTATGGTTTGGGGAAACATTACATGTTTATCATTTTCAAGAAAAAAAAAAAAGACAGTGACTAAATGTCACACATCAGCTCATGTTGTATAACATTGTTCCAGTCAGTGACAGAGCTGGACAGGGCAGTGCAGAGCTGCTCCTGAGCTCAGCAGACATTTCCCGTCTTTATCACAGTCTAATGCTGAGAAAATGTAAATGGTTCATAAAGATGTACCTTTCTGCAGTGTTGATGCATGATGATCTGTAAATGGGCGGGACTTAACAGTATGAGTGGGTGTGGTTTAGACTGAAGTGGTGCCGACCACTTAAAACAGCGTCTCCACACAAAGGTCTAATTCAGTGCGGAGCATGTGTTGAGTGAGGAGCAAACACATCATCTCTGCTCCACTCAGCTGGCTTATGAATTAGACTAATGCTAAACTAGGTCTCAAAATAATTACACTAATCCCATGTGTTAAAACAGCATGCTGTGTTTGTGTGTGTGTGTGTGTGTAACAGACATAAACGCTTCACCCCTGAGTTCAGCTCAGACATTAGGAGAAGAGATCCAACGGCTGCTAAATACTGGTGTCAGGGCAGCAGAGCTATAGTTAAGGTGGCCTAAGTCATGTCCAAGGTGTCTGTCAAGTCAAAAACCTCTCTCAGGACCAGGCTTCAGAAGCTGCTGAGTGCGTTTCTCTTTGAGATATTTCAGTTCACACAACTGAAAATTAGCTGTGCTGCATCATCACAAAATGGGAAGAAGAACTAAACACTGAGCTTCTCATGTTGAATTTATGTAGAATTCATTCATCTTTCATTTATTTAAAACACTCAGATTCTAGAGGTGATCCTATGTTTTGTATAGGTTATGGTCTTCAAATTAAGTTAAATCATTTTTGGGATAATTTTTTTCACAAAGACACAACACAAATTTTACTTTGGATTAACTCCACTCTCAGTCCTTGACAGACAGAAATCCTCTGTGGATTAAAGAATCACTTTGAATTAAACTTGTGGAAAATCAGGTGCAACACAAGGGTCAATGTAGCCCTGGCCTTTAAACACTCCTTTCCTAATGTACTTTCAATTGCAGGTGTAAAATACACGGTTGTTCACTTTGTGCAAAAAATGTATTTGAGAGTTTATCTGAAGCTGAGATGAGGCTTCAGCAGTCTGAATCACACACGTCAGGTGTGGTATCTCCTCTGTGAAGCTCCCTCAGAGACACAAACAAGGCATTTTGAACTGAAAGGTAAGTTTGGAAGATATGTGCTGGATTTGATTGATTCAGGCTGGTGGAGCCTGATATTAACTTCCTATGAACTTTTAAATACATTTTCACACAGAGGAGAAGCTGTGAATTTTAGTCCCCCCCCCCCATTACGTACATTGTTAGTGTCTTAATGACCAGGGTGAACAAAAGGAATTATTTTCTACAAGACTAAACTGTGCTGGTGGTGATTGAAGTCGTAACTGCAAATAATTAAAAACCTTGAACTAAACTTCTTAATAATAAACACACACATTAACAAATAGTTAATAAACAGATACTGAAGTTACAGGTGAACACAAATATGGACAAATTAAGCATCTGAGGTTAATGAATCCAAATTCACTACAGCAAGAGAGGATGTCGAAAAGGTTAACATCTCTGTGCAGAGGTCAACATCTTTTCCGAGACCCCTCTCTGCAGCCTGAGAGATCACCCTGAACATCACACTAATCAGAGCACTAATTACATGAAATAAAACAGCCTTTGCAGATGGCAAAAGAATTAACAGCTCGTCTGTTTAATTCGGCTAATGTTGATATGCATATTTATCTCATTTTCATGATGTTTAATGACTCATTGTTTGTTGTTCTCCAGGACCAGAGAACTGCAGTAACTGCTCATTATAAATAATAATGCCACACATTACACGAACACTGGCGCTTTCAGCTGCGTATTTGCAGTGTGAATAATTTAATGTGATTTTTTTTTTTTTGTATAAGTAATAATCCTTCATAATGCATCATTTGCTGAGAGGAGGAACAGACAGAAGGTGCAGAAGCGGTTGCTTAAAAGCGTCGGAGGCGATGGCAGGGAATGGCAATGGCGGCGTGTGCTGGGGGAGTTATTGCTCCACTTACTTTACAAACTGAAAATCTCATTAAGTGTGACACTGAAGATTAGTTGAGAGGGACCAAAGTGGAAAGAGAATGAACTCACAAAGGGGGCCGCGAGGAGGCTTTGGCTTTGTTTGCCATCATTAATTCAGCATTGAAACAACTCAGGGGGAAGCTCCGAGCCGCTGATCAGAAGAGCTGCGGATATGACAGGCGAACAGGTGCCCTTTTTCCTCTCCAAACACTTTTCCCTTTTAGCCCCCCCCCCCCCCCCCCCTCCACTTCTTAATTGAGGTGAGCTGTGTATTTGGGCCATCTGCGTGCTGACAAAATAAAGCCGGCTTTGATTTATGGTACCTCGGGACATATTAGCTTCTGAATTTCACCAGCAAGAATTCCAATTCTGCCTGTAAACTCCAAGACAACGAGAGAGGGAAGGGTTTTTTTTTTTTTTTATGTTTTACTAGAATTTTTTTGCATCAGAGAAACAAGAATGAATCAGATGATACTCCTCTCTTGTAAACTGTATAATTTATAGTTAATTGTTAGTTTTATTAGAGAATAAAAAAGCCGTCCTCTTACAGCTGAGAGATTTCAAGGATTTCACAGTCGAGGGTTAGACTCTGGGAAAGCTAGCTGGTAGACCTTCAGTCAGTCAGTGATTGGACTTGAATTATGGACTTTATGTGACAACACACCAAGTAGCTTCTTCCAAGATTGAAGAAGGGAAAAAAAAAAAAGGTTTACACAGGGAAGAGAAAAAAGGAAAAGAAATTGCTGAGTCCTGTGTCCGAAACACATCCCCTCCCTCCTTCACTTCTCCCTCTGCTGTATAACAGTGAGCAGTAAAAAAAAAAAAAAAAAGATTTCAGATGCTTGTGAATCACAGTAATTTTGCACCATCACTGATAGGTGAGTGGTGCAGAGCTGTAATTTTTCCTCACAATGTATTGTTGGATTGTAGACTTCTTTTTTTTTTATTATCCTTCTGCTGTGGGAATGTTTGATGGCACTACACAATCACAGCACTGTGAAGGTTTAGACACTAAAAGCTGTGTTGCCTTCAAGTTCTTCTCGGATGGTTCCGTTTCCTTGGATTGGGGAACTCGTTGTTCCGACTTCGGTGTGCTCACATGCTTTTAAGTTTAGATAGCATAGATGCTACAGAGACGATGGGCTGTATTTTATTGCTCGGAAGGTCGAAACGAACGAAGAGCAAAGGAAATGGATCGGTCTACGAGGACAGCAACTAAAGGTTGCAACCTAATACCATACTACAAATTAATCACTAGCAAAAAAGAACTGATACGATATATGAATTTGTACTATTAATCTAAAGCTTCTTATCATCTGTCTGCTATGTTTCTGCATATATATTGCGGCGTTCAAGTCAGTTCCTTTTCCCCGTCAGGAACATATTTTTCCGATTATTTCATCCTTCACTATCTGTGATGGGCGGATGAGCTGCAGGTGTGGAACAACTGACATTAGCTTAACTCATTTTACACAAGTCATCTTATAAAACGCCACACATTAAGTCATCACATGTAAATCCAACGGCTTTAACTTTATGTAAAACGTCCACATAACATACAGTACTGATGACATGGGAATATACACAGATATCTATATGAATCCCATCATTCCACAGTCCACCTGAGACAGTCACAGCCTCCCAGGAACATATCAGTCCTACACATCACAGTTAACTTTACGAAGACTCAGCGCCGCCTGAACAGTGAATCTCATGGACTGTGATGAAATTCATGCCCTTTTCATGACTCAGCTTTCCATAACTTTTCCTCTTGTGACACCCTGGCACACAACACATCTCATAACCTAACAATAATATGTCCACACCACATTTGCCGAACACATCCGTGCCCCTCAGAGGATGGCTCTGTTGTGAAAAGTGTTTGAATGTAGACATGCTCAAACACACCAAGACAGAGAAATAAGAGCAGAGCAAACAAGACTAAATGTAGACACACACACACACACATACACAGAGTACATTTTTACACACAGGGAGCAGGAGAAAGTCTGCTCTAATGATGTGTCTAACAGTCTGCTTACATGACCATCTGGCAGCTCCAGTACATGGGCAAACTGTGATATTCAAGCACCACTTAGAAGCAGTGTGGAGCCAAGCAGTAACACTTTAACTCAGATTGTGTGGCGCGAGTGTTGATAACCTTTAGCGGCTGCGTTTCATGACTTATTTCCTCTGAGGGACGCTTTTTACGAGACGTGGACACCGGGATCGAGAGCTGCCTCTGAAGGCTTTGGCCACGTCTGAATGTGCTGCTCAATGTAGCAGAGCAGAAAACCCATCAGGGGAACAGCTCTGTGTTCTGTATTATATATGCAGCCACACACCTCCCACTGCAAACATGCGACACAATCGTATGCTCCAGACCTGGAAATGACTTGAATAGCAATTATATTTAGACAAAAACTATCCATGATCTTCATGGTACATCCCTGATACATTGAAGACAGGGGTTCCTGCCACTATGTTTCATTCACTAAACAACTTCATTAAACAGCTACTTGTTACAGTTATTTTTAACATGCCGTGCACATGTGTATAAGCTATTATTAGCTATGTGGATCTGGCAGTATCATCAAACTTAATTTGCTCTTGAAATTCTTTTTTTTTTTTTTATTAAAAGGGTGTCGCAAACTTTTTATCGCATTTTATCGCCACCAGCTGCTGAAGGATAAAATCAGGTGCACAGTCACTGAGTAAATGCCCTGAGGGGTTTCATAAATGGTGATACCTTAGAAAACATGTTAGTAATAAATATCCATGTCTCAACCTGTGAACATGAACATCCTCACAGGCTTTTCAAGCATGTTCATTTATCAGTGTACAGCCTGTGAGGGCTCTGTTTTCTCTTACACTCTGCTGAGCTGAAGGTTAATAGTCCGTACGCTCAGGGTCAATTCTCCTCAGTTCTCCTCTTCCTATACTGTAACACCCTCAAACGTTCCTCTTTTTCTCATCCTCCTTTCTGTTTTCATTCTCCGGGAGCTTTCATAAGGCTTCTTTCATGCACCGCATTGTGCTCAGGCCTTCATTTCTCGCCCCAGCATTTTATTCCGGCCCCTGCTTTGCATGAGTACGATGATTGGAAAATTTTTCAAAAGAGCAGCAGAATCTGGAGCTCATCTCATCTCTGATCTTTTGTCTTCTGTCTTGTTTGACCATAAAAAAAAAGCAAATGAGATGGTGCAGACACTGCTCATTCTTTAGAAACCAAAGCCCGGGATTGGATTCTGTTCGACTTTGTTTTCTGTCATAAAACTGAAATTAACAATACATGGGTTACTGGGCGTACGTTCCTGGGGTATCTGTTGTTGCTAACCACTACAGCGTGAACAGTATGAATTAATACGATCTGTGCTCTCAGGCCGATTCCCTCTCCAGTCACTGAGGAGCAAAGTACCACGGAGCACGCAATACCACGCGGGTTGCAATGCAAAGTGTTGTGATTTGATTTACTGTCCCACTCCGCAGCTGTTGGCAATAACACGGCCACATCAATAACACCTGTGCGTTCGGCGAAAAGCGACAAGTTAATTACAAGAACAAATGAAAGAACTCCCGGGATTTCTTCTAAAAAGAGCACAGTTGTTAGTTCGCTGCAGTAAATCCGTACGGATGCTTTTTATTATTGGGGTTTTTTCTTCCACCCAAATGACTCGTGCTGGCCAAAAACGAACAAACTAATCTTTTCTGTGGATACTTTAGCAAGTTCGTCACTAACTTGAGTTTACACTGGTATGTTCCACCTCCAGGAACCTCCTCTGAAGTCCGGCATGACAAAGGCTCTCGCCTTCTCCGGCCTGCTCAGGCTTTTACATGTTACCAGCAAATTTCCATCTGCACAATAAAAACCCATACAGCTTCCGAATAGTGTTAAAAACTCTGTGAGACTGTTTGACAGAGTTTGGCTTCAAGCGGTGGAGGTGATGACTGAATGAATCAAGTTTTCCCCCGTGGGGCTTACCGAGCACTACACGGGTCGTTCAGTACGACAAACAAGTACAAACACATTTACTCAGCTCAGCTCTGCTGACAGCAGCTGCACAACATACTCGCAACACGTCCTGTACAGGCCCAACTGCTGCCCATACGCCAAAGACCTCTGAGAGACAGCAGACTCAGTGCTTGTTAGCCTGTGGATATTACTCCTAATTCCTGCTGTATCATCTCCAGGTTATTTTTTTTATTTCTGCTACTGACATGATGCAACATGCACAGGAGTAGATGGAGATTAGTTCAGTTAGGTAATTCTTTACTTATCAGTATTATGTAGCCTGCAGCTTTATAGTTTGGTATAATGAAATAGATTGTTTTACTTCCACTTGATACAATATCACATTAGTGTGACCTGCAATATTGTGGCCTCAAAGGTGGTAAATACTGGGTGCATTTGGAGGTCTGTTACTGGTGTGTACCGAGGGAGAATCATACTCAAACATCCCAGCACCACAAATAACACATAAGGAGCTGCTGAACATGGAAGCTGAAGACTGATTGACTGGATTTAACTGTGTGTCCAAGCCAGTTCCAACAAGCTGAGTCACTGAGGGCTGATGTCTCTGGTTAGGTTGGTTAGGCCTCCTGTGTGGCAGGTGGCTGGAATCTGGGAGGAACGTATGAACTCTTAAATATAGTAAAAAGAGTAACATTTGAAGCTTTTTGCAGTTTGACGTGTCTCTTTAACAGTTTCATGGATATCTTATTTATAACGGAGGCCTGTGGGGGAGTATTCACCTTGCTGTGTCGCTGTATCTGTGTTGTGTATCTGGGTTTAATCCAATATGCTCTATAGATTTTATATAGATTTTGTGAGGTTAGGAGTTTTGAAAAAAAAAAAATCAGGACGTGCCTTCTTCCAGACAAAATGACATCATCTACCATTCATCATTACTTGTCTGTGTGATACACTTAGTGTTGCTTTATGGCTCTGAGCTTCTGTCTGCTCGCTACAGAAACGATTAGGAACCAGAGGTTTACTTTTTTCTACAATTCCAAATCCATATTTCACAGCGTCCATAAATGACAGAAGTGCACATTTTGCTTCCTCTGGCCACAGGTGCACTGTGCTCGCTCTACCAGCTTTACATGGATCATGTGATCCAGCAGTGTTATAACAGTGTAGTAATATGTCAAGTGATGGTGGAACTGACTTCTCATTCAGGGAATACTGATCATTTACGTCCTTGTTTATACAAGTGCAGGGAGAAATAATATAAGCAGCTAAAAGGAAGGATGCTGCTTGTTTGCAGTGAGCGCAAGGATGCTGTCAGAGGTTAATGACAGTAAAGTGTTTAACAAGAAGCTGGATTAAGAAGCTGTACAACCGCTGGACTGTTGTAGTTACTGCTCTGACTGTGCCATAATGCTGAGAATACAGCACCACCTCCTCTGCTCTGATTGGAAGATTGGAGAAATCTCATTTCCAGTCAATTTATGACTGAAAGCAGGAAACTATCATTACACACCTGCAGGTATTCAAGCTACCAATGACACAAAAGTGCACTAAAAAACTAAAAAAAAAAAAAAAAAAATTACTGAATCAGTAATAGACTGGGACACAAAAACAGGCCTGGAGTTTGACACAGAATTATGTTCAAATTAAAATAAACCCATGCACATATATAAATATATGACTTGTATTCTCTGCCTCTCCCATCCATATCTTGTTGATGGTGTAAATCAAAGTCTCTTATCTACTTAAATAAAAAAAAACACATGACAAGACACAAGTTACCTTGATAGGTAATTGTATTATTATATATATTATATTATGTATATTGTATTATTACCTATCAAGTTACCTATTAAAGCTAATTAATCATTAAACAGCACAACCAAGCAGCAGACCTCTGCACAGGCTATAATCAGTCACATATCACACACATCCTAATATAACACAGTCACATTCAGGAGAACAATGCACATCACATTTTATTAATACACCGCACACACAAGTCCACTGTTCCTCACAGTGCTGTGTTCAATAACTACTTCCCACTGGAACCTGAGGTCCTTCATAACACAAAACTCCACTTATAGTTTGGTGAAGAGTCCAGTTCTCTCCAGTCCAGTGGTGTTCTGACTCCGTCCTCTTTTTCTATCTGGGCTCAGGTCCAGTTTCGGAATAGCTCGGCCTCCCATCAGATTCTGTTCTCAATCATTCTGAGTGCTTAGTTTTTCAAACCACAAATCCACCCTCCAGAGCTGATATCACTAGAACCACACTGAGAAACTTTTTCACCCTGTGGCACAACCTGACACTGTGCAGTGCAGAGAGCAGCTGTTTCACTCACACTTTCACTCCATAAAAACCGAGGGCTGATTAATATTTTGGCCGTTGGTCCAGTCTGGGTCTTTGACGGCTGCAAAATGTCATAGTTCTACTTGCCATTCTGGACTTTGACAGAACATCCAGATTACCAGTCCAGTCCATTACCCCTGCGCTAAATATGAAACTGTGTATGTGAGCAGACACGCTGACCTGATGCCACGCTGTGAACTCTGATTTAGTTTTGGCTTTTTTAAATAAACCTTGCATTGGTTAAAAATCTTGAATTGTGACCTAACATTTGAAGCAGCATTAGCAGCTAAACGCAGGCCCATAATCACCCCAGACGTATGACATCATTGTCATAATAATGTGATGTGTTCAGTGCAGAATTATGTAAATACTTTTATGAACTGGCTACAACCTTTTTCATCAATCACTCAGAGATATTAACATGTTTATATTAGCAAGATTAACAAGTATGTTAATGAACATTGAGAATTATTACTTAAATTAGAGCTGTCAATATTCAATATAATATATTGTTAGCTCTCCAGCACACACACACACACGCACAAAATACATTCAGCTGCACATACAACACACTGACACTGTGCTGCACCAAAGAAAATACTGCTCACGATAATCCTGATGAGCACTGGGAACAACATTTGATGATAGCTGGACACTCAGAGCATGTTGATGGTTATTTGACAGCTCACATTACGAACTAACACACACACACACGCACACACATGCACATACACACAAACACTGTGACACATTCTGTGCCAAATGACCTGAAACTGGAAGCACACCAGCTGGTATGAAGCAAACGTCAAAAGGCCAATAAATGTGAAAAGAATAGAGGAGACATGGGGAAAGAGGAGCGTGCAGTGAAGCTACAATGGAAAACAGAGTTAAAAACAACCGCTGCTCCTGTTATGAAAAGCAAATACCTACATTCAGAGAGCAAAGGAACAGGTTGGTGCTGAGAGGGAGGCAGCTGCCTTAGTTTGAAGTTTTATTAAGACTGAAATCTTGTTTGAGAGAAACACAAAAGATTTCGGACACTAAGATGAAGACGATGCACAGCTCAGGCTCAGTCTGTGAACCAGCAGCTTTTATGTCTGGTTAATGAATGAGTCACCAACAGACTGAGGATTTCAAGTTCCTTGATTCCACACAAATATCTGCACATAATCTAAATGTACTATATAAATATATATACAACAAACAAAAACATAATAAGTGCTCAGCCACACCAGCATTTATAACTATAAAATTATTCTCAAAGACAAAGCCAAAGACCTTGGTAAAAAAGTCATGTCTGGACTGAAGAGCACAGACAGAGACTGTGCTGCTTGCCTTGCCCAGCAGTCTTTCTTGCCTGGAGGCGACCAACTGGCTGTCTGGCTGGTAGTCAGGCATCTGCAGGGCCTGTGCTGGCTGCAGTGCCGGCCATGTTTACCAGATGCACCGTTCCCTCAGGTGAGCGCACTACAGCTGGCAGCTCCAGGCTCCAGCCAAACCCACTGGACTTCTGCCCAAAACATGCTGAGATGATGTTTGAGCCTGAGAGCTGGTTGGAGAAAGAACTGACCAATCAGAGTTTTTGTGGAAACTCTGGAAGATACTAGTAGAAAAATGGGCATATAAAGCCTGGGTGGCGTCACCAAGAGATAGATACAGGCCTGAATGTTTGGCCCCTACAGTGAGGGGGTCCTGTGGCTCTGTTATTCTGTGGGTGGCTGCTCCATTTTTAACCCAATCTACCCAGTGAGGTTCCTTTTCACCTCTGGGCCCTTTATGAGTTTATCTGGCCCTGCATTAACTAAGTACTTGTATTTGAGTGAGTATTTTCACTACGCATTCCTACAAAGTAAATTATATTACCCAGCAGTATATAAATTTACCCCCAGCTCCACCAGCTACATCATTAAAATGCTGCATACACATCAGTGCATCAATAATAATAATAATAATAGCTATGTTATATAAAATGTAAGGAATTTAAATTGAACGTTTTTATTTTCATCATGTGCTGCTGATAATTTTATTGAAGTGAAGGTCCATGTTTTCCTGTACTGGTTAAGATGCTGGATTGTATCATAGTTGTTATGTCGCTTTCCACACCTGACTACACAAACTGAATTTCTATGAGGATTAAAAAAAAGAAAGAGATTCCCTCTGCATCTCACGCTCTTTGTCTTGTGTTTTTATGTTCATTTTATAATAAATTCTATTGAATGCGCTTTGAGAAAAGGGGACTTTTCCAGATCCTCTTCATAAGCGGTCACATTATCATAAATCCATTCCAATGTAATCCTCAGCCTCCACCACACTGTGATATTCTTCAGCATGAGAAGGGCACCTCACCTGTTTGAATAGGAAATGATTGCTGAGTGTGTCTGCCTCACGCAGCCGAGTGCTCTCTGAGTTTAAACCTTCAGGCTAAAGATAGATCCCCTGAGATCCTCTTCAGCTCCACTGAGTGGGCTGTTAACTTCAGTCAGCCTCTGTTTGTTTCTTCACTTCTGATTTGCTTCACGTCTAATGTAGAACATATTCTCCAGGGGGGTGACTGTTTTATTATTCAGCAGTCTGTAACTCAGTGTATAATTAGGTCTGGATTTAATCACTGTCCTTTTAATCATTAACTCTTAATTCATGGGTTTGTTGCTGTCATCAGTGACGCATCATTTTTACTGTCAAAGCATTTTGAGGCTAAAGCTGTCGCCACGTTTGATGCGTACAGTTACCATGGTTACAGTCGTTGTTCTCATCTAACAGGAAGTTAGCGGAAAAGGCAGTTTACCTGAATATACCACAGTGTAACACAACAGACTCACTCTCCTCTGTAAATCGAGTTCCCAAACTCCGGCTGTTTGAACAGAGCCACTGGCTCGCTGTTGTTCTTGTTCACCTGGCACTGCTGCAGCGACCTGTGCTCTACATCGCTGAGCACTTCTGATCATCCAGAAGCTGTAATGACTCACTATAGGTTGGAAATACCACATGGTTTGGTTTCGGTCCAATACAGTGGAATACCAGGGCCAGAATCGCCTAATATACTATGTAGGGAGAAGCTGTATGCCATTATTTATGATGTGAATGTATCACTAACAAGCTACAGTAAATATGACAAAATGTTGTTAATTAACATATTTAAGTCACACTGATACTGAACATATGAATAAAATGTTTTCAGTCAGTGGATCTGTTTTCCACCAGATTATCTGACCTTGCAGGCTTGGGAAACATTGTGGTTTGGTTTAATTCAGAAAAAGTTCACAGTGACTTCAGACACAACAAAACCATCTTAACCAACCAACCTTAACCAAAGTGCTTTTGTTGCCAAAACCTAAGATGGGACTCAGGATACAAACTTTGTACAACCACCATCTGCCCCCTAGTGACTTAGCTACTGTTAATAAATGTCACTCTTCATTTTAAAAATATGTTCCCTCTAAACATAATTTAGCCAGTGATAACATTTCCTATAAAACGTATTTGCTGAAGCAGTTTAGCTGTATAGAAACGTAATCTATAGGAGACAGGGTTGCTGTGACATACTTTACAGCACAGGGATATTCTCCTTTTAACAGTATGTGTAAAGGAGACCGTGTGTCCCCATGGTACTGAGAGACACGCTGCGAGGCAATTCAATTCAAAGAGCTGGCTGATTGGTAGCGAAACCTTATTTTCCAAGTATCGATCCTGGGGGCACCCAGCAAAATGCAAAAACCTCAGCAAGACGAATCTGCTGTCACGTCTTACAGTAGAAATCAGGCAATCAATGTCACATACCTCCAGTGGGGCCTGTATGAACCTAATTCCACTCATTGGTGCTAAATAGTGAAAACCCTTGGGTTCATCAATCATCAATTCAAGGGGCACTCTTTAGTTAATAGTCTGGTCTTTACCCGCTGAACAGTCACTGCCTTTATCTGTGTGAGCCAGCAGATACTCCCTCCATTTGACAGGAGGAGGAGATGGGAGCAATATGTTTTACTTTGATTGCTGTATTCTCTCTCTCTCTCTCTCTCTCTCTCGCTCGCTCAGCTTGTTGCACTATAATTCCCAATTTGGAGCCGTCTGCTATCACGATTTGAAATTGAAGCTTGCGGCAAAGATTGATCATCTCTAACCCCCGTGGAATATACAGACAGGTGACAAATTAAAGGAAAAACCTGACTAAATGAGTGGAGAAACATAATGAAGGCAGATTCTTCCACAGAGGTCCACTCACTGGTACAATTAAGCAACTAATGAAGATGCTGAGCAGGTCCAGCCCATTCTGGTTTTTTATTAAGTTGGAAAGTGGAAAAGATGAAAGTGACTTTGAAGGAAGGTTCATTGTTGGGGCACAGATGGAGGAGCTTCAGTCACAGAGACTGTTCAACTGGACAGTGTCTGAACAGGAGCAGGGACTAAAGGGACGTCTGCATTTAGATCTAAAGATGAAAAGACAGTAAGTCAGTAAACAGGGTCAGAGACTGAGGTCCACAGAGCTCATTTGATGACTGATGCTCATGCTATCCTGACGGGAGGGGTCTCAACCAGGATGACAGTGTCCCCCATCTATAGGACACGAGGAGTCAGTGAATGGTTTGATGAGTATGAAAATGATGTGAATCATATGCTGTGGCCTTCACAGACACCAGATCTCAACTCGGTTGAACACCTATGGGAGATTTTATGTTGGTTTTTCCTGTAATTTTTCACGCACCTGTATTGATTGGTCAGTTATGTAGACAATGACATGCTTGAATATTAAAGTCCTGAATAATCTACATGATAAAGAATAGTAATATCTTGTGACACATCACATCACATCACTTCAGTGCAGAGCATACAGCCACAGCCCTTGTAGAAACCCTCCTTTCTGCCAACGTCCCTCTAGTGGAAACTCCATAGGAATCTTTAATATTATATACAACAGATACTCTAAGGTGAAACTAACAGGGGGAGCTATGCTGTGAATTAAAGGTACCCGAGCACCAGTGGCCCTGTGGAGAAATGTTTTGATGAGCCGGTCTCCTTCTTGTTTGTCTCAACTCACACCCACACAAGGATGCTCATGACACAGTACTCGCTCTATCTGGTTTTATGCTACTCCACTGATGCACAGTTGGTGACGGCGACTTGCCAAGAAATGTAGTAATGTGCCAATAAAAGGCATGAAAAGAAGACAACGATGCCTTATTTGATGTGGGCGTAATTTCCAAACTATTTCCTGATAATATACTTGGAAGTTTATTAGAATGAACTATGTAATATACAGTTATATTTAAGCCTAAGCAAATATTCATCCATCCATTGGATAACTTTATTCTCTACATATGATGAATTGTATGCTCCCATGTTAACAAATTTAACAACAAAAGAATATATTGAACTTCTATTTCCATTTTTTTTATAAGGAAGGAAATAAATTCAATGCATTTGTTAGGCCTCAAGGATACACATAATATGTCAAAGTGAGAACCAATGAATGTAAACACAACTCTTTAAGTGGTGTCACCAAAAAGTCCATAAACAGTTAAAGATAAAAGTTACTGCAGCCTAACAGGTTAAACAAAGCTAACAGGAGACACGAGAGGAAATGTGGCCAACCAAGTGAGACATACACATGAGCTGACAGATGCTTTTCTCTCTTTCTCAGGTTACAAGTGCCCATGTCAAGTCGGGAAGCCCCAAATCAACGCTAAAGCATATATGGACAGAAAGCAAGGATTTGTCAATCAGTAGGCTGCTGTCACAGACTCTGCACGGCAAAGAAAACAGCACAGCCTTGGACCTTCACTATGACACTCCAGAGCCCTACTCGGAGCAAGACCTGTGGGACTGGCTGAGGAACGCCACAGACCTGCAGGACTCGCGGCCGCGGGCTAAACGGCGGCCCATGGTTAAGACGGGAAAATTCAAGAAGATGTTCGGCTGGGGGGACTTCCATTCCAACATCAAGACGGTCAAACTCAACCTGCTGATCACTGGGAAGATTGTGGATCATGGCAATGGCACCTTCAGTGTCTACTTCCGCCACAACTCCACAGGTCAGGGCAACGTGTCAGTCAGCCTGGTCCCTCCCACCAAGATAGTGGAGTTTGACGTGGCGTCTCAGCAGTCCGTCATCGACGCAAAGGACTCAAAGTCCTTCAACTGCCGCATCGAGTACGAGAAGGTGGAGAAAGGTGCCAAGAACACGCTCTGCAACTTCGACCCATCCAAGACCTGCTACCAGGAGCAGACCCAGAGCCATGTTTCCTGGCTCTGCTCCAAACCTTTCAAAGTCATCTGCATCTTCATTTCCTTCTACAGCACCGACTACAAACTGGTGCAGAAAGTGTGCCCGGACTACAACTACCACAGTGACACACCCTACTTCCCCTCTGGCTGACAGTCCCATACACTCACCTACCCCATGGACGAGTGGAGCACAGACTGGGGCGTCTACCCATTCCAGAGAAATGTGTATGTTAGCCCCCTCTGTCCCTAAACATGTCCACACCAGAGTGTCAGCCATCCCATACGATTTTCCAATTTAACGTTCTGGATTTTGAGGGAACAGTTACTTTTAACTGTTTAACTGTTGTTAAAAGAAGCTGGTATAAATAACTGTAATGTGCTCAAATTGACCTGAAAGCCTCTGATTAGTATAATTATTATTATGAGTTAGAATTTTGTCCCTGAATCATGTTTTATCCCTGTTGAACCACATGTACATAACAGGGGCTTATGGGTCGTTTTTAACTATTAAACTCTGCCCATTGTTGTTTGCTTTATGTTTAGTTAACACTCCTTGTCAAACTTGATGTTAATAACTTTGTTTTCCTCTCTTTGCATATTCCATATATGATACCTTAACTCTCTGGACAACAACATATCGACTGTTTGCCCCTGCTGTGCTATTTATGCTCTGCAGTTCATCCTGAATAACTAGAAAACAAAACTAACTCCTCAAAAAAAAAAAAGGAAAAAAAAATTAAAATTAAATAGCTAGCTCAGATGTTTTTACAAAACCCTGCAAGGCATCTGAAGAGGACAATGACAATTTAAATGTGAGTTTGATGCTTTTAGAAATGTGAGGTGGTCTTATTTATCTGGGCTGGGGGGGGGGGGGGGGGGGGGGGGGGGGGGGGGGGGGGTGTGGGGGGGAGCTGGGACTGAGCAGGCGTCTCCCTCAGGCGAGTCTCATTCGGCAGAGAAAATGTGTTAACACGCTCAGATGCTGTAACACTGTCAATCCTCAGCTATGTTCCTGCTACTGCAGGCAGCTGGGTTGAGCTTGTAGGGTGATTGCTTCATTCTCAGCTGATTGAATGTCTGATTACCTGACTGATTGATCGGCGATTTGTTCGGGGAGATGGGGCTTGCTCATTGTCACTTAATATATCTAATGTAATGTACTGAATTCTATATCTTAGAGCCTAATTTGTATGAATGGTTTGTATTGTACATAGTTTATCCCAATTGCGCTGCTTCTATTACATGCCCCCATGAGCTGTGTTCCCCTTCCCGCTAAGTCCTCTTGTCCACTCCATATATGCTCGTTCTTGGTTCCTCTAGCAAAGAAAATGATGTTGCTGCCCTAGATGTGAATTTCATGAAAACAGCAATCCTGTACAGAAGCTGTAAAACTGACTAAATATATTAAAAGAATTCACTGAAATTTTCTTTACTGGCAGGGGGAAGGCGGGGGCTGGAGATGTACATATGAATTAAAGAATACAGTAAATTTTATCAATCGAATGCTGGTATATCTGAGTTCTTCCTGTGAGTCCCCATTATAAGTCTGATTGCAGATCATGATACCTGTCAGCTGTCACCTGGCACCAGTGTGTGGTAATATACTGAATTCAAACACAGTGGTGTCAAGTTTTGGGGAGGTTTGACAGGATGACATTGACATAGGACTGAGAGTGGTTCTCCTCACCTGAAGGACAATGGTGCTTTTAAGGACTTTTGTTTCCCAGACTTACAACAAGGAGAGAGTTTGCCAGTGTGTCACAAACTGGAGTGAGTTATAAGATAATAAGATAATAAGATAAGATAAAAATACTTTATTGATCCCAAACTGGGAAATTCAACTGTTATAGCAGCCGTGTACAGGTAATAAACACAATAGTACAATGGTAACAAGTACAAAAAATAAGGAGATTTGCCCTACATAAATCTGCAGTAAGTAAGAGTTTTGTAGATCACTTCAAATTTACAGAAAGCTACACACAGGCCAGAATATTGAGAAGCACCAGTCAAAAACCTCAGGGTTTGTGATGGTCGCTTCAGCTTGGTTTGGGAGACAGTGGTGGACAAGGGGGGTGAAAAAGTAAAATCTTCTATCCATACAGGATGTGTGACGAAGTAACGGGACCTTTTTGTGCAGAACCCTGAAGCTGAAAGCCACAAACAGGTGAGACTGTTGTGCTGTTCCGTGCCGACTTATTAGTATTCAGAAAAGGCACAATGTAACATTCACTGAGATAACGAAGTCAAGTTTACCAAAGCTAAAGATAACCGATGTATGTGTCACTGGAGGCTCCGCACACAGAAACGTTATCGGTAACGTCCAGATTCACTGTAGCCACAACTCCAGCCAAAACACCTTCCTGCACCCTGCTCCTGCACAGGGGGGGACAGTGGATGATGAAGAAACGGTACCCTTTTCACCCAGCCCTCAAAAGTAAAACAAAAGAGTACAAGACTTTTAACTAAGCAGGCTAAGTACACTCGGATTAGCAAAAAGAAAAGTAAGACAAATATGTTCTGCAGTAATTCTTCACATTTTCCTGAGTGATCGCACTGTGCACCATACAGAATACCACGGGTAAAACAAGGCTTATAATGACTGGATTTGAACTGCAGTCATTTGACGAAATAACAGCCCTCAGCTGCTACACACATCTGCAGGCAGGTCACTTTCTCAGTAGCCAGTGGATTCCTCTCTCCCAATCATTTCTCTCTGACAGTTAGCATTTTTTCCAGTTGTCTTTTTGAGCTCATCATCTGTGACAGCTGTAATTCTTGGCTGTTTGACAGATTTTCTTCAAGCTCACTTCGGCAGTAAAGATCCTGAGAGAAGCTATCAATTCATTTTTCAGTCGAATTTATTTCCTCCTCGGAAGCAAAACACACGACCTGAGCCCTCAGACACTCCTGCAGGTTCAACTGGGCTAACCAAACAGTTTAGGGTCGATGAAGAAATGAGAGACTTCCTGTCGACAGACATGAAAACTATTGCAAAGACCATAGTTACACTGGTTCTCTCTCCATTCAGAAAGATTAATCACCACTTTTTCAAAACTAATTTCCAGAAAAATATAATAATATAATACAGCATCCTTTCTCTCCAGGGTTATAGGACCTTTGTGCATAGTTTTTTTTCCATTCATTCAGATTAGGCTCTGTGCCTAACTCTTTTAATAGCAGGGAAGAGTGTGGCTATACAGTCGGATTCCAGCAACCCTATCATCCATGAAGGAGTTTCAAGTCTGCAACCACGCTGAATAAAATGGAAGTGTTCATTTATTGACTCCTCTCTCCAACTTTTTCTGCTACTGCTGCCGTGTTTTTATTTTTCTTTTCTAATATTTCTAGCTCCACTGCATTAAAATGGTCGCTCCGCTCTTTATTTACCTGTTGTCATGGTGAAGCGTAGCATCAAAGCTCTGTTGGTGATTTTGCTTTTTATCATTCATGACGCATGCACTTCACTCAGAGTGCACATACTCAGAGCTGATTGAACAAACTCCGATCGGCTGCTCTGGAAACGAGAGCTCTCGAGTTTCCCATCTCGGGGGTTGGTCAACTCAGAATTCAGGGTTAACTTCAGTGTATGAGAAACCTGCTTCTTGGAACGGGCCCCTGGTGAAAATCCCTTTGGTCAAGGTTACCTGACAGAGCTGACTTGCACATCAAAGGCGGAAGAAAGAAAAAAATCCCACAACCAACCTAAGTCAGTTATGTTTTTGAAGCAGAAAGACTGGATATATATGTGTGTGTGTGTGTGTGTGTGTGTGTTTATGTCTCATCACAGAGTTTATACTTTTGCTGTTAATTTCCTTAAATCACAACCAGAAGTAGCAAAGCAAAATATATCACGTTCCACTATAACACACCAGTGCACAACTCTCCAAGATCAGCTATGGACATCACTTTAATTTAGTAAGAGATGCATCAATTTAAACTGACCAGGTGATGATAAGAACTAAGGACTTCATGTTGACTCATCACACATGAATGTACTTCAGACTCACTTGTGCATAATTTAAACATGTTGTCCTGCTACCTTCTGTCACCGTTAAAATTCATGGTGTGACTCAAAGGAGAGAAGCTGACCAGACGTCATCTGGTCCAGGTATTTGTCTTTGTTGAACAAACAAATGCAGATATGCCATCAGTCCTTACTGTCTGAAAAGAGTAAACACCATCTGATTAGTGTTTGAACACGACAGTGAGAGCATAACAGGGACAGAGACAGGCAGGCCACGGAGAAGGGAAATAAATAATAATAATCATACAGGGTCTCTTTGCTATTCAGTGTTTTCTGCCTCTCGGGTTTTTCACTCAAAGGCTTTTCCAATGGATTTTGAAGTTACGATGAAAGCTAACATTACCAGTCTGTGCAATGCACGATATTTTACAGAGGACTATGAAACTTTAGGCTACAGTATGTATTTATGAGTTATATTATTGTACTGGACGTTCATCTGTCCGTTCAGTCCCTGCTGACGTTGTTTTTCCTGTTTGTTTTAGAGATCCAGGAATACATTTTCATTTGTCTACACGAGGCCTAAATCTTCGTCTCAAAAATAAATAAATAAACAAATAAACTGAACACAGTGAAGTTTGTTGCAGTTTGGGGAAAAAAGACAACAAATAAAGAAACAACACAAAATCATCAATTCTCCAATACAGACCTGGCTTTTTACCAAAGTTTAATACTTTACCCTATGTTGTACATTGAAATACACAGTGTATGAATAAAGTTGGGGGTCCTTATTTGCAACTGATTAAAACTAGATTCCTTCACAAGTATAATTTATTTCACCACTATATACAATGACGTTGTTCTTGAGGCTGAAGAAATGGCTGATTAATTACGTGGTATGTGTCATGACAAATTACGCAGGCTCCATATTTGGTGTGTACAGTGTACAAACAGGGTGTGTGTAAACAGTCTGTGCAAAGCGTCACATTGCTTCCACGGTAAAAGGGGACAGAACACAAAAGCTCCGCGCCTGACTATAATTACTTCTTGGAGCTTCTTCTGATCCGGCACCATGTGTGATCGAGCAGATTTCCTAATAATCGAGCGTGCCAGAAAGTTGGACACATGGAGGCGGACTTGTATTTTCAGTCCCTGGGAGATGCGGAGATTGGGATGCGAGACTGATAGCGTCTGTTCTGGGACTTCACAGTGGCACCTGCCATCGAATCCTCCAACTCGGCAGTTAGGATCAGCAGTCGGCTTTAAACAGATTAGAGCCTCTGGGGGAGGGAAATCCGCTGCCTTTAGCTAGCTCACAACTTATCAGCAATTAAAGTGGATGCCAGGTTTGTGTGTTCATTGGCGGTCTGCAGGGTGCTTTTATAGCTGTCCTCATTAAGGAGCTGCCTCCAACGGTTTGCCCTCCATGCTCACTTTTAACAAGCCAGCAGGGATTTCTTGAACATGTGATAGTGTATGGCTAAATACCGTCAGTGTAGAAGCAAACACGTAACACAACAATACCTGTTCATTCTAAATGCAATGAACGTATAGCCTGTGTGTTTTGTTTTCAAACTTACAGTAATGCCACAGAGGACAGGATTTGATTGGATTTCCATGAGGACCCAAGTTGCATTGTTACGTTTCATATGGACATTGATAAATTATGTACAACGAAATAAACGTGTACAACAACTGACGGTAAGAAAACACAGAGAACTACGATTGAAACGAAGAACATAATGTAGAATCTGGCTGATGGAGATGGCAAAATAAAAACTATGATTTAAAAATACATAATCAACTAACTGATGAAGACGAAGTTTAACAATTCTGCAAAGCTCTGTATTTAAGTGCCTTGAATGTCTTTTCATGTTCAGTGCCAAAGTTTTACTCGTACCATAACTGCGGTCATGGGAAATAAACTATGGTTCAGGCAAGGTTAAGGTCGAGCAACTAAACACTGGGTTAAGATTAGGATCAGAATCAGAATCAGATCTCGCAGCTAACATCAGATTTTGAACCTACCCACAGACTGGAGTCTGGATGTGAACCCCCGTCTCTGGCATCACTGTCCTGTGTTTTACACTCCCATCATCCACCCCAGCCGCTTCCTTGTGACTCTGGTGCAGTTCATAAATGCAGGGCTTCATTCATTCCAAAAAAAAAAATAAAAAAAACACTGCCTCTAAACATGATCCAGCCAGTGATTATATTCATCCACGCAACGCAAATAAGGAACACAATATAGTAGTGTATAAATCATTTCTAGGAGACAGAGTTGATGAAAAACCAAATATGACACAATCACAATCTATCATCCAACATTTGATTAAAAAACAAATGGTAGATTATCAACACAGTATGTTAACAGCTGTTTTACAGTCTATGATTGCATGAGCTTAACTGTGAACCAGTCACCACAAGCTCAACTTGATGTCAGAGAAACACGAGGAACAACGCTTGCAGACGCTGGGACACAACGCAACCTATTCGCCTGTGATCACTTCATGAGGCTCATGTATTAAACTGGTGTTACAGGGCTTTGTGCTGTATTTATTTGAACAAACGTTCTCGTGCTCAGCTTCACTTCATCTTTGCCAAAAGGAAACATCAGCAACCAAAACCCAACAAAAGCAGTCCAGTTGAGTGTACTGCTGCATAATGACTTGGTTTCACTTGGCATTGGGGGGCAACTGGAACACAGTGCGGTACAACATTGTACTGGATTGGTGATGCTGCAGTGAGGCAGACTGCCAGAGAGCCAGCAGGCCTGAATACTAGCTGGGCAGCAGCTTCAGCTTCTGCTCCTCTTTGTTGCGTTTTCTTAGCAGTGGATTTTTTTTTTTTTTTTTTCTTGAAGAAATTGTCTTTGTGTTGTGGATGTTGGAACCACTGACACAGTAGCCTTGTTGCAGGACTAAATGTCTTCACACTTTTTGGAATACATTTCTAATTTCTGATTATTTCAAAAAATCATTTTTGAAACATACTGAGCTACTGAGCACTCATATGGAAGGACACTGGATTCTAATATCCATGAAATACAAAGAAGGTAGAACCACAGAGTACTTCTTTCTGAAGTCATACTGTAGGAGTTCTGGTTTAAGCCTTGAGCTGAGCACCAGTCATGCCAGCAGTTCTAAGAAGCAGTACTTTGGCCCCGCTTATGTCAAAATATTAACATGCTCACACTGACACTGAGCAGGTAATGTTTATGATGATCACATTTTAATTTAGAGCATAACTGTAGAAACATTTGCCAATTAGCAGTAAACACAAAGTACCCAACACAAGAAATTCAGTAAATGAAAAGTCAGAATTTCTCCTTGTGGGGAACCGAAGTTGTGTTGCATAACATTTTTTCCCCAATTTGCTAATTGTGTGGCTCATAAGCCTAACAAAAAATAAATTACTGCAAGTAACAATATGTAGGACAGTAAATTCATAATAAATATTACATCATTGAATAACTTGATCTAGTCCATGAAGGAAAATTAAAACTTGCTAATTGCTGTCATGTGATTGTAGTAAAGTAAATATGGCTCATAAAGTGGGTATAAGCGTGTTAGATGAAAGAAATTTTTACTGTGCAAGGAAGTACAGTATATCACAGAGATAATCTGACATGGAATAAAGTGTGAACCAGTCTTAGTTTAAGTAAGTGACCTTTTTAATTTGCCTAATCTGTAAATCTAACAAAGTACACTTTGTGCTGGCTCAAGAAACTTCATTCATTTGACTTGTCTCAGCACCTAATAATTAAGAGAGACAACATGTATTTAGTGTTGGTCCTGTCACTTGCATATTCTAACCCCCTGCTTCTCCATTCAGTGGAACATAACATTATTTCGTGTCAAATTTTGCTGCACAGGTTGTGTCCCACTCAGCTGCATGATGAATGCCCATAATAACTGCAGATCTGATATGCAGCCCAGTGTCCTGTTGTTCATGATAAGGGTTCCTCCCACGAGAAGACATATCCGCAGAATCAGGGCATCAGAACAATGAGTTTGGGATCCTGCCCACATTAAGCCATCTTTGCCAATCCCATCCTGACCTAAACGGCGCTTTTCCCTGAACAGAATTTCTGCTTTAATCAAAAGTGGAATGGAAAAAGGACCCTCCGTGCCTCTGGGATATTTTTCCATTAACCATTTTGACACATGACTGACTGTGGGGGATTATTGGTTTTTGAAGAACTATTAACAGCTGTACATTTGCATTTTAATACACTTCTCCTCAACTTACTAATGCAGTTTGCTTCTCAGCTTTGTTGCCCCTCATTCCTGCAGCAATTCAGACTAACAGCATAAAGCCCTCCAGCTTTAATCATTTTAATTTCCATGAAATATTAGTTTTCATTAATCTCCTCTGAATCTTCACAGTTAGACACCGGCCATTACAACTCCTCTCCAAACTGTTGCTTGTCGCTTCCGGAAGATTTTGGACCGCGTCGGCCGAAGACAGAGAGCACACGGAATTCTAAGTGACAGGGAAAGATTCAACTTCGGCCCGACAAATGTTTTTCTGCATTAGGATGTTTTCTCTTCAGTTTTATTTTATTGTTTTTAAAGAAATTGCTGAAGAGGATTTCAGGAACAGAAGTACCCTAAAGGCAATAATTCATTCCAGGACACTATTTCGATGAAGGCATTAAAATTCTACTGTGCTTAACTTAACCTGAAATAACTAATATAATTACAGAAATATTATTATAATAATAAACTTAAATTTCCAGTTTCTGTTTTGCATCCCTTGCTGGCCTTGAAACATTTTCTGGAGGTTGTTTGATGGAGGTCCCTGAAGGTCTCTCCACCACAGTGAAAAACTTCTACAGGATTAGATATTTAAATCTCCTTGAATTCTCCCAGCTCCCAGGGCGACAGACAGATCTGTACATCTGTGTTTCCCTCTGCATCTGTCATTTTTGTTCTCAGCGGGTATCAGGCTGGGCACAAACCGTGAACTCAAATGCACGACTGAAAAAACACAAGGCAGCGAGATCGAAATGGTTTACTTCACGTCAGGGTTCAATACACAGGTAGTCAGTCCAAAAATCAGGCAGAGGTATCGAAAGAACGCTGTGTCCAGAAACAACAATGGCTGGAACACTAGACTCACAATGGTACTAAGACAAACTGGCACACAAGGGAGGGACTACATACTCTAAATTAGACACAGGTGGGACACACTGGGGAGGAGCAGGTGATCACAGGGGTGGGAAAAACACAAGGGCAGGAAGTGAAGTGTCTGAAACAAGACAAGAGATGAGTATTTCAAAATAAAACAGGAAGCAATGACTGAAACTCTACGGAACTGACAGACATGACCTTCGACAGCAGGAACCTGTTCACCTTCTTCCTTTAGCACAACGCATTAGTCTCTGAACATTACCTGACTGTGACTGAGCAAGAAGATGATGCATGAGTATTTGTATGACATTTTCAAAGGGCAAATGTAAACTGAAAGTGTGCTTTTTATTGCTACTTGCTGGCATTTTGTGAATTGTAAGAAAGGAACAGTTTGTACCAACAAATAATTGAATTTAAAAACTCTACAGGACACTTTTATTCTTTAAATGGCAGTGATAGATAAAGTGCCAGAGACTCATTCAGCTTACAGACATGTGTCACTGAAATCTGCATCTGGTTTCAGCTGACTCACAGTTCACGTTTCAACTTTAACCATGCAAGTCTGCATGCTTGTCCAATATTACACTCCAGGACTAGAACCTGTAGAGTCATTATACTTCCATGTTTAGCTTGTTGATGTGCGAAAACATTTTCTTTCCAATATAATTTTGTGTTTTCTTTCATGATAATGAAATGTCCATGATCTCCATGAACCTTTGTTCTGATGGAAAAACCATTAGATAAACTTCATCTGAACTTGGTTAATGCACATTCTGTATCTGATTGTTTAAACTCAGGATTTCATTTCGTTATCACCACGGTGTAACATTTTAAACCATCCTCTCCAAAAGTCCAAAGCAAATCTAAAGTTCTGTGGGTTTAAGCAGGGTTTGAAGACGCATGTATAAAGAGATCACTCAGGGATTTAGTCTGATAACACAAGAGGATTTTCACTTCCATCCCTTGCGTAGGACACCTTTAAGTACCTATTATGTTTTGACATAATCATTATTGAACATATGATGACCATATAATAGGGACGCATCCGGGTGAATCACAAATTTATAACATCCCCTCCCACTCCCATTTACATCCCTACATTCCATTAGACCTACATCAGTGAGCCTGAAATGACACAGAGATAAAGGTTACCCTCATATTTAATGATATACATTTCCCAAGGGACTCCACAGAGATTTTAAGACAGCTTTAAGGGCCTCTCAATGGGTGTTTGTTATCCTTATTAAAAGTTCAATAACACTATGGAAAACAATTTAATTAATACTGATTGTGTCTGAAAGAGCACTGCCTCAGGGCCTCGGAAAATGTCTGATGGAACATGTAGCATTTTAATCCAGGAGAATTAATTACCTGCTCAGGCACACACTCCCTTTTTGCCACACTCCTTCCAGGCTTTATCGTTTTGACCTTTTCTTTTCTTTTCTCCTTTATTTAAGCACAGTTAATGCCGTAACTACTGTAAACCGCTCCTCTGTATAAACTTTTTGGCTGATGAACTCAGTGCTAGCAGACGTACTGTGCTCTACAGGCTGGGGTGTAATAAGAGTCGAATGCAGGGCGGGTCACATTCAAGGGTCAGGCTTAAATACTTCTATATAAGACTATAATCGTGTAGATATTTAATAAATATTTTCTCCACACTTGTAGTGAAATGCTGTTAAGTTTAAACTCATTATCTGCTAAGCTCATAAAAAGATAAATGATGCTGCACTCACTCTATAAAATACTCAGCCTGCAGCTGTAATATCAGCAGAAGTGAGATTTAAAAAGAAAATACAGCACTTATTTAAAATGGAAACGCTTGACTAGCTGTCATTTAAAGATTCTCCATGAATCAGCTTTAAGCATCAATGGATCATTGTCAAATTAACACAAGTACTGTAAACGACTGAGGCTATTGTTACCCTGTATTTTAAGCAGGTGTTATCATATTCCCCTCACTGATTAGGTCAAATAAGACACTGAAAGGTCATGAAAGACAATAAGATCCAGCACTCTAACCTGTGAAATCCTCAGTACAGTTTAAGCTGGCAGATCAGATTGTGTGTGGACTGGAACACGTGTTTGTGAGTAGACAAAAGTACACACAAGTCACTGAACACATTTGTAAATCTTCATTTGTGGATAACGTGATACATATTTGTGTCTCGCAACAGCCTCCCCACAATGACTCACCTTACATATAAATATTGTGTATCTTTAAGTGTTATGATTCACGGCCTGAAAAAACATATTGCTCCATGAAAAAGAGAGATTTGTCAACAGATACACTGCAGAGAAAATTCCTCTCTTCTGCAGCTCAACAAAGGCCTTGTTGTCTTATCTTCCTTTTGTTTCATTTTGATGGGGTTATCAATTACAGACAATAACAGGGGACCCGATGGGGAGTGTGGGTGACAAGGGTAAAAGAGCTATTTGGATTTCTAGAGCTACACTCCAGGCTTTCAATAACAGGATTAATGTAGCCCCCAGTGCTGCTGTTCCGGTTGGAAAAGGATCAATCGGAAAAAGGAAAAAGCGTATTAAAAGGATTATAGATTAGCAATTAGATGTCTTCTGACTGGGGGTTAGAAAGCGCTCGCACACAGTATTTTGAGTCTTAAGGTGAGTTGTGCGATGGCTGGCACTGTGGTCCACTTCTTCACTCACACTATATCTACTCCGCTTTGACACCCAGAGGTTCATCTGAGTCCAATGACTGTCTGCTGCTGCCCACGGTTCAAGACTGATTATCTTGTTCCTGCAGACCTGACTTTGCTTTTTGTTTTTTTTAATCACATATTAAAAGTTAGTCAGTTTTTTCTTTCTCTTCATTTGTTTTATTTGGGTTCACGTTGCGTTTGGGATTTAAAGAACAACAGAGACTTGTTATCCTGGCAGACAAGATGTGTATGTTTTGATTAAGGTAATAATTAGATGATAATAAGTGAGATGTGTTGCCAGAGCAAGAAAGGGATGGCTTAGACTATTACTCCAAATGAAAGCCCACACACTTTTTCTGTGTCTTTCAGTATAAAGGAAAACAGAAGCCATGGCAGCGAGGAAAAAGTGCAGCGACTGCCTCTCAAAGCCCAGATACTCTCATACAGACCAGCACCAAAAAAAATGAGGATATGAGTTAGTTACATGTCAGCAGAGATGAAACTAATATTAAATTGGTCATGTAATAAGTTACTTTATATACACAGAGCAGATGGTTATGTGTGTACATGCCTGTACAGTATATACAGCCTGCTTGTATTTATATTCAACAAGTGATGGATGATATAGGATTATTGTTCTCTTCATCAAAGTGATGGTTCGTGGGAAGAAGAAAATGACCCGAGGGTCTGACCTATATATGTTGTACATCCTCCTTCCTCCCTGACAGGAGTTTTTCATAACCTCTAAAGTCTTGGCTCTAGGATCTACCTTGCATTTTCAGTGTGTTTTATACATCATTAAAAAAGATGACACCACTTCAGATGACAGGACATTTACAGTCAGCGGAATGGAAGCTAAGATATTACAGGAGACCAGCACCAGACCAGCTCCCCAGAGCCAGATGTGCCCTTCAGGGCAGCTGCCAGTCGCACGTTTTTCTCTCCTCCACACTGTCAAAGCAGCAGGCTGCTCGATCCTCCTCTGAGTCAGAAAATAGGAAGGTGAGAACAGACCACAGGATGCAGCGCAATCATTTCTGTGCTTTCATGATTTAAAAATACCTACACAACCACGACATGTAATTAAACTAGAAGCATACTCTTCAATACTAATGAAAGCATAATAAGACAGCAAAATACGCCAGGCAGGTATCCTGAATCAGAATATCTTGTGTATTCAGACACACTTCTTGCTTGTGCCTATCTAAACACGTTTTGTGTTACGAATTACTAATTACTATTATTAATTACTGTGTTGCAAACAAGCTGTTGCATTCCTTCACCCCGACAGTGCCTGAACATGGGTTTAGCATCACCCCCTGAAGGGTGCTGAAATTTAGGTCCGGAAACTTAACCCCACACAACAGTGAAAACAAAAGCTGAACCAGAGACAATGGACACACCTTCTGTTACAGGTCAAGGTCAAGGTTCCTGTGGTGTTAGGTGAAGACCTTAATACTTCCTCATTTGTTTAAATTTACCCTCGGAAACCTGTGTTATGCCATCTGCCGACTTCTAACCAGCACCAGAGCTCGTGCAGTATTTCACTGCCCGTTTAGGCTGAAAGGTTCAGGTTTGTTGTCCTTAGAGGACGAATCCTAATGACTTTGGTGATCACACGACTTCCATCTTGTGCCACCAGCACATCAGAGATTTTAAAGCTTTTGTGTAATATCCCACAATCTATCTCACAAGCTGGTTCAGATATTCATGTTCCCCTCAGGATAGAATATAATTACTTTGGTGATCCCCCTGACTTCTCATCTAGCACCATCATTACGTCAAAATTTCAATTTGGGGAGATACTTTGGTTTATGATTAAATACCTGCCAAACAATGACAGTCCAAACTGCCTCAGCTGCACTTTCTGCTAATTGATAATTAGCAATCCCAACACAATTAAATGGTAAGTATGACCTGCTAAACATAGGCTTGCTAACATTAGCACTTTAAGCATGTTAACATTCAGCTAAAAGCACAGATGTGCCTTAGCACAGCTGCACATAGGGTGGGAACATCACTGAACATGAAAGAAGACAATGCAACCAAGATCCTTAGGCTTGTTTCTTTGCATTAACTGTAAACACTTGTTTACAACAGATGCATTTTGAATCTGAAATGCTGTTTTATCAGTGTGTGTCTAAGGAAGGTAAATACCTGTTGACAGTAACTGCTAATAACTTTCCATCATGCTTTTCTCTGCATGTTGCCTGTGCATGTTTAAATAAACTGCAGACATCCAGCACACTGTAGATGCATCTGCTCTCATATTCTTCAGTAAAATGCAAATCGTAAAATGTAAAATACAATTCTCTGCCATATAAAACCGTGGCCACCGTTCATTTAGCACTAGCTGTGGATGATCGCTCACATTTGTAAGGCCATTGCCGGATAACTAAAGCATGCATTTCCTGCTTCATTGGGTTTTCTCCACTGTTCTTCAGCTACAGATCTATGTGTTCCTCATACAGGAAAAAAAAAAGAAAAAGAAAAAGAAATATTCTTCAAGAAGTGACCTGTGACAGACTTCACATGGCATCAGCTCTGTCTGTGCCGTCACTGTGAGCCGTATGTATTATTTGTTATATCCAAGGTGACTCTGCAAGGTCAATGCCGGCAGATCTGGATCCTGGAGAATAAGGGATATTTCTTCAGCTTTGCTGGCGTCCAAAACAATTCATAAGACCACACATCATCTGTCACATTGTTAAATAACACATTGCTAAATAAAAGTCGCCAAGGTCAGTGCAACTTTGATCTTTAAACTATAGCTACTGTTTTACCATAACAAGGGGAATAGCTTCTTTGTTTTGGTTGGACCTCTTTATGTGACTGCACGGTGTAAAATCATAACACAGTCTTTGATAATAAATATTCGCTGATTGACTGAGCACCCTTTGAACACCTCTAACACCTCTAGTCCCAGCCCAAAAGTAGTTTTGGTATTACGTCCATTTATTTACCTCTGGAAGTCTTTTATTAGCTTAAATATGGATATGGATGGGAGTAATGAAATCACTTAGGTATTAGAGACATTTAGCCAAGTACAGTCCAAGAGTACAGCTGAGTCCAACTGTTATAGTGTCACCAAATTTTGTTCTGATATGTTAATTGTGCTTGAGACTGAGGACTTAATTTTCATGCCAAATATACAGTTGCTCCAACAGAGCTTCAGAGGTCCTCTGCTGAGATGGAGAACCATCTCAGCAGCACTGCATCATCATCAGATCTTTGTGGCAGAGCGGACAGATGGAAGCCACTTTGGACAAAAGACATCCAGCTTTGAGTTTGCCAAACAGCATTTAAAGGACTCTGAGAGCATGAAGCTAAAGACTCTCTGATCTGATGAGATAAAAATTGAAAACATTGTGTGTGGTGAACACCAGACACTGCTCATCACTCGACTAATACCATCAGCATGTTCGGGGCAGAATCATGCTATGGGGGAGGGGGCAGAAGGGACAGGGAGACATGTCAGAATTGAGGGAAGGATGATGAATGAAGCCAAACACAGAGAGGTTCTTGAAGAAAACCTTCCCCAGAGTGCACAAGACCTGAGACCTGGTTCACCTTTCAGCACAACAATGACCCGAACCGTCAGCCAAGACAACGCTGAAGTGGTTTCAAGTCTCAGCCAAAACCCGCAAAACATTTGTGGAGAGGCCTGGAGATGGCAGTTCAGCAACACTTCCCATCCAATGTGACGGAGCTTCAGAGTATCTGTCTGGTATAAACTGCTCAAATCCAGATGTGCAAAGCTTGTGGATATTTACCCAAGATGACTCGAAGCTGTGATTGCTGCCAAAGAAACTTCTACAAAGTCCTGAATTAAGTACCTGAACAATTTCAGAAATGAGAGGTTTCAGTTTTTTTTAATAAAACATTTCTAAAAGCATGTTTTCACTTTGCCGTTATGGATTATTGAGTGTAGATAGATGGGAAAATGGCTGTTTTATCCATTTACAATTAAATTTAGAACACAATAAAGTGTGTGTGTGTGTTTATGTGTGTGTGTACACTTCATCCCCATCATCCTAAACACTCTCCCAGGGAGTGCCTCTCTGATCAAATGGCAGACCAGTGCTTTGCCTTCAAGACTCTAAAAACCAATCCTGGTTTATTATTCTGTGAATTTCTGCACAATAAAAAACTTAACCCTGACACTTCTTCCACAGTGTCTTTTTACCTTTGAATAATAAAATGGAATCCAAACTAAAAATACAAGGGTTTTTTTTCCGTTTTCTGGTCGGATGTATCCATGAATCTGCACTCTTAGAGGAAATGTGCTCACATAATAAGCCACTTATTTACTGTAGAGCTGATTCTGAGAATCTGGTAGCAGAAAGGTGAAGGAGCAGCAAAATATTAAAATTCAAGGAGGCTGTTGTTACCATTTGAAATGTTGGTTTATTGTTTTCCAGCAATGTTTCAGAAAAAAAGTCTATAAAAAAGACAATTTAATTACCCAATTAAAAACTGCTGCTACTCTAATTTAACTGACTTTCATACAACAGTATACAGTACATATAACACACATGTCCATGTGTAGACATTACTCAAAAACACCATGGCTTTGTCAGCAGATTGTAGGGAGTTTGTGGTGGTGGTGACGTGTACCAAAAAGCAGCTGATAAAATCCTTTAAATCACAATTTCCTAATGTAATCACAATCATATCTCCACGCCGCCGCATGCTCAGGCAACAGCAGCTACTGGCCTACTAAACATACTGAAAGTACAAGATGTCTCCTTCCAGTTAAAACATCATCTAGAAGTAGCTCTACAGTTTAGCCAATTATTGCAAACTCCAGCCTCAACATCACCCTCAGATTTGTTGTTATAAATATCAGACAATCATCTACTAAAGCCTGACTGATAGGTGATTTGATTCTTCAGCATGATCTAGATATGACTGGTTTAACTTGGGTTAAACCAAATATTTTACAATTAAATAAAAGTTTCCCCACCTGAGTTTACCAATGTCCATGTTGCTCAGGCTACTAAACAAGAGGGGGGTGTTGCTTCACCTACAAATCTATTTGCAATTGAACCTTCAAACTGGATATTACTTTAACTCCTTTGAGAGTCTTGTATTGAAACCATCTCCACCAGCTATAGATTGCTTTGTGCACAGCCACAGACTCTGACCATTCCACCTTGTATATGCAAAAAGTCTGCTGTGTATTCTAATAGTATTTGTTTTTTTAATGTGTTCTTTGGAGATTCATTTCATGAAATTTACCTGAATTCATACCCACAGCTGCGGTCAGAAGAATAAATAAAGTTTTGTGAAATGAAAAAGGTAAAGCTGGTCGGATTACTGACTCTGATGTACAAAGAGACCAGCCTCACACATCTAAGACTGACGATGCTACCCCCTCTGCTGCAGCTGGTCTACAGACGGATAAACTGTTGGAAGCTGTACAAAGAGACCAGCCTTCTACATCTGCTGGGACAGAAGCAAACACCACACTCGACAAAGACTTTGGTACAAGCATTTCAACTGGTGAGCAAAGAATATTTTCCCACCTTTGACAAGCTTTCTCACAAATTAACTATTAATTCAAATAACACTGTTTAAGCTAATTCAGTGACCAATTATTCAGTCACAGAAATCAAACTTTCCAACAGTGAAATCAATCAATAAATAAATAAACAAGGGCCATCGCTCCAGTGATGTGAGACTGAAAAAAGTAGGTTTTGATTAGTTGGTGTCAGGTTGTGTATTTGGCTATTTATGTTTGTGATGACTCAAAGGACAATGCGATACAAATTAGAAGACCATGCTCCAATGCTAAAGAAGTCAGACAACTAGTTGATTTAATCCCTTTTGGCTGTGGGCGGCCCATTGAATAGTTGTAAAATATCTTTTGACATTGATCGAGAACGCAGAAAGACGAATTTCTGAAAAAAAAAAAAAAAAAAAAAAACCCACTATATACATTTACACATGTTGACACCCTTTATATCATCACCTGTTAAAAATTAGAGATAAATTTTGGGGGAAAAGTCAACCTCTTTATCATTGATGATCTGATGGATGATGCAAGTAGTAATTTAGAAGTTTGGGATGTTTTTACCAGGTATGTCTACCATAGAAACCTCTGGTGTATCTGTTTTGTGCAGAATTGATTTATTCATGGAAAGGTCAGAGGAACCATTCATCTAAATACCAATTATCTTGTTCTTTTT
Source organism: Toxotes jaculatrix (assembly GCF_017976425.1). Taxonomy (NCBI): domain Eukaryota; kingdom Metazoa; phylum Chordata; class Actinopteri; family Toxotidae; genus Toxotes; species Toxotes jaculatrix. The sequence goes on from NC_054406.1 coordinate 21,026,179, forward strand.
AAAAACCCTAAAGACCAGATCTTTCTGTTAGCCGACAGATGTTTCTATACAAGACAAAATGTTTCTTAGAATCTTTTAATTATGCAACAGCTGCATCACACAGGTATTTATTAGCCGACTTGAAAGCCAAGACGCCAGGGGCCTCATTTATAAAACAGCGTGTAGGATCCAAACTAAAAATGTATGTAAGCACAAAAGCAGAAAATGAACAGATTGAAATGAAATGAACTGTGTGCATGCGTACCTGCACGAAATGTTCCCCGTTAATAACAGTCAACCTTAAGTTGGACAGTTTTCTCTCACTCCTTATTTTTTAGATTTTTTTTTTTTAGATTTACCTGCAAAAGCAGACTGTACTGCCCTTGTGTAACCTTGATAAAAGTTCTAGTTGTCCTGTTGCACATTTGGATATTTGTGGTATTACTCACATGCAGTGATTTTCATTCACTCACCTCTAACCTTTTGATTTCCCTAAACAAAAAGTTTCAACTCCTGTAAACAGCAGTATTTGTAACTGAGACATATATTATTGAAATTTGAAGGTGAGGGCAGTTTTCCTCTCGACTCTATAGGTTTGTTCTCTCTGCAGCTGTTCCGGCTAAAAGGAGAATTGAGGCAGGAACTGAACTGTGTCCAGTCTCTATTGATTTTTGGCCTTCCTTGCCCTGTGTCCTGGTCTTGGTGTAAATGCACAGTGCGGGAATGTCTAGAAACAAATGGACTCCTTCATTGGTTGTGACAGCTGTGCGGGATTTGACAGACAGGAACTAATTTTTCCATCATACGCAAATAAAAACAAACGAAGGAGAGCGAATAGGTGGCTTATTAGAGGCAGGTGTTGAGCAAACCCTATAAATGCAAATGTCAGTTAGCCTGTTTCCTTTCCATTCTGATGGCTTTGCTGTTATTTTTATTTCCACTGAACCAAATCTGTTAGATTCCAAATATAGATTTTAATTTTGGATTTTTTTTTTTTTAGCTTTTAGATCATTTGAGCACTTTGCAGTGGTGCCTTCTGTTAATTAGGGATAATGAATTCAACACTCAACCACACAAAAGTGTAAATCAGTAACGATGTGTGTTTCTCATGATGCTTTTAATATAGTTAATATATATATTATATTTTTAATATATATAATATCTTTACTGTTCCTACAGTAATATGAGAAGGTCCTACATGTATTTGTCTTTTATCTAACCGGACTACTGCTACTTTCTGCATTGAGCATCAGCTGTATTTTTTTTATTACTTGTTTATTACTCTTAGATCAACTAAACAGTTGGTTTTTCTATTCACAGTCTAAGTCGGTTGGGCTATCACTTTCAAAAACATGTAAAAACACATTTTCTGGAATGATATCCCTTTAACTTTGCATGATACATGCGTCTGTATCAACACGTCTCCAGCTTAAACGACCAAGTAGGCTGCTCGTCCTTATCCTCGGATACGACCCATAGGAGCGTAACAGTGGCAGCTAAATCACACCTTTGTTGTCACAGTAACAATGATTCCACTTGCATGATTCCGCTGCCACTAATAAATGTAGCGTTTCATTTAAAACAACACATTGCCTCTGAACATAATGCAGCCAGAGATTACGTTTTGTTTGTTTACTTGTATAGATACATAATTCCTAGGAGACACGTGTGTCTGTTTATATAGATATATTTATGTATGTGAGTTATATTATTATTTTCTCATTTTTTTAATTATTAGTCATGTAATTTTTATTTATTTTTGTAGCTCTTTTCTGTTTTAATTGTATTCATTTTCGCCTCATTTATCCACTTACAGCCTTGTGACGCACTGTGTAACATATGTTTTGAAGAATGCAATATGACCAGATTTTACTATTATAAACTTGTTAATGACTGAACATAAGCATTTATTCTTGACATACAGCAGCTTGAAAGAAAACATCTACTTTTTCAGATTTTGAAAGTGCATCTCAGTTTTCATCAACACATGGCAAACCTTTCCTTTAGTCAGGTTGTTTAACATTATGTTTAATGTCAGTCCTTGCAATTTGCTGGCTCATGGTCTAACATATTGTTTATTTTCATTAATATTAGTGTTTTGCTGTTGTTATCTGCTTTCTTTTGAAAAATCTCCTCTCCATTTCAATACGACTACATGATTAAACAAAGAATAAGTGACACTGATATGTGATTCAATATCATCCTGACATTGTGTCATGGAAATCTTCTACCTATCAGTGCACAGCAGCCTCTCTGTGTACAAAGAAAACCCCCATCTTTTCAAGGGGGCTCCGTGTTTTTGCTTGATCACATTATTCATCATTTCAAAAGGCAATCATGCCTGAAAATCCAAAACAAAACTATTAGGCTTTTCAGCAGCTAGGGCTGTGCTCAATGCTCTGTCCTGTTTTTACACTCGGATACTGTGCTCATACATCACTTATATGAATGTTCAGAGTGTTAAAAACAAAGTGAAAAAACAGAAGTGTATGTGACATTAATATGTGTGAGTATATATTAGATATCATCCTGTCGTCTGAACCATCTCTGATATAATGTAGCTGACCTGGCTACAGTGACAGGAAAAGTTAATCTTCATACATTTTCACATATTTGATCAGCATTTTCTTCATAATCCTGTTCATCTATTCATTTAAAGGCAGTGATGAAAGCAGAGTTTTCTCATCAGTGAACAGAAGAAGGTGCATTACCCTGCATTTAAAAACAAAAGCAAGACTCTGCAGCCATAAAAGCAGCTGTGTACGGCTGTGCTTAGGAGCTGTACTTTGAGCTAAACGTTGGGATTCACTCTCTGGGGACCATAAACATCACAGCACATTTAACGGAAAACCAGCCGTTAGACTCTGAGATGCCTTGTCACGGCCTATACAATGTAGGTCAAGTGGAAATTTTGATCTTATGGTTTTGAAAATGCCACATGGTCTGAAATGTAAAGAAGACATTGTCCCCCGAGGACAATGAATGTCAAATTGAATCTGTCCATTGTCTCTTAGCGTATGTATCTTGCTCTGAACAAAACAAGGGGATGGACTGACTGTCTAACCAAGCAAAAGCAAAAGTCATATGAGTCAAAGAAAGCAAAAGAATCTGAAAACACATCGTTGACATTAACATCTTATATAGTTAGCATGAAAAACGTGTTGAGCAGTTTGGGATCGCAAAATTGCTGCAGCAAAATATGACGTTTCAAGATGAGCAGCCACATGATCAGGAAGGATTGTAAACAAACCAAAAGCTTGAACGGTTTATCTGCCACAGTTCTATTTAACTTCCTGAAAGTAAGCACACCTGGAACGTAGCTAATAATTACTCATTGCACCGCAAGTTTGCGCACACAAAACTACATTAAGGACAGAAGGTCAAAGTTGAAGCAGGAAGTAGGTCTGCACTGCTGTTTTCTCTCCTAAATAAGTGTCTTTTTAGTGATGTCACTCTGCTCCCAGGCTCATGTTCCACTTGCTATGGTCAGCGTTATTATTATCAATATGAATTATTATCCTTTAAAACATAGGTGAACGTCTGTCATGGAAGGAAAGCGTTAAGAAACAAAGTAAGAAGAGATTAGCAGGCTGCACACTGAGCAGCCTCACAGCAGAGTGAGGCTCAGGAAAAAGGCTTGCCGGATGAACAGTCAGCAGCTGCTGCAGTATGTGCAGGACAGGCGGGTGGTATCAGCTCTGGCATGGAAGCCTATCTTAAATAGGATCTTTGTCAATCAGATGGAATGCTTTGGTGAGCCAAGGGTTTCTGTGACTCTCCCTGAGAACAGGGAGATATGTATCAAAAGGAGAATTAATATCCACTCTGCTCTCTCCTCCTGTGACAGGCTCATCACACACCAGACACCGGCTCTGCTTCATATGGATCTGTCTGATGGCAAATTTTCCATGCAGCTCTAACACGCTAAAGGATACAGCAAACACTTAACCAAACATTATAGACCGTAATGCCCACACTGACTTCTTAAAAATCCAACCTGCTTCAGTCAGTGAGGTCTGCCCCTGATAGATCTGTGAGACGAGCACCAGCTGTGTTTTTGCTTGGGTTTTGTGTTATTGATAATTAATATTGATAACAAACCAAAAACAAATTACAGAGGGCTGCATCTCATGGTAAAGGCTACTTTTCAAATCTTTCCTTTTTCTTTCTCTCTTTTTTTTGTAGTAGTACTTCACTGTTTTTCTAATGGAAGGCTTGAACCTGGAATTATTCTAATGAAAAATTTGAATTCTCTCTAAGTTTTCATCACTACAGTACATTTATTGTTATTACCCTGGGTTTCAGTGGAGAGTGTTAGTGTCCCATAGTGCGGGCATAAATTATAGAATAATTGGAACGCTGCAAATATGCGAAATGATTCAGTGGGAAATTTCTAAGGTGATTACACTCAATGAGTTCAAAGCACTTATCTCAGGGCTATTAAAACAGCCATTTCAGCTCCACAGATGACACCTTAAGGTGTTGGGGAAAAAAAGCACAGGAGGAAAAGATTGGAGGATTGGGGTAAAGTGTATTGGGGGGTGTACTGGTGCTGTGTATTGTGCTGTGGTGCCTGGTGGGCGAGGATCAGAGAAAGCACTAAAAAACAAGTTTAAAGATGTATTTAAATGACTGTGCGCGTTGGCTATTCCCAAAAACCCAGAGCAGTGACCTCAGTAAGGCCCTGTCATCAGTTGTGTAGTCCTCCCCCTTGAGGTACTCACGTCGGTGATGTCAGCAAAACTTAAAATGCTTGGTATGTTAATTTATGTTCCTGAAGTTCTTCTTCGGTAGATCATCATAGGATTCAGCTCCTCCAGACCCTGAATGTCTGTAGCAAATGTCTTATATCCTAATCCTTTTAATAAAATGTTTTATATTGTTATGTTTTCAGATTTTTTTTTCTGTAGTTGTCTTCTCAGATACAGCTTTTAACTGATTCCTTGATATGACTGAACATTTTTTTCTAATGGTTGGCTCTCTATTCCCCTGAAAACTGAGATAAATAGTACAGAATTTGGAATTTGATATAATGAAAATCTTAATTATTATAATTGAAACCGATGACTTTAATTGATCTAGACAGGAAAAAAAAAATGAAAGCAGCATTTTGGTGCATAATATCAACACATTTAACTGTCAAGGACGTGCAGCTGTGTGATTATATGTGTGAGAGGAAGATGAGAATAACTACAATTTATCCACAAGAACAATTAAAAAAAAAAAAAAAAAGGATAAAATTAGGCACTAAAGTGAAAAAAAAAAGTTTCTGATTCTGTTTATATTCTGTCATTTGTCCAATATTAGGTCTCCTCACTCAGCCAAGTTGAATAATGTGGTCTTGACAAGTTCCTAGTCTGCATAATCACTCCTGTCACAGCAGGCGAAGGGGAGACCATGAAGAATTTCCTCCAGAGTCATCATTGTCATTGTGCAGAGCCTTGTACTTAGCCCTGTCACCTGCAATTAATGTCAATGGGAAAGTGTAGCCCAGCTGACACTGAGTTTAACTCTATGACAGGCTGTCAACCGCTGGGCTTTCTCTATCACCGTGCCTCCCTCTGCGGATCACAAAGGGGAGTCGAGAGATGGCAAACTGAGGTATATTTCTTCTATCAAACGAAATATGAAAATGTGCTGGTGAGGACTGAAGGAACATCTAAATTACCTGGTGACAGTTTAACTAACAGCTCAAATGATTTTGGTCATTTATGCAAGAAAAACTTTTGAAGTAGAATTGATATATTTTTTCACCAAACTACTTGAGCACAATTTTCAGCAAGTCACTCAAAGCATCCCTAATGTATACTCCAGCAAGAACCAGCTTCAAGTCTGAACTGGTCATCTGCTGGTCTTGATGGATTTACATGGTGGGCCAGCTTGCTCAGGCTAGATAAACTGGATATCATAGACTTATCCACTATTTGTGTGGACACAACTTTTATACAAGTTTGGCAAGTTTTCTGTTTCCATTTTCGAAGAAGGCAGTGTTTTACACTTGTAGGGCAGCATTCTGCTGCCCTCCAGAGCTTTCTCTCACTGAGATACTGAAGCAACCTACAACCTAATCCTTGCCAACTCCTTCAGTCCACAATTTTTAAATCTGTCTTGCAACACCAAGCAGGACACAGTGCATATAATCCAGCACAAAACCACTGACAACACAAAAGAATTATATTTACAAAGGGTGGCTGTCCCTGTACACCTCTGACACCTTCCCCTCTACACACTGCCTCTTCCATGCCTTTGAGTGTCTGTCTCAGTTTTGTAACAATATCACTCTGGGCCAACAGTGTATCCCACTGCACCCTCTATGTATTTACCAGGTTGGAAACAGAACGCCCAACAATAATAACCATTACATTGGGTCATGTTCTGCATCAGCAGCCTGGCGACAGAGTCCACACAACTGCATAATCCAATGAGTGTAATTTAGATGAGAGTTAAACCTTTTCTTCCAAATAACACCTTCTGTGTACAATTTTCTTGCAACCTGAACAAGACTTTTCAAAAAACTGTCCTTCCTTGGTTCACTTCTGTGCTTTAGTGCTGCTAACAGCATATTTTTTATACCTTTCATTGGCTTGTTTACTGGGCTGACCACGCTTCTGTGGTCCAACCAAAAACAGCAATACAGAATAAAGTAAGGTAGGCCATTGAACAATCCTTCATTGTGTAGCCTGCCAATAGACACAAGAGGCCAGGTTGGAGGCTGAATGGTTGGAATACTTTTAATTTACTAATTTTTGAGATAAAAAAATGAAATATGAAGGAATTGGAAAGTTTCCATTGAAAAGTTTCCCCAGTCTTATTCTGTGCTGTAACAGTCCAGAATTCATTTTTGACCTTGGAAAACAGTCTTGACACAAGATCAGTTTAGTAGCTGATTTCTTGATGTTGTCGCTTAAGTAGAAGTTCAACGTTCATTCTTGGCCTTGATCTTCTGCTGGTGCAACAACATTAGCTCCAGACAGCTACTAAGACTGTAGTGAGATTGTTTTCTCAACTAATTATGGTAAAGTAGGTTATTTTAGGATCCAAAGCTCACTTCTCATTTGTAGGATAATAATGTCTGTGAGGCCTTTTGGAGTTTTAAGATAATTGCATGTCCACTGTGATCAGCTTTTATTATGGAAGAAAACTACTTTCATGGGTTTATAAGCAAATAAATGTAAAAATTAATTTGAAAAGATAAAATCACAATATGACCTGAGTGGACATATAGAGCATCACTCATTCATTCCTCTGATCTCCTTGATTAATTCCAGTTGTCAGTATAAGGGTTAATCAGGCCTTCTTTTCTTCATTTGTTATTTATATGTCTCACTTTCAATTCAGTAATTACAAAGTGTTATGCGCTTCTTGTATTATTCGGAACCAAACTGTCAAGTCTTGATTTGGTTCATTGTTGATTTCATTAGGCCAAGCAGCTCCAGACAACAAGATCTAATGAAAAGCTACAGTGAAAATACTGGGCCCGTTGTAATGCTGCATTCTGTGGGCTTAATGGCATTAGTGTTTCGTTTTTCAGAGGCTAACGATGCATTGTGCTTCTACCTATTTGCACTCCAAGGCAATGTCTCTGCATTATGAGACGTTTTTAATCGGCTTTGGTCTCCTGTGTCTGCTGACTGTGAAAACAGACTGCATGTAATATTAGCCAGACCCAGGTACCGCTGTTGCTATAGCAATTGTAATTACAAAAGGTTCATTAACTCACAACTGTTTTGCCAGTCAAAGGGGGGGTTCACATTAACAAAATTTACATATTGAGGAAATCAACGCAATTGGCATGAAACCAGGGTCATTAAAATGAGAAGCAACCTAACAATGAGAAAGGAGAGCTGCTGGAATATGTGCATGGAGGAGGACAGAGGTAATGAATGCATGTGCTTCTTCTTCTTTGTGAGGATAAAGAGTAAACTGCAAATATAAAAGTTCATTCATCATGGGTTCAGCAAAGAGGTTACTATAGTGGGCTACATGTTGCCTTATTTCTTGCCTAATGTTGACCTCCATTAGCTGCCATCATGGTAGCTGCTACACTGTTACTACAGTGTAGTAACAGTGTAGCAGCTACACTGTTACACTGTTACTACAGAAACAATTACACAGCAGTCAGGAAGTCAGAAAACCATACAAAATTAATGTAAGAAATTTCAGTAAAAAGCTTCTTTGGATTTTAAACTGTAACCATTCTGAGATAAATGTAGTTCTAAGGGGAATACTAAATATTCTTTATTAATTTCGTGCAATTAAATCCATCTTTTCATCCATCCATCCATTTTGTGCTGCTTATCCAACCCAGACATCCTTCTCCCCAGCAACATTTTCCAGTTCCTCCTGGGGGAACCCAAGGCATTTCTAGGCCAGATGAGATATATATTCTCTCCAGTGTGTTCTGGGTTTGCCCCGAGGTCTCCTACCAGTTGGATGTGCCCGGAAAACCTTCAGTGGAAGGCACCCAGGAGGCATCCCAATCAGATGCCCAAACCACCTCAACTGGCTCCTTTCGATGCAAAGGAGCAGCAGTTCTACTCCAAGCTCTCTCTGGATGTCGGAGCTCCTTACCCAATCTCCACAGCAGAGCCCAGCCAACCTGCAGAAGAAGCTCATTTCAGTCGCTTGTATCCCTAATCTCACCCCAACAGTCACAAGGTGAAGATCAGAAGCTACAACACTACAACATTCCAGTACAACGCCTGCTTTACTGCAGACATCACACCGATCCACCTGTCAAACTCCCGTTCCATCCTACCCTGTTCTGTGGTCAGGATGGAATATGCATGGCTCCTCCTGAATCCGAGGTTTGACAATTAGTCAGAGTCTCCTTTCCAGCACCATGGCATAAGCACCTTGGAGGCTGAGCAGTGGGATATCCTGATAACTGAAGCAAACCCTCCAGTTCCCTGTTTTTTTTTAAAACGGGAACCACTATCTTGGTTAGCCAGTCCATAGGTACTGTCCCCAGCCTCCATGCTACACTTAAGAGGTGAATCAGTCCAGAAAGGCCAACAGTGTCCAGAGCCTTCAGCGTCTCTGATCCAATCCTAGACCCTTGCCACTGAGGAGCTTCTTAACTAACTCAGAGACCTCCAACAGAGATATGAGTGAGATTCACTCCAAGTCTTCAAACTTTGCCACTTTCTCAGAGGACATGTTGGTGAGGTTTAGTTCACCAAAGAGTTCCTTCCACCATCTGACAATATCGCTAGTCTAAGCCAGCAGTTCTCCTCCCCTGCTGAAAATAGCCTGAGCTAAGCCCTGCTTTCCCTTTCACAGACGCAGGATGGTTTGCCAGAACTTCCATGAGGACAACTGAAAGTCCTTCTCCATGGCCTATCCACACCCAGGTCTTTGCATGCTGCAGCAGCCGCCCTTCTAGCCTGCTGGTACCTGTCTGCTGCTTCAGGAGATCCCTGGGCCAGCCAGGCCCTAAAGGCTTCTTTCTTCAGCTTGATGGCTTCCCTCACCAAGAGCCACAACAAGAGAACTGGCAGCCCTGAGTTCTTGGGAAGCTTTTATCTCAAAAGATAATAATTTGTTCTTCCATCAAAACTCTAAATCTTCTATAATAAGCATGAATTGTTTTATGTAAAAATCCCACTCCTTTGAGAATTTCCAAAGCAATTATGCGTTCTAGTTTGGAAATACACTGTACATCTTTATTAAAAATTATGATAACAGTACATGACATAGCCTACTTTCTTTTAAATTCAATAACACTGGTGTTTCATTTCTGCACATAGACATACTGAATTTGCAATTTGAAAATTGTAAAAGGAAAGATGAATCAGTTAAGAAAATATTATGCATACTCCACTATACTATTATTCCATATTATATACTATATTGTGTTTTAATCAACTCATTTCTGTCAATACAACACAGTTCTGTGTAGGCACTACACACTTACTGAGATACACTTTATATTTCATGTTTGCACTTATATACTTTAGATTTACTCCTCTTCTCCTCCTAATTACTTCATAGATGTACTTAAGGAAATTATTGGTTATTTATAACATTCCAGAAGAGTAAAAGGTATAACATACAGTATATGTTTTCCTCTTAATTATACCCTTCCTTATTACACAAAGCACACACTTTTGAATGAACTTAAGTGGAATCATCACACATATGCAATTAAGATGTTAAACAGTGCCGCTCAAAGAGCTGATTTAGTGCACCATATTAGTTTGAAATGAGGGTATTTAATAAATTCTTGTTGGGATAATATGAGGTTTGGAGAAGTCATTCAGATTCCGAGCAGCAGCTGAACCCATCTGCTGATCAATTCACTCGGTAATGAAAAGCACTGTAAGACCCAACACATCCACTCATTCCACTGCAGAACACATGAATAAAAATTAACCTTTACAACACTGAGATTTCATTTATGAAAATTCCTTGATCTAATGGAGGAAAACAATTCTGGGCCCCATGTGTTCTCTTAGTAATGATTTCTAAAAATTGTACACTGGGAAAAGCAATTAATTAATGAAAAAAAGCAATTGTTCAAATAAATATGCATAAGTCAAGGTCTGTGTGGAATGGTGATAAAACGAGGTCATTTATGCAGCGAGACATCAAAATTTTAACTCCAACCACCAATTAACCTAAATGATCTGTGGAGAAGCAACTACTACACAGAGCTGAAAATCTGATCAATGAGGGGGAGGATAGAGGGAGGTGCAGACTGCAGCAATCCCAGTAGGACTCCCTTACATGGCTGCAGTGTCCTCAAGTCACAAGGAGTCAGCACTCATCACAAAACATTCAACACTTTAAGGTGTACGCCCAAAAGACAGGACCCCCCTCTGAGAGGGAGACTGTGGAGGTGTATATCATCACAACATCACGTGTCACAGCTGTCTGTGGCAAACACAACACGAGAGAAGCAGCAAAAACCCTGGACAAAGAGACTGGATGAACATCTGCTGTCTGTCTGTGGACACCAGACAAAGACACACAGCATACACCGGGAGGAGGTCAAAGGTCATCGATCAGGAGTTAGCGAACGAGTGCAGGAAGTTTTAGGCTTGGACAAACATTAATTACAACTATGTATTATTATATATATTGTAATTACAATTATTCAAGCATACACTTGTTGACATCTTGGCAAAATAAAGACATTAATTTCTGATGCTGAAAATCTATAAGGATCTGGTTATTTACTGTAGTTTACTACACTATAAAAATGTGTGCAGGGCACAATGGCACACTAAACATAGTAGCCTCCTCACAGACAGAAAAAGAAAAAAAAATTATTACTTAATAACAAATACAAATCACATCTACAGGCTTTCATCCAACCAGAAGAAGTCAAAGTCATAACTGCAGCATAGCCTCTGTAACTGTTGTCGGTGCGAAATAAATACTGTTGTTGCTGTGTTTAACGATAATAATGATAATAATATACAATCAAACTGTAATCACGCTAATTATGTAAATGTATGGGTTATGTCGTGTCTCTCCTTGTGTCTCTTGCCACCCGTGCTGTAAAATATGATCACGCCAGGAGGTCCTTACTCTCTGAAGGCCCATTATGACTGCTGGTTATTGACCCGTCTTGTCACATCATGTACAAGCTTACACTCTGTATTGCCATTCAAGCACATAATTAATCACCCTGGCAGTGTGTTGTGACTTGTAGCAAAAAAGCGGGCACTGCAGACTTGATAAATCATCCATAGATCGAAGTACACTCTGCACCACGGGGCTTTGAACAAAATACAGCCACCTATGAGACTGAGATCAATGAGGCTCTTGACCCGTGCTCTCACAGCTCCGAGGTTCAGCGTATAAAAAAAAAAAAAGGTGGAGGCTCACGGAGAAAAAGCAGCGAGCGAGTGTAATTATTCTGCACTTAAAGTGAATCTCTCCACCGAAAGATGAAGCTGACTTGCGGTGTTGCCTTTTCACACACGCCCCTGTGTTGTGGAATGTGTTCCTTCAGCTGTGGCAGTTTATTAATGACAAAACTATTGAGCTGGCGCAAAACAAATCTGAGCTACAATCAGTCTGCAAGTCAAGATTTGAGAGAGCTCAGGGAGAGATTCACAGGGCTGAGGGAAGAGGGAGCTCTGATTTTTCCTGAGCGCCTCAGATCGTGAGAAGGTCCAGAGCAGGCTTTAACGGGACGAGTCCACTTGGGGCTGTCTAGCTTTTTCATAGCTAAAATCTACTGGTGTTAGTGGTGGAGAACAGAGGCGGCAGTCTGACCTTACAACAAGACCACTTTACAGGCTGTCTTTCAAAAAGGAGTTCATGACCTTTGTTGACGCATTTTTAATTGTGGAAAGGACATGGTCGAAAGACACAACGACTCGAACAGAGGTCTCCTATGTGAAGGTCCTGTGTTTTGTCCACCTGTCCATCCACCCCATCGTCCCTGCAACATGGAATTTACATTATATCACCTGACTTCCTCCTCCGTCATACATACTGTACTACTAGAGGTTAACTAAGAATAAAACATTACAGGTCATAATAAGCAGGTCATGGGGTCGTTTTTTTTTGCTCTGAAACGACGACTCTTAGCGGGTGGAGGTTCATTACTGACAAAACTAAGCAGCAAACATTTCAAGTGTAAGTCAAGATTTTAAATAACCCAGGGACAGATTTATAAGAGTATCCTGATTGGTCACTGCCAGGCAGGACGTCTGTATTAGTCAGTCTGTTGATGCTGGTGTTTAGGCGATGCCTCTTTTCCCAGATCAGACCATTAGTGCTTTATTTTAATTTGCTAGGTGCTGTTTCTTTCCTTAGCCTCACCTTTGGTCCCCCCCCCCCCAGCCCCCCCCCCCCCCCCCTCAGTGTCTAAGTGAGGATTTCACCCTTGGGGGAATCATCTTCACACATAATTAAGAAAAATGGCCACAGAAAATGAACTTAACTGCATAAATTGCTGTAATCTAATTTCTTCTATCTTTCAGGAAAAATGTTTCATTACCTGCTTGTAGCAGTGAAAATCAGCTATAACAGGAAGATGAGGTCAGACTGAATGAATGACGTTGGAGAAGAATGGTATTGTGTGAAGACACGTGTGTTCGTAATCTTGTGGGAATCGGCCTATAATCTGTCTATAATAAGAAAACTAAAAAAAAGCATCACAACATAAAGAAACTTCATTTAATGTCATCTCAGTTTGCATCCGTATCTCAATATATATACCTTTAAATATTTGCACTGATTTCTCTAACAAATTTGAACAAATTTTAATTAAGCTAGTCGTTGAGTTAACCAGATGAAAGTCCTTAAACTTTTTCACCCTGGTGTCAGTGAAGCCAGCTGCATCCTCAGCTACCTGTGGGTGGATGTGCTGCAGCACCCTCAGCACCCGTACTTCCTCCACAGAAAAACATAGTGTTCAGAGGCCAGCCATATTATGCAGCTGCTGTATGATACAGTGTTGCTTTTAGGACAAACAGCAGAAGTTCTCTGGCTGAAAATACATGGATGCACATCCTTCGGGGGATTAAACAGCCTCTTCAGGGTCTATGGATACAGGCCACAGTGATGGTTTTACTGTCAAAATAGCAAGAAACCTCTAGCCTGCCAACGCTGACTGGCCCAATAAAGGCTGATATCGAAAAATCCATTTACTGCAGTCATATAGCACATCTGTATAGGAAAGCGTGTGTCCTCCGGGATTCAAACGAGGTCAGAGGAGGACAGATATGGACATCTCTAAGATCCCTCACATAAAACAAAAAAAGTGCCACTCCTGCCACTGCTATGGAAATCAGAGGAACATGTTGTAATCAAGGACAGAAATGCAGAGGAGAAGAAAGAGATGGTTAGAAAGCAGATTCCCTGAAGTCAGCTGAGTGCGAGAGCTAATAATCAGTTTGTACTTTGCTGATTACAGGCTAATCATGGCCTGAATGCAGGCACCCAGCACCCTGAATACATTTCCCGGATGCGGTGCTTCCACTCCATCTCCTCACGCCTGCGCCACGTGATGAGCAATCTACAGCGACAAGAGAATGAAATCAATGTCTATTATCTGCTAAGTAGCTTCCCTGGAGTTCTGAGGCTGATAATATTTACAGTACACGATTAAATCTCCCAGTTTGCAACCAAATAATACAACAAGCAAAGCAAGCGTAAACACAAGAGTCAAAAATACAGACGGAAAAGTCTACGAATCCTTCTTTTTTTTCCCCCCTTCACCTTAACAAGCAGTAAATATGACAATAACTTTAAACCTCTGAATTCTTAGAACAGTTCAATTCACTTTAATTATGAGCAGAACTATCATCCCTCCACACAGAGGCCATTTTCAGGCATAGCCAGGCCACAGCGCCACCAGCTGGAGGTGCACCAAAGAGGAGGCTGACATCTGTTATTGATTTCAGAAACCTAATCAGTATTTAAAAGCAGGCCACACAGACATTCAATGTGCACATTACATTGTTAGTGAGAAAGCCTACTGCTAACCACCAGGTGGTATGTGTGTGATGTTGCTCTTTAATGTGTCTTTTACACTTCATTTTAGCTAGACTGGACTGGAAATGATTCGGAAATATATTGTAGAAAACTTGTAAACCTGTAAACACATGTCCTGATTGACATACAAACATTTTATAGGACCACCACACCCTTAAAACGGTCACCATATATTCTTCTTTATTACATGTCATATTTTTTTTATAAAATATCTTATATAAGCTTCCCTCTATTTATCTGCTATTGGATGGTTCTGTGTTTGAAGGAGGGCACTGAGGGTGGACATGATTCTAGTCCCTATTTTACAACAGTAAAGACTACAAAGAGTTCTTATAAGTCAACGTTTTGTATCATTACGGCCAAAGGCTTTATACATATCAGCTCTGGATAATGTTAGAATCACAGAAGATCTTTACATTTCCCATCATGTCCCAAATATGATTATAAGGGATATGACAGCAGTGTGCATGTACACCAGAAGTTAAATAAAGCTGAATTAAGCTGAAATCCGATTTAATTATTCGCTGTGAAAACATCAACCTCCTCAGGTGAGCGAGTGGATGTTTGGCCTCAGGCTCCAGAAACATCTCTGCCTCTGTGAACCTTGAGGAAAACGTACTGAGAAGTGAGAAGCATGAATAAGAATGTGACTGTAACCACATTAATTATTGCTTTGCCTACAAAGCAGAGTGCGTCGAACAGACAGTGTGCAGAGAGCAGAAATCTCCCAGGTTCTTTAGCACAGAATCATGCATCTCCCTTTCATTAAGCACATGCAGCACGCTGGAGGACGGCAAATTGGGCCGAACTAATTACAGTTTAAACGAAACCATAATTGGACATTTTGCGCTTGTCATACGATGAGAGACAGATGGGTTTGTAATTACATTACAAGTCTGACATCACGGCGGACGAGTTACCGCATGCAACTCCCCCATGCCCTTCATGGAGTGCTGCGGAGAAGTGGCCCACGTTCAAAAACAATTTGCTGTTGATTTCCATAATCAGTCAGCATCAACACCATCAACCATACTCCATCATCTAAATCAGGATAAATCACCACACTTATCAACATCATGTTCGTCTGATTTCAGGCTAATGTGGCAAAATGGGAAGAAATCTGAAATTTTATGGATTGGACTGGATTTCATGATCTCGAAGGGGAAATTTACTCATGTTTATGGAACGTCAGTATGATGCCCTGTTGCTGAATGACGCAACCTTAGAGAACAGGAAATTCACAAAGGTCACAATGCAGCTTGTGTATGATATTTGGCTTTTGATGCATTTGGCTCCACTCATTAACTGGCAGCAATGAAATGTCCTAATCGGTTATACCTGAGAGTGCAGACTAAAGAAAAACAAACAAAAAATCAGCACTCAGATCTTTTCCATGTGTAAATGTGTAAATACTCAATATTAATTAAGACATTAGAAAATAAATATACAAATTATACCATGTAACCATGAAGCTGTGAAAAAATCCAGGAACAATTAAAGCACTGTAATGGCAGTTAATGACTGTGTGGCATCAAAAGTGATATATATGGAAAAAATTTAATTTAATAAATATAACAGAATATATTACTGCTAAAAAAAAAGCAGGATGAAATAACATTTAATTGTGTTTGTGTGTGTTTTGGTCTATAACCCTTTACAGCAAAGGCTTATACAGTTATATAAGGGCTGACAAAAGCACATGGCCTTTTCCTGTGTGCTGTACCAGTGCAGCTGAACTCGAGAGAGAAGTGGTATAAAAGAGTTCTTTCATTCTTTTGCCACCAATAACACACAGACACGCACACAAAAAAAGGAAAAAAGAAAAAAACATATATATATAGTAAATCACACAAACATATTTTAGCTCCAGTAAAACTAAAATAAAACTCCAGAGGACTGTCCTTTGCTGCGTGAGCTGTGACCGACTCAATGACTAGATTCTTCTTCAATAGTGAAATTTCACTTTTCTTTTTTTCCCTTTTACGATCTTTGTTCATAAATGATTGATGGTGGCCTTAACTCGACAGTAGCAGACACACAGACAGGAAACAAAGGGAGGAGAGAATGATGTACAACAAAAGCCGGACCAGGGATGCTGCCATCATATGAAATATATCTTAACCACATGTTACCATGAATTGACCCCACCCCCCGCCCCCACAAAAAAAAAAAAAGTATCCCCAGTGAAAATCACACCCATGGTGGAGACTAGAGGAAAGGTCATGTGTCTCCAACATCACTTAGACTGATCCTCTAGAGACCACAAATGTTCATGGCAAATTTGGCCAGTAGTGGTGGAGCTATCTAATTTTTGACCACAGTGATGGATGGGCAGAGCGACCAGCTGACGAACACATCTTGTTGTACAAACCTGACATTCAATCAGTCCTGTAAATCCTATACAGTTTACTACACTGTATCCTTCTATGAAATAATTAGACGCACATTCAATATAAAAAGCCCTTATATACAATGCTGTTTTATAATACCCACTTTAACAGGCGACCTATCAAACCTGTGTGACTAACCTAAATGTTGATGTCAACACACACATGCACTGATGTGTGTGTGTGTGTGTGTTGCTGTACAAGCTGTGCCTGCAATAATTCCTGCTCTTTGCTATTCATACCTTCCGTCAGGAAATGATTGACTCTTCCAATCCCTATGAAATAAAACATTCATATTAATTTAGCTTCGTAGCAGGTGGAGGGCTCTTTTTGTGGCTTTATTTGAATGAGCAGAAAATCCCATCGAGATCAAAATGAAACTGCAAAAGCCCAAACTCCAATTGAAGTTTGATATCATCCTCCAGCAAACATGAGTGGATTTGGTTTTAATAGCTGCCTTTAATCCCTGTGATGTGATTTAACTCCAAGAAGTGCAGGTCAATGATGAAAAAAAAAAAAAAAACTTGGAAAATATGATTATGTTATCCAGAAATATTTGAACCCCGGAGAATTACCTGTCACAGGCTGTGAAGAGGGGATGAATAGCCCACATTTTCATTCGGAATTACATTCTGTTCCTTTGTATACAAATCGGCTTACTCTTTGTTTTGACAGATTGCACAACAACGCTGTTAAAATTCAGCTCAAGCTGCAAGCATCGCACTGAGGAGTCTACTGGAAGTGGAACAGAAGTTTGAAAATTGTACATCAACAACTGTGAACGCCATGTCATGGATGCAAACAAACACACACGCACACAACCAGAGAATAGTAATGTCTATAAGCCCAGGAGTAATTACATGCATGCTTTGGCCCGACACCCGAGTCTTAACAGTTTTAGCAGGAAAATTAAAAAGCTCCAGTCTGTGGTTTTAAAACAACAGCACAGCAAGAACTCTGTCAGACTATTATTTGATCCATGCACAGGACAAATAGCTGTCATGGGATTTCAGGCCAGTATGGAGGTCCAGAGCTTTGGGGATTTAAAATACTCTACAGGTGTACCTGTACAGGTGATATTTGTTGCCATTGTTACAATAATAAATGCAGTTAAAGTTGCAGAACGGTCTTGAATGAAAGGAGAAGAAGAAGACAGTAGTTTCCTGTGTGAAAGTCCTGTGTTTTGTCGACCCATCCATCCACCCAGACCCTCCTCCTAATGTGGACTTTGTTGCTCTACATATCACATGACCTGACGTCCTCCTCTGCTCCTGTCATCATTACTAGAGGTCAGCTCAAAATAAAATGCAACTATGAATCATAATGAACTGTTTGCACTGACAACCTATGGGCTTGTTTTCTACAGGTCCGTCTCTCTGGAGAAGCTTTGTCAGTCCTTGCTAAAGGAGACTACAGATTTAAAGAATGAGTTTGAAAGCTGTGGCTAAGTGGTTAACTGTCTAGCACTGTGACACTGCTAAAAAAGACAGATTATCTAAACCACTTTATTTGGATGTTAATTTTTATGTTTCACAGCTAGACTGTATTAAAATAGTGGTGCATCTGTTCTGTCAGGCACCTGTGAGGTGGACGACTGAAAAACAAGGCTGAAACACCCCCAGTGTAGATACACAAAGACAAAGTCAAAGTAGGAAGTCCCTCTGTACACTGTTTCTTTTCAAAATAAGTTTGGCTAACCTGGGGGTTAAAACGTCTTTGATTATCCTGCTGCCTGCATTTTTTCCCCTATAGTAGAAATATCACTGAAGCAAAATGGCAAACAAAATGACACTACACTATCTAAATAAAAACTTCAGCTGTCTCACTCCACCCAGCTTAGCTCAAGTGGGTTCATTTGGAGCAAGTTAAACTCCAAATGAACAGGGACACACCAAAAAAAAAAAAAAAAAACCCAAAACAAAACATGGATCTCCCTTCAGACAAAAACTGCACTGGGACTGCATTTGTGCTACAGCTGGCTTTGCACCAGGATGAGTTTTGTCTGTAATGAAGTTTAAAAGTGGAGATGTTGGCACAGTGTCACAGCAAAATGACAACAAAGCACAGCTGTGCCACTCTGTGCACCTCAGCGCAAGAACCAAAGATGAGCAACAGAAACTGTAATGAAATTAGAGAGTCAGAGTTTTATAGACTGTGTTTGAAATTAATGCTAAAGACAAAACAGAATTCAGTAATCTTAGATATCCGGGCAGCTTCTAATAGTCTGTGGTCATGGGAATACTCACCTATGTTATATACTCCTTTATGTGGCCACTATAGAGAGTAACTATAACACCTCTACACACCTTGCCTTTGTTTGGGCACTTATTGCGGTATGCGTAATCATCCAGCCATGATGGAGCAGATACACACCATGGTGTGTTTACCTCCATGAGGACAAGATGGGAATCTGCTTAGTCGGACAATGCACATGGCATAGAAGCCACAGAGCAGATAAGCAGTAATTTCACGCCTGGAGAGAGAGGATAGCTCAGCGTAGCAGGCGTTAACACGCAGGTATCAGGACGGGATTAGGTACAGCAGGTATCATGTATGCAACACAGGACGATTATCAGGAACAAGGTTATTTCTGGAGGGCTTACACTTGCCCTCAACCCTTTTGTTAGCCAGTGGTCCTTCAAAATGAAGCTACATCTTATTTTGACACCTTGTTATAAGTTGCATATGACTAAAGGTTTTTTAAAAAAGGTTGGGGTTTTTTTTGTTTGTTTTTTTTTAATTTCCTTGGATCATTTTCTCAGGACCATAGCTTCCATTTTAAATGGACAGACAATATTTGTGTTTTCCGATTTTAAGCCACTTTCAAGATGCTTTACTTTTAAAACCTCAACGTAACCTCCAGTGTTGGCGTCTTCAGGCTCCAAAGGATTTCTAGGTCTGGAGACCAGACCAGTACCACTATTTCCAGGTTTGAAAATCTGCTTTCAATTTATAAAGGAAACGCTGGGACTGAGCTGCCTGATATTTTAATTGTTTTCATGGAACTAATCCCAGCTCTGCCTGACGTCCATCCCTCTGTCCACAGTGTGATGGTGCATGTAGCCCCAATGATGTAAGATTCAGGCAATAATGTAAGAACTGGACTCTCTAACCTCCACAGCTCAAAGCCTGGGGAGGTCAGAGACTCTTTTCTTTTTGGGTTACATCCTAACAGAGAAGGAACAGAAAAACTGATTTGGAATTTTAGTTTTGTGGACTTTAGACTTATTTGATGGTTTCCAGGCCCACGCTCAGTGTTCTGCCGCCATACTCACAGACCTGTCTCAGACAGTGCGGGTTCTGCCAAGGCTCTGGCAGGTATTGGTTTTGGTTCTGTCTCCCTCACTGTTTCTCCCACTAATGCACTGATTCCCATGTTAGGATCATGGAGAAGGCAACGTGAATCACCAAAAACCCACTCACAGTCCACACAGAAACAATTTTGTCGCAGTTAAAACCACTTCTTCAATCCCTGCCACTGAATCAGCTCAATTCTGCTTCCTCAACGTAAGATCCCTTGCCAATGAGTCTTTTAATCTGCCAGGATTTTATCACAACTAACAATATTGATTTTTTTTTTTTTTTTTTTTTTTTTTTTTTTTATCATCAGAGTCTTGGGATTAATCCTGGTGAATGTGCCCCTCTCATTGAATCTTCTCCCCCCAGAATATTTATTTTTCCTCCAGCCAAGAATGACAGGCTGAGGGGGTGGCCCTGCAGTAATACATGGAAAGGATTTTAGTTGTTCCCCAAGTGTCTCACTTGGCTGATTCTCCTCCTTTGAGAGACTCAAAGGACTTTATTTCAAAGAACCCCATCTTATGTGTTCTAATCTACTGTCCACCTAAACTTACTTCTATCAGTCATTATATCACAGTTTTTTTTTTCTTGGTGATTTTAATATCCATGTTTTTGTCCCTCTTTTCTTCTTATTTACTGATGATTTTATCAAGATTCTTTTCATTTAACCCAACAGCCATCTCTGACCACACCACAGGGCTCTCATCCCGGTTCTTCCTGCCTAAAACACATTTTTTTTAATACCAGCCAACAAAAATGGCCTCACCACAGATGAGCTTGTCAGTGTTTTTAATAGCTCCTGCATGAACATTTTAGATTCTGCGGCTCCAGTCAGACATAAAAAGCTGAAACCTTCGCCATGGCTGAATGAAGAATTAAGCAACCTGAAGAGACAATGCAGGAAGGCAGAGCAGAGATGGGAAAAAGGATAATCACATCGTCTCCCATGCCTCCCTAAAAGATCTAATGTCCACTTATCAGCGTACAATCAAAGAAGCAGGGAACACCTATTTTTCAAATCTGATTGCTAAACTGGGTCACAATCCCCAAAAATCCTCTTTAAAACCATAAATTCTATGATGGGTCCTCAGACTAAAGCAGCCAGCTGAGTCTACGCCAGAGAGATGTGAGGAATTTCTATATTATATTTACAATAAAACAGGTGAGATCCAGCAGAACTTCACCGCTGAACACTTAGAGCTTGATGCTGACTCCTGCCTGCTCTCAACATTAACCTATTTCGGTGAAATCTCTCTCATCAACCCTGGAACCCAACAATAAACTTTCAAAATATTCCACACGTCCTTCAGACTGCCGTCTTACTTGGTTTTTAAAAGCTGTGTTTCAGACATTATTAACTGCTCTCTGTCTACTGGTATTTTCCCATTTCAAGAGCTTATTTACAAGGTGTATAAGTTACTTGGTTCTTCAGATGATATACATGTGCCTTTTCTTTACTTGTATCATGGGAAGAGAAGCTGTGTCCATGTCTTGGTCTGTGTCCTTGGTTCAGTCTTGTCTTTATATCAGAATCCCACCATGGTTCTCTGTGCAGCAGAAATATAATAATGTCAAATAATAAATGACATTACTGACAGTCAGTGGCATTACTGAAAACAAACACAGACGTGTTGTATTCCTAAGTCTGTCCTTAAGACTGAGAGTCTGGTAAAATCAAGATGAACTAAAAATAACTGTTTAATCAGTCATCTGCCACACAGCCTGTCAACAGACTTCACAAACTCTTCATTTACATTCATTTTTTCTTATTCTGTTATAGATCAGGTCTACACCAGTATGATCAGACATGGATGGACGTTAGTATTTCACCACTACCAATGAGACAATACGTGAGTCCTAACATTATCACCTAAGAGTGAAGCCTGTGCCACTGACAGGTTTCTAACACTAATTTAAGTCTATAAAATACCCTGTAATAAGGCTGCTAATAGATCATTTCAAAACACTAATCCTGTGGGTGAAATAAGATCCAGCTCTAATCTGTTTTCACAAATCTTAGCTAGTAAATTCGGTTAATCTGCTATTTATGATCGTTCACTATCAGTGAAATCTATCTCTAAAAATCTGCTGACAACAAAAGCTAAATAAAAATAAGCACTGAAAATTAAGACTATGACAATATTACAAGATGAGTAATAAAAAAAAAACAATGTAAAATATGGATGGACAAATGAACTATTCACTATTTTAAAGCAAAGTCCAGCACAACGACCTGCACAAGAAGCAGCACTAAAACAGCTGGGACCAACCATGAAAACATGCAGGCCAACACACACCTGCACACACAGCAGCAGACATCACGTTCAAGGTGGCTATGCTTGTGTTAATAGGCTTCCAGTATGAATGAGCACAGGATTAGTATGGGCATCTAAACACTCCCTTATGCTAGTTAATTTTACACTAATGCTTTAGGGGCCCATTTCAAGCTCAACTTAGGGAGGGAAGTATTTTAATGACTCCAGCATCCGAGTCATCCCACTGCTCTCAGGGGGGAGAACAGGGAGGTGCGTTCATGCAAAGTGAGCAAAATAAGACAAGCAGCCATTTGGGAATGACACCTGATGTACTGAGTCACTTGGCCACTGTGTGTGTGTGTGTGTGTGTGTGTGTGTAAACCATCAGTCTGGTAAACACTAAAAAAAAAGTTTTTGCTCATCTGTATCCAACTCTACAACACAACGATGGTGACAGTCACAGACAAAAGCAGAGCAATATGTCTCATATTGCCTCTCTTACAATACATTTACCTTTGGTTTGTCAAAAACAATCCGTTTGCTTGAAGTGCAGGTCTGCACAATGTGTACTTGAGATAAGGGAAGTGTCCGTATCAGCTCCTCTGCAGCCTCAGCTAACTCATCACACCTTTGTCAGCGTAGGTTTGAATAGACTTTTCTGTGCGTATCTTCGAAGAAGCATAATTCCAGCTTAAAACTAAATCAAAGTCAGATGCCTAAACTAACCATAGTCAGAGTTACTGTATTCCTGTGTGTGTGTGTGTGTGTGTGTGTGTGTGTGTGTGTGTGTGTGTGTGTGTGTGTGTGTGTGTGTGTGTGTGTGTGTGTGTGTGTGTGTGTGTGTGTTTGCTGAGATTGGATTTATGACGAACAAAACATCGCCTGCACCGTTATAGACTAAGTTGGCGGAGTTACAATCCAGACATAGACAGAGCGAGAGAGGGAGTGATATAGAAAAAAAAAAACAGGCAATTATCAATCAAGGCAGCAGATTGGAGCATTTAAAAAGACTCATTCATACAAAGATGTGTGGCAGCATTTCAGTGCCTCTGATTAGAATCCCAGAATTGTAAATTGTGGCTAATTAGGCTGTCATGGGTTCATTAAGGGCTTCAGCGACTCAGCTCTCCCTCACCTGCATGTATATTAAAACTCATTAGCCTCCTTGTCTGAGACACCACTTGCATTAATTGCCATTGATGCCCTGGCTCTTTGCGCAGGGGCCTTTTCATGCTCCCTTGCACAGCGTAGTTAGCAACATGAAAGTCCTCTGAGAATAAGCTTTTTTTTTTTTGTCCCTCTCCCTCACGTTTTTTAATCTTATGTGTGCAGTTTCTAAGAAGTATCAGATTTTACTGTACATCCCAAACAACACAGCCTGTAACACAAACAGCAAAAGGAGATGAATGAAAAAGAAAGGAAAGTCGGGAGCTTTTTTCTTAAACCACTAAACACGATGTCAAGCATCCATTCACTTTTTTTATGTCTGTCTGCGTCTGGGTCACATTGGCAGGAAGCTAACCGAGGCAGAGCACATTTCTTTCTCTCGAGCCTCATCCTTAAGCTGCTCCTGGGGGCGTCAGTGGCATTCCTTGTTGAGGTGTTCTCGGTCCATCCACCAGTGAGGACTCCCAGAATTCACTGGGAGGATATTACATCATCTTTCTGGCCTACAGCAGTGGCAAAAGTGAAAAAGGCAAAACATCCGTATCGCCAGTTGGTCCATGAAGAAATATGAATGATAGCTGTGTCCGTGTCACGAGTGTTGGGCTCTGCCAGGACCGTCTCCTCACTTTTAACCATTTGTGATTTTCACATCTCGAGATTTATTCTCTGTTTTTTTTTTTTTCTTTGCAAATGATGTGGTTGCACTTGCTTGATCGGATCACGACCTCTGGCACGACCTCAGAGGATTCGCAATCAAGCGTGAAGCAGCCAGAACGAGAATCAGCTCCTCTGAAATCTGAGGCCACGGTGCCCTGCCAGGAAATGGCAGGGGTTGCTGCCTCGGGGTTGGGAATGAGCTGCTGCTCCAAGCGAAGGTGTTCGCGTCTCTCGGGGTCTTGTCCACAGGTGAGGGTAAAGCTTTTACCAGAGGCTGATTGGCATCGGCTGTTTGCTGTATGTCTATGATAGGCTCATTCTCAGCTGTGTGGCTGGTAACATCCAAACATGTTCATGTACAGCACAGCGCAGACATTATGGTCTGTTACTTATCACTGTCAGTCAGCTGCTTACACTCATGCCACATCTGTTTGCTGCCACTGCTGCTTTCACCACCCCAAACTTATGTGGCATTTTATATTCTCAACTTCAGATTCATGTTCATATCCACAGAGTCTGTACACAGTGCAGGAAGGCGTAGTTATAGCTCACTCTACCTCCACCAGCTCCAGCTTTAAATGCTCCTTACATATTATCCCCAGGTTAAGATGAAGGGAAACACACATCAACAGGAAAACAGGCTCCACTCCACCCCAGAATCTGCTCCTCAGTGTTGGAATCTAACATCATCCTGGTGCAGCAGCCTGCAGCCGCATATTAACCTCTGAAGTTATCATCATGGTTTCAGGACAGGGTTACCAAATCGTGTTTTGGCGTGTGAGACACCCACTCTCACACCGCCTGAACAAATCTCACACCAAATAAGAAGAAGCCTCAAAGCCGATCCTTCATGAGAGATATAGTTACAGGCCCACGGGGTTAAACAGGCCTACTCTGCACACAGGACAACATTTGAGCAATTAGTCCATCAACGTTACAGTTGCTCTACAATTTCACATCCATCACAAAGTGAAATATCCACAGAAATACAGCTTTTAAAGCGACCAGAGTCTGTAACAGGTTAGATTAATGAGGCTCGCTGATTCTATCTCCTCGTGCCACTGAATAATCTGGGTTTTGGGTTTTAGCCATCTCACAGCGGCAGGATCAATATGAGCATCTCCATGCACACATGGAACAACAGCCGTAGCTTCATTCATTATTTATGATTATTAACTGTCCTCACAATGAGACGGGATCAGTCAGGATCGAACAGATCTAGCTGACAGTCTGTACGGTTCCACGCTTCTGACAGGTAAACTGTCACACACACGTTCAAACAGCGTGCTACAGTCTTAGCAGCTGTCCTCAGGTTTAGCTCCATCAGAGCTTTTTTTGTTTTATTTTATAGCTATTCTTATTTGTAATTAACTGCTCCATTTATTTGCTTTGGAAAGTCCAAAATATTTTTTTCTGGCATGACAAATAGAAAGTCTCTCAGTGTTTGCTATAGCATGCTGCTTTGCCATATAGAGGAAATAAAATAAATAAAATATGGCAACAGGCTGTAACAATGAAAACATTTTATCGTAGTTACTAAATAAATACACATGGACAGAATTTGCAGGGTTTAGAAAATCTTAAATTCAAGGAGTAAAAAGATTTTTGTCAACATTTTTGTAATATCAAACCTGGCCTGTCTCTTCTTGGGCTTTTTTTTTTTTTTTTAAATTACAGTTTTCAACAGCATCTGCTGGGATCTATCCACCCAGATAGTTTGGGTTGTTTCTTTGTCCAGGTTTTGTAGATGAATAGAGTTTCATTTGTGATGCTCAGTACAATGGAAGTGAATAGATAATCCACCAAATTAAATATCTGCAATTTTCATTGGAATATTTTTCTTCTGATGAATGGCTCTGAATGAATTTTGCATCTCCACTGAATTGGGAGAAATTTCTAAAAAAAAAAATAATAATAATAAAATCTCACTCTAGCTGGTATGGTTGACTATCAAAATCAACAAACTTGACCATCCAGTATAATCAGAAAACACTAGAAAGCTTAACTAGCTGAAATATCTGCAGCATGAAGCTTATTTTACTTGGTCTCTCACCTGAGGAACAGGTATCTCTTGCTTTCTCAACATCATCTTTACATAGAAGGAACTCTGGCTCATACAGTTGGGTATTTTTCTATCACAGCAATGAGTCGACCTTCATCCACTGTCGCTGTTATTAAACTACAGAAAACAGTGGATGCAGGTGTTCTGTGCCATTCCTGTGCATGTTTGTTTGTCTTAATCCAAAAGTCCTACAAAACTGTAAATCCTTCATGAAGGTTGTAGAGAAGAGATTTAACTGTATGATCATGCTGGAGGAGGCTGTGGTGCTGCATTGTTGAATTGTGTTTCCATAATTTTATTATTTTAACCAACAAAGCTCAACATGTTTGACCTGCAGGTTAACAAAACAATGTGTAGTAATGTAGTGTAGTCTCTGAGAGACTTTGCACAATTTAATCATTTAAAATAGCTGCCAACATTGATACAACACAAAGTGTCACCAGCGACCGAAGGGAGACATTTGTATCCTTGAATAATTAGATAAAAAAAAAAAAAAAAAAAAAAAAAGCTCCACAGGAGAGATGCCGGAGCCTGAGACCGGACTGCTGTAACAGCTGAGGCACACATCGCATCTGCAGTGTGTGTTTCCACCACAGTTTGATTTGCATTAAAAAAAATAATAAAATGCTTGCAGTCTAAGTGATGTTAGACCCGAGGGTGTACTCACATCAGTGTTTTGGTGAAGCATGACGTTGCTGTGTTGAACAGAGACGTTCTGTCCAGGTCGCAGGTCCAGTTCTGCTTCAGTTAGAGACCGGTGCACACCTGTGTGTTCAGTGGACTGTGGATCCCCCCCCCCTCGGAGGAAAGAGCCGCTTCAACACACAACCTGTAACACATCTTACTCTGTGCAGCATCTGCTGACAGGTACACACACACACACACACACACACACATACACAAACACACACACACACATCACTGTATTCATACAGGGGGTTTGATATTATTGGACCTTAGTGTAAATGATGATATTACTAATAGTTGCTAGAAGCCAATACTTTTATACATTTGTTCATGCACTGATTGTGTAATTCAATCACATCAGCGTAAGAAACTGAAAATTTCAAGGCTCTGTAACCTAAATAAAATACACAATTCATATAAATAGATAACACAACTGTCTTCCAGTCATTACAACCTTTTCCTGCAAACTATGAAAACACATACACAACTAAACACAGTTCCACTAAACATGCTAATTTTAATGTTAAGAAGTTTTAGTTGTTGTCAATACATTTTCTTAAACTGGAACTCCAACACACAATGTACAACAACTGCAATGATTCTAACTTAGCAGAACAGAATCTGAAGTAAAATAGTCCTAGGTTTCAAGAACAGAGGGACTCACATTTACACTCAGACAAACTAATGCCAGGAGAGAACCCGGGTACTGCGTCTTGGACCTCCAGAAACTGGTCCACAGCGGCGATGACGTCATCATCACTGTCAAAATGGCGACCGCTGAGCTCGTTCTTCATCTTGGGGCAGAGGAAGCAGCCTGAGGGTGACAAATCAGGTGGATACTGTCGGATGAGTCCAAATCTGCATTCCTGGCTGTGCAAGTCAATGTTCAATTACCCGAAACAGAAATACCACAAAAGTTATTTACTCCAAACTTTCTGCAGAATCACTCAAAGAGCTGAATTGCACGTCCCTGTAATGAGAGCTGTAGAACTCATCTCCTTCTACCTTAGGCCACAAACTTATCAATCACCCCTGGTAAGTTGCTCTTCACTATACTGTCATTTTCTTAAGCAATTTTATCACTCTGGCTGAAAAACAGCAACTCGGAGTGAATTAAGACATCAGGTCCTTTTTAAACAAGAACCAAAGTGTAAGGAGCCTCCGAGTTCAGCTAATGAGAATGTTCTGTCACCAAATTTACTTTGTTTGACATAAGTGGGAGAAGTATTTGCCATTTAATTCCTCCCCTCCCTGTTTCCATGAGTGGAGCAAGAGCAGAGTTATTACTGCGTATGAGTCGTTAAGACGTAAACATTATTTATAAGTTAAACTGATTTATTTGTTAGTGTAATTTTATTCTGGAAAAAACAAGGCACACAGACAGGTAAGCTGATGTCACAGTGAAAGATCTTCCCATAACTTGAGGAGCTGAATGAAAAATAACACAAGAGGTCACCAGCTACACTCCACTCAAGGCCAATACCTGACCAGACTTGATGAGATCCCTGACCAGAGGCTCTGTTTCTAAGCTGAGATTATAGCAACGTCAGACCAGACCCAGACCTTGTCCTATGGTCGGTCTCAATCCATCTCACTTGCAGTGTCCTGGGAAGATGGAGTGGATGAGGCTTACCCATACAAGAAGCACAGATATGCTAAGTTTGCAGCCGATGCAATATGGCTGGACAGCAGAGGTCTGACATGACAAGAGGGCTGCAGAGGGGTTGTAGCCACATCAATAACAAGTCTACTCCGGGAGTTGGGAGTATGAGGGAAGGCCCATCGGCAAACAGACAGAAACCTTTCCAGAGCTACTGAAAAAAGTAGTCAGTGGCTGAGAATAAAAAGAAAGGATGACACCTGGGCCCTACATCGAGCAGATGGCATCTAGGGGGTGAGCCTGTGATGCTGGGACTGACTCCTGAACCCTACAGAAGTGTCATGGGCCTCATCAAGGAAACAATGAGGAAGGAGGGCACTCACTTGAAAACCCATAGATGCCATCACTCAGTTGACAGGACGCCATGGTGCCGTTTTTTTCCTTTTGCTTGTTGTTTTGTTTTGCTGCTTTGCACAGTAAAGTCCTTTTTAAATTAATCTGACCCATCTTTAAGAAAGGCAGGTAGAAACTTCCATTGGTACCTAACAAAAACAATTTTAGCCTTGTTGTGAATATATTATAAAATATAAAAGAAGAACAACAGTGAGAAAACAAGACAACATTAGTAACAGTCTATAAAATCAATAAACACTATATCCAGTGTCCAACAGTCAGTAATAATTGATCACTAACTCCCTGAGGAGAGAATGTTTTCAAAGTTAATAGCCCGGATGCATCAATCTTTAAGTTCATATATTAATTCAGACTATATCCTATTGATCAGTTCCACAATAAATAAGTAATCAGCCAAACTGTGTCAGAGGTGGAGGGCACACTGAACCAGATCCCAGTCTGAGCTGCAGTTACCAGGAGAGAAAGGCTTGTGTGATGTCCAAAAATTATTTATGCCCAGCAGATCCCAAGTCAGACCTGCTGCTGAGATGAAATGACAGCTGAGAAATGCCAACTCCTATTCCAAAAGGCTCCATCATTAATGGCAGTGTAACAGTGCTGAGAGAGGCTGAGCATCGGTGGCTGTGCTCATCCTCAAGATGAAAGGTTGTGCAAGTTTTTATGCAGCTTGCAATAATGTTTTCAGATGCTGCTCAAATAAAACTCTGCTTAGTTTCTCTGTATTTTACATACAAACAGCAGCCTTCAGGTGTGTTTCTATGACTACAAGAGTACGATGGGGTCATACGCTGAGGTCTCATTAAGCACTTTATGCCTTTTTTGTTTTCATAACTTGACTGTTCTGATCCAAATTAATTTCAGCGATGGAAAACAGCTGAAAATAACTCTGCAGACTCTTGAAACTTGCTCTATATTCTATTATTGTTGTGTGCTAACACATCAATCACAGATTGGTTTAAGAAGTCTGCTCTGCTTTACCTCATACAGGTAACACAACTCAGCCAAGGTTCATCTGGAGTTGTGTTTGTGTCGATGAAGGTAAAGCCAATATTCACTCTCCTGTCTGTTTTGGTCTCCACCAACCCTCTGTCTCTTTAACTGTGAAATGTTTCACTACGTCCACAGGCTAGTAGATAACTTTGCCTGTCATCTGTTTGGCTTTAGCTTTTTCACTGAAAACAGAATATATAGAGTTAAATGAGGCTATGTGTTCCTATAGAGGTGAGAGGAACAGCTTCAGTGTTGGTCATAATTCAGTGGATTTGACCCTATGAAAATATTTAAAAAAAAAAACACACACACAGCTTTAACCAAAATAATTGACCCCAACCTTAGCCCTGTAACATCACACACATAAAATTAAATGTGAAAACATATCCGGAAAATAAATAGAAATAAATATCCGGAAAACACAGTCGCAGTTTTGCCAGTCTTTAAAATAAATTTCCATAATGGCTATAACCTTTCTTTATCAGCCAATAATGTGTGAAGTGAAATCATCAAACTGTCAGAAAAAGTGAACTTTGACAAGCTGTGGACATGTAGAACAGTGTAGAAGTGAAACGCAAGAGGGAGAACGTGAAGGACTGACATCTGAAATAAAACTATCCGAGCAAATTACAAGGTGAGGAAATACTCGTCTCACCCCATCGTGTGCAGGAGAGAGCAGAGGCTGTGTGCTGTTATCACGCTGTTATGGGCTTTCATACAAGTGGAGCTCCCTTTGAAAATGCAAATATAGAATGTCCCAAAACAACGTCTGCACCCACTGGTGCACTTCTGACCTCTGCAGGTCGTGGAGCTGTGGCGGCGTGTGTTTATGTCATTCGCACCCACGACGATGTGCACAGGAATAAAGTGCACGTGTCAGGAAAAGACAGGAGAGAGGAGAAGCACACGCTTCACCGGGGTAATGGTGGCTAAAAAAGGATTCACTCACAGGCCTGGAAAGGTTTGGATACAGACTGATCAGCTGCTGCCAGAAATATTAGTAATAATAATAATACTGGTTCGTATATTCTTAAACCAAATACACTGATGTCAAATTCATTTGTTTGAGGTTAAATCAGAGTGATCATCAGTGATTACCTGATCATAACTGAAGCTATCTGCCAGTTGCTGTATTACTGGTGTGAAGTTCATCCTTTAGCAGCATAAGGAAACAACAATGTAAATACAGTTTATCTCTGCATACTGGGAAATAATTCTCAAAAAGCCACCTGCTCTCAGGTACAAAGCCAATATCATCTATAAATTAAGTCTGTAATGCAAAGTTAACAGATATAGTTTGGACTGCTTTATTTTCTGTTTAAATTCATTTTACTTCCAGCTATACTCCTCGTATGTACATGTTTAAGTGTAGCTGTCAACTAAACAATTTACTTGAACCATGTAATCAAATTAATCAAATTTGTATGTGACATCTACCATCAGAAAAAGCTACAACTTAAATCTACATGAGGTTCTAACAGTGGGAAAAGACAAGTCACTTTGGGTTTGGTCACATTGTGCAATCTTCCTTTAAAACCTCGAGGCTCTGTATATAACATCAGGAGGTCCACATGAAAATATGCTCCAGGGTAATGAATGAGAAAGCTGTTGACAAAAAAAAAACAAAAAAAAAAACGACAGCTCATGGGACCATGAATAATTTTTCAAAAATGGAGACTGTCTATATAATGGGAGGAGATGCAGATGAATGAAGCTGTTCTGAAGAATGGAAGTGAAAAACCTGTAGACTAAAATATCCAAAGCTCTCCTGTCTCTAACTTCTCATTTCCTGTCCACTGTATACAAGACTTTCACAGGTTTCAATAAAAATAACACCAGTCAGCTTTATCCTGCACTGACCAACAAATCTATATATCTATATCTATATAAAACTTATTATTGGATTGAAAATTAATTTTTCCTGTGTAAGACCACCATAAAGATGTGCATAGTTTGGCTCTATAGGTGGTGAGATACATGTCACAACTGCTTTTTCACCACAACAGTCATTTGATGTCTTTGCAGGTTTAATCAATTATGCAGACGGAATGAAGCCTTTGGGCAAAGGACCCCGACAGAAAGAAAAAGATAAAGTTGCAGTCATCAGGCATTTGTATCTAATGACAGAAATTTCACCCCATGTAGATGAAGCACATCAGCATCTCGACAACATTTTTGTTCCACATCATTAATCTGCAGAAGCTTCCTTAGCGGGAAAAACAAAATGGAATTAATTAGGAAGATGCAGGAAACCAAGTTGAGGAATTAATAAAACTGCGTTCCTTGTTAATGGACACAAAACAAATGACGCCATTATATAAAAGGCAGGCTGGCTCAGTGTGCCGGCTGCTCATTTCTGACTCAATTACAATGCAGAGAGAGCACCGTTCTCTACCTTTCTGAAATGAGGTTTCAATGAGAAAATTTAATTAGGAATTATAGGCCCGGTGAAGACGCTGATTGAAAACAAAGCTTCTGATTTTCGCTTTGCAACTTTTCCGTGGGAGTTTGTGTTTAGTTAGAAAACAGTCTTTAACGCCAGTGATTTTATTTTCAGAAATCTCTCCTGAGAAGTGTGCGTATTTGGAAAAGCAGTGCCTGGCATGCAGTTTAAGTGCTCATGAGAAAAATCCATTTTATTAATCGGATGTTTGGTGATTTAAACAATTCGACAGAGGCATCGGCGCTCCGTTTCTCCTGTTATTCTTTGATATTTCTGACAGCAGCACACACTCAACACCCAGCAGATGTAAGTAATGAAATGCATTTTAGCCTGAGGATAAAGATAATGCTCTCGCTGTGTGATCGTAGCTGTACGACATCAGCAAATGTGCCATAGGGCTGAACCCATTTGGCCACAGCGCAGGCTTGTTGTTGTCACCCCCCCCGAGGGCTGATCCCCAACCCACCCCTCACCGGCCACGTGCTCTGCATCTCTCTCTATAAACAGGTTTGCCTTGCAAAGCTGTGGGGGCACAAGTGGTGGAGGGTTTAGCGGGGGTCAAGCAGCAGTGGAAGGAATCAATATGTGATGAGTCAGAGGGAGGAGAGGGCCGCCTTACCTGAGGACAGTGAGACCTTCCTCTAATCTACTCAGGGAGAAAATTGCAGAGCTCAATTTAAGACCTAACCCATGAAATTAACACCTCCAGCTCTCTTTTCTGCTACCAAGAGTGATTTCACAGAATGGGCAGCCTCTTTTAAACTTTTCAAAGTGAGAGAGGCCCCTGACTTTAGTTCAGGATTCACCTTATGTGCCTCCTCTTCCACTGGGAGGGGGGGGGGGGGGGGGGTCGAAATGTGGGGGGAGGAGTATTAAGGTGAATAAGGCCAATAAGTATTGTTCAAGGTGTAGAGCAAACATGAGTGGTTATCTGAGAACAGGAGTACAGGTGCTGTTTGTTTAAAAGCAGACAGAAGACGGTCTGTGGTTCCAGTTCAATTTAATTTGGTTCAAATAAGAATTATGATTATTATTATTATTATTTAAATAGTTATTTCCCAGAGATAGAACTGATACTGATGACTGAAAAGAAATAAACTCAAAATATTACTCATATCAAAATTATGTGGATCATGTGATGCAAACACAAATAAGTAAAATTTAAACCTGCGACCAAACTAAGAACTTAATTAACTAATAAAGATCTCAGTGCTCAAAGAAGCTTTTCATCCATTACATACTTTCTTACTCCTAAACTTACGATGTCTTCTTTTATTTCTAAATTCGTACTGGTGATTTACTTCAGTGACAGTACTGTACAGTTTTTGGCAACTTCACACATATCTAATAAAAATGCTTCTTCTTAATTTTATAAAAGACACATTTGCTTTGCCTAAGGTGGATGATGACATGCTGAACCTGCACCGGAGAATATAAGTGTAGAGCATCAGTTTAAAGTCAGCCAGCACATAAAGCCTGAGTTAAGTCCACAGACAGCTGAAAAACCCAGTAATCTCCCTTTGTGATAAAGGCCACAGGACAATCTCATCATCAACTGAGAAACACTGAAAATGCTGATTTTTCAATAAATACAAATTCAAATAAATAAATGAATCTACCTGTAATTTATATGGTAAAAAAATTACAGTTTAGCCAACACAACAAATCATACCTATAATTTATAAATTGTTTCCTATAATCATTAACTGCTTATGAAAAGTCTACACTGATGGATTTGGCACAGTCAGAAGCTCCTGTCGGTCCTGCTGCAGATCAGCTTTACCTCCTGCAAATCAGCAGCTCCCACTGTTTGCAAAACTCCATTAAAAACAGCTTGTAGAAACAAACTGCTGCATTGACTAATGTAATGCATCATTTTAAATGAGACCACGATGGTAATTTTTCCTACCATGACTTTATTACACAGCTAATTACAACGCTTAATGGAAATATTTTAACTTTTTATTTGCGAAGCACCACATGGATCCAGAAAGTTATGGAAGATTGCTAATGCCTACATGAAAACACATCAAATGCAGAAATAAAGTGAAATACAATACACATTATTTTGTTTGTTTTTTTCTGGATGTATTTACGGTGTGATAATTGGATGTAAAACATGTTGAAAGAATTATTTTGCCTTTTGTTTTTAATAACTGAGGGAAAAAAGGTTTTTCAGTGCGACATGAATTTGCCATGTCACATTAAAATACAATGACAGCAGAGAAAACAAAGAGAAGAGATGTATTGCAGTTTCAACAGATGGACTGTGCTGCAGGAGGCTGTACAAACACACACTTGGAGGGATCATCTTGGCTGAATTGTCTATAGGTGTTGACAGCTAAGCTAATTAGAGTTAGCTAAGTAACATTAGCTAACAGTAACTGCATGGGGCAATGGAGAAGGATATGCTAATGATGTGCTCAAGGTAGTTTAGCTAAAATAGATGGCTAGTCTCTGATGATCAAGACTTGCTGCTAATAACAGTAGCATGTCTTGAAGGTTAACCATAGGCCAGCTAAACAAACAACGTTACAGTGTAATTATTGGCCAGCTAGATGAGCTGCTTAATGTTACATGCTAACCATTAGCCATAGCTAATAGTTTCACATTACAGTGTAATTATTAGCCAGCTAAATAAGTCACTTAATGTTACGTGCTAACCATAAGCCAGCTAAATAAACAGCTTAACGTTACGTGCTAACCATTAGCCAGCTAAATAAACAGCTTAACGTTACGTACTAACCATTAGCCAGCTAAATAAACAGCTCAAAGTTACAAGACCCTAACAGTAGGTCTCT
Organism: Toxotes jaculatrix; assembly: GCF_017976425.1. Taxonomy (NCBI): domain Eukaryota; kingdom Metazoa; phylum Chordata; class Actinopteri; family Toxotidae; genus Toxotes; species Toxotes jaculatrix. Next base: position 21,061,378 of record NC_054406.1, read on the forward strand.
CAATTTTGTCACTTTGTTGTGTTCTCAGAACAATGACAATTAGTTACCCATTTGTTGACATTAATGTAGAAATGTCCTGACAATGAATAGTCACATAGTTCAAGGTAAGAATCCAAATCATGAGAAAAATTACACACACACACAGAGACAAGGAGAAAACAATACCTGAAACACTGTCAGTGCAGGTAATTAGAGTGATACCAAAGTGGAAGCAATAATACCCAAATCTTTTAATTTTGTTCTGCTTTTCAGTTATCATATTAACATGTTTTCCTTTCTGTTAATGATGGTGTAGAGCCAGATCCACAGTAAGTGTGAGAAGTTTGAGACAGGAAAACACAGAACTCAGTTAATGTTAATGTTTTGAAGATTACCATGGAGGTGATTTTTTTTTTTTTAGATACTTTTTCCTCTATACTACACATTTGATACGTTTAAAGTCAGTTCATGGGACTTATCTATAAAAGTCACTCTATGGGGTGTATAATTCACTGGACTGTTAAAAAGAGAGGAATGGTGACAACACTCGCACAGCTACCGATAATGTGTAATGCCAAATAAAAAAAATAATGAAACCATGGCCTATATTAATATATATTAATCTGGATCTATTTCTATTTCATCATCCTTATTAGAATTACTTTAGACAAAAAAAGAATTCTTCATGTGCAAAATGAGCTTTGTCAAGGACAGGACTGCCAATCATTATGTAAATTATGTAGGACAACATATTGTGGACAAACATGGATGGGCAGACAGCCCTGATGTTCACCTGAGGAAACAGCTGAAGAAGGTCCTGCTCCTCCTGCTTCATTCTCTGCAACAAGCTTCACATTTTTCAGGGCCCACCCCGAGACTGCTGTTTCTGCTGCAGTGACTCTGTAAGACATCAAGAGGGAGAAGAGAAGGTTTCTCTCAAGACGTCCAAACTGCTGGACTCTGGCATCCAGACTGCGGCTGAACTTGATAGTGACCATCACTCCATTTACCATCATCCATATTTTGGACCCTGTTGACTGAAAGAATATTATTATTTTAATAAAGCTGCTGAGCATAATTTGTTTTGGTTTACGCTTGATTGACTCCACACCAAGAAATAACTTTCAGTGTACTTGAAAGTTATTTAGTTAACTCTAATTAACTTCTAGGCTTTCTGCTGTCATCAGTGGAAGTAACATTATGCACTGGAACATTCATGCATTCTGTAGTCTCACATTTAGCCCTCCTGGCAATTAGTATTATATACACTGCAGACATCTCCCAGCACTAGAGAGTTTTGCAGGTAGTCATAAGCCCAAGCTTCTGACAAACTGAAATTTTAACCTGATAATGGTGCTAGATAAAGATGACCATTCATCCTGAGTGGATCATGGCAGCAGCCTGCCCTCCGGTGTGCCTATATAGAATAGCTATAAATACTTCAGCCCTCAGACGTGGCTGGGCAACGAATCAGTGAAATGAATCAGCTATTTTCTAGAATAACCAGGCCCTTACACTTGTTACTCAGGGCTTCGGTAGGTTCAGTTTGTCTGCTTTTAAATATTAAAGTGTACAAATGGGCAGAAAGAAAAGGTGCACCTGAGCACTGTTTAAAGCCAAACAACCTACCTTTGATAACTGGAGTCACACCATTCAACAAATCTCAGATAAAATTCTAGTGGCACACACTGAGGCTCTGGATGTACTTTCAGAGCATAGAGCACCAATTAGCATGACAATGACATCAATCTGGCTGATTGCTTAATTAGGACCAGCAGAGGATAAGGGTGAGGACTAAATAAAGAGTCCCCTGTCCCTCGCTGGTACTATCAATATAGAACAGTCATTGGCGAACCAATCAAAGGTTCATCACATGGCACATTTAAAACAGTCCCTCATGCTGCCAGCCAAGGCCAACTGATGGCTCATTATCCTGCAGCCAAAAATTGCAGCCATCCTGAACAGAATTTCAATTATGCACTTCTTAAAACACTCACCGGATTAAAGATGTTACAAAAGGCCACTCACTGCAATCAGGCCGACTGATTAGCTTTTCATATAGAGGATGAAAGCTGTGCTTCTTTGCATTGAATACTTTTTTTTTTTTTTTTTATGACTCACAAGCTGGTCCTTTTGTGCTCTCGTCTACCTTTTTCACATTTCTTTCAAAGCAGTGAATTTCAACAATAGAGAGCCATTTAAAAAAAAAAAAAAAAAGTTCCCAGAAATAGTTTACATAAAGAGAACCTCAGTCATCCCCTGGTGATATTTGGCATGCCATGTCCACAAAGTACATTGCATGTGATGTATGTTTTTTATGTACAGGGATTTATTGGAAACAGACAGGTCCAGAGCATTAATCCTAATCCTAACTAACCCACAACACTTCAACACAACAGTAAAATTTAAGTTTATTCTTACCATGGACTTACATTTGCGAATCACAGTGTAGGCTGTAGGCTGTACTGCCGGTGTAGGAACTGATGTATTGTTCAGTAATGGATTTCAGCCACTGGTCCCAGCACTGCAACACCAAACAGATGTAACACACATCATCAGTCTGTATCATGCTTCAATTTTATACTTCAAAGTAATTGTATTGTTGTGTTGCTGATGATCATGATGATGTGAAACGGCTGCACAATCTGAAGAAGTGAACTCTGAGAATGTTTAGCTAACTTACAAAGCACAAGAATCAACTGGCCTTGGATGAAAGTCCTAGAGGTGTTCGCAGTATCAGAACGTTTGACAACAACAACAAAAACAACCCTAACTTCAGGTAAAATTGTTTATTGAAACAGTGATGTTTCTGGCTGCTGACGCCAGTCACAAACATCAAACATGTTAATCTTTCTGAGGACTGGCAGAGACTGGATGTGAAGATGTAAAATTAGAATCTTTATATTTCATACACTAGATGCCAACTGTTAACATCAATCAAACCAAAGTAGAACAGACCAACCACTCAGGTTTGGTACTACTACTTCCATTTGTTTACATATATCAAAACACTCCAAAACCAAAAGAATGTTTTTTTGTGTAACCAACGATAAAGCGTCAACATCACATTACATTATTTCAAACTCACATTTTGAACCAAAAACATCAGTCATCTCAAAGTGTAAAGCTCATTCAAGTCAAACAAAACAAAACAAAATTTCACAGTGGTGCAGCCTACTGATGTTTCCAGAAGCCTTTATTTATTTTGAGCCTTTAGCCTTGTGTGAACACAAATTTACTAAACTCCTTTCTTCTGTAAACACCATAAGAGCTTAAGGACAGACAAAAAATTAAGCTCTTAGTTACACAAAAACGCAACAAAAAAACGTACACTGCGTTAACTATATAAACCAGTATTAACTGCAAAACCTCTGGCATGAGGCGCTTAGCAGTCAAGCGTCAAAAAGGCTAATGCTAGCAAGAGAGGAAAACCTTACAGATGCTAACTTTCAGCATGACTTTTACAACAGTAATACAAACATTCTCTCACCATTAAATTCACAAAAATACATTTAAATGAACTTTACATTCAAAAACGAAAACTCCTCGTTACCATTCCAGCCAGGTGCTTAAATTTCCAATCAGAGCTGTATTACACCATTAACTTTCGCTCGGTCTGCAAAGGCCGTCAAATTCGCACTTGTACGATATATGACTAAACAGGAAATGCCTTCAAAATAAAAAGCCTCATAATAAAACGGCATTAAAAGAATAAAAGCATACAGGAAGTGGTTTGCATTAATAATGGATCTTCTTAGGAGTCATTTACAATTGTAGTTTGGGCAGCTTATCAACATGATCACCTGCAGCACCAGCAGCTATGACACACAGCTCAAGGCAATTAACACTGCTTATAAAAACATTAGCAGCCAGCTACCAAAACCTGGGTCAAAATTCAGACTCACAACTTAAGTCAAATGAGAATAAAAAGATATGATACTTTCTGAGAACAACATTATTAGCAAATAAACAACCATAAACCAACTTAAACACTTGAAAGAAAAAAAATCTTAAAATTAATTATATTGTTATGGTCATCACTGTGCAGCCAAGAACACTCACGGATGCAGAAACCCCAGGACGGACAGATGTGTGAATTAAAAGTCCTTATATTTAACTCAAAATCTCTGGATAAAGTCCAGGGCCAGGAAAACCAAAAACTCCAACAACTCAAAATCATCCACGACAGAGAAGAAATACAGAACACATACTCAAGTCCAAAGAAAACTCTAAAGTCCTTACATGGGGAAAACAAGGAGGTATATGAAGTATATCCCAAAGGAGACTGAAGACAAGGCCAGGTGGTAAACACAGGAAACACAATGGGCAGGGCAGTTGATGAATAAAGATTCCAGGATGGAGATAGCAGGTACAAACATGGCAGGAGCAGACTCCAGCTATACACTAGTACAAACACCGGCTGAGATGCAAAAGAACTGTCAAAAGGACTGAGGTACAACAAGACGTAAATACACAGAGACTAATGGGCAACAGGTGAATCCAATCAGGACGGGGCAGACAGTCAAAAGGAGGGAAACCAGACAAAGACAGGTAGTAGATTGGGGACTGACACACAAGGGCTGGGGATTCAAAATAAAACTGGGAATACTAAACCAAAGTCAAGAGAGCAAGATTTAACAACAAGTAACAAGATTTCAAAATAACATTGAAAATGCAAAGCAAACCCAGGAACAAAACAAAGAATCAAAAACTCAAACAGGAACCTAATATAAAATTCAGAGACCGAGTAATCTGACTTACAACATAAAGAACAGGAACAGAACAAATTTTGTTACCTTGTTTCTTGTAATAGGCTAGTTAATATCTGTTCATATAAATTAAGACTTTCAAATTGAACATAGGATTATTGAGAAGAGTAGCCAACATCACTGCACATCCCCTACGTTGACACAGTTCATTATCTTTCATTTATTTTAATTTTGATTTATTTTCAGCGGGTTCAGGATGAATTCAGGCCCCTGCACTTGTGTTGATTTCACTGTAAATGGATAAAATTGCTATTGTTCCCATAATTCTACACTCAATTACCCATAATGACAATTTGAAAACATTAGCAACATTAGACATTTTAGTGAATTTATCAAAACTGAAACCTCGAATTCACAAAAGTATTCAGACCCTTAATCCTGTAGTTTTAGAAGTTTCTTTGGCAGTAACTAAGGCTTCATTTTTTGGGGGGGGTAAGTCTCTACAAGCTTTGCACCCCTGCATCTGAGCAGTACATCTCATTCTCAAGCCCTGCTCAGAGGCCCAAACCATGAAAAATAAGTGCAGCTCAGTATGCTCCCTGTGTGTTTAGAAGGTCTGCAAGTAATATTTTTTCAGACACCTATGGATACAATTTCAGGTTTTGATTTGGAAAATTGTTAATTATTTCAGTGTTGGTGCAGGCTATTAAATTCCATTCCTCTTGAACATCAAAATGCTGGGATCCATCAGGTTTTTGTTTCTTTATCTAGAAGCTCTTGACCCCCCCCCCCCCCCTTTTTTTTTTTTTTTTAATTTAATAGTGGGTACCAATATGCCACTGCTGTCCACAGAGAACATGACTACCATCACATGAAGTGTGATGGTATTTTATGATACAGCCAATTAAAAATAATGATCTTGGATTAACATTTCGAGCCACTCTGGGAAACACCCACCACAGCGAAAATGGAAAACCTGATTAGGGTTCACCCGTAGCCGTCTGCTCATATGTTTGGCTGCATAACAAAGGGTCACAGTAGGCTTCATTGTGTGGTATTTTCTGGAACTGAAGCCATTTTTTTTTTCCCACACAGCTCAACCTTTTCTGTTGGCCTGCGCTTCCATAGCTCAACGTTTCTGCTTCTACAGCCCTGAAAGCTGCACGGCAAATAAAATAAAAGCTGTCATAAACACATGGAGTTTTTTACAGTGTGGGGAGAGAGCTCACTGGAGTTATTTACAGCAGGATACAGACTGCGTCCAAGTGAAAACTCATATTCTCACTGCAGGTCCTGGGCTCGTATCTCTGCTGTTGCACTTCCACGGTGCGTTGTCATAAAACATTTCAGCATGGAGGGTTTATGGGCTGGCTGCCTCTCTCAGTGGCCCTGGTCTCTCCTGGCGCTTTATGACTGCTGCTGTCCAAAGATAGGACACCAAAATACACCTGACAAAACCAGGGACTCAGTGACAGATGTCCCACTCTGTGCGGTGATTGTTCTCAGCTGAAAGAGAGAATGATCCGTCAACATTACACAGTTGTTGATCAAACTGACCTTAATGTGCAGCAGTCAAATGATGTAAATTGACTCGGGAGTTGTGGTTTCCATGTGAATGCATCTGCACTAGGTGTGTTTTTGTAAATTTATGGCCTTGCAGATGGTTGCTGTCTTTTAGCTCAGGCAGTCATCACAACATTATGATGTGATGTATTTCAGTAATTAATTTCATGTTAGGCCTTCCTGCCTAAACGATGACAAATGATGAAAGAAGCCCATGAAAGGTGGAAATGATTTCATTGGAATAAATTTGACCGAACAATATAAAAACTGCTAATTGATTTTTTTTTTTCCAGCCCAACTTTGCCATAACTGCTGCGAGCAAAAAGCATTTATTCATTCATTCATTTATTTATTTACTATTAGGCAGGAGTACACTTTACTTTGGAGCAAAGAGTGTTTTGTAGTTTTGTTTTTTTGATGGCACTCAACTGAGCTGATGGATAATGAAAGTGTAGTCAAACATAAAGCCCATCCACAAAGAAAACTGATGGGTCCACTTAGCACAAGCATGGGGGAATCAGGACGCTCAGTCTCTCAGTCTTTGGGGAGAAAAAAAAAAAAAAGTAGATTTCCAGGATATTGTAAATGATTTGTAGGCATCAGGAAGCTGTTATCAATATGAGGGAGAGTTAGGGAGCTTCTGGGAGAGGTGGGATACAGTGGTGAAATACTTCAAATCACTTCAAAGGGGTATTGTGTATATTTATTGATAAGACCTACAGTCCTTAATAATGTAATAACAGGCTATGTGTAAACTGCCCCATGTTTTAATGCCTGACTGACGATCTCTGTAACGTAGTCCGCACTGTAGCTGCAGTTAACACTGGTTGCACAGACCAACTAGAATGATCTACTTTATAACCCTGAGTCCCTGAGGTCCCAATTTAGAGCTGTGATAAGCTTGATATATGATTTAATTCAGAGAAGCCGGTAAAAAAAACAGGATCACTATCTCGAGCCGGTACTTGAACATTCACAATTACCTCATGCTGTCAGTTACTCTGTCATTTACTTGACAAATAAACTTAAATGTTGTGACCAGTCAAAGCCAGATTCTCTATCTAGGCTCACTCAGTTGCTCTCATCTGAATTTGTACCAATAGTTTTGCAAGTACAATATAACAGATGGCAGGTTAAGCTAATTTTAAGTATGGGCTCAGTATAGTACATCTGAAGCTTCATATTTTTTTTTACTTTATATTGTTGTTGGATAATACATATTAAGGTTTTAAATTATAATATAAGATTAGCACAAGTTTAGTATTTATTTATTCCAGTGCAGCAGTACTGGTTGCACTGGACAAGCAGAGGGTGGCCAGTTGGAAGGTTGGGGGGAGCCCAGCAGCAAAGCCCTGGGGCCAACTAATGGCTATGAAAAACCACACTATAGGATTCAGAGCTTACTGTGCAACTAAAACTTTTGTTTTATTTGTACATCCTTGTCTCCTTTTTCATCTTTGATATGAGGAGTTTTTCCTCCTCCTGTCAGTGAGTTTTTATTGCTTTCTTTTTTCAGATGACTTCTAAAATCACGGTACTTGAGACAAACTTTGAATTAAACTATTTTCCCCCTAAAACAACACAACTTCTTCCTACTTCTTCTCTTTTCTTCTGTGCAGCATAAGAAACCACCTTTGTCTATGGTGTAGCAGACACAGGTGGTTCTAGCTGTACCTCATAGAGGGAGGAGGTACGGCTGTTTATGCTCTGAATTGCAGTGGAAGTCTTTATGGTTTTGGAGGGTGAATCTCTCAGACACACATACTGTCTGCCTACTGCAACATTCATTAAACTGAGCAGAACATGAAAATTTTACAAATACTTGAGGACCTGCTTTACCAGTTTGTAGCAAAACTGCCAACACTTCAGACTGGAAGAAACAAAGTTTTATTCCAGTTGTGAATCCACATAAACCAGGAAAACCTTAACATTGCACATTCTTCCTCATGTTCTCCTTCATGCTGGAGCCTGGAAAACTAAGAAAAGGTAATAAAAGGTTGTCATGAGTCAAGACCAGAACAGAATATGTCAACCAATGCTGCTGGTTAACAGTTTTAACAGTGTAAAACAAACACAATGCTTTACATTTTGTACACTTCCCCTTTCCCTGTGTTGATGTGACAGATTATCACACCCATCAATATCCATCTCAGGGGTTAGTCTAGAAAAATAAAAGCGGACCCTTTCCTATAGCTGGAATCTAAACATATTCGACAGGCTACCATTCCAGCCAGTAGTCATACCTAGCTGCAACTAACTACCATCATGAAACTGCACCAGCTGTTGTGACAGGGCTGCAGTCACAACAGAATTAACTACAAAAATTCATGCAGAAATAAGTTCAATGGAAGGAGAGAATCAAATTCACGATAATCATTTGGATCAAGTTCAAAATCAGTTGCCTGAGCAAATTTCAACAACTGACCATCTTAACCATCTTAACAGGGCTGACTTATGCCAGAGAGCCCAAACAGAGGAAGACATTCAGTGAAACATTCACACACACACACACATTATTGTCTTGTTAGACACTGAACTAGCTACAGTAGTTTTCTCTCCTTAGTAACTTTGTTGAATGAGCAGTAAACCTAAAGGAATAGAAACATTTCTATTCCCAAAACAGCTAGATAACATAAGCCTTTTCATTAGTTTGACATGAGGACAGACATTAAATCATGCACATCTATTAAAATCAGAATCAGAATCAGCTTTAAGTACGCATACACATACAAGGAATTTTTTGCCGGCAGTTGTTGTCTCTCTAGTGGTAAAAACAACAAAGTAACAAATCTATATACAATATGTACAAATATACAAATATGCAATAAAGTGCAGAACATGACACTTGAACTTGTAACGACCAAAAAAATAGGAACGCTGACAGAGGTTGTTCAGAGGTGTCATAGTAAAAAGGGTTTTTTTCTTCCTTGCCCTTGAGGCCAACTGAAATGGAATAAACAGTCAGCGCATTCCCTTTTGTTCCCATCCTCGTCGTATTCTCTGTCCCTGGCTTTACCATTTGCAGCGACGGAAGCTTGTAATATTCCTGCTGATATTATCTGTGTTATTACAGGGCTTCAGCTGCTAGATAAACACATCAACATGTGAAGCATTCAGCACAATGGCTCTCCTTTCAGTGAAATTGTGCATTGTGGTGACCGATTTGTGTTTTTCAGCTTTACGATGGCGGAAATCATCCGTGCTATTAAGCAGTTGTATAAAGAAACCATGCATTAGATGAGCTGCAGGAGTTCAACGTCAGCCCAAAACATCACCGAGCGATACAAAATACACATTAAAGCTTCACTTGGCAACAGTTTAAGGTAAATATCCAACTTTCTTATGAGCCTTAACAACAAATAAGTGCTGCAGCAGGGATGAAAGCCAGACACAGCCAACAATGAATGCAGTGTGTGTGTGTGTGTGTCCAAAGACCAAAATATCTTATTCCTATATGCCATAGAGCTCCATTGTCATGTTGAAATATTGAAACATGACTGAGCCATGATACAGCACAGGGCGATATGTTCCTTCAACACCATGAACACACACAGACACAGTTTATCAATCAGTCCCACATACATTATCCTGCTGCCCCCATTACTCAGTATAGCACTAAATGTGAATTAATCACTGAGAACAGTCATTGACAACAAAATAGATATAGAATAACAGACTTGAACAAGTTATTACAAGTCCTGTGGGACAGATCATCGGACTGCTTGTACTGCTTGGACTGCTGTCTGGCTGCTTGTCCCATCAAATCAAATGAATAAATAAAAGCAGGCTTACAGGCAGAGGGGTGGACAAGATGGTTGGACGGTATGTAGGCCAGTGGGTAGCAGGTAGCAGGAATACTGGGAAACCAAGTGAATAAAGAGACAACCCAAGAAGGAGCAAAGGAAAGTCCTGGTGTATATGGTACAAGGCTGATTACAGAATGAGGTGCAGCTGGGGACAGCTCAGGTAACTGCAGGGCTGATTATAAGAGGGAACGGGTGTGTGGATGGGTGGGGCAGAAAGGTGAATTGAGAACAGGGAGGAAAGACTGAGGACATCGGGTGGGTGGAAGCGGAATGGCGGCCTGAGAGAAACGAAGAGGGGCTGAAGACAGAGGAACAGATGGTGACATGTACTGTCAGAAAGATGGTTTTCAAAGTCAAATGTTTCCAAGCAATAAATTCAGTTTTCAACACAAAGTAATTCAAATTAAATTTCAAAATGAGGTTTTCAGTTTCAGACATAAAAATGATTCTGTTCTGTTGGAGGTGTGTTTGTGGTCACTGTGCTGAGCCGTGGTGAAGTCCAGCTTTATGTCTCCACCGACACCTGACAATATACTTCAGCCGCAGCTGTGTTGAAAGCTGTAATGAAACAGTGCAGAGCGGTAGCCTTGGTGAAAGAGTGAGAGCAGAATATTGTCAGCTTACAAGCTTTGTTACAAAGGGCCACTGGATACACGCTGCAGCTGACACGGTCAGATCCACGTTTACAGTAACAAAACACCACAGGAATCAGCCACAGGGACTTTCAGACAAACATCATCTCGGCCTTTCATTAGTTTTTGATGTTGTTGCCTCAACATCTATTCAACATCAGACTATTTGCTGTCAATGGATTCAAAATCCCTTTCAGAAACTGAATAAAGTCATTCAAATGCACAATGGAAATAGTGTTTCTGTTTTGCCTATTGTACATTTTTCTTTACTTAGTGGAGCTGACAAACGCCAGCTCACAGCCAGTGAATCCCTGCACTTGTGTAACAAGTGAGCGGACAACAGATCTTCCCTCTGACACTCCTCTCCATCTCCCTGTCTCCCCTTTTTGACACTTATGAATATGAGACAACTCCTTGGCATTAAAGCCACAGCAACATCAACCAGGAGGAGCAGAATAACGTTCCCATTCCTTTCCTTTCCTTTTCACTTGATAGAAAAAAAAAAAAGTCATTTGAAGCTGTGGTTCTTGAAGGGGCAGTTCAAACAGAGGCTGGCCGTGGCCTGGTGTTTGCTCTCCTCTGTCTCCATCTTCTCCCCTGCTCTCCCAGGACAACAAGGGAGATTTACTCCAGCTTATCTATAAAGGGCCAGGATGAGCCTCGGCAACTGAGCGAAACAATTACTCACAGCTGCTCCCTATCTGTCCGACCGTGAGCAATTCCACTTTGAGCGGCTGGCGCCAGCACTTGTATTCAGATGGACACCAACGGGTCCACAAACGTGCAGGGCGACATACAATACGGTCCTCACAAGCTACTTAACTAGTTTGTCCTACTGACACTAGGTCTCTGAGTTAAAATACACCTACCAATACTTGACTGATAAAAGTGTTATGTCTGTTTTGCTTCATTCACACACCAGAGTGTGCATGATGATTCACACACATGGTGGAGTTACGTGCTGGAACTATTTCTCGGTGAACAGCCGAGAAGCACGTGTTCCACTTCCAGGAGCCTTGTCGCCACAGTGAGGCTGCCAAGGTTTGTAACCATCGTGCCTGAACAGAGACCAAAACCAAAATCAAAATCAAAGAGCATTTCTGGCAACCCACTGTACGGCCAGGCACACAGAAGTACAGAAGAACAGGGCTGATGGATGCACTTGTGTTTGGAACATCCCATAAAACCACTAACTGTAAATTTCACATTTAAGAGTCTAACTCTTACAAAGGGTATAACTGTGTATTTAGCTTTACTATATGCTGAATGAATGCCATTTAATCATGATAATATAATATAGCATATTATTAGTAAACCCACACTGAGGACAAGGAGGGGGTGTGAGGTGTTCAACCATTTGTGCAGCAGCTGCGTTTCAGTTGTGGATTTGGCTGTTCTTTTGTATTTGTCCCATTGGAAACAAATAGCATTTCACCCATAGTTATTATCACACATTATTTTTCAAACAGTTCCTAACCCACAATTAATCTGCATGTGTCAATCTGATACCCTCTCCACAACCTGTTTTATTTTTATTTTATTATAATGATAATAATTGGAAAAGTCTTGAGATTTCTATATTGGTTTTGAATTGCATGAGAACTATGGAATTAATCTGGATGTGTGGTGATGTTTATTTCAGAGAGGGAGGCCGCAGAGAGCATCTGAACCAGTGTTAAACCAGGGCCTGTATCTGCAGCACATTAACACTCAGTGATTCACTGGGAGGTCGTGTTTGGGGGGGGTTTCATTGTGTCCTTAGCAGGTCCCTCAGCTTCTCTCCCCCCCTCCCTGCAGCACACACACCAAAGGCTGCTTTAAATGAGCAGCAGCAGCGGCAGCAGCAGTCAGTTGGCTGATTAAAGTTTCCTGTGGCCTGTGAAATGAAGAGCAGCATCACTCCAGACTCATCCACCTCCTCCGTCACTGAGGGGAAACATTTCTCACTCAAATACAGACCTGGAGTATAAAATCATCACCTTTCAAAAAACTGTCGCAGTTCCATCATATCTTCTGAATTGTGTGGTTGGCAAATGACGTGAGACTAGAATTACAGTATCCCCACCACAACTCAAGAAGAAACTACCAGATGTTTGACATCTTTTCACTCAGCAGCTGTTTCTCCAGTTGTCCAGCTGATCCGGTCCAAGATGGATTTCCAAGAAGTAAATGACCCAAAATGACTGAGCGCTTATGAGGAGCTGAACACAAAAGATGTTTGTGGTTCTTACACTAAACGAATCCTGCCTAAAAGAATATTAAACAGGTGATCAGAGTCTTTGTCCATGATTCTGTGTGGCTGATCGATTATACTTATTAAATCCTGCATGGACACAGTTAGTCAGGAGTGAAGCTCTGTCCATCTTATTAGTGGCAAACTTTGAAGAAAACAGAGCAGGAAGTCGACTCTTCCTGGTTGTTAAATGTGGATGTGTAATTCAGTACCTGCTTCTTGACAAGTTATTTACTGGAGTGTTTTTTTTTTTCCTCCAGCTGTGGAGTCACATCCAGTTTTTCAGTGAGTTGTTGATTCTCCGTCAGTTGAGCGGCCTTCCCTCTGGGTTGCCCATGTGATAAGGAGCGCCAGGCGCTGGTAATGCAAAAATAATCTGCTAATCTCCACTGTAATTAAACAGATGGAATGAGGTCTTTACTGTGTGCCTCAAATAAGCCTTAAGTTGCCCCAAGCCACAGACAGAGATGTGCATAACGGAGAAATGAAAGTCGCTAAGGAGGGGGACTGAAGTGAGATCAGAGAGAGCGACTCTGCATCACGACCTGTAATCTGCTCCTTTCTACAAAACAAAGCCTTATATCATGAACTATTGGTCCCCTACTTTTGCTTTTAGCTGAATGAGAGGTATTCACTTATTTAACAATATGTAACTTTACAACATAAAATCATGGACTTGGACTGGATGAAGCACTAATGTTAAAAAAAAATTAACTGTCAAAACACTTGCTTTTCGTGTTTTTGTCCCTGCCCAGCTTCCGTCCCTCTTATACTGTGCTGCATACCAAGCTGTTGTCATGTGGGACTAAAATTCTGTCTTAACAGTAAATGTCAGTCTTTGATTTGGTGCTTTAATAATAATGTGAGAAATAATCTGCAGAGGGATGACAAATTAAACAAACCAGCGGAAAATGTTTCATAGTTTTCACTGCAGAAATTTTTTTCCAGGAACCTTTTTAGGAACCCAAGAATCTTATCTGCATTCTGGCCAAAGAAACGGGGTCTGAATTTAATGACTAAGCAAGAGCTTCAAGACCCCCCCCCCTAAAAAATGTCGCTGCTCTAGGGGTAGTACTTCTAAGTAGCAGTTAGGGCTGCAAAAAAAAAAAAAAAAGGGGATGCGGTTTGTTCCGTAGTTTTTGAGAATCAGATTAGACCATCACGGGTTCACGTCTATTAAGACGCAGCAATGAGTGTATAAGATGAAAGGAAAACCTCCCGCTCTCCCTCAGCCTGTCATGTTATGTTCCACTACCCAAACAGACAATGTGCCTAATGAGAAGCGCTGTCAGCGCTGTTATGTCTGTATACACGCTCTCAGTACAGTACAGTAGAGTCCAGTAGAGTTCAGAGACTTGTACAATCAATGCCGCGGCACACTGATGGCCCAGTACCTTACTAAGCAACACCAGCAAATGTTGGTTACAGCATGGAATAAATGCACAGCAACACATTTGTGATGTTCTTTCTACAATGCAAATCAAATATTGTTCAGAGAGTTTGTCCCCACCTTGTTGCAGAATGTGATGTGTTGGACTTGCTTTCACCTTCTGCCCAGTTCATCCCAAACCAGCTCCATGTGGTTTAGGTCTGGAGAGGAAACATGGAAATCAACTTTCAGAATGATCTGGCCAACATAAACCCAGTGAATATCAATGAATAGAAGCAACTTCTCAATATAAGTCGAGAAAGAAGTTTGGTCAACAGTGTAACATGAACAAGGCACCAGCTGCATTCAGCCAAACATTTGATTATATAACGTATCCATGAAGAGGTTAGAGGAATAAGATTTTTTTTTTTCCTTCAATGGACAGTCTTCAAAGAGACTCATTCCGCCTCCTACAGGGAGAGAGAGATGGAGGAGAGCAGGCCAGGAAAGGCCTTCAAGGGTTCAAAACAGCCATTGCATTTTTTTTTTCACCACAACAGGAAGAAGTAAAGCAGATCTGGATACGTGGCTGTGAGCGCTCAATAAACTTCACCGGATGATCGCTGCTCAAAACATTTCCAGACTCACACAGGCCAGAATCACAGAGTCAAATACTTCATGTTTCATGTGTTTTGTGTTTCTGGTGGATGTCAGGAACCTGGGACTGATCAAACCTAAGTGCTAAATACACCGTTTGCACAGTTTTGTATTTAATCAGTTATATGACTTTATTATTTGCTTTTGAAGCACATGCAACAGGAAAATCATCTTCTCTGACCACAGAACTTTAATGTCACAGAATCATCTTAGACTGAGGGAAGCACAGAAGATACAGAGACCGAGGACAATGATACAGACATCAGACAATCAGAGTAAATATACATTTAATCGGAGATGAAAGCTGCTGCTGTGGACTGCAGGAAACTGAAAAAAACATTCTCCCCTCTCAGCCCTCTGGCTGTCTCTGGACTTTGGTTAAAAACATACCCTGTCCGCACAGGTGCAGGGGTCGACATGAGATCTGTTTCATCGTCTGCCCACATCCACGAGGGTCCACAGAGTTGTCTTTGTGGACATCCATTCACACAGCTTGACGTGGAGTGAGACACGTCCACTGTCACCTGTGGTGGTTGATGTTTGTTCTGCTCACCTCAGCTCCACACAGTCATCCTTCCAGATGAAGACGTTGTATTTTCCCTTTGTTTTTTTCAAAATGACAACATGTTGGCAGAGTACATGTTGTAGTGGGATTACAGTGTCAAAATATAGGATGATGGGAGGAAAACGTTATATTGCTCTTCCTTTTCTTCTTCTTCTTTAACGGTTATAATTTGTTGACGTGCTCACATATTCAGGGCGGCTGAGGCAGGAATGTTGAGTTCAGACAGGTCCCATCCTGCTGGTCTGCAGCTCACAGAAATTTTATGGGAAGAAAATAAATGTTTCATTAAATCCAACTTATGGGATCCTTTAACAGGAATATCTTGGTAGGTAAATTCCCCATCTTTGTCCCCAACGAATTGTACCCTTATAGTCTAATATTTTATGCCTAATATAGTCTGTGTTCTTCTGGAAATGTGGGTTAATGTTCCTCAGTACTTCATTTAAAGTAACGTTCTCCTCCTCCTTCATCTTTGACTCTGTTATTTCCCGTTCTTCAGGAAGACGAAGGGTGGTTTCTTTACATTCAGGCTCTTTTTGTTTCTGCAGGTGAACCATATAAGGGTTGATATGAAGTTTAAATCCATCAATATTGTCAGGTACATCCTTCAATACACATTTGGAATCTTCCAATAAACTTTTGACCAAAGAGATTTTCCCAGAACCACCCAGACCCTCAGTTACAGGAAAAGAGTACTTCTAACCTAAAATCCAATTCCATCCCCTCTCCCCGCTTCCCGCATCCAAAAGAGCTGTCTCTTATCATACACCATCCAATACTGTTTCAGAACTGAACTGAGAACAAAGCCTTTTTTTTATCCCTCACAATAATGTGCTGCGGGTTGATAATTTTATTGGCTATTTTGGGATTCTGATGGTCGATATATAACTATCCAGCAGCTTTCTGAGGCTGTCAAACACACACATCCCTGCAGCCCTCACAGTTTTTTATCCTACTTTATTCAAAGAAAGCTTTTCTGGACTGCTAGAGACCCACTCCACGGTGGAATGGATGAGTTCACCCTTCCGTTCACCCAGGCCTTCACCCATGTGGAGCTGATCTTCTCCGTGCTTACGTTCATACACTACAGTCAGTGTCTGTAAGTTCCTCAGTTCAAGTACTCATAGGGTTTTAGATGATCGTAGGCAGCGGTGAAGGCAGCGATGGGATAATGTGTTTTTGTTGTCCCATCACGTTACCAGACCCAATCCATCCTATAGGAAAGAGAAACAGCAGATGCTGAAGTTTTGTCTGAAAACATGAAGAAGGAAAAAAATCCTCCGGCTCTTTAATTACACCTAACATAAGAAAATTCCCTCTCTGCCCAAACGTACCCTTTAAAGAACAGAGTGCGAGCTTTGCCACTTGTTGTTTGACAGAACTGAAGCAGATTCTGCTCAGATCTAACTGTACGCTTTGCTGCTTGTAATAATCTGATGTATTTTTGCTTGCTCTCTTAAATTTGCACATCAGAGGGGTAACCTAAAGCCTCTTATTTCCCTCTCAGATATCTGTACACGCATTCCTCAACGATGGTATTAGATTTCTTCGGAAAAGTGCGCAGATTTCGTTGATTTTTTCCCCACACGGTACACCACCTCTAAGGCCTTACTGAACTGAGGCGTGATCCACTTCCTTCAGTTTTGTGTTCCAACCAAACTGCTGATGTTGTACCTCAAGATAAAGTGTGTCTTGGAACCAGTGGTTCAGTGACTTCAGACGTTTTCAGTCAGGTTTTCAGTCTGCTTGTTGCAGTGTCATGTCACTTTTCATCTGGACATGTGTGTTGTCTGACTCTGGTGGGTGTCCTACCGTTTTAGTGTTGCTCTTTTGACTCACAGTACTTTTCCAAACAGTGTGCTGAGCGTCATGTTGTGTTACAATCTGAGCAGTACTTTGGCTGCTTTGGGTCGCTATGGTGACATACTGAATACCCTGAATGCCTGAGCAGTGGCGCCCTCCCTCCTTCCCTCCCTCTCGTAACCGGTAACAGGATTCACACACTTAACTGCATGTCAAAAAAAAAAACTTTCAGATTTTTAATTCCATAGTAACAGCCTCCATGCCATAACACACTGTTTTCCCTGCCCTCTTCACTGCATTGCTAAATGTAGACAAATCTTGACAAACCTTGTTGTTGTTGTTGTTGTTTTTCTGTAAAACACCACAATATTGTACACAAAATCCTCCTCTCTTTCATGTTCTGGTCTCTGTTCCAAACCCTTTGGATCCCCTTTGCTCAGGCTGTACGTTGTATCACTGCCTTGCTGGATTTGTTGCCGTACTACAGTTCAGCCTAATGGTGAGGATGTGTATCATGTGCCTGTGTTATCATTAACATTTTCCTCTGGGATCTATGTCTGCTTCATTCTCACTTCACCCCTCTGCGTCTCTGTGCAGTTCTTTACACGTTTCCTGTATCTGCTCCTCCCTTTGCTGGCTGTGTTGCTGTTTTCCAGCTGATCCTAATTGTGAGGCTGTGTGTCTGGTTTTAGCTGCATCATTAACCTCTCCACTGTCTCTGGGATCTTCGTCTGTGTCCGCTCGGCTCTCGTCATCCCTCTTTCTGTCACACTTGACCTCCCTCTGCAGCTCTGTGTGTGTCTGACCTCCAGCCCTTCCCACTCGTCTGCACAGGACTGACTCTCTCTGTTTCTCATGCTCAAGAGTCAGTTTTTAAGGTATGTTCTTATTTCAAATAAATGATTTGCCTAATGTTTCAAACTGGAATCAAATATTTCATCTGTGTATGGTACTGGTATCTCACATGAAACTGAATGACCTCAGGGCTATTTTGAATGAGCTAAATCGTAATTTAACATCTTAAATAAATAAATATTTGTATGATATATATTATAAATTGTGGGAAAGTGGCAGTAACATAGTGGCCTGCGGGCCAAATCTCATCCTCCATCAGACATGAAATTCACTTTCAGTGCCTCCCTGCTGAGCTGCAGCAGAGGGACAGTAAGAGTGCTGAAGTCTCATGTTAGCTTCAGATAAACTTTGGAGGACTGTGGATTTTATCCATCACTTCCATTAAAAGAACATTTGCATTGGATCTTTTAATGATCAGTACGAACAGGAGGGAAAATTACAGCAAGCAAAAAGTGTTTCAGTGATCAGCTGGACACGTGACTGTTAATACAGACGTGAATCTTTTAATTGCTGCAAGGTACTGTGTCGGCTAAGATGGTAAAAAGGAAGTCACTTTTTACAACAATGAACGTTTCTTTAAAAATCCATTTGTCTTATTAAAATAAACGTTCTTGCTCCACTGTTCCCCACGGTGCTGCCATAGTAAATGGAACCATTTCTCTTCAGTGGGTGAGAAAAAAAAGGAAAATGAACACAAGAAAAATAACAAGCGGCTCTGAAAAGAACTGCTAGACTCTGCAAAAATGCCCAAGCTCGGGAATACTTTCAGTCGCCAAATCTTCAGTGGATCTATAGCTGAAAAGCAGAATATCCACATCCTGGAAAAGCCCTCACCATAACCCCTGCTAAAAAATCTGATCCAGATAGAGAAATTTGAAGGCGAAGTCCGCGTACAATATCCAAGTGAACCCTGACTCAGCTGCCAAGCTTCCATGTGCAATAATTTACCCAGACAGGAGCAGTGCTGTTGTGGATGCAGTGCAATATCTGTCTGACCCCCACCCCCCACAATGCAAACAGTATAAACTGTGCTTTATATAGTGATAGAACTAGATAAGACGAACTATAGATTATTGCTGCAGAAAGTTCTTTAACAGGTAACACAATAAACCAACATAATTTTGAATTTCAATATAAAACTGCAAATTTAATTTCAAGAAAAAACAAAAACAATCTTGTTATTCCTCTTACTTATATGTTTGTTAGCCAAAATGGAAACACAATGGAAAGTGTAAATGTTAAATCAGGAAACAAAAGACACAGATTTTTAAAAAAATTAATTTGTGATTCCATTAAAAAAAATTTTAATTCATCATTCAAAAACAGCATAAACAAGACATGACTATTGATTGCTAAGTTAATTAGCTTTTTTGTGATGTTTTTTCTTTCATGCATAATCTAAATGCAAATTTTATCCATCAATTTGGGACAGCTTTTAAAGATTTATCAGTTTATTAGAAATCACTGCAAAACTCTTTAATTATTCCTGCAACATCCACAACCAGACAATCATCTTACAACTGGTCAGTATTTTTTACAAAAACCTAAAATTCAAGTGCGCAGAACAACAGTCAGCTGTAACTGTGATTTACTGTGAATCAACCAAGGAAAGAACAGAAGCTTAGCCGTCATTTTTCACAGGTTAATTTCTCTTGCCACACAAAATGAGACATTTTAATCTAAGTCCAGTGACTCTCAGTTTAGCTCAGTTTTGGTCGCCACCAAAATTGAGCTAAACCATAAAATTGAGAAAAATATCTGGCTCTTTAGCTACTACGTGCTCCACTATG
Source organism: Toxotes jaculatrix (assembly GCF_017976425.1). NCBI lineage: Eukaryota > Metazoa > Chordata > Actinopteri > Toxotidae > Toxotes > Toxotes jaculatrix. The sequence continues at coordinate 21,081,339 of NC_054406.1, forward strand.
TTCACAAGCCAATCTTTAGCTGTGTTTGTCTGTGGTTTGGTTCTGTGCAGATAGTGTACAACAGGTTTATCAGAGCTTATCAGCTGAAACCTGCTGCCTGCTACAGCTGGAAAGGAGGCTGACATGAGGCAGTGAAACCAAAACAATGAGCTAAAAGATGCTAAAACGCTCAGGGAACTGCACAGTTTGTGATAATTCTGTGTGGGTTTGTCACTACATTGACCCGGTTATACATCATACTTAATCATTTGAGCCACCGCTAACATAAGTGATTGATTAGAGCAGCTTTTATTGTACAAACAACCCAGTTACCTGCAAAAATCAGTGTCCCTGAAGTACTAGCTGTGGATTAGAAAGAACGGAGTCTACTGCAGAACTAACGCAGGATAGGTGCAGGATAAATGCATGGTTTGGGGGTGGTGAGCGGGGTTGGAGGGGGGGCGGTTAACGGTGGATTAACCCATAGTGTTGAGTCTGTGAAATCGACAAAGGAGGAGACGATGGATTTGAGGATTTAGTGTTTTTCTCTGCACAACATGAATAAGCCAGCCTGTGTGAGAGAAAGGACAGATACGAACACAGTCAGAATCTCACTATCTAAATCTGAAAACTAGCTGATAAAACCCACTGAAAACAGCCTGGTGAGCTCTCTCTCTCTCTCTCTCTCTCTCTCTCTGTCTCTCTCTCTCTCTCTCTCTCTCTCTCTCTCTCTCTCTCTCTCTCTCTCTCTGTCTCCCTCTCTCTCTCTCTCGGTGCTCGAGCAGCTAAATGAAGCCTTTGAACCTCTTCACAGCGATGGGAGCTGAATGCTCTATCAACGGCAGCACGCTGGAAACAAGCTACCGGCCCAGGAATCCAGATAAACATATAAGAGGCGCTGGCCGCCGTCAACAGGCACATTCATAGGCAGACAATAGGGCTCTGATCAGAACAATGATTATGCGAGCCCTCGGCTGTCCTGTCATTGGCAGCCCACTTTCTCCATTCCTATCATTTTAATTAATTCTGTGATATTTCCAAAGTCTGGGCTGTATAGTCCCCTAATGAGAAACCTCATCAAAAGACACACAAGCCAGGCAATTTGAGCTGTGGCTGGCATGATACGTTGCACTTTGCAGCCTTCTCCTCCATCCCCAATTACTTGTTTTTCTTCTTGATGCACAGCAGTGTCCATAACCACAAAGAGCTCTCCTGGTCACCAACAATACTACACGTATATTTGTGTATTTCCTTTCTTTTTTTTTTTCTCCCTCTTGAGGTAAGTCGCTTTTTTGTCTTCTTCTTTTTTTCTTTTTTTTGCTCTTGTGTACTGATAGCCATCTCATTGACTTTAATCAGCCATCCATCAATGTGACAACGCTCTTAGAAGAAAGGTTCTCAGGCGCTAGTTAATTAATCTGCCCGTTCCTGTCTACCTGCACTGCTCAATCATTGAGTAAATAAAGGCAGTCAAGAATGTAATTGTTTGTTTTCAGTGCAGAATTTGGAAAAAAAAAAAAAAAAAAAAAGGCACTTTTTCATCTCAAGGAGCTGTGAAAGTTGCCCTTTTCACTTTGATTTGCCAGAGATATCTCATACAGCAAATGAGGCAGAGGTGTACACAAATGTCACATTTCAGAATAACTAGTTTTGTACTTTTTCTTTCCTCCTGCAGCAGCAGCAGCAGCAGTAATTTTGCAATATGCAGAATACTGGGAAATGTCAAAAGATTCTAATCAAATCGAAGTGAAGAGAAGGGATTTTGTGGTGATGATAATGAACAGCAGGGGTGAATAAAGCAACTATGATGTTCATGCATCAGCAGAGATTCCCAAAGGACTTCTTCTCCTCCATCTTATATGTGATTGTAATGTATTTAAATCAGTATTTGCAGTGAGAGAAGAGCTGCTTACATGCCTGTGGCAAAGTGTTCATGTTCATGCTTTAACTGCCAGTATGTGTCATCATTTCTCATATCTTATGGCGAGGTACCATGTAAAGTTATTACAATCTATTAGAGTAATTTTGGAATCAAATATATATATACAAATATATACATATGTGCTATATTCAAACATATACACATACATTTAGACATGGGCACATGAACATGCCCACACACACACATACAGAAGGAATATAGAGAACAAAAAAGAGGAAGTTAGTCCAGAGATCAATCTTTTCATCTCTCTGTAAAAGAATAATTCCAGTTGAACTGTTCCTTCTAATCTACATTTAAAAACATGCACTGCTCAAGTGTAGAAATGTTAAACTGACTGTTATATTTAAACTCAGGTTGGAGTTGAAGTATCATTGATGCTGGAGTGCATTGCAGCACCAGTCTTTGACTTGCTGTGTGGGTCAGAGCTTGTTCAGCACTGAGGTCAAAACACACACATCAGAAGAGACCAACATATATGAAACTGAACCAGGAAACTCCTGTTTTCAACAAAGTGTCCAGTTCATCAAATCGTTCCTAACATGCATTGGTAGGTGTTAATACACTCCGCTGTGTAACTGTGTCCTGCTGGCTTTGCAGATACTTATGCACATTCTATAGTTCACAAAAGACATCAACCTTTACCCTCTGGTGTCATCAGCTATTGTGTGCCTACATTTTAAATGCATTTTATACCAATGAAAACATTAAACATGACTCAACTTTATTGATTCATTTAATTATTATTGTTCTGTTTTAATTATTTATTATTATTTATTTATTATTTGTTTAAGCGTAATGATGAAAAGACTAAAACTGAGTCCAAAGGATGCATCATGCAGGCATACAGGGGAGGACAGGACAGTACTGTGCAGGACAGTGAGGGCATGTTGTATGTACAAGTACATGTTTTACCAGGGAACCTTTGTTCCCTAACAGGACGTCCAGGCCATATACCTTTCAGAAAAACATTACTTTTGAAAATCTGCCTTGAAAGGAAACTTCAAATTCTTGATTGCATGTTACCTCTTGGACCCACATGTATTCCACTCTGACAAGTCATTATGTGACGCGTCAGGAGGAACACCTCAGCGTTGGATACAGCAGCTGCCAGGAACGGCTGCTGTATCCAACGCTGAGGTGTTCCTCAGTGGAAATCTCTGATGTGATTCAGCCAGACAAATGCCATGTAAATGCAGAGAGATCTGTGAACTGTAGTGTACGGCCCCTCCCCTGCACACACACTTTCCACTCCCACTCTGACTGAAATCAGCCACTGAATCAAAGCCACACAGATCTAATCAAGCAGACAAGACCAGTAATGACTTTTCAATGAGACAGATTATAAATTGAGTGTTACAGGCACATCTGAATAAAGTGGCAAGTGTTCACATGCGAATGTTGTAAAAAAAAAAAAAAAAAAGTTCAAAGTAAACCCAGGGGCTGATGGGAATATCAGGCAGGGTGTGAAAATATGCTTGCAATTCTTATAACTGTTACTGTGAAGGCAAAAATACAACTTTGCTGTGGATAAATTCACTTATTGTGCTTTGGACTTGTGACAGGGCCTCGTCATTCACCACCGATGCAGCTGTTGACACTGGCTTTGGAATTTTTACCATCTTATTAACCAGTATTATTAACATCAATAATACTGTCCCTTCAAATCTGTACGACTGCTTCACAGAATCATAACTCAGATCCAAGCAGAAATAACAGAAAGGAGTAGAAGGTTTTCATGCACTGCTGCAAAAATGCATGCTAAAGAACCAAGATACTTCAGACAAACCTTGTTTTCATCTAGAAAACTTCACATTATTTGCACACGTTCCAGTTTTTCAAGAAAATTTGGATGCATGGTTAAAATTTTATCTTTTACAATACATAATTTATAATACAGCCTGGGTGTAGGTGAAGGGCTGGGCAGAGCTTAACAAAGCAAGTAGATGGAGGCGTGGGAGGAGCAGGGTTGGTCTGCTCCCATGTCTCATGCTAGCGCTAGCTTGATTGCCAGAACTTGCATATTGCAGTTTTAACATTTTTTTCTAATTAAATTATCCCAATAAAAAAGTGCTATTACAGCTCATAAATTACAACCATTACAATCACTGCAATAAAACAGAGGCCTCAGTACAGTTTTATGTTAATGGAAAGGTCAAACATAAAACGCTAACTGCATGTTTAAATTCTGTAGAAGAAAGAAGAAGGAGAACTACGTCACTTTAGTAACTGAGGTTCCAAATAAAATCGTGCCTTTGAATATGTGTTTTCTGACAGAGGAAACTTATTGGCACATTTGATTCTGATTCTCTCAGATCACTTCCACATCAGGTGCGCAGACTGTGATCTGACCCTGTGTAATTCAGATTATCGTTGATAATTATTCTGTGACTAATGACATTTTAAAATTCACTACTCTATATAAATTAGAATTACCTGCTATATCACACAGCACGCATGGATAACTGTGCAATAAACAAGTCTTGTTGCACTAATGCCAATAAACATTTATTCCATGTTATTATTTCACACCCAAAATTGTGCCTTTTCTCTCCCACAGCGAGGTGAAGTAAGGCGACGGTGTCTCTTCTTCCCCTCACTTTCCAAACACTTTTAATTATAAAGTGCTTTGCTGCATTACTTTCCAGGCCCTGTCCTCTCCACATATCTGCTGGCATCCTCAACGAGGCAGGAAATTGAAAGAAGGAGACAGAATCAGCCACAAAGCTGACGGAGGATGAGCTGCCGACCATAATTACCCCAAGTGCTATTCAAATGGCACCACCTCACTTTATGGACAGTTAAGAATACCCATGCTCTCTAATGTGCTCTCACAGCTCCATCAGTGATGTTCCTATCCAGTGGTCATATTCAGACACATAGCCGCAGCTCACGCACAATGGCTGCTTAATAGCCAGCTACTTAAAGACACTACATCAGTACCTCCGGTGCTGCTGCTGAGCTTTATAGCCCATAGACCAGTCAGTGGATGTCCCATCAAGACGCTGTAACAAATGTATGCTTTGCTCATCAGACTGTCTTTTCCTCTGTGTGGTTCTGTCGACTGCAACTGGACCTTGTACGATGTCATCCTGACAAACAGGTAGGAACAAGGTACTGTTACACCATGTTACTGAATGGTCAGTGCTCAGTGCAAGAGCAGGACACAAACACAACACACTCACGCTGCTGACGTCTTTTCATTTTCTCATCTATCAGAGAAAATTCCAACTGCATACAAGCATATGTGTTACCATGGTTACCAGATGCTTATTGCACAATATAATTTCTTGACAGTTCATGACAATTTAGCTTTTGGTGAGTTCATGTGAAAAATCACACATGGTGACACATAATCATAAAATCATGTGGTTTCCTCCTTTAACATCAGCAAATGAACTGCACCAGAGTTGGACTGACAGCTCTCACATCGTCAGCCCAAACAAACCAAACCTATTCAGTCACACACAGCGTGAGAGGACTCCATTTATATGTGCACAAGACTACAAGTAAATAGAAATGTAAGCTTCTATTGGTCTTTTTTTATTTAAAAAATAAATAAATAAATAAATAATAATAATAAATCACTTGCTACACAGAAAAGAAGTAACACTCAACTATGATTTCAACAAGGAACAACACTCTCTTATTGTTGTGTGCTGGAAAAACATAAAGACAGTGAACATTCATTCTCCTGCCATCTCTCTGAATTTGGACAAATGTCTTCCTGATGAACTGACACGTCACCTTACTTAAAATTCACTATCTAGCCCATAGCTTAGCATTCAGACTGGAAGAAGGGGGAAACAGGAGCCTGACACCCACCAACACCACTAAAGGTCATTCATTAACATGGTGCATCTTTTTTTTTACAGAAATCAGAGTAACTCAGTGTACACCAACAAACTAAAAGATGCTATTCACATCCTCCAGCTATATAGAGGTGTAGTAATAAATTGCTGTGAGTACCTTATCAAAAGATGTTCCATACCACACAGAAATGTTCTCTGTTGGAAAAGTGTTACCAACGTCAAACCACAGAGTAGAATTCACAATCATACATAAGAAACTCGAGATGAGTACGTACAAAACTCCTGAAGAGTAAAATGTCAGCGACCTAAATGTCAGCGACCTGTCTGCCATCGGCCCCGTCTGACTCTTCCAGACTTTGGTCTCTGCAGTCTCTGTGTGGAAGGAGAAAAGAGGTTGGGAAGAGAATGAGCGATTCGAGCCATCGGAGTCCTGCTCTGTAACTGCACAGTCACTCAAGGTCAGTGTGGAGGCTCAAAAAAGACAGATTTCTCCCCAAGTGTGATAAGCCTTGGGGCAAGCACACACATATTTCAGATGTTCTCTGATGATAATCGTCAACACTATACGGTGGCCTGGGGGAAGTGATTAAAGCACTTTGTCTTCAGTCATACCTACCTCGTCCAACCCTCGTCTCTGATCCCTATCTGAACCTTGCTGCTGTTTGCCTAGACAATGCAGAGCACATCTCTCTGTCTGCCTCCATCTCCGAGTCCATCTCCACTGCAGTGTTTATTCAAAACACAGAGGACAAATCCAGAGCCTCGGAAAAACATCAGAGCGCTATGAGGTGAAGTTAAGACTCAGTGGACAGTCACTGTCATGTGGAATGCTGAGCAGAGGTCTGATCAACAGGCCTTCAGCAGACACAGATACCTTCAATCAAACCTCCAACCTTCAGCTGAAATGGATTGTTTTTCTGAACATTATACTGAAAAATGAATTTGTCATTATCAAAAATACAAAGACCTAGATCCTCACTGGGACCCCCTACAGGGTGCAGAGTTAATTACACCCCAAAACATGACAGTGGTACAGTTCATTCAGATCAAAGGTGAAGGAGGTGAAGTTTCACCCTTTGATTATGAGACAACGACAAATCATATATGTTGTCATTTAGTTTGGAGGACACCAGCACTGTAGAGCTACAGACCTACAGAGTTATACGGCCGAGAGAGCTTGTCCTAGATAGCGAATGAGCAAACAACCGAACAATCCTCTATCCCTCTGTATATATGTGCAGAGGTCACTGTTCAGATTTGGCTTTGTTGCATTTGGGATAGCTACTTGAAAATCAGCGATGTCCTGTGTAGTAGCTTTCTAAGGGCATAGAAGATCAAACGCTTTGAGCAGAGGTACAAAGCACTCCCTTCTTTCTTCTCAGGGGGGTGTGGCTGATTTGAAATGATAAAAATATCAAAGTTTGAGGTGCGAGCCGAGCAGCAAAGAAGAACAAGGCTCAAACAGGAGCGTGAGACACACAACCCCACGCCAGACAAAACAGTCAGAACAGACACACACATGCTACAGAACCGTGGATCATATCTGTATGCTTAAGGTTAGGCTACTGAAACATTTGGTTAAAGTTAGGGAAAGATTACCAGACTGTGGCAGGATGGAAACACACCCATACTTTATTTCACACCCCACAAAAAAAAAAAGAAGTGAACATTGGAATTGGACGTGAATCTCATGCAGTAGAATCATCCAATAGCGGGCAGTGAAACATTAGCATGGGTGCACTTAAATTGGCTGCACAAACATAGCTTCATTAGTTGAATGCTGTAGATTGGAAAAGATGTGATGGGAAGCAGTTAGAACATCCAGAACTGAGCAGTTTTGCTTCCAACAAACAGAGCGCAGGCTGGAACGTGAGCTCTGAAAGCCAGAATCTCAGAAAAAACAGTTGCTGAAGTAATAGTTTCATCAAGCAATATGTTATGGTTTTCTTCTTGTATGGAGCATGTGAACTATTTGTAAAGTCATGCCAAGAGTGAGATGTGCAGATTGATATCAGTCACGTGTCTGTGATTGAAGAAGGAGCTGCAGTCAGGAGGGGGGGGGGGGGGGGGGGGGAATCAACAGCTCTGCAGCTCATTGATTCATGTAGTAATATAGACATATAGAAATGACTAGTTTGTGCTTTTAAGGAGAGCTGCACGCTGGAATTGTTTCCTGGCAAACAGCAGCTGTGTGCAGTAACTGTGAGCAGCAACCCTGAGTCTTGTCATTACAGTGAGGTTGCCAAATTCGGCAAGCGCTCAACACACAGACGTAAGAGTGATGTCAACCTTCTCATCTCACCGTAGACAATTGCATGAGCATTCTCAATCATGACTCATAATAATATAACACACCTGTCATTCTTATTATCATGATGGTCAATGGCTGTTCTTGCACGGAAAAAGACAAGTATCAGTTGTTTCAGCAACAACTAAGGCAACTTCTGTTTACAGTACATTCACGTAACAAAAGCAGTGGATAGTGGCCTTAGTAGTTATGACTCTTTTCCGTCAGGAGCGAAGGTAGACATATTGTAATGTTATTAAGGAGCCACAAAGTTCATTTTAATTCAGTTCAATTCAGTTTTATTTATATAGAGCCTTCCACAATTGAAATGATCTCAAAGCGCTTTACAGAGACCCAGAGCCTGACCCCAGAGCAAGCACTTAAGGCAACAGTGGCAAGAAAAAGCTCCCTTTCAACAGGAAGAAACCTTGAGCAGAACCTGGCTCATACGGCCGGCCTGGGTGAAAGGAGGAAAAGGAGGAAGATAGGACAGCTGGGAATGGAGAAGAAAAGTCCACACAGGGAGGAGGACAAGGTCTCCTAACTTTAACAGAACAGATCTGTCCCTCAGTCTAACCAAATTGTTTTTGTGCTGGAATCTAATCAAACCTTTAGCTGTAGTGTGGTCACATCACAAAACAGATTCATTTCGCAGCAGTGAATTGTAATGGTGTTGGAAGACACAGACAGACGATGTCACAATGCCAACAGGGAAAATACTGTTGCTGAATTGTTGTTCTAGAGGACATGGACAAAGGACGGATTTTTTTTTAATGTAATATTTAGGACTTGTTGTAATCAGCATGTCTGAAAAAAGCCTGTTAATCGCTCTAAGTGAGGTGATGCATTTATGAGGCAATTTTCAACTAGTCCATTTTACATTTCCAACTTCTTCTAAAAGCAAATGCTTCCACTATTTGTTTTCCTTTTGGCAAACGCTTTATCCTCCGCCACTCAACACGCACAGCTGTTTACTTTATACCACTGCCATGATGGCTGTTTGGAACGAGAAATAAAAAATGTAGCTGGAAGGCAAAACAGCAATATCCCCGCAAAGTATTCCACTGGTGCACATGTGGAATTGAGTTAGGGAGTCCTTTATGTCACAGCGTGCCATGACGAAATGTAAAAGTTCATATAAGGATCAGTTCAATTGGTCCTGGAAGCGAAGCTCTGTGCTCTGCTCTCTCTGCTGGTGTGCTGCTGGTAATTGATCTGGCAGCACTACTAACCATCTGGGCTCCAATCTCTTCAAACACAGTGAAAAAGACTTACCCTGCACTCACTCAGATCTGTTTGGACGGGGCTGGATGGATCTGCACAGCCAGTGGGCACAGAATCAGGTTGAAGGCTGCGTTTCTCAGAAGTGCCCTGCCTGCTTCTGCAAACACTGCACCGACTAAAGAACCAACACGATTATACACAATTGCCTCCAGGAGATAGTTTGTTACCACTGTTGTGGGCATAAAAAACCCACTCCCTGGGAATAAATATGATATCTGAGTGCTTTCAGTGATTACTTAAGAACTGAAAACTTATTTTCTCAATCACTTCCTTGCTATAAGTGTTGGGCTTCCATATGGTATTGTATTAATTTACAGACCTTTCTTCTGAAATAATCATTCAAACAGTTTGCAGTTTCTTTTGGGTTTTGTGGTAGACCATTCCAACACTTCAGTTCCTGTAAAAATATCTTCCATATTAAATTCATATACTTTATCCAGTGTCTCAGTCAAAGCTTCTAAATAATGACAGTTTGACCTTGGTGGCCTATAGCAGCAGGCCACTGAAACAGATTTAATGTGAGCTAAGTTAACTTGAAGCCATAATGCCTCAGTTTCCGTACACATAATTTCCTTCCTAACTCTCACAGGAATATAAATTTGAACATAAAAAGCTACACATACATGGTCCTGTCCTCTCAACTGGCTTCTTAACAACCAGGTAACTTGTGGCTGCTTAAACATTGTTGGAAATGCTCCCAAAACCAGACTTTAAAAACAGCTTGAAAGAGTTTGGAGGGAATAGCATCTCAAGGACAAGTGGTGAGACAGTTCAGGAGCTGAAATTTGGAGACATCTTCCTCAGTGAGAGGGAGGAAGACCCTTAATTTGGGGGAGATGCACTGTGGTTAGGTAGGAGGGGGAAAAAAAACTAGAAACAATATCAAAAAAGGATGAGCTTTCAGCTGTTTAAATAGCCCTTTGGTTTCCATCACCCAAATGCCTCCAAATCAAACTCAGACAGATCTGCAAAACTTTGACTCACTGACCCACTAACACTGGCTAACTCTTGGACAAAGTGGCAGCCACCTCTTCACGAATGGAGCGAAGCATTAGCACAGACTGGCTAAGTCATACTCATGCAGGTGCATGAATGTGATGTTTGTGTGTGTGTTTGTTGGGGGGTTAGGGTTCGGGCAGCAGAGCTAAATCACAGGCTCTTAACTGTGTAACCATTTGCCATAAATAGCAAGTTCCTTGACGCAAGTGTCTCTGACTGAACTCTCAGCTGTTGGAGCTGGCGTGCACACTGCACAGTGCTGTCTGTCTGAGTCTTCCACAGAAACACACAGGCTGCCAATCTGTTTTAATTAACAACAGCAATGACGCACATGTCGTGCTTCTTTGGACAGGTCTGGGAATTTGGAACAAAATGGATGTTGGTTTAAATGGGTCATAACATACTTGGGCACTCATTATTATATTTAATGGGCCTGTGTGGGGAGCAAATTAAGTTACCAAATGTTACACTAATGTATTTTGTGCAATATTTGTGTGCAAGGTCACACAAGGTCAGGGGAAAGGTGGTTGTGGCAAATAAGCTGTGGTTAGGGTTAGACCAAAAAAAAAACGAAAACATGAACTTGTGGAAAAGACGCAGACTCTGGTCACCTGCATGAAAGTGGGAAGCATTACAGGCTCATCTGCCAACCCCAACCTTCAAATCCATACTTTCTGCTTCACTGCATAAACACAATTTCCTGCATTGGCACTGGTTGTAAATCATGAGCCACCGACTGATCCAACATGAACATCATTTCCAGGGATGATGGGCTGACAGAGGAGTTTGTAGAGTCATAGCTTCAAAGACGGAGAAAAAGTGGAGAAAAACCAGGTTAAAAAAAATAAAAAATTAGAATGAAACACCAGGAAAGGATGAAGTAAAGTCTGAGATCAAGAAAAATCCTGATCACTGTGTCTGTGTAAATAAATAAATAAAGGCTGGACAGATCAATTTTCTATCTATGTAAATATACATATATCACTTGACAGGCACTAGCTTGGGTGTAACATTAAACCATAGCTTCTCCCACTTTGTAACATGTACTGTACTGAAGATGAGAATATTTTGCATTTTCCCTGGGAAGAAGTCCAGCAAATAGCCAGAGGATATCAGCTGAGAGAGTGTCCTTCGTTCCAGATGTCTGTTTGTGTTTGGGCGGGAGAGCAGGCAGGGAATGGCAGCGGAGAAGTGGAGGCTGTCCGCTCAATGAGAGCGTCTGTCTGCTCGAATCTGCGGCGGCCCGCAAACACTCTGCAATGGCCTGGTTAAGGGAGGCCAGCCTGCCAGAATGAAAGGTAATCTCACATATCACTTTCAATAGCCCCGGCAGCGGGTGCAATGCAGAGGAGCTGTATCTGGCCCCTCTCAGTGGATTAGGACGGTGTTCTCCTCGGAGAAGAAGCGACAGAGGAGAAGTCAATCTCCAGGGAAACCTCACTTACTGTGAGCCTGTGCCCATCTATCTGTGGTTCTGACTGTGTTTCAGTACCACTGTTTTCAACTGGGCCAGAACTTCTTCCAGAACAGTCCATGACAGCAGGGTACGTGGATATCTGTCTCGTTTCTGTCAATTTAAAAATAATAATTTATCACGAATTGAGTTTTAATTTTCAGCTCTGTCCATCACTCCTGTTGGTTGAAGTACCTGCTGCAGTCAGTGGCAATGTTACATCCTGTTTTGTTTTGGTGTATCCTGTTTCAAGCTCCAGCTTGATGGTGTTCAGTAAAAGCTTTTTATTCAGTTATTCATCTATTTCAATAAAATTTTAGCAGCAGTTCTTCAGGTTATGTAGAAGAAAAACTAGAAGTACCGTGAAGCAAGGTGAACCCATGTTACCTCCAGCCTTGGCTATCGCCGGTGTGGAGGCAATAGGATAAAAAAAATAGTGTTTGATGAATTGATTCATGGACTAGTTCCTGTGCTCATCCCTTATTCTCCAAATAAAGTAACATGGAAGTGCAGGTTATTCCATGGGAATATGAACGTATCATAGCTTTGACCTGCTGTCATTACTTTTTCCTTTGGGGGAATTTTTTTTTTTGTTTTTTTTTTTTGTTTGTTTTAGCTCCAAATAAAATCTTTCAGATCATCTGAGTAAACTGTTGACTGGCTGACTGTCCGTGTTTCATTGTCAGACTTATTGGACCCATCTACGGTGATATTGCTGTGTTCAGAGATGTGATTTACTCCGATGAGTGCAGTGTAATCACATCCGGCAGAACCGACGACCAGCACTATTAACTGAAAATTCTTATTAAGTTGTTTTTTTCTCTCACTTACAGCCAGTTCATAACAGCTTTTACTTATCAAGTATATCTTTGTGGCACAAAGGACATAATTAAAGTCCCTCAGCATAGCATTTTAACACCAGTACCTCGTCATCATGTTGGGGGCAGAAGTGCTGGAGCGATGTACATAAAGCAGCAGCCACTGTCAGTCTGGTCCTTACAGAAATCACAGCCTTCTCTGACCTTCCCTCCACTGAAACATCTTAGGCGCCTACGTACAATCTGCTGACATTTAAGATCAACATCGTCTTTTTCTCACCAGACTGTAGCCACATATGCAGGGCTCCATTACTACGGTAGCATTTTGCAACAGGCTTGGATGAATAACAGGCTTTTGTCTCTGAAGATGCAGAGGTATTCTTAAAGCTACAGCACTTTCACTGATTCTGTTTCCTCACACAACAAATCCTCTTTCCTCTCCTACCTTTTCAACGATGCTACACTGAAACTCTGTACCAGCAGGTCAAGTTTGGCAAGATTTGAAGAACAACTCATGACAAGTTGTCCTTTAAAAAAAAAAAAAAAATACACACAACAGAAGAGTGAGCACTAAGGACTGATTTGCTACAGTGCTACAGTGCAGTGTATTATTTTTGGGAGCAAAATATCATTAATGCTTATCAACCGTGTTGTGGTGATGATGATTGAGTCGTCAGAACATTTGTTTTCATCAAAAAAACAAACCACGTTCAAACAGAGCAGCACTATTTCAGCCTGTAGATGCTCCGGCTGCACGGGGAGGCAATACATCCTACTCCTCGGGCTTTATCTGCAGCAGCAGCATGGCCTCTGTTGGGCCCCGCAATCTTAATTCCATTCAAGGTCAACCTCCAGATGTGGTGGATTCACTCAGCTGTCCACCTTCTAGGAAGTAAAGGAAAAAAAAAAAACCCCACCAAAGCTGACTCATTAACTGCGACTCCTAAAGCAGCAGAAGAAAAAGAAACGAGATGAGAGGGAGAGAATCAATCTAGCGTCGGCCCGACGGCAGGCAGTCATGGATTTGTGCGACTCGCAGCCTTGTCTCTCATCTCAGAGTGACGGCGCAGAGTAATGACTGGTAATGCTTCACTGTGATTACCCAATGTCATTTTTCTTCTCCCCCACATTCACACTCCATGAGAATGTTTTATCTGGGTGCAACAGCGATGTGTGCGGGTGTGTGATTGAGTAAGTGAAATGAATGGATGAGTGCAGGAGTGAGTGAGTGAATGAGCGAATGAGACGGCCTTATAGTGAGAGAGGCGTACAGGAAGTAGAGGCAGGGAAAGCTGAGTGTTTTATCTCCTCTGGCAGTTTGTTTCAGTACCTGCAAGACAGCAAAACAACGCCGGTGTCATGTCTGTTTTCTTTTTTTTTTTGCAGGATGCTGTCACTGTCAGTTTTTCCTGCTAAAAAAAAATAAGTGAGTTTATCTTCTTCATGCTACAGTGGTGGTTTATTCAAAACCGCGTTAAATGACGAAACAACACGAGTCTAAAGTCTCACGAACAGTTAGGATCTCACATCCACTGCAGAGGGCAGAGATGGGATTAATAGGTCCTGGAAACAGTAAGTGAACTTCCTTAATAATCAGTCAGAAACATAACAATTAAATAACTATGAAAAAGTTAGCATGAAATACTGAAGTGACCACAGACACTAGGAATTATAGGAATGCAAAGGCCACAGTATAGACACAACTCGCCAAGACCTGCCATGATCTGATAATTAATAATGAATCAGCTATTATTATAACTATTTATATTATTTAAAAAAAACAAAAAACAAATTTTTAGGGAGAATATCTGTTTCATCTGCAAAACCAAATCAGTTTTAGTTTTAATAGAAAGAATAGACAGAAAAAAAATTGACATGTTATTGAGATGTTTCAGACTAAAATGTCGCAGAGTGAGAAAGTCTTTTCATTTTTCTGTCTCCTATAACATCTGTGTACAGTTTAGTGTCATTTCCTGTGATTTTAATCTGTTAATTAGTGAATCGTGTGGACTTGAAATGAAAGTCCACATGAATGAAAGTGGATTCCAGTGGAAATTCCCACAGTCAAAATGTGATGTTAAGCATTGTTAAGATTTAAAAAATAATTACTATTAAGAATAAGAAAGAGCATTATACACATGTTAAAAGTAGGCTGGGAAAAAAAAAATCAAAGGATATATGGTGTATCATGTATATTATGGCATAAATTATACCATAAGAGGATTCTAAAAGATTACAAGAGCAATAATTGAGTACAAATATATTGTGATACATAGCATCTGTAAGCAGATTACGCTCTTTTAAATAAATTCTAATAAATTCTAGGCTACAAAGAGAAATGAAGGGTCAATAAAGTAGCAAAATTACACAAAAATATATATTATATTTATCATGTATAACAATAGCAGCATCAGCCACTTCATACCAAATGATGAAACAGTAAGAGTCGTTTGCTGCCACTGTTCTGGGACCTGTTCTTTCAAAGTTCCAGTATCTCTGCATGGAGCTGATCTTGTCTACGGCAGCACCACCATATGGCCCAGACAGCAGCCAGCCACCCCTCCATGAAGCTGGGACAGAGGCGAGGAGAAGGAGCGGCTGAGCCTGAAGCCCCCGCCGATCCTGGCGCACCTCTCACTGTTCCTTATTCAATTAATCAAAGCTTTGATTAGGCTGACACCGACTCCCTCAGGTAATGATGAATGGGCTGCTGAGGAAGCTGCGCCGGGGAACTCTGCATACGGCATGTGTGTGGCTGAGGATGGAGATGGCAGAAGGGCCTGAAGGCGGGAGGGTGGCGGAGTGGTCCAAGGGGCCAACGGGGAGGTGAAAAATGAGGCGGGTTTATTTGTACAGCACCTTTCGACAGTAAGGCTGTTCACAGTGCTGTGTACGAGACAAAAGGCACGAAAGAGACACAGGACGAAGAGTAAAATAAAACAAGTGGGGATTTTGGTCAGTAAATATAATAATTCACTGACACTATATCAATGACAGACTCCATGAGTGTGTAGAATTTAAAATAACAACAAAAAAAAAAGATTACATTCAAATGAGTTTCATTTGAATACTGAGTTTCCAGCTGTGAAAGAGAAAATGTAGCCACACATCCCAGGAAAATCAGCATGGCTGCTGGCACAGTGTCACAGGAGCTGCCCTCCATTCTTCACCGTCTGTGGAGCAGCTCCAGCACTCGTCTCTGGACGACATCATTAACTCTCCTCTGTCTGTTGATCAGAAGAAAGACTAGTTCAACATTCAACATTTACAACTGAGATTTACAGTCAGAAAAATAAAATACTGTTAGGGCAGCTCTGAGGATGGAGACGCCTTGTTGATGAGAGAGGTCAGAGGTCAGACTGGTTGGAGCAGACAGAAAGGCTTCGCTAACTCAGATAACCACTCTGTACAACTGGTGAACAGAAAAGCTTCTCAGAATGAACAACATGACCAACCTTGAGGTGGATGGACTACAACAGCAGAGACCATGTCAGGTTTCAGTCCTGTCAGCCAAGGACAGAGACCTGAGGATGCAGTGGACACAGGTTCACCAAAACTGGACAGATGAAGACTGGAAGAACGTAGCCTGGTCTGATGGATGTGGTGAAACTGTGAAAAGAGCTGAATTCTTGCTGGACAAAATGATTGGTACCCCTTAGAAGTGGATTGCAGTGATATTTCAAGCAGACCATTGTCTTCAGTCTTTATTTGGTATCATGGTCTGCACCACACTGAGCGTGGACAAGAGAGAGATAAGCAGAGAAAAGAAAATAAATGAGTATGGTCAAGGTGAAGGCTGCAGGACCACCTCCAAGCAGACTGATGTCCATGAAGAACATGAAGAACCAAGAATGAATGAAAGAAAGAAAGAGACTACAGAAAGTTGTTGATTGCAGACGTTGGCTCATAAAGATGTGCTGCATAATATTTGATTAAGTTCCCCAATATCTTTGTCCATAGTATTTTCATTTGCTGTGTATGTAAAATATTATTACAGAAAAAAAAAATCTATAAAGGATAAGTTCAACAACTTTCTTTAGGTGGAGGAGTCTTTACAGTGATCCTGTGTAATTTCTGTCAGTTGTCATGTGACAGTGCAGTCGTGTCATACTCACCACTGATTGTGAACAGAAATACAGTTTTCACTCACTAATTCATTCCGGTTTCTAGTTTGCAGGGTTTTGTCTGTTTGCTTTTTTTTTTGTTTTGCTTTGTTTTGTTTTTTGTTAAAAGATAAGCTTCTGTCAATGAAACTTCCTTCAGATTTTTCAGATTAAAAGAGATTAGACTCTCTGAACCACTGAAAGTCTTTTATCTCTTTAACACCTGTGGAGGAAGTGCTTGTTTTGTATTGACAGTGACTGACACAATGAGACTGGAATTAATTAATAAGTAAAAATGGTATTTTATGTTTAGTCTGAACTTCTGAAGGTAAAAAAAAAAAAACAGCAGAAATCAGGGAGGCTTCTTACTAAAATGTGATCAGATATAAAGCTGTGTCTAAAACAGGCCTGATTCAAAAAGGCTTCAGCATCTGACAACAAATAATTATTCTGTTTAAACAACAAAGGCACAAAAAAACAGATGATGTCCGTGAACCGTAGCGAGCGCAATGTCTTATTCATTCGACTTCACTGTCCAGAAAACAAAGTCGTCCAGATGTTTGATCCTTGTGGGCAGGGGTGTGCAGCGAGAGCATCCAGACTCGTCTCTGCCAAATGCAAAGGAAGGACCCCCCCCCCACCACCACCACCCACACCACCACCCCAACTCTGAGATCCATGCAGCAGGCTGCGATACTCTGGCCGCTCGCTCTGCCCACCCTGCCAGATGGAGGGCTAATCACAGGAACAGCATGCGGCTCGAACCCCTGAGTTAGCCCTGCCTGTCTGGACACAATGCAGGATGCTAAGCTCTGTTTTTCACTGTACTGGACTGTCACACTGCTGTTTGCTCGCTCCATCTGTCCTCCTCCTCCTCCTCCTCCTCCTCCTCCTCCTCTGATCCATTTTAGAAGTTTAGTTTCACTGGACACTCTTGTTTCCTGCCACTTTGTCGCTTGTTGTACTCAAATATTAGAGAAAAATCCACGGAGAAAATCTAGAATAACTCGGCGGGCAGCAAGCAAGAGGAACAATTTATGAGTCTCATTCATTCCAAGCGATGCAGAGCCAGTTATGTTTTTGTTGTCAGCTGCAGAGTATTCTCCAGAGAGGAGCAGTTGCAGGAGATAAGAGGGACTGTTCGAGGTCGATGGTATTGAGCCCGCGTTCCTGTCCCTGACGAGATTAGTTGGCAGAGAGAGACGTTAGGTAAGCCACAATTTGAAAAGAATTGCAGTTTATAGATTATCTGTAACCTTGTTGTCCCCAGAAAGCGTCTCTTCCTAGCACTTATCTGTCAACGACACAATTCCATCATGATGAGGTTGTATGTGCTCAGTGTCCCTGTAAATCACAGCACAGGTGTTCAGAATCAGCAGCCTTTCACACACAGGCAGACGGAGGTGGACGCATGTATTGTTGATTTTCAGGACATTCTTCAGGTAAAGGCCTCTTTAAGAAACATGTTGCACAGAACAGGATGCACAGGACTGAGCGGAGCTGTGGCCTTCATCAGGAAACATTGAATTACAGGCAGAGAGAGTTTCCTCTGTTCATATCTAGATCATATATAAATAAAATATTTTAAAAATCCAAATCCTTATTTTCTTCCTGTGAATTCATCAATACCATTCAGACAATATCAAAGACACAACATCAGGCAGGCATTAGCAAACCAGAAAAGGTTTGGACAAACTGTTTAGAACTTCTCATGTTTGTGGTTTCGGGCGTCAGTCCTTTCACCAACATTAATCTTCATTGCTAAGACGTCATAATAACAAGAAACACAGTCAGTAAGACAGATTTTAGACAAACTCCCACTTTAGCAAAACTTCCTGCTTCACCTTTGACCTCCCATATTAACCCTGGCTGTGTCCGCACAGTTTTCCGGCACAATGAGGGTTTGTCAGAGTTATTTCAGGTGTGTTCACTTTCAGTTTTGCCTCTGTATTCAGATAATCTAAATGAAGTCTCAGCTGGTTTTATATCCAGCCTGACCATCTGAGTGAGCCTGAGTGAGTACAGTCTTATCAGAACGTAGAGAAACGATGGCCAGAAACTCTACACAAATAAGGAGCCAGGTTGTGATAAAGTGTAACTTTCTCACTATGTGCACTGGATGTTCATGAGCATCATTCATGGTTCCTGCATTTTGCACTCTTGCCGCCATCTGGACAAATTCTTGATCAGTGTCAGTTTCCGTAATTTTTTTCGGCAACAACACTGGACATTTTATCATGTTATAAGGTGATATGGCACACTTTAAGACAAACAGTGGCCTGTTTATACATCCAGCAGACACTGAGCCACATCAGCATTCATCTGGAGCTGTTTGTAATCACCTGATCACAGCAATGTTTAGGATTTACATTCTATAATCAGCTCCATTGTTTTCCTATAGTTTTGTCCATCCATCCATTATCTATACACATCTAAACACAAAAAAACAACAGGAAGCCAGGAGGAAACAGAGACTGACTGACAGCCAGCAGCTAATACAGTGCAGCCAGACCAGGTGAGCTGAATCTCTGATGACCAAACTCCACCCATCAGGCTCCTGCAGAGACAGAGGCCTGCTCAGAGAAATGTGTCATTAAGTCTAATATTCACTCTCCTTTTTTGCTGTAGTTTGTTCTCCACCAGCTCCAGAGAAGAAATCCTTAGCTTCTACATGTTGCTAACCTGTTTGGTGCTGAGCAGGTAGTTATACAATGAGTTTATCAGAGCTCTTTACATTGAAAACAGCTGCCTGCTGCTGCCGCTGCTGCTGCTACTGATGCTATGTGAGCTGACTGAACCAAAGCAGCAGAGGTCCAGGCAGGAAACTCAAAACAATGAGCTAAAGGAGGCTGTAAAGCTCAATGTACCTGAGTCACTACAAGTGACCCCTTTCACATACAAGCAGTCATACATACAAATACAGAGATCTTTATCTCATAATTACAAGAACTTTATCACACAATGATTTGTGTGTTCTCCCTTGTGGCAAGTGGCCTCATCCAAGTGTCTGCAGTAAATTATTGTGTAATCATATTGTATTACATACACATGCACACTCAGCCTCAGAGCGCTGTGCTCCCCCACATGCTGTGCAACATCCAGAAACCTTAACACAGTGTTGAATCTATTCATTCGTCATTTACAAAGCTCAGTGAGGGAAAAATTGTGTGTCTCAGGTGACACATTGTACACACACACACACACACACACATTCTACCCAGAGTTCACTGCATGTGCTCTGACATTAACCACAAAGTCAACTGTTGAACTTCACAAAGTCCTGCGATCTCCTGGCTCCCCGTTTGCGGTGTGAATGCAGAATGTCGAGTCAGGGCTTCTCACGGTCCGCGGCAGCAGTGTAATGGACAGTGACAGGCCGGCCCAGCTCCTCAGCGACGACAGCGTTTGATGGAGACTCATTAATTACCCCGAGCAGGGCGGCCGTCCACAGCCCTCGGGCTGGCTTGCCCCGTCACCTGCCTGCTTAAGGTGAGAAATCAGTCAGCGCTCCCATCCAAACGCATGTGTCCCCATCGAAGAGAGAATATCAGCCAGTGACAGACTCTGTGAGGGCTCTTTTGTCAACGTGATGAAAAAAATGAACAAGACAGGCAAGGTGAGGTGAGGTGAGGTGCTGTTATGGTAATACATGGTAGGTGTCAGAGAAAGAAAAGCAGACAAAGAAAGGAAACAGTATTTTATATATATATACTTCAGCTGCTGTGTCTGACAAGCATTTGTGAACTACCTCGCTCCAACTGACGTTAATACACAAACTATAAAAGTTAACTGGAACACATTTCTCTTCAAAGTAAATGATTAATGTAAGGTGTGGTTAATCCGATCCAAAAAAAAGATGGTTCACATTTGGAATTGTGGGTAAATTAAAACAAGTTTCTATAGACCCTGTATGCTTTGACCCGAAGGCTAGGTATGTTAACGTTAAAGCTGGAATCCAGTCATAACAGATCACCCCTGTATTACAACACATTTAAACATGTTACGCAACCAAAGCAGTCTATATAACAGAGGTATTTCTGTTTTCCCTGAGAAGGTCAAGCAAAGGACATTGTGCTTTCTACTTTCTGCAGACAGCGTTTAGTTTACTGAGGTAAAAAGACTCCAGCTCACCCAGAGTGCCATTTTGAACTGTGCCTCTGCAGCCCTGACCTGCTTTTCTACTGTAATGGCATTGCATTACAGCCAGTTCCAGCTTACTGAGTCTTAAGATTGAGCCCTTTGCAGTTCAAACAGGTGTGACATTCAGACAAGCTGTTCGCCTTTGTCCTTGGCCACAAATCGAGATCTCCCAAAATGTAATGTTCTGTAGCTGGCGGATGCTTGAGTAGGCAGGCGGGATGCTGGGTTGAATATATCAGCTGACATTCACTCCATCAAGGTGAATAAAATCTGTGTTTTCGACGCTCTAAACATCCTATCACAAGGCAAATCCAACAGTTCCACAGGTAACTGTGTAACGGTAAGTGCTTGCAGGACTCTACATATTTGAGACCACATTCCTATTCTAGTGAATGAGGGGAGGTCTCAGACTTTTGCACACACACTGTATTATATTTTTAGATCCTGTTTTAAAGGTTCACACTGTGCCAGTTTGTAATTTCTCAAGTAGGTAATAAAAGAAAATGCATGGTGCCTGTAACATCCAGCATCATCAGCACTACTTTTTGTTTCATGTGAAGAACAGATAAATTAACATTCGCTTGTACAGCTCGGGCACAGTGATGTCAGCGATGTGATACCAGGAGGGTATGGTGTAACGAAGGCTCTGTTGTATAAATCATATCACAGAAGCTTTTATTTCTCTGTAACACGGAGAAGGTGCACATCTTTGCAGATGAAATAAATCACTGACTGAGTTATTTTGGTTCCATTTCACCTCTCTCAGATGCATTGTGTTCCCCAAGTATTTGACTCTGGTATGGCTCTCGATCCTCAGTACATGTATGCGGGCTTGGACAGTAAATCTGACGTTACAGTGACATTGAGCTTCTCACATAAATCTGTAAAAAATTAAACAAATAAGCTTGTTTCCAAAAATTCTGAACTATTCCTTAAACCCGACCTTTAATCTTTAAACGTTAACCTTTATTTTACTTCTTCATTTTGACTTTTTACTGGCTGCTGTAACATGACAATTTCCCTCTGAGGGATGAATAAAGTATATCTATCTAACCTAAACCAAAACTGCTTTGATAAATCAAAAAGAAAATAGTTTTCTTGTGAAACTGGGCTGACATGCATGTATGTATGATGAATGTGCAGCCTAAATGTTCAGCCTTCGTAGCTTATGTGTAAACTGAATTTAACAGCGATGTTCCAAATAAACACCGACAACATTAAAAGCATCAGAGAAGATGGAATCACTGTTGTGTTGGTATCAATCAGGGAGTAAGAGCAACAAAACAGACCTTCATTGAGATGGAAATGGGACTTGTATGTGATTATTACCTCAGTGATGCTATATACGAGTCGTGGGCTTTACTCCGTGGAGGCTGGGGAAAGAACTCTGCAGTCCTCACATCAAATTAGAATCTAAATATCTTATCACCTGCTTTAAATCACCTCATCCATCAGGAGTCCATAAAGTAAATTATCCAGCCTTCTTTCACTTGTCACATCGCCTGCTGTTTCTCATGTCTCTCCACCAGCTCCACTCATTTTCTCTTTCTAATGTCTTCTCCCTCTCGCTAATGACATTAGAGCATCCTTTTGTGGGGTGAGGGGGGAGAGCTTTTTCTCACTCACGCTGCACTGCTGGGACTTGTCCTAAATGTTATACAACAGGGAGCCAGTGTCCTAAAGTTACATCCGGGCTGGTTTAGGTTTGACTCATATATATATATTTTTTATTAGGATAGGATACTAAAATAATAATACCAGTCCACAAAAAAATAATAAAATATAAAAATAATAAAAACAAAACAAACTGGTCTAAAGTGCAAGTTCTACGGCGTTAAGAAGGCAGTTTGCAGATTGGGGTGGGTCTGTTAAAATCTTGAGTCCTTTTCTCTTTAATCTGGTCTCATAGATTTCAGAGATGTCACCTCTTGTCTCATGATCCTGGCTGCTGTACACACTACTCCATTTCAGCTGCCTTTTCTCCTCTGCAGTCACATTTCCTAACCAGACACTGATGCCAAAAGTTAAAACGCTCTCCACAGCTGCTCGATCAAAACACAACATCCCTGGGCCCAACAACCCCCCACTTTTTTTTAGTTGTGGCACGAGTGTTGTTTGTCCATTTTAAGCCTGTAGACATATTAAAGCCAAGGAATCTTTAGCTGTCCACCTGCTGCACTTGTGTGTTGTTGATTAGTAGTGGCTGATGGAAATCCACCACAAGCTCCTTAGTTTTGCTTACATTCAGTTCCAGGTTATTTGCATTGCTACATTGCTGCATCTTGGAATCCATCCATGGGACGGGTTGCGAGGTAATGTCAGGTGATCGAAGGCGATTGGAGAGCCTCTTAGGTTTATAGGTAGTGCAGGTTTGGAGTCCGCCAGCATCAGGAAATCTTTCCCTATATACACAAATCACAAAAACTGAATTATCATCTCCAGCATGAAGTGTCCTTCACCGGATAAAACCCAGCCTTTCTGGCACTTCTCACCCAGCTTCAGTCAGATGCACTAATGTCAAGGCAGTGACCATTTATAGAAAATGCTTATTTGTAATTTACTATTTTACAGTATTTTATCAGGTTGGAGGTCATAGATTACAGCTGGACGAACAGAAAGAAAGTATGGACGAAAACAATTTTACAGGACAGTTGCTTTGGCTTCGAGAGCAACTTTGCTTATTCTCTGCTACATGCAGACAGGTCGCGATATCATGACTTGGTTTCTAAATAAAATCCTCGCCTGAAGTGTGTGTGTGTGTGCTCCTAACCTGTGATTTATTCATACTGAATGCTCAACATTTTTTTTTTTCCCTTTCGGGGGCTTGAAGCAGTGCTCGATTTGTTTATCAAAAGCTGATAGAAAAAGCGTAATTCATCCTGGAATGAAGCCGCTCATTGCAGTCAGTGAACATGAAAATTGGATTCAGGTAGATAAGTCAATCTTTGGGTCGGATCCTTTTACTGTTGACCTGAGCGAGTGAGAGTGAGGAGGTGGAGAGAGAGAGAGAGAGAGAGAAAGAGAGTGCTGCTACAGCGTTTCCATACCATATCAGGCCATAAATATTTGTTTACTTCACTTTTGCCTACAGAAAAAAGAAATTGTTTTATTGTTACATGGAGCCTTTGCTTTTGTGGCTCTAGTGTCAGTCCAAATAAAAGCATTTACTGAAATTAAATGCCTTTGATTGCACTTACAGTTCTGAAAAGGATGCAATAATTACAAATGTAGCTTTATATCCGACCATGAAAAACCACAATGAGCTATTTTGGAGGGGGGAAATGTAAAGCAATAAACTTTGCATTACAGAGCTGGTTTTCAGAAGAGATAAGCATGATTTGGCACCTAATCCAATTGGCCAAACATCAGATCTCTGTGTCGTATTTTTAGAAAACGCCTTTTGCTCAGAATAACACAGCCTTCTGCGCACGGCTTTGTGTTCGCAATAAAAACACACTCCCAGGACACGCAAACGTGTCTGAAAACAATGAAATCCACGACAGTACCGAGTTCAGTCGTGTCATCTGGGAGGATTCGCTGCCTTACACATCAGCGTGGCAAAAAAATATCTCTTATGGTTACGCAGGTCTTAAAATGATTTGTGTGAAATCATGATGTATTTGGTGTGGACACTAAGAGTTTAATGTGTGTGTCTGTAGGTTTAGATTTGGGTGTGTGTGATGTTACCTGGAGGAGTGTGTATCGTCTGACAGCTCAGTGATTCAAACCTTATCTGTACAAATGCTGAGTATCTCCAGATATTTAATGTAGAATATTTAAATCCACTTACTTATGAATTCCAACACGACTGTGACCTGGTTTAAGAAAAAAAAAAAAAAGCAATTGGAGACATTGGATTTGGAGACATATAGTAAACATTCATGTTGAGGTTTATTTCTATAGCAGCTCTCCATAAAAGTTCAGAGTTCTTTACAGGATGATGAAATGTTAAAGTTAAACAAAGAGAAACATACAGCAGCAGAAAAAAAAAGATGGAAAATGAAAAGGAGAGCAGAAGTTCTGCAGAGAAGGGAACATGAAAACTGACTACATCACAGAAAATGAAGCCGTCTTTACCATCTGTGTCTCAGAGATGTGCTACAGAAGTCTCCTTCGTCTCCTTTTTTTTTTTTTTTTTTGGACCCACTGGAAGAGACAAAGAAAGATTTAAAAAGAACATACATCCAGTTTCCAGCTGGTTATCTCTGACAGATTTTAAATGGATAATGTATTTTCTTAAATAATGGAAGGATCAACAAGTTTAACTAGTTTATATAGTCCAGTTAACTCCAGGTTTAATTCTAGTTTTATTACATCTCGTAGAAGCATAAGAGTAACGTGGCTATTTTCAAAATCATCTTCTGTTTCCAGTATCTAGCTTTCTTTTTAGTGCTTCACACTTTTATTTTCTTAAATAATGGGAGGACCCACAAGTTTAACTGGTTTAGTTTAATTAGTTTAGTTAGATTCACGTATAACTCTAGTTTATAACACGATCTAACAAACTGGAATAAACTGAGTAACTGAAGCAAACAGAACAAACATGCATAGACTGTGAGTAAGATTTGACCACGATGGGTGAAAATAAGGCACCGTGGGTTTTCTGTTAATGATGCTGAAGCAGGTTCAGTGTCACGTCTTCACAGAGAAGGATTAGCACTCAACGTTCAGCGTGTGTTTAAAGTGCTGAGGACTGGCAGTGGCACTCATAGCAGTGGAATTACCAATGTAAAACACTCCAGCCTGGGCTCCCAGAAAGACGGCTCGTCCCAGCCGGGGAGAAAGAGCAGCTTGTTTATCAAAGGCTCGACGCCGCTGTTATCGGCTCCATGCACTGACGCCTTCCTGTTGGTGGGAAATTGTGGAAGAACTGGCAGCCCCTCCATTCCTCTCCACTGGAGAGCTGAGCTGCACACCAGCCCTGCAGCACCTTTATCCCCCCCCCCGATTCCAACATGGGCCTTTACTGAAGGCTCCTCCGTCGATGCTGAGAATGAATTCATAAAGAAATGAAGAAGACAGACACTGAATAACATTTACTATAAATAAAGCAGCAATATTGTTTCAAAGCCAAGTTAATTCCAGTGTCGACCCTCTACGTAAAAGAGGACTGAATATTTATCTTGTTGAAACGCTTCATCCTCTGATATTCACATCACACATTCATTTATTCCCAAACTGTATCAGTGTTTCATTTTATGATTGTGATTATTAGGATTGTTTTACCGTGAGGACTCCATCAGGAAAAAAGACAAAGAACTCATCAGGCACACTGACAGATTTCTTTCAAATTATGATCTTCCAGCAGCAGCAGAAAAAAAAAAAGAGGCCTTATTTCCTGATCAAACAGCTGACTATAGGACAGAGCGAGGAGCAGATGTCAGGGAGAGAGAGTCCCGTTCCCTCCCTCCGCTGCCTAAATGTAGAGACGGCTACAAAATGACAGACATCCACTGAATGGAAGCATCTGCGGCCTAGCCTGACATTAGTCCGGTCCTCTATTTGGCAGCTCCTAATTCCTGTTCCAGTTGAAGTGTTTCTGCATTGCCAGGAGCTAATGGGTCATGTGACGTACGCACACAGGACACCTGCCTTCCCACGAACCACCCCCCTCCACCCCCCGTCTCGGCTTTGACATTTGATCACGCAGAGATCCTCCCATTTGTTGTGGATCGTTTCTGTAATTTGGCCTTCGGGGCCAGAAATTGACAGCCAGTTTTCACTTTGCTATATTTACAGTCAGCCCCAATTGAATTTAAGTGCTGGCCTACATTTCTGCACTTAATAGTGTCATTATGACAGCAGCAATAGATGCAGTCTAAGCTGATTGAACTAATTTACTGCCTTCCTCTTTTGTGTTGTTTTATTGCGCAGCTTTAAGCTAGCCAAGGGGGGGGGGGGGGATTTCCTACAGCAGGTTTTAGAATGCAGATACGTTCAGCGTCCGTCTGCCAAACTGATCTCAGAGGCTTTGTCTTAAGCCTTGTAGAACCACTGGAATTGCAGGAGGAGAATTGAGGATGATGTGGTTGTCTGCTGTTGCAGTTCACCCTGTCAGAAGCTTTTAAAAACCTGTTCACAATAAGCAGCTGGCTGGGGGACGCTCTCTGTTCATGGCTGGCATGCTCAGACGCTCCCAGGATGCGTCTCCTGGCCGTCCTCCCCATAAAGCACTCCTCGCCGTGTGTGTGTGTGTGCGTGTGTGTAAAAAGCCACATTTAGCATAATGAAATGTAGGAAGCAATCAGTGAGAGCGCTGACAGAATGCAGGCTGACACGCAAGATATTTCCTGCTTGGGAGAAGTCTAATGTGGTTTATACTCACATCTAGTCTCATAACTGCATAAAAAGAGGCACGGCTTTGCAGATGCTACCCATCCGAGCCGCTTTGCTTCACCGTAATACGTGCACACTCACACACACATGCACACACACATTTACATTTTTAAAGTTTATCCAATCATTTATCCTGTGCATTGAATTATTTTTCTTTGTTTCTTTGTATCTTCCTTTCAACCTTTTTTTTTCCTTTCTCTCTGTGTTTGTATTTATTTCATCGCGGCAGGTTTTGATTGTTGATTCGAGATCAGGGTTTTAAAGTCGAAGGTGTTTAATGGAGCTCAGATTTTCATGTGACTTCCAGATACATTTCTTAACAGCTGAGGTTCAAAGTGCATTCTTGACCATTCAACTGAGAAAACAATCCCAGATCTATTTAATAGCTATTCTGGAGCTTTTGGTCACATCACATCACCTTCCTCAGCAGATGGAGTTTGGTGTCTTGTCATTGGAGTGTAGTCAATTATGAATTTGGGGAATATTAATTAGAATTATTACACATTCCCAATTAGACCAGTCACCACTGAGATGGTTACACAGAGCCAGGCATTACAACATTAACAAAAGAGTCCTCTCAGTGACCTGACAGGAAGAGTTTCTTTAAAAGAGGAAAATAACTGTAACTAAGAACAAAGTTGCAAAGAATCCATATGAATTAACGATTGAGATGAAGCAAAGAAAAAGAAAAGTAAGTTAGTGTAATTAGTTCTGAATTTTTTAAACTAAGTTGTTCGGGGTTTTTTTTTAAATCTTTTAGCAGATCCATTCAGATGAATATCTCTGAGTTAGAAAGTGGAAAGACATTTAAGAGAAAAAGGACATGGTTACACCCTGAGGGGTTTGAAACCCATAAATATTTTACATCTCAGTCACTGGTCAGTCACTTTCCCCGACACACACATTGTTTCCTGCTACTTTGAGAGACAATGAACTTCACATTCATTCATCCTGATGGATATACAGATGGACTCCTGAGGTTTAAAAGATCAGAGAGAGACCAAGAACTATATATTTATCCTACTCATATGTGATGTACAAATTAATTATTAATGGGCTGGACCTGGTTGGTCCTACATGACCCACCCACCTCCACCACCTTCAGCTGATGATGACCATCTGCATTGGCAAACACTAAAAAAGTGAGAGGGAGCAAAAGGCACACAAAAGCAGGCAGTACATCATTTCCAATAAGTAGTTCACCAAAGCTGTGCCTTTTTTTTTTTTTTTTTTTTTTTTTTGGGAGGATTTGAAAGAGGGAATCTTGGGATTTAGAGTTAGGGGGCCATGTGTGCAGTCCTACACAGGAAGATGTGAAACTTCAGTAAGAGCTGAGAGCTTTGTGGGGGCAGCGCAAAAATTATTTTTAGCTTTGACTTACTTTGGATTTTGTGTGTGTGTGTTTGTGTGTGTGTGTGTGTGTGTGTGTGTGTGTGTGTGTGTGTGTGTGTGTGTGTGTGTGTGTGTGTGTGTGTGTGTGTGTGTCTTAAAGCACTCTGTAAATAAAATGTATTATGTATTATTCTTTTCATGAAATTCAGTTACCACATGGGCAGTCAGATTTCTGTTGGGTCAAAATATCAGTCGGTAGAAATTTACAAATTCAGTCAAGCTGAAAGAACATTTGATATGATCAAAGGATCTAGAACAGCTGTTAAACTGACCCTGTGGTTTTGTCAAATGTCTTAACATGTCCTGTAATGTTCTTTTGCTCTTGCATGAGAGAGATTAAAGGGAATGAATGTGTACACTGGCCATTTTTTTTCCTCTCAGCTCTCCCTGTGTGTCGGCCAACAAAGGTGACACACTCTATTCATGTGAGGACTGTGGTGGCTGAACTGGCTTCTTAGCAAATTTACTCTCCACTACATCCCACGGTTACAGCGACTCCTCACAATGGTAACCCTTTGCGACATGGCTGCTGATTTGTGGAAGTGAATGGTACATCTGTCCTGGGAAGAGCCAGGAAGTGCAGCACAAAGAGCTGGTTTTGTCACAGATAGTCCTTCACTCTGCAGCTACACCTAGAGCCTAAAGCAGCCTCCAGTGGCAGGGGAATGACACAATTGCAGCACCGGAGCTGTCAGTCAAAGCTCCAGGGAAGCAGAACCAAAGGGGGGTCTCATGTGGCCTGCAATTTTCTTAAGGCCATTAAACCCACCCTTTTAATTCCCTCTCTAACACTCACCCTATTCTGGCTGTAAAGTGGTCTTTCAGCGCTCCACTTCCCATCCAAAGCTGAAAGACAGGAATGTGAAAAGCACTTTGCAGAACAATACTGAACACATCTGCTAATTTCTCTGGCTAAAAGGGAATGTAATGGCGGACATGTTCATTCAGTCGGGGCTCTGTGAAGATTCTCAGGTCACTGGATAATGTGGTGCAAGGATATAATTGTGTACGGATTTGATTTGATTTCCATTCTTTAAGCAAAGACTCGACGCAACATCACCCCTCACACAGCTCTCATCAGAATTAGTGGTTTGTTGAAATGCCTAAACACAACATGCGTCCTCATTTCTACTGTTCTTTTCTGTTAACCAAAGTCTTTTTCTGATATTACCCAAGTAGGTCTTTTAACCACAACCAACAAAAGTTCCCTAACCCCAAGGTAGTATCAAATCACAGTCTTTTCCTAACCATGACCAAGTTATTTTTGTGCTTTTAGTTTGATCTTAATGTGAGCTAACATCAGTTGTGCTGTAGATATCCACAGCCCAGGTTTTATAGTTTAGCTTGAGACCAGCACCACAACAACACTAGGCAAAAGTATTCACAATCAGCCCATTGCATAACTTTAATCTACTTTTTGATATAGAGGAATGGTGGATTACTCACACTCTCATAGAACTGGGGTTACATTCAGGTAACTTCTGATCAGACATGGGGAAAAATAAGAGATTTCTGCTGTGCAGTGACAGTGTTTACATTCCTTCACTCACTGTGGCAGACGGCGGCGACTGTTGTTAGGGACAAAGTCTTTCTTCAACTTTCTCACATCAGAAACCTGTAAAAAGAGCACAGACGTCAACTAAGCCGACCAGTCTGAGTTCTTGCAGCCTCCATGAGGCCTCTCTGAAGTGGCTCAACTGTTAATTCTGCTTGAACCCAAACCTTCACTGCAGCAGCAGCAGCAGATCAGACCAGACATATGACTCATTTTTCTAACAGTGGTTTGCACCAGCTCAGAAACAAACTTACAAATGATGCTATACTTCTGAGGTCAGTGTCAGGTAATACCAAAATGAGTATTAGAAAAAAAAAAAAGATTGTACCTTTTCCCAGAGCTTTCAACTGGAGCTTGCCATCTTCCTCACCAGAAGAGGCTGTTCAGTTGTCACGGAGACACCTAAGTTGGCATCATGTAGCCAGAGATGCATACCTTGGTCATAACCTCCTGTGAGATGCCACTGAAAGGTGAAAGAAAAAAGGGGGACTTCAGAAAAACAGAGATTTTGGTGAAACTGCAGTTCCCACGGTGACAACTGAATTTTCAGATAATATGCAGGTTATTCTTACAGTCAGAGCATGTGCATTCACACAAGAAACCAGGCTAACAACCAGTCTTAGAAGCTAAGAGTGTATTTAACCGTCTGTAAGCTGTGCTGTATATTATGCTATGTTACTCTAAAACTCATATTAAAGCTGAGATGAAAATGGTTCCTGTATGCTTCTGAATATGCAGATCATCTGCTGTGTAAGGCCTGCCGTATATAAGCATGTAGCAAACAACATATACACCCTATATAAAAAAGAAAAGAGAAGATATGAAATATGGATGTGGAACAGAAACTGGATTTTCAGTCAATCAGCCAATCAACTGTAGGTGTATTTCTTTAATTATATTTTTCTATTGTAACTATTATCAGTCATTTTACATCGAACATCACTGAACAAAAAGAGATGTCTGACCAGGGCCCTAGGAAAATCAGAATGAGAATCAGAAAAACTTTATTGATCCCTGTAGGGACGCACAGGAGTATATAAATAAAAAACTTAAAACGAATATGAAATAGTGACAATAATAAATTCACAGTAAGTCAACAGAAGAAAATGTAAACATACAAAAAGTAACGTGCGAGGTCTCCAGCTCTCTTTAACATTAGCATACAGGAGGTCCAGGGTCCTGCGCCCTCACACATAACACTACAGTCAGGAAGTCCCTCGGATTCCTCTTCAGGGCCACTAGCTTGTCCATCTTATTGTCCAGTGAGCTAAACACCTTAAATAAAAGGAAAGGAAAGATAAAGGAGTGAATAATGTGGTTATTTAATAAAGAGTTACAGCATCACTCAATCAGCGATGAGCCTGGATCTGTGAGATGACACAGTCACTTTAACCAAAGTGGCTTCCATTTCACGCTGCATGAGTGTCCCAGGTGTTGTCTGCACATGCACATCACCGCAGCAGTGATTTGTTCAGACTAGTATCTGGTAATTGGCCACCTTTAAAAACATGGTGTGAACAGTTAGTAAAACAATCTCAGTGGATGGAGACTGTTGCCCAGTTACCATGGCACTGTACGTTCACATTTCCATTTCTCTGAGTATTTGCATGTTCCTCAATAAATTTTATCTGCTGAGGAAACTGTGTGATACATTCAAAGGCTTCGGAAATATGATGTTAATTTTGTCAGCAGGAAATGAAAAAAAAAAAAAAGTAGAACTGAGAGTGAATAAAAATTATTTCAAACCAAAACATCTCCTCAAAAGCAAAACCGTGAACCACTCCCCACTTTCCTGTCACTGATCACAGGTGTTACAGGACAGTCTCTGATTTACCATCCCCTCTCTTTGTATCACTGAGATGTGTGGCCTGGATTATCACCCTTTTCCTTCCTCTACATATGATAGATGGACAACGAGCACAGTGGCAAGCAGCTGTGGCACTTTCTACGTCCACGTCAGCTAGTTAGCTTCCACAGTAATAACTTCCATAGCTGTGAACTGATGCATGAAGGCTGCACTTCCTGCAGCATCTTCGACATGCTACGGCTAAACTGACACCTCTGCAGGAACGAGCCCACTGACAAGTTAGAATGTAACATTACATGGACACAGTGTTATTTGATTGCATTTTATTCATATGAATAACTCTGACATAGCTAACATAGCTTTCATACATAACAGCTATGGATAATGCTATTTCCAACATCAAGAATGAACTTTCAGTCTCAATGATATGAAAGAAAACCAGCAGCCACTGTCTCATCACATACCAGACTGCAGTTCATTCTCTGACATTACATTCATATAATCTACCAGATCATTTTATTTTAAACATGTTTGCAAGGAACAGTGCTCGTTACCATCCAATCATAGGTTGACACAGGCACTAATAAAAAGGCAGTCACCTGTAACACAACACAAAAAGAGGACTTTGGCGTGCATAACATATTAGCTTTCTAGCCAAAGTCTCCTTACTTACAAATGTAGGTGTGCTGCAGAAAGAGTGACCAAACAAACAGCTAGATAGCTAACTACCCAACCAGCTGTAAGATCGGTTGGTTCAGAGAATTAATGGTGTGGTCTTTATTCTTCATTACCACTACCAACAAAACAGTCCATCTTTGGTGTGTAATCAACAGTGACCACTAAAAATGTCCTCACCTGGCCTCAGCTGTCAATCGAGCTTGGACATTAAAAATTTCGGGAGTGATTTCTGACTCCTCAAAGGGACGGCGTTTGTGATTTCAGCTGTACGGAGTGCAATGAGTGCTACATCATCCAACACAGTTTTTTTTTTTACTCTGACTTCCTACTTCTAAATACTTAGTCAGAAGATGTATACATCACCAGTCACTCCATAAAGAACAAACCAATCTGTGTCACATCCAGAAAACTCTGTTAAGTTATGTTCTTGTTTTCTGTCTGTTGTCTCGTGATTTCCGCTTTTATTTTGTAATCTGTTCTCCCTTTGTGTTTCAGGTAGCTTGCCCTTCCTCTTGTGTTCCGGCTCGTCTGATTGTTTTCCCCGCCCTGATTGTTTCCACCTGTTCCCCATTACCTACTGTGTATATATTGTCCGCGTCTCCCTTGGTCCTGTGCCAGTTCGTCTTGTCATTTTGTAAGAGAACCAGCGCCTATTCCACGTCTTGCCAAGTCAGGTTTTGTATTGAGTTGTTTCTTTTCTTTGTCTGTTACCCAGTTGCTCGGCCTTTTCCTCGTAAGAGTGTTTTTTGTTTCTTAAAGATTGAAAGACTGTTTTTTTTGCCTCGTGAGAGTGAATTTTTGTTTCTTAAAGATTGAAGACTGTTTTTGCCTCGTGAGAGTGTATTTTTGTTTCTAAAAGATTGAAGACTGCTTTTGCCTCAAGTGAGTGATTTTCTGTTGGTACTTTTGACAAATAAAAAGACTCTTTATTTTGTACTTTGCCTCCTGAGTCGTGCATTTGGGTTCAGGTCCTTGTTCGGCCGTGACAGTACGAACTGGCCAGCATGAACCCAGCCGACTCTGATCACCTCACAGCGGCCGTTCGTTCCCAAAGTGTTCGCCTGAATCAGCAGGAGGATCTGATGGCCTCTCTGCATCAGGGAGTCAAGGAGCTGGCGAATAGTCAAGAAGGTTTCAAGGCAGCCATGACTACCCAGGTGAACCTCCTGGCCACTGAAGTGCAACAAGTCCTCGCTCTACTAAAGAACCCCTCCTCCTCTTCAGACACCGAAGCCAGTCCATCTTCAGCCGCTGCTGGAGTGTCGCCAGTCTCGGGCTCCCATGCCACTACTCTTCGCCTCTCTCCCCCAGAAAAGTTTTCGGGTGAGTGTGGAGAATGTCGATCCTTCATCGTCGACTGTGAAATGCACTTTGAATTCTTGCCATCAGCCTTTCCCACAGAACGATCGAAGGTGGCGTTTATGGTCTCCCATCTCACTGGGAGGGCGAAGGCATGGGCTACGGCAGAGTGGTCCCGTGGTTCATCGATCTGCCGGACCCTTGATGAATTCATAGAGGCTCTGAGGAGGGCTTTTGATCCCATTTCATCCGACAGAGACAGAGCAAGAGAACTATGTAAAATCAAACAAGGTAGGGACTCTGTTAATGATTATGCCATCCGCTTTCGGACCTTAGCCACAGACAGCGGATGGAATGCCACTGCCTTGTATGATATTTTTCTTAAAGGACTCTCGGACCAGATTCAGGACCTGTTAGTGCCTATTGATCTGCCGTCTGATCTTGACTCTTTAATATCCCTTGCTATAAGAACTGATAATCGCTTACAGGAGCGAAAAGGAAACCTAGGTGGCGCTGCAGCTACTTACTCCAGCAGGCGGAAGTCTCCACGCATCCCTTCATTGGTTCCTCGGGAAGAGGGCCCCTCTGAGGAGGGAGAGGAGCCCATGCAGCTGGGACGAACCCGATTGTCTTCAGAGGAGCGTCGTCGTCGCCTGCAGGAAGGGAGGTGCTTCTATTGTGGGAAGCAAGGGCATCTCCTTGCTGTGTGTCCAGTAAAAAGAACAGGCTCACCAGTAGAAGGGAGGATTCTGGTGAGCCGTTTCACATCCCCTGAGTTCCCTCCCCGCACCTTAACAGAGGTCAAGGTAAAGAAATCTGACACTACTGTTTCTCTTGGGGTACTCATTGACTCGGGTGCTGATGAGAGTCTCATGGACTGGGATCTTGCTGAAAAACTTAACGTGAAAACCGAACAATTATCCCAGCCATTAGAAGCCAGTGCTCTCGACGGGACCCTTATATTCAAAGTGACTCACAAGACTGAACCTATGGGGGTTATGATAGGAGACCACTATGAACTCATGTGTTTTCACTTGTTTTACTCCACCCAACATCCTGTTATCCTGGGTCTTCCTTGGTTAAAGAGACATAACCCACAAATTGACTGGTGTACTGGGAAAGTTTTGAAATGGTCTGAGGGATGTGAAAATAAGTGTGTAAAAACATATCCTAATGAGAAGCCTGTTTTTAACACTATCTCTGTTAACTGTGTCACTGACTCTGAATCTCCAGATCTTAGTTCTGTCCCCAGCTGTTACCATGATTTGGCAGAGGTATTCAGCAAGAGTAAGGCTACTTCCCTTCCCCCTCACCGACCTTTTGATTGCCCCATAGATTTGATTCCGGGAGCCCCCATTCCTAAGGGGAGATTGTATTCCATTTCTGGTCCAGAAAAACAGGCCATGAACAATTACATTGAGTCTTCATTGAAGGCTGGCCTCATCCGTCCCTCTTCATCTCCAGCTGGGGCAGGGTTCTTTTTTGTAGGGAAAAAGGATGGGTCTCTCCGGCCATGTATTGATTATGGGCCACTCAATGACATTACGGTAAAAAACCGTTACCCTCTGCCTCTCATGTCATCGGCTTTTGACCAGCTTCAACAGGCCAAAATCTTTACGAAATTAGATCTGAGGAATGCCTATCACCTAGTACGCATCAGGAAGGGCGATGAATGGAAGACGGGTTTCAACACTCCTAATGGTCATTACGAATACCTGGTTATGCCGTTTGGGTTGACAAATGCTCCCGCCGTTTTTCAAGGCATGATTAATGAGGTCCTCAGAGACTTTTTGAACCACTTTGTATTCGTGTACTTGGACGATATCTTGATCTTTTCCCCTGACACAGATTCTCATGTGGGCCATGTACGTCAGGTTCTCCAGCGGTTGCTGGAGAACCAGTTGTATGTTAAAGTTGAAAAGAGTGAGTTCCATGCCAATACTGTATCTTTCCTTGGCTTCATTGTAGCCCCTGGAAAGATTCAGATGGATCCGGCTAAAGTTAGCGCTGTGGCTAAGTGGCCTACACCTGATAGCCGCAAAAAGGTTCAGCAATTCTTAGGATTTGCTAACTTTTACAGGCGGTTCATCAGAAACTTCAGCGCCATAGCTGCTCCTCTTCATGCACTCACCTCTCCGCAGACTCCTTTTCTATGGTCTTCCCAAGCTGAGGAGGCCTTCCGGCGGCTCAAAGAACGGTTTACTACCGCCCCCATCCTCACGGTGCCTGATCCCAGCCGGCAGTTCGTGGTGGAGGTGGATGCCTCCAATGACGGAGTTGGAGCTATCCTCTCTCAACGCTCAGCAAAGGACAACAAGCTTCACCCCTGTGCCTTCCTGTCGCGAAAGCTTTCTCCTGCGGAGAGGAATTATGACATTGGTAACCGTGAGTTGTTGGCTGTAAAAATAGCTCTGGAAGAATGGAGACATTGGCTGGAGGGTGCGCAGCATCCTTTTGTAGTATGGACAGATCATAAAAATCTGGAATACATCCGCAAAGCGAAAAGGCTTAACTCTCGTCAGGCCAGATGGACATTGTTTTTTAACCGTTTTAACTTTGTGCTATCTTACAGGCCGGGGTCCCAGAACACCAAGCCCGACGCATTGTCCCGTCTGTTTGACCCCGAGCCCACTGCCAAGGATCCCGAGCCCATCCTACCACTTAACCGTGTGGTAGGAGCGGTGACATGGCAAATAGAATCTCAGGTGAAGCATGCTAATGGTGTGAACCCGACACCTACGGGGTGCCCAGAGAATCGCTTGTTTGTCCCTGTTGCTATGCGTCCACAGGTGATTCATTGGGCTCACACCTCGCTGCTCACCTGCCACCCTGGAGTCAAAAGAACCATGCATGTGATTCTCAGAGATTCTGGTGGCCTTCCATGGAGCGAGAGGTGCGGGAATATGTGGAGGCATGCTCCATCTGTGCCAGCAACAAGACCTCTTCTAGGGCGCAGATGGGGTTGCTACAGCCCCTCCCTGTTCCTACTCGTCCGTGGGCTGAGATCTCTCTGGACTTCGTCACGGGGCTCCCGGTCTCCGAAGGAAACACCACTGTACTCACGGTGGTAGACAGGTTTTCTAAAATGACTCATTTCATTGCTTTGCCCAAACTGCCATCAGCCAAAGAAACAGCTGAAATTATGATGACTCATGTGTTTCGTATTCATGGTTTTCCAAAGGATATTGTTTCTGACCGGGGGCCCCAGTTTGTCTCTAGATTCTGGAAAGAATTCTGCAGACTCATCGGAGCCACAGTCAGTCTCTCCTCTGGGTACCACCCGGAATCTAATGGCCAGACTGAGCGTCTCAACCAGGAGTTGGAGACCTGCCTCCGATGTCTGGTGGCACAGAATCCGGCTTCTTGGAGCAAGAACCTGGTGTGGGTAGAATTCGCCCACAACTCGCTCCCAACGTCAGCCACGGGTATGTCTCCCTTTCAATGTGTGTTCGGCTACCAGCCTCCTCTTTTCTCTGAAACAGAAAAGGAGATCACTGTCCCATCAGCCCACGCCATGGTACGGCGTTGCCACCGTATCTGGGCAGCCGCTCGCAAGATCCTCATACGCAGTGCGGATCGCATGAAGAAGGCTGCAGATCGGAGGCGCCGACCAGCTCCAGAGTACCACCCTGGCCAGAAGGTATGGCTTTCTACACGGGACTTACCGCTCCATGTTGACTCCAAAAAGCTGGCTCCTCGGTTCGTGGGTCCATTCCCAGTGTCCAAAGTTATTGGTCCTGCCTCTGTTCGGCTGCGGCTGCCCCGGTCGCTGAGGGTCCACCCCACCTTCCACGTCAGCCGGGTGAAACCAGCAAAGGAGAGCCCCATGGTTCCTGCAGCCAAACCCCCCCCCACCCCCCCGAATGATTAATGGCGGTCCGGTTTATTCCGTTAAGTCTCTTCTGGCTGTTCGCAACAAGGGTAGAGGCAGGCAATTCCTGGTCGACTGGGAGGGCTACGGTCCAGAGGAACGATCCTGGGTCCCTGCAAGCTTTGTCATGGACCCTGACCTCATCTCAGACTTTTACAATCGTCACCCACTGATTCCTGGTCCGTCAGGAGCCGTCCCTAAAGGGGGGGGTACTGTCACATCCAGAAAACTCTGTTAAGTTATGTTCTTGTTTTCTGTCTGTTGTCTCGTGATTTCCGCTTTTATTTTGTAATCTGTTCTCCCTTTGTGTTTCAGGTAGCTTGCCCTTCCTCTTGTGTTCCGGCTCGTCTGATTGTTTTCCCCGCCCTGATTGTTTCCACCTGTTCCCCATTACCTACTGTGTATATATTGTCCGCGTCTCCCTTGGTCCTGTGCCAGTTCGTCTTGTCATTTTGTAAGAGAACCAGCGCCTATTCC
The DNA here is from genome assembly GCF_017976425.1 of Toxotes jaculatrix. Lineage (NCBI taxonomy): Eukaryota > Metazoa > Chordata > Actinopteri > Toxotidae > Toxotes > Toxotes jaculatrix. The sequence continues at coordinate 21,119,568 of NC_054406.1, forward strand.
ACGTCTTGCCAAGTCAGGTTTTGTATTGAGTTGTTTCTTTTCTTTGTCTGTTACCCAGTTGCTCGGCCTTTTCCTCGTAAGAGTGTTTTTTGTTTCTTAAAGATTGAAAGACTGTTTTTTTTGCCTCGTGAGAGTGAATTTTTGTTTCTTAAAGATTGAAGACTGTTTTTGCCTCGTGAGAGTGTATTTTTGTTTCTAAAAGATTGAAGACTGCTTTTGCCTCAAGTGAGTGATTTTCTGTTGGTACTTTTGACAAATAAAAAGACTCTTTATTTTGTACTTTGCCTCCTGAGTCGTGCATTTGGGTTCAGGTCCTTGTTCGGCCGTGACAATCTGGTGCTCTGCTCATACCAACATGCAGGTAATGTAGATGGAATAAATAACTTGTTAAACCCCTGAAATGCAGCTTACCTTTTTATTCCCCTCCCTCCCTCTCCACATAAGTGTGCCCTTCTCAATTTCCAGCTTCAGTGAGAATGAAGAAAGATAGGGGGAGAAAATTGGAAGTTTGGTTTAAAATGCAGGCAGCCCTGGCTTTCTGCTTGACGGCCTGTGACATCTCCCTGCACCACACTTTGCATGGCAGAAAAGGAGCTTGTAATAGAATTTCCCCCACCGAGGAGGTTAATTACATTCTTTCTCTTCCCTCCTCCTCACCTTGCCGCAAAATAAAATAAAAAAGAAATGCACCACATCGCCTGGAAGTTTCTGTGACAGCCGCAAATCCCTGTCGCCATCTTACCTCTAAGATTTAATTCCAGGTTAATGTCTGCCATCGTGTTGCATTATAGCAAAACCCTCAGGGGAACTTGAGGGGCCTTCAGCCAAAATGACTGACATGACAGCTTATGGCAAAGAGGAGAGAAGCGGAGGGAAAACAGGCTGTCTGTCACTGTTCCATGAAAGGAGGTCATCATCCGACTTGACTGAAGGGTTTTGAAAATGCTGAGGCTGGAATTTATCACAAAGCGCTCATCAAAGGATGGATGGCAATGGATAGATCACAGCACGGCAGACAAAACACCACAAAGAAATGGTTGTTTTACTGAGGCTCTTATGACTCTGTGGATGTGGGTTTGGTCACATGTCAGGACATATCCACATTAGTAGATAAGGAGGAATTTGCTAGAAAGCTAACGTGGCATGTGTGGCAATGTCCATGGCTCTTTTTGCATGGTGTGTCACAGCTGACTATTAATACCACCATCAGCCTGAACACTAGCTTGTAGGTAAAATGTAGCTTTTATCCACAGAGAACTCCTTGGCCCAGCTACTCTTCAGTATTTGAGGCCTGTGAAGCCAAAAAATTCATCCTCTGGGGAGCATGAATGTTCTTCGCAAACTTCATAGTAGTCTGTCCACTACAGTATAATAGAATCTGTACAATGTACAACATCCTCTATCCTCAGAGCAAACAAGTAAAGACTGCTCAAAGAAGAAATGGTTGTAGTTAATTGTGGGAACTAGTATATATGGTCCACGTGTTGGACATTTGCCAGAGCTTACAGCTCCACTAAAGCTGAACAAACTTGACAGCTTGACCTTATTTTGGAAAGACAGACATACAGCACAGAGGTAGCAGCAACAGGATTACAGCATTATAAATCATCCACTTGGGATCATGAATATTCAGGACAGATTTCGTGGCATGTGTCCAGGAGCTTCTAAGATAAGACAAGGGTGTCTCTGGGTGTATATACTCTATGAAACTATGATTCCTGGACATGAATAATGCACCCACTGTGAGGCTAAGAAAGCCAAAGTGTTTGCCACTGGGAGAACTGGAGTGAATGGCAGCACTACATGGGTCAAGATGTTACCAAAAACTATAAATATCCATATAACATACTAGGGGAGGTGGGTCACATGCCCTTGAATTATCAAAACATATACCTGAAAATCTGTCTCTATCTGCTGCATTACTACCAAATAAACATTTTAAAGACAGACAGCAAAATGTTTTTCCATGAATTTAATTTTTTACGTTTAACCCTCAAATAGTTTTTATTTTTCCAGCTTTGAGCAGCTCCTCTGTTTCCTTTTTTACCATAAAGTTGCATTGGGTAAATCAACAGCACACTGAAAACACACCTTCAACAACCCTACACGACACTGCAGTCAGTCAGAATGGGAAGTTTGTTGAAACACATGGACCATGTAAGGTAGGCTACTTCCAAGTGCATGTACCATTCATTTCTTTAGCTGTAATACTGTGCAAGGCTTTGTGTAATCCACTGCAGACAATCATGGTTGGACTCTTTGAATTCAGCGTACGACAATGACAAGATTACATTTTCTATTGAAATATTCAGCAGCTGAGCTCAGATGTAATCCCATGATTAATCAACCCTCTCTGACAGCTTACATTGATCTTTAAAGAATAAAAGACAAAGTGCATTTTTTTAAGGGATGAAGAGAAACAATAACAAATTAAGTTTGTGTTTTCAAGGTTGAGGGGGTGAGGAAGTTATATTCTCTCCAAGTCCACAGAGCTATTTATTATTTTGTTGATGTAGGTTCATTGTAGATAAAGCTTCCTGAGGAAAAAAAAAAAAAATGCAAAGAAGAAAAGTCCTGGGTTTATGTTTGCTAAGCTTAATTATATTTCTAAATGCTTCAGTGAGGTTTTCAAGAGTAGCTATCTGTAATGTGTAATATTTCATATTTATGAAGCATCTGCATAATAAAGATAAGGTATTCAATTAACTGAGCCATAAAAACTCCATGTTATTAAATATTAATCATTCCACTTATTGCTTTGATTTCTAACTACTTAATTACAAACACACTGCTCTGCCTTGGCTCTGCGAGTTGGGAATTTCGTCGTCTTTTAGCAGACTATAAAGTGTTTAGCAAAGCACTTCACACACAGCCATAAAAGCGTGTGTGAGCAAAGTGAGGGGCCACCCAGTGCCACACACACACACACACACACACACCACCCACTGCCTCAGCATGACATGCAGCTGGCTATGACACTCATTCTGTAATGCAACCAGCTACCGCCCCTTAAAGAAATAGTTCAGCATGATGGGAAATAGGTTTATTTGGTATCATTGGAAGGCTGAGATGTTCAGAGGTGTGTTATGTACAGAGAGGGTTAGCTTAGCTTAGTCTGAAGACTGGAAGCAGGAGGGAACAGCTAGCCTGGTTCTGTCCAGATTTCAGATTAACCAAATATTAGGTCATATACAAGCAACAGCCTGTGATCCTGGGGGATTGTTTAGATATAATACATATAAAGTTAATTTCCCTATGTCTGTATTTTCCTTAAACTGGGAGTGTGTGTGTGTGCCCCTGGGTACGTGTGTGTGTTAAGAAAGTGAAGGTCAAACACCCTCCAGATGCAGTGACAGGTCAGAGTAAAAGCCTCATAACATTTCAGCTGCTTTGCTGTTGATCAAACTCATTAAAATATATAGATGAATATTGATTAAATGTAAATTCATCAACACGGCCCAATCAAAATCACCTTTCAGTTCTGACCTTTCAGTTGTGACCTAATCATCATTGTTGCCGTTCTCTGGGGGGGGGGACATGGATTGTGTCTCATCTGTTTCACAGGCTGCCTCATTGATAAATTCCATTGACAAATAAAAGGCGAGCCTTGAAAATTGCTGTTTTCCCCTCTGCTCAAGTGTCAATCACGCACACACACACACACACAATCTGTGAACTGAAGAAGCACCATCTCAGCCGTGTGTATATGTGTGTGTGTTTGAAGCTACAATACACAAAAAAAAAAAAAGGTCAGGCAGACTGGGGCAGGAATCGGCTCTTTAGCCTGCCAGCCATGGAGGTTGAGGACCAAGTTCCCCACAGCTCTGCAGCATGAAATCCGGGGCTGTAGAGGGGGGATTTGGCTTCTTGGTCTAAAGCCAAGCAGGGAATTGCATGACTGGCCATCACTGGCAGCTACACCCAAACCCAGCGACGCTTCCCCTCTTATCTACCCCTCACCATCATGCTGCTGCAGCTCCTACCTCGTGGTGCATAAGCAATATTTCCACCAGCGTCCTCACCAAACCCTCCCTAGAGATTTATCTGGCTGTTGAAGTAGAAAATGAATATTTTACAGTTCACTTGCCTGATCAATTACCTACAAGCTGTTGCTGTATTTTGTGGCTGGTCGGAGAGAGCGCTTGTAGGTAGTGATAGAAAGGTCCATAGGGACCCTTCTCCTCTTCCACAACAACAGCAAAATAAAAAAAAATAATTAAAAAAAAAAAAGAGCAGAGGAGTTGTGAATGAGACGGTCTCTGGTGAGCCACTCCATTTTGTATGCACAGCTCCAGGATTGTTGCAAAACAAATTAAAGCTTTTAGGCGATAATTAGCGCGAGCTAATTTCTAGAGGTTATAGACACACTGGGCTGATTAGAAGTTGCCAAATGCTCCTTGATTCAAGGCCAATTTAAATATTTACTAAATAAATATATATTGTCATCAGTGTTCACTGATTAACATCTATCTGCGTGTAGTGTCTTCATGGAGTTTCTCTCTGATAATAACTGTGACTAAGTGCTTGATGGTGACTGTGCTGTTCATGTGTTCATGTCTTCCTCTGAATAGAACAAAACAAAATCAGCCTTATGTCTCATCACAGTGGGACATAAACACGTGTGTTAAACACGTGGTCTGGACAGCCAGGAGGGACTGGGTTTCAGTCCCACTCCCAGTCTGTGTGTACCCTAGGGTTTAGGGGCCCTAAAGCTGGAGACTCTGGTCAGAAGTGACTGCTGTTTACATTTGTCTTTGAAAAGTCCAGAAGCTCACTGAAAGGTAGGAATGTCCTTGAGTGTATCCTTCAGGTCTAACAAACATGCTAGATGCAGCATTTCCTCCTCATAACAAATTTGCGAAGCCAATTTTTAGGTTTACGTCCATGGCTGAATTCACATGTCTGGATGTCATTGCACTTGAAGACTTGAGGACTTAACGGGACTTAAGTTCCCAGGAAGTCTGTGAGTGCTGTGGGCTGCAAGGGGCCTTTCTGCTGACTTCCAGAGAGTCTGTGTGGGGGTGCAGACTTCACCAGCAGCATGGATGTGACCATGTAAAAAACTAATAGTATTAATTATAATGTCAATAATAATAATAAGCTGTTGTAGACGTTGACAGGATACTGTGTTTAGCAGCGGAGCATGTTTGTTATGGCCACTATGTAATGCAACAGACCTGCACATATCAGATGTAAGATGCCAGTATGACAACCGTTCAGAAAAACGCTTGATAATGAGCTACAGGGTCAGAAATTCCAATGAATCACCATGGAAACACTATTGAGGTCCAGCCTCATTTCATCCCTTCGTGGTCCAGCACTCACGCAGACTTCATCTGATGATGGTGGACACATCACTGTACTTACAAAAAAAAGGTTCCCGCGTCCAGAGGATGGATGTTTGGAGTTGACTTGCTAGCCGTCTTCTTCTCTGCCTTCCTGTCTCTTGGTGCATCACAGCCACCTGCAGGTCAGTGGAATAATGTGAAACCATTGGCAGCACTGTGGGTCGTGTGCTAGTTCAAGCTGCAGTGCTCAGATTTTTTTTTTCAACTGCAGCTTGTGATTTCAATATTTTACTGTATTTATGAGGTTATTTACATTTACACTATGACACAGCAGAGAAAGAGAAAACATCAGTGTAAAATCAATATTAATATTAAGCCATATGAAATTATCTCTGGTTATGACAGAAGGAGAAACAAGGAAGCAACGGTATCCAAATCCAAAACAATCTACACTTTAAATGATCCAAACCTCTCTCAAAATCCTCTTGAATGCTCCATATTAACACCACCACATGAATATAAAGTACTATATACACAATAATAGCACCAGACACCTTTTAGCAGCATTGTGCAGTTCTGCAGCCCAAACCTGACAAGAGACCTGAACCCGTATGTTAATTTCATCTACTGCTAACGATTATCTTAACAGGCTAATGTCTCTTTTGTTCTACTCAGTGGGCATCACATGTTTATTTACATCCCTGTCTTGTGTTTAAAAGCCACTGGTTTGTTTCAAGTGAAACTTGCTGTTAGGAGCCCCCTTCATCCGAATTCAGATTCTCTGTCTGTGGACTGGACTGGTTGCCTGTTCAGCCTGTCTCAGTGCATTCTGGGTGAGACTGCCGGTGCCCACCACACTCAGAAATCAGGTTATGAAAATATCCACGTGTTTATTTTAAAATTCTGCATGAAACCACATCTGTTAATGTAGAAATGCTGCCAGTTGTTCTGGCATATTCTTTTTGCTGCAGTACGAACTGAACTTTGTGAGAGTGAATCCAGCCACGGTTCCTTATAGAACAGATTGCTTTGACCTCTTTAGAAGAAGGACTTGGACAACTGTGTGATTTTTACCTCATGTCTGCATGCTGCTGATTTTCCTTTGAAGTTGAATTAGTGAAGTGTCTGATTCTGTCTCAATCAAACACATCTATTGTCCTGCAATCAATGCCCTGATTGCAGGAGAGACAGAAAATTTGCTTGGTAGTTTTAATAATGGAGCAGTATTCATCAGGGGACATTCAGACATGGAAGTTGGCAAACCCTGCAATCCCTCTGCAGTGCAATCTCATGCTTATCACAACTAGAACATAGTGAAATATGTGGACTGTGGGCATCAGTGTGTGGTTTTATTTGGCAAACAATACAAATAGAGGAAATAAGCAACTTAAAGAGGTTTGTTGGTGAGAGGTCTGACCTTGATTGAACAAAATCATCCAAATGCCTCCATCCACCAAGCTGGAGCCTTTTCATTTTTTTCTGACAGAATTTTTAGCTTTTCACAAAGAACGGTACGAGCATATGTTTATGCAAATGATTAACTGCGTCACAAAATAAATAAATAGAAAAGTGAACAAACTGAAGAAAAAAGAAAAGAAGGAATAGGGGGAAATGTCTTTGCCATCTAACTCATCTGCTCCATATACACAAGGAATTGTGGCTGCATTGAAAATCCAATTTTATTATTATTTTTATTTAGCTTTACATGAGCAATCAATGTCAGTCTCTCAATAATATATATATAATACATGGAATTATTATAGAGAATTTAACCAAATCAGCTGCTGTCTTTGAGTGTGAAAAGAGGCCACCTACTGTTTAATACACAGGCCATGTGGGGTTTCCACCTGAAAATAAGAATTTTCTTATTTCCCGTCAAGACAGAAAAATGGACCTTCATTTGATATCCTGACAAATTAGGGGAACTAACACCCACACAATTAGCAGTGGATGTAAGATGTAAGGTCGAGTTCACCATCTGCCACCATGCGTCCAAACTCTCACAGGATGTAATGACAGAGGGTGAACCCAAGGTTCTCTCTGTTTATGTGGTTGTGTGTGATTGCAAATCTATTTCCAAGAAAACTTTGCCAAGCAGAATGAGAGATGTGACAAATTTCAATAGTCCACACGCTTCATTCAAAATGCAAGACATACAAGATTGTGATGGAAGTCATTGAATAAAAGCTGCTGGAACGTGTCTTCTGAGAATAATTAAAGTCTGCACAAGAACACGAGAACTGAACCATCATATACTGAGTCTTATGTGCAAAACAGGACTTGCTCATGACTCCATATGGTTTACATGGCAGTATGTAATAAAATGAACCAGGTAAGTATCTGTATAATTCAGGTTTTGGAAAGACAAAAGACAATGACTTGACTGGGACTATTCTGCAAAAACCCACAGTGCATTTGTTTTTTTTTAACATTCAAACCCAATGTTTTTGAGTCAAATTCTTCTCTTCTCTTCCACCATCCCATCCAGCTTCCAACATTAAATCAAGCGTGAGCTGCAGAATCATCCAGTATGACAATCATAGCTGAAGTTTTGAGCTCCTTAGTCTAAAACCCCAGCAGTGCCCCCTGGAGGCTGCAGCGTTATACTGGATGGAACACACCAGTGATGTTGCTATTCTGATAGTGTTACCATTAGTGAGGCTGAAAATGTACAGTTTGTTCTCAGGGTGGTGCTAAATACAAGGCCACAGGGTCAGGGTGTATTTTTAGACTGTGAGACAACAAATGCTGACTTTTTCTCTGTGGGTGGTGCATGAGGCCAATGGTTCATCCTCTTGGGAGCAGAATGTGCTCAATGAGAGGATTAGTCAACAAGATGGAGTAAAAAAAGAAAAGAAAAGAATTAAGGAAGAACTGAAAAGTATTTCAGAATAAAAGCATAAGAAAATAAACCAAAGAATAAAGACTATAGATGGATGATAAGTTTCACCTTCATGAAATTAGGCGGTGATTCAGAAGACTGGAACCAAGCTATGACAAGACTGCACTGACATCTTATGATGTAAACAACATAACCAGAATTACACAACAAGGTATCTCCTGTGTATGCACAACGTCTAAGAGGCATGTGTGCATATTGTTTGTGTATATATGGTCTGATTTTGTACAGACTGCCTGATTGTTGCACTTTAGAGGGAGGTACCAAAATACAGTTCATCCTCTGTGGACTACAAATACCTACAGCAAATTTCAAGGTCATCCAACCATTATTTTCCAAGATTGTTGATAGTGTTGATCAAGGAAAACACTTGTCCTGGTAGTGGGGGGGATAAAGGAAAGGGAAGGGGGTCAAAATAAGTCGGAGTCGTGGACGAACTGTCTTTGGACCTGGTGCCACTGGGACAAAAAGTTTAGCGAAATGCATTTAGCAAAAACTAGGGCATGAACCCAGATTCATAAATGATTCACTGGGGCTGGAAGTGATTATTTCTGGCCTGGATAGTGTAAATGAAATCTGACTTTATTTTTGCTTCTGTTTATCAGGAGGGAGATGATAAGATAATCCGGATTGTGAAAATTGCTGGATTACACAGAAAGTCATCACAATGAGAGTGATTGAGACTTTGCAAAGCGCAAAGCGCCTCTCTCTGTCTGACAAGAAGTTGATGCAAGTACAGATCATCACGTCAGATACGGCAAAAAGTAATTTAGACTTTTTGAATTTTAACAGTTATTCCACGCTAAGAGCTGGAACAATGGTTTCTGTAATCCTCACCCTTCCGTCATTCAACATGCAAGGCATACATGATTGAAAAGATTATGGTGCAAGTTATTTGATGAAAACTGCTGTCATGTGTCTGCTGGAGAATAACCACATCACTTCGCTCATGTGCAGGACATGGACACTCTTTAACTAGAATTCTGAACCTTGAATTATGAACAGAAATCATCTCCGTTATCGCCGCTGCTTTTATCTGTCCAAACCAACAGAATCCATTCCATCTCAAGCTCATCAACTCATTTGTGAAATGCTGGAAATTAATTTCAGTCCAGTCTTGCTGACAGTGATAGAGCACATTCACTAATTATATTGTTACCATAGTGACAGTGTAGGACAAAGCATGGTGCCACAGCTTTAATTTCTAATGAACTATTTTTCCTTTTCAATAATATCTTTTATATCTGATTCATTTAGCATGTAAGTATTGCATTCGATGTGGTTCTGTGCACTGCAGTGGTCTCGCAAAGAAGCTGAAGCCTGCACATTTTAAAATATCAACAAGAATGAGAAATGAAATAAAGTGCACAGCAAGAAAGCAGAGTTTTTATGACACAGGCCTGATTTAGTTCAATTAACAGAAAGTATTCAAACCGTTCACTTTGTGACACTTTCTTGTGTTGAAGATTTCATTTTAAATGGATAAAATCGCCACTCGTACTCATCAAACTACAGTCAATAATCCTTTTTTTTTTTAAAATCAGGGCATACTTCCAAAAGGATTCAGACCCTTTGCTGTGGAGCTCCAAATGTGTCTAGAACTTGATTGGATTCCACCAGTGGCAAACTGAACTGATTCAAATAGTGATGAGGCACACCAGGTAAGGGTGTCAAACCCTTTCCAAAGCTTGGAAAAAAAGAAGTTTGGAAAAATCAGGACTAGACCCAGCCTGGACACCCATGTGGGGTCCAAATGGGCTGCAGCTGCACTGATGTGGAAGGCCACTTACAGTTTTGTCCTCGTTTTCTATGTAGGCCCCACGTGGGTTAGCCCAGATGGGTTGATGATGGGCCCTTGAGGGGGCTCCATACAGGGCCCATATGGGCTGCTTTCTCTCATTTGGGGCCTACAGGTATCTGCCTACATGGGTTGATGATGAGATCCAGCTAAGTCTTATCTAGTGCTCTTATGGGCCCCAGGAGGCATTTAAATGGGCAACCATATTTATCTGCTTAAATTACCTTATTTTACAGGCAAGCCTTAAACACAATGGTACATTTAACCTACTAAACTACCAAAAGGTTGTTTAAAAGTTCACTAAAATATACAATGTATTTCTTGAAGAAAGTCCAGTGGTAGAATTTTATATCAATATAATTATATCTATCTATATATATATCTATATATATATATTATATCAGTGTTCTGCTCATTCATTCTTTCTTATGTGGGTAAGAAATAAGTGTTTGATCAGATGCATTATTTGCACATGATACAGGAGTTGGCTTAATATCTGGTTTTTCTTTGGCTCCATCAGTAACAAATCTGTTGTCAAATCTTCATTTCGGGATTCCCATTTTTTTTTCTGCCATTTTCACCAGTAAATGGTGACAAACATCACAACTAATTAACATTATTTCCTTGAGAAACCTGCCAACATGCCAAAGAAACTAGTCTGTCACATTAAAGTGCTGCGTGCGCTCAGCCAAAAACCACTTGTGAGGAAAGACGCTTCGCTCTGTAACACTGTTGTTCTGTCGCATTGAATTGTTTGCTCTAGCAGCTCCAACGACTCCAACAGAGTGGGGAGTCTTCGCCAGTTATAACGCTCACGTTACATCATGTCAGTCCCAACTCTCAGTCATACATCTGTACTTTAAACGTGTCAGCAGTTTTAATAAAAGGGAACTTTTGTAGCAGACATTTGTAGCAAAGAATAACACAAAAAAAATAACACAAAACCTAGATCTTTATTACCGAGAGGCCGATTTCTAGTTCTGTTTCTTGCAGAGTGTAATTGGTTTCCTATTGAAATGGACACCTAACAGTGCCTAATAAAGGCTGAGGGATCTCTCAGTATCTGCAGAACATCCTCGTGAACTCCACGCTCACGCTGACATTTAACGCTCAGTTATACGTCCGTGTTGTGACATGCTGCAGCTGGAGGCTCCCTGAAGTCGCTAAAATGAGGTGGAAAATTACCTCATACCTGGTCTCACTCTGACCAGCATCAGATGAGAGCGCTTGGTGAGAACCTCAGTGATTATGGAGGAAAGGTTAATTATTTTTTTTTACATTCTGTTTGTCAAGTGCCTTTACTATTTTACAGTCGCTATAAAGTTATTTCAACAAATTTATATACAATATAAACTCAGCGAGCACTTTATCAGGAATACCATGATAACAGTGGGTAGTTTTTTCTTTGTGACATGGAGCATTATCCTGCTGGAAGTAGCCATTAGAAGATGGTGAACTGTGGCTATAAAGGGATGAACATGGTCAGCAGCAATACTGAGACAGACTGAGACATTCAGACCATGACTGATCAGCCAACACACTGGCTAAGCACAGATCAACTGCAACAGCCTGGGATCAGGTTTGGCGAAACGATACAGTAAACATCAGCTCACCTCTGCCCACCCTGACAGCAGCAACCCCACCACTCCCTCACTTGTTTTGCTAGATAACTGTTAGCCAGCAAACGGCAGGTACTTCCGAGATCATGCATTGCACTGCTGCCACATGATTGACCAATTGGGCAATTGTGTAAATAAGCAGGTGTACAGGTGTTCCTAATAAAGCGCCCAGCTCACGTTGCCTTCAACAGGAGCATGAAAAACTGACTCTTCAAACTGAGAAAATGCAAATTTACGGTTTGTCAGTGACACAGTTGTCAGTTCAGTTTATGAAACAATGGTTAGTCACAGGCCTCTTGAAGAATGTGTATGTTTCCTTATCAAACTGTAGAGAGACGAATGGCTTCCTGGAACAGTAGGAAAAAAACAAACTGTGTCTAAAAACAGTGCTTGCTCCATCCAAGGTGACATCCTGAGACTAATCTGAAAGACCACATTAAACAGTGCCCCAAATATTAATACACACCATCGCAAACCTTTAACATACTGCGACTAATTAATACCACACCCAGCATCCCAAAGAAGACAGATCATTGCATCTGGTCTTAATACTTGGCCCATTACATTTTACACAACCTGTAAACTGCCCTTCAAAATTTGGGGCTTTTTTGGCTTTTGTCTTTTTCTTTTTTAAGACCAAATGATTGGTCTTAAAAATTAATAGGCACAGCCTCATGAATTTATTGGTAAAAGTAATACCTTTTAATGAGTTATGAGGGTTTTTTTTTTTATGTGTGCACCAAGTACACTGTACTACATGACTCTGACCCCTTTTAAAGAAAGGTCAAACCACAAACTAAAGGGTAAATGTGCTGCTGCTCTTTATTAGCTATTAGATCTGTTTATTTGGTGGTTAAGTGTTTGTGCCTGCCGCTGGCTCTGTGCAGGATAAATATTAATCAACTGCTCGTGCCTCCCAGTGAAACATGCTGATGATAGAGGGGATATCCAAACAGAAATTGAAATGGTGGAAGTGGGAGTGGGGACTACTACTAGTACTACTGAGGAAGCCCTCCTTGGACAGATTTTTTTAGAGGGGGGGGGGTGTGGGCTGATAAACAGAGCAGCCCAGGGCATGATGGGAAAGAGAAATAAAAAAAAAAAAAGAAAAAAAAGAAAAGCTTTGTAATAGCAGAGCATATCCCCCTGTCCTCAAGTGCAGCTTACCATATTTGAATCTCAGCTGCATGTGCTTTGAAGATTCAAGGATTTCGGTGGGTCTGGACATGTAGCAGGGATTTCTGTTCCTTTATTAACAAACACTCTAGTATGCGCGTGTTTACCTGCTCTGTGAATGTACCGTATATGCACACACTGTGATAAGTACAGCTTGAATGATGAGTCAGTATTTAAATTTGCTTTGCTCAATAATCTTTCACCTTTTGTTTTTTACTGTATATAGTCACACAGCATGTACACTTGAGGATAATTGGACTGCTGTGTTTGTTTATTTGCCCTATCTATGTGGAATATAATGACAGCAGAGATTTAGCTATTGAGTAATTAGAATGATTAAGCAGCGAAAGACTCATCTTGTGCCATTACAATGACAAATCTCTAAACTTAAGGAAAGCTAAATTTAAAGTACCTTCATGAAGAGGGCAAAAAAAAAAAAAAAAAAAAAATCAAAGCAGTAAAATGTGGAATGTTACCACCATGCAGAAAATGTGCACATTTTATGTGCGCAAGTTAATTATGCCACTTCAGAGGAGCTTGTGAAAGGATAAGGAAAGCTGCATAAATTTAGCTGTAATCCAGGCAGGCAGAACTCATTTGCAGGGATGGTCTTATCTGGGCACTGCAGCTTTCTCACAAAATTAACCTTGGATATTTGGGCCCAATTCAGCCAGCGTTTGATTCTCTCTCTCTCTCTCTCTCTCTCTCTCTCTCTCTCTCTCTCTCTCTCCCTCTCCCCCCTTCACTCACACACATTGTCTGCATACAACCCCTCCCCCATATGCCTCTACACCCCTCCTCCACTTCATGTTCCCTGTTTGTTCTATATCTGTCAGTGTGTTACAATGTGCCCGTCGAAAGTTTATCATTGCAGGTTGTGATGAAATAAATACACTTGAGAAACCGATTAGATAGATAGATAGATAGATAGATAGATAGATAGATAGATAGATAGATAGATAGATAGATAGACTTAAGCTTGTGTCACTTTGCATGTTTCATAAAGTAAATGCATATTTAGAGTTCTCAAAAGTTTCAAATTTGAGTGTTCTGAATTATTTGATATTCAGAAAAACTTATTTTGATTATGTACCATTTGACGAGCACCATTCATACTCAAAATGCAGTTCAAAGGGATTTACATTTAGAATAATGACTGGAAATAAAGGGAAATCATCAATCTTGTGTAAAGTGAAAATCTGTTAATCCTGTGTTTTCAGCTTGTTGCGAGGCCCTCAAGTGGTCAAAAAAAAGAAAGAAACAAACAAAAACGTCCATATCCTTTATGGTTAAGAGTTCAAACTTTAAATGCAGAGACTCGTGAAAGTAGAAATCCTTTTTGTGTCTTTGTTTTTCCTTTTCAGCGATTTGTGAATCATTACTTATGTCCTCTCTCTGACAGAAACAGTTTCAGGTGACAAATCATAAGAAAAACCTATTCAGTGGAGAAACATAACAAATGCAGATTCTTCCACAGAGTTTCACTGAATGGTAAACTTAAGCAATGAACACCCCGTCATGCTCTGTGGCATGAAGAAAGATGCTGAGCAGGTCCAGTCGATTCTGATTTTGTATCAAGTGGGAAAGAGGAAAAGATGAAAGTGACTTTAAAGGAAGGTTCATTGTTGGGGCACAGATGGAGGAGCTTCAGTCACAGAGGCTGTTCAACTGGACAGTGTCTGAACAGGAGCAGGGACCAAAGCGATGTCGGCATTTAGATCTATGGAAAATCACATACTGTAGCCTTCACAATCACCAGATCTCAACCCAGTCGAACACCAGTGAGAGGTTTTGGAGCGATGTGTTAGACAGTTCTCTCCACCACCGTCATCCAAACACCAAGTGAGGGAATATATTTTTGAAGAACAGTGTTCATCCCTCCAGCAGAGTCCAGAGACTTGGAGAATCCATGCCAAGGAGCATTGAAGCTGTTCTGGCAGCACATGGGGCCCTGACACCTTACTAAGACACTTTGTGTTGGTCTTTCCTTTAATTTGTCACCTGTCTGCATTTTCCTTGATCTTTCTAACAGTCTTTTCATACAGTGCTGTGCTGTACGGCGTCAACTGTATTTAGTGCCAAAGTGACAGCAATCATAAAGTATAATAGGCCATGAATAAGTCATAAGCTCACATGATGCAATAAATCTTGTCAGCATCTGGGCATGTATCCAGCGAACTTATATTAGTTGCCTTTATCACTGTAATTGAGTTCTGCAAGAGAGAGACACTTTCAAGACATTCAAAATTATTGAATTGTCATTTGTCTTGCTGCAGAAGTGTTTTTCCTCTGATGCTGACAAGGTAATCTTCCACTAGGTGCTCTGAAAGCAAGTGGAGCAGCCGGAAAAGCTTTTTTCCCCAACTCTGATGCTACCCATAATCCTCACTGCCTGCTCGACTCACATCATTTTGGCAGTGCGTCATCTGGAGACTGATGGTCCTGACAACGTCACCTGTCCTCATCTGTAACACTAATGTCCCTGTCAGGTGATGCCAGCAGAAAACATAAATCAGCCCTTCTGCCGGGCTGCTAATGGGACAACTCCTAATGTATGTATATCCCCCCCCTCAGATTCATTCTGTATGCTGAAAACATATGCTAATCACGCCTCGGTGTCCATGAGGCACGAGGCTTCAAAGTCAGCCAAAAATCTAAAATTAAGATATTAGATAAAGAAGGCTTTGGTCTGCCAAATTTGCTTTCACGTTCAAACTTACAGTACATCTGAAGTTTCCTGTGTCTTTGGAGTGAAAAACATTTCCGTATTTACACTATTTCTTTGGTAACATTCACGTTTTGAATTAAAGATACATAAAACCACAAGCAGCAACATCCAAATTTCACGTGTTACCATGTTTTAATGTGGAACATCTGTGTAACTAAGGGTTGGTGACAACTCAACTAGAAAACCTCCAGGTGTGAAAATCACACATCAAATCATACACCAGCTTCCTGTGGATGACCTCAGCTAGCTAGCTGTAGCCTCTCTTAGCTCACTGTTCGGCGTTGTGGCCTGCAACTTTATCCTTTCGGTTCATTCTTGGCACTTTCATCCATCTGTTTTCCACCATCAGCAGCAGCAGGCAGCTGTTTTTAGTAAATAAATAAAAAAGATAAAGCCACTGATCACCACCAGCCCAACAAACAACAGACGAAGCGAGAGACTAACCGGTGAAAGCCAAGTCACTATCATCTAAAGAACTGAAACAGGTGTGGTGACCAAAACAGATCAAAAAGGGGAGTGAAGAGCATTCATCAATACTAATGTTGCCCTGTCTCTGCTATCTGTGTACAATTGTTTGCTCGCACATTGCTACGAGCGAACACGTTCTCAAACAGAAGATGAGAACGTGTCAGTGTTGTGTTTCTAACTTGTTCTGCCAAGTGCCCAGAAACAAAACAACAACAAAAAAAAAGATGCCACTTTAAAAACAACCATCCACATCAAGACATTTTTAGTCATTTGCATCATTATAAATGTCATTGTGATTTTGAACATTTTGAATGAGGTTTTCTTACATGGATTCAACCTATTGGCTGAGTACATGAGTCGAACCACATCAGCAACACAAAGATTTTGTAATTTTGCTGCTATCCTTGCACCACATACACCTCATACTGTTACTTAAAGATTTACTCAAATAATCCCATGCAAAACATTTCACTGCTGTGATCTCGCAGGTCACTTAGTCACCTGTAAGTGCTTTGACATTTCAATTTGCCTCTTACCTCAAAAAGGGGTCTTCAACCAAATGGACTGTTTTTGATCCTCTCAGAAACTTCTTCAGTAAAGTGTGATATACACAGAATTGTGGCTCCCACACCGCTGCCTCATTTATTCACAAGGGAGTTATTAGTCACCAGATGAGCTGAACTTCATTCAGACAGACTTGAAAATTCATTGCTAACCATGTCGAGAAAATGTGTGTGCTCAAAAGAAGATTGTTTAGGACATAATGCACGACACTGGAACATCTTTGCTGAGCATTACTTCATGACAAAATGAAAGCTTGTCTACAGAAAGATCCACCCATTAAAGTTATTTTCTATGGAGGTACAGTACATGCATAGCAATGAAAGGAAGGAGACAGTTCCTTGCTATTTTTTTCTCTAATTGGACTGAAATTAAGTGGAAGAAATTGTGAGACAATTAACTGTGCTTTTTTATCAGGGTTGCACAGTCTGAAGGAGGTTCAGTGGTGGCCCGCCTGCGCTGCCAGCTACAATCTTTCCCTCTGCTTTTCACAGCCTTTGTTTATCTCATTTTTCAATTAACCTCCACGATTTAACTCCCTTCATAAAGCCGGGTACATGTTTGCTCCAAAGAACAAATAAAATGGTCTCTTTCTCTCTCCCTTTCTCTCTCTCTCTCTCTCTCTCACATGCGCTATCTTTTCTTTTTCTGTTTCTCCGTCTATCCCTCTGACTCCCCTCTCTCTTGGCTGTGGTGTTCTTTCAGCCCAGGATGCTGAGCTTCACAGCGCCTTGCAGGGTTTTAGCAGGCATGAGGCTGTATGTGTCAGATTAAAGAGGGGAAATCTGTGGCGTGCAGGGAGAGCTTTGTAGATATGGCAATTTGGTGATAACTTCCTCTTCTCTGCACCCTCCCTCCCACCCACCGCCCCTTCTCTCCTACCGCGTGCTTTCCATTTGGAAGAGACCAGTGGAGGGAGGGAGCTGCTGCTGCTGCTGCTGCTGCTGCTGGAAAGCCTGGACAATCTTTTTCCCAGATCTGGTCCACCCCTGCCAGTTATCAGAGGGGACTGGAATGCATGTTTATTTTATTCCGACTGTTTCCGACTTTGCTTTCTAACCCAGCTGATCTTGTAGTTTCAATTTTAATTAAAACTCACCTCAGACAATCTGTCCACGGAAAATGATTCGGAGCTAAATTAGAATGTGTCTCGCCTTCACATCTGAGAAATTTGTCAATGCCTTTAATCAAGCCTATTGATTTTATACCACCGCAAACCTGTGACACCCAACCTGAGAGGGTAGGGATCGCTCTGTGCTATTCCACGTCGCTCTAACACTGTTTAAAAGTATGAGACTGAACCCCAAGACACAAGTAGGCTACTCTGCGATTAATCATTACTAATGAGGAAGGAGGCCCAGAAAATACACAGCAAATCAAAATGAATTAATTGCCTGAAGAACACAGCATAGTAGAATAATTGCATTACTTGTTTTCAATGTCACTTGGGTGCCATTCCCATTCGCAATCAAAGGCCAGTTTGAAAATCAAATACAATACCATCTTGGGGCTGCACCACTTCTGACAAGGCTGATTGAATGAATGTATTACCCAGTGCCCAAAGAAACGCACATTGTTTGCCACAGTGACCCTCCCCCTTTTTTCCTCCACTGTGGGGGGGGATGTTTATCAGTGCAGCAGGTCCATGGTTATGGATGATTCAGGCTCGATGCAGCGAAGTCCCACCCAGAGGAGCCCGAGTGCTGCTTATTTCAGCAGAAAGCTTCAGTGAAGAGCGAGCGTTTAGCAAGCATAAGCACAGGATGTGGTGGATGTGATGTCAACAGAGGGTCTCTAGTAGATCAATCTGACCCTCACAGATAAATCTTCCCTGATAAATCAGGGTTTTATGATCTTGAACAGTGCACTGGTCCTGCTCCCACTCAGCAAGTCTGAGAATCTGGGGGAAATTGCCTTCAAGAATTAAATGTGAAGTATCGGGTAAACATTAATGTGTTGTGATGTATAAACCATCATTCACCCTCATCAAATGATCCTTCTCATTTAAATAAATATCCTGGGACATTTTCCTGGAGATAAGTGTATGTAATATCTGTAATGTCGATCACACGGACATAGCGCTTCATTAGGAACACCTGTACACCTACCTATTCATGGAATAACCCAGTCAACCAATCAGGTGGCAGCAGTGCAGTGCATAACATCCTGCAGATACAGGTCAGGAGCTTCAGTTAATGGTCTCCACCAGCTCCTGAGAAAAATATGTTGCTCTTTAGCTGCTAAATGCTCCACTATGTTCACCACTAACCAGCCACTAACTGTGTCTGTCTGTTATTTGGTGCTGAGCTGGTTGTGTACAGTGGGTTTATCTGAACTTCTTTTTTTTTTTTTTTTTAGCTGAAACCAGCTGCCTGTTGCAGCTGGAAAACCAAAACAACAAACTAAAAAAGCTGCTGCAATCTGAGGGGAACTGCAGAGATTTGTTACTGCTAGTGGCACCTTTCACGTTAGTCATTTGTAAATAGTTTTTATATAATACAATATTTGTAATTTTGAGTATAAAAAATCTGAATTTGTGCAGCTTTAAGGAAACAATAATACAACAAGCTTTCCTCTTTAATCAAGTCGCAACCCTGTTTTCTGTCTCCATAAGCTTTTGAGTAACTTCAAATAACACACAACATTGTTAATAGCTAATATCAGATCAAACTTGAAGTCGTTTGATGAAAGCGCGTGGTTAAGTGCACGAGTGATCTGAGTGTTTAAGGCTGTCTTCCTTCCCTCTGTTCACACTGATTCTGTTCACGCACAACCAGTGAAGGAAGAAAGAAAGAAAAAAAAAACAGCAGCCAGAGACTTATTACCACTCAGGCATAATCCCTTTTCTCTGATCTCCCCTGATTTTGGTTTAATAAATATATAACAGGAAGGAATTATTCAAATAAAACTGCTCAGTAGAAGTCTGTTCTGTACCTGCAGGCATTTGGTAGGAGGCAGGGGAGGAGAGACGAGGGAGATAAATTGGAGAGAAGTATTGAAATGGCCTCCAAGGTTTCTCTGGCTGATATTTTCCCTCTCACTCTCGTCTCTTGCTTCCCCTCCTGCCTCCTCTCTCTCCCTCTCTCTCTCTTTCTCTCTCTCCCTCTTAGCCTTTCTGTTTCCTGTATGTTGGTCGACATCTGAGCTACTTTAACTCATATCCTAGCTAAGCCTGGTAATTGACTCTGGGCTGTTTGGGCTGATCTCCTAAATCAGACACTAGAGCAGAGAGCGTTCAGCCTGCCGAGCTCACACCCCTGCTTTGAAGTGATAACTGATAGGCCACTGATAGTCGGTCAGTGAAGTTAGCATTCATCTGCGGGAGCATCAGACCAACATCAACATGGTTCAGGACTCAGGAGTGTACACAGAGATAGGGAGTTGCTGCTAAACATGCAGGTGTGCGTATTATACAGAGAATCTGCTCCGGAAGGGATGGGTGTTATATTATTATATTAAAGCTAATATTATACACCACATGAGAAATATGTAACATAGCCTATAACCCTTATGTATCCCAGCCTATAGATCAACTGTACATAATTAATAATGAGACCTTGCAAACAGGAGGGTCGAATTACCTCCTGAAGGGAACCCTGAGGCAGAAAGATTACATGGGCCCTACCTGATCCCTCATCCCCACCCCACCACCACCCTGCTCTGTCTGTTGTACATAGTTATTAATTAGTAGCTCATTTTTAGTAACTTGATTCAGCCCAAACTTGTTTAGGAATATTCAACATGTCAGCACAATTCATAGCCTACATCCACATTCAAACATCCACAAGTTTCTCCTCAATGCAGGTCTCATTTTTGATTTTACACAAAGTCACATTGAGTACTTGTCATGGTCAGTGCATGAAATAGTTGTGTAGTGTTGTCATATGTAAATATACCTCCAAAGTGATATTTCCGATGAGCCTCAGCAGTACTTTGTGTTCAAGGCTAAGTGCCAATGCATGCTAACTTAAGCAGCTCTGTGAGGACAAATTCTCCTCCTGAATGTTGTGCAGGTCTGGAAGACCTTGTTTGACATTACTGGAGCCAGAGTAGGTTCAACCTACTATTAGATACAACAGTTCACTTAACTTTCCCAACAGGACAGTGAATGTTTAAAGGGTGTGTCCAATAAAGACATGAAAGAGTATGCTTGTTTAATGTCGAAAACCATGTTTTTCATTCATCCTTAAATGTATTTATGAATTAACTTACTTGGTCCAGTCATGTCATTTACTCATTTACATATTTTGAAGACACGTGGACTCCTATATATAATCTTATGCAACACAACACAAATAAAGGAGACAAAATAATGTCAGTGCCTCACAAAGTAATGCACCACTGCCTCTGACTATATGAGGATATGTTAGAGGACTGTCACATTGAATTGCATTACTGTATACAGGCATTGGTGATATCTTGTGCATCTGTGTACACAATATATGTACACGTGCATCATACTGTAACATCACATTAATGCCACTGTTTCAGTTCCTCAGTCAGAGGAAAGCAGAGGAAAACATCCTGTCTTCTGTGCTCTTTAGCCTGAGAATACAATAACACAGTAATACATACACACACACACACACACACACACACACACTGCTAAACAAACAGACGACGTGCTTGGTGGTTTTCTCTGCAGAAGCTTACTGATCATTTAAAAAGTGCAGTCTGTTCATGCAGTTCATGTGTGAATGTGGTGGAATGGTGCTGCTGCTGCTGCTGCTGGGTGCATGGTGATGATGCTGGTTGTAAGGTATAGTGATGGTAGAGCTGAGAGTCCTGCATAATCCCTCACTGTGAAAAGCCCTGCCACTGGCAGCTCATTTTGCCTCTGTGGTATCAGTTTGTGTTACCGCCTCCCACTGCAAATCACAAACTGTCCCTCCAACGCTGTTTATAAAGCAAGTGACAACACAGCCTAACACGGCCAAGGATTAATGCAAGTTAGCTAACGGCATGTATATATACTGTGATATTCTGATAGAGTTTTGATTGTGTTCTATGTTGTAATAACCAGAAAGTAACCTGAAACCACAGGTAAGCTGCTGAGAAGGCAGTGTGCAACATTAGTTTGTTCTGTATTCTGAAAGTAATTCATGGGGAGAGTAGTAATTGCATTTCAGTAGTTATAATAATCATTCAATTCATTAAATGTTCATTAAGTGAATTATACATACTGTACCTTAACGTGTGGTATTATCTGAAATTAAACTGGTGCAGGCAGAAATTACCTCTGCTTTAAATGAGTACACTTGTCTCTTCTGATCTGATGGTGCCGTGTTCTTTAGCTGTTACAGTGGTAGAGACAAGGGTGACGGTCAACAAGAGCCCCAATCTGGACTCCAACTGTGGACATTCACACAGCACTGCTCTGTTTATTCAGTTCTTTTGGAGGTACTCTGGTGGAGTGAAGGCCTGGACTGCAGCACAGAATCAAAGCTTCATCCACAGTGGAAGAAGGCAAAAAAAATCTCATGGTGTTTCAAATTGTTTTGGGTTTATTTATTTATTTTTATACATATGGAAAATCCAAATAAAAACAGGAGGAAGCATTCCACTGGACCTACCGGACTATCCTATAAAAGCACTGACAGAGCCAGTGGACAAAAATGTCAGTGAGCACAATTCCAGATATAAAATCACATAGCAAATCAGAAATGTGGCAATGAATCAGAGGTCTGGAGCCAGGAACAACACATAACTCTAAACATGACAACATATAGATTTTTAAAAGTCAGTTTATCTAGAAATTATTCTAAAGAAAACTGGTTCTTACACACAATGACTTTGTTTGGCAGTGCTTTCTAAACTGGCACAACTCAACAAAATCTGTCCATTACTGGTTTTATTAGCTGCAGCTTTGATCAGCACCATCTCAACTGCGTTTCATTTAGCCGAGCTAACTGCACCGGTTATTAATAACACTGACAGACACCATCTACTGCAGAGCTGACATGCAAGAGGCAACCATTAGAATCATTCCCATAACTGCCTTTCATCAGAAATAACACAAAGGACAAAGGACGAGGTTACTCTCACATTTCATTTCACTTGGGAATAGGGTGGATGTCATGTGACTGTTGTCATGTACGGATGGAGAAATGTAATTTACTAAATTGCTGACATCTTGGAACAAATTAAAAGATTTTAGGTAACCCTCTCCTGTGCTGTCTGATACGTGCTTCTCTGTTTTAGTTCATCCCGTATTCTTCATCAGTATTTGTGTCAAAGTGAATCGAGAGGGGAGACAGTGGCCTCCCAGGCATTTATCCCGGTGCGATGCCAGTTCTGAGAAGCCAGGGAATCAGCTTCCTTTGGAAGAGCTGTCTAACAGTCAACAGATAAAGGGAGAAAACAAAGCTAAGGCTGAACCTGATGCCAGCACCCAGCTTTACTCAACCTGCCAATTAACTGATTGCTGGCACCGCAGCCACTTCCACCTCTTCCGTGTCACAATCTGCTTAAATCTGTTGTTCTCTCCACAAATTCAGCTCAACAAACTCAGCTCCATTTTACACACGTTTACCTTTTTAATTCAGAGGCATGTGCCGAAGCAGCTGCTCTTAGCCACAGCAACTGACTGTCCTGACCCAGAAGAGACAAGGAAAAAATAAAGGGCCTCATTGTTTACCCTTTGACCTCTGTAGGAGGCCATTTTGTTTTTGCAACAGTGTTGGGGTAAACTTTGGGGAATACATTTTGGCTCACTGTAAGGCACCAGAACAGCAAAAGTTTATTTTTAGTTTGCATGTGGAGCACATGCACAAGGATATACATGTATATGCACAATCATGTGGATGATGCCTCTCAGCAGACAGTTGTTACAGTTACAGTAACATACCAATAAACGTAGCAATGCACCAGCCAAAGGCAAGAAAAAGAAAAACTGCCAGAGAGGAAATATGGATGTTAAATAAATAGGAAATATTTTATGAAGAAGGAAAAATATTCAATGTGTTTGTTCTGCTCAGTAACAGCGAATGTAAACATGACTGTCTGAGTACAAGAAACTTACAAGGGTGCCTTTAAGTTTTTATTTATTTAAAGCTGCGTTCATTTATTTATTTATTTATTTATTTATTCTTGTTATCAGACTATTTACTATCAGACAGACATAGATCAACGCTGGACCGAACACTGGCTCAGTTTTGATCTCCACCAAAAATACGTTTCCTTAACTAAATGCTCCACTACTTTAGGCAGCTGTTTGGTGCTGAGCAGGTAGTTGTACAGTGAGTTAATATAAGCGTTTTCATTGAGACCAGCTGCTGCTGCTGCTGCTGCTGCTGCTGGAAACGAGGCTGAGAGCAAAGTTGCAGCTGAAAAATGAAACAATGAATTTGAAATAGATTTAAAAATAAATAAATAAATCTCTGTAAATCTGAGGGGAACTGTAGAGTTGGGTTATAATTCTCTCTGGGTTTGTCACTGTGAGTGCGACCTGTCACTTTACACAAAGTCACTTGATGCATTGTTTATATAAAAGTATGAGTTAGTGCATCTTGTCACCTCTTAAATTCATCTTCAGAGCTCGGAGAGCGGGAGTTACTAACTGCCGATTTAGACAGAAATGCAGGGAGATACAGTTTATACTAAATGTCACAAACAAATAAAATATGAAATTTTCTTTAAAAACTATAAGAATTCTAGAGAGTTTGGTGGAAGACTGGTCAAATCTTTATCAGGTGGGCGACGCTGTGCTGGGAGAACTGGGAGTCATGACCCCAGTATTTCTCAGCACAGGCCCGACTTCAGCTTTGCAAGGTTAAATTCATTTCTTCTTTGCAGTGATTTCAAACAGGACCAGCTGTCGTGCTGCATATTTGCATGTTGCAATGTCAATGTCAATTCTGGAATAACTGAGTCTCACTTCCTTCAAACCAGTGAGAGGAGAGGGGAGGAAAAAAAAATCTCCAGTGTAAAATGAATCAATCCCTTTACTTATAGTAAGAAGCTGACTGAAAAAATGAGCTTGAGAGGTGTGTGTGTGTGTGTGTGTGTGTGTGTGTGTGTGTGTGTGTGTGTGTGTGTGTGTGTGTGTGTGTGTGTGTGTGTGTGTGTGTGTGTGTGTGTGTGTGTGTGTGTGTGTGTGTTGGGGGGGATGCATCAGTTCTGCTGAGTTAACCAAAAAGACTTGTTAACAGAAGTATGAACATTACCTAGTAATGTGTGAGAGAGCAAAATGGACCAGCGATCACAGGGAGAATGATACGATGTGTATAATCTATGATATTTCATTCTCTGTTTGCATGTGTTTGCATGTTAAAATGAAAGGGGGATGGTTTTTATTTGCTCTGGCTTACATCAGCCTCTGTGTTTGCTGTTAGTTCTACTGCCCTCTGCAGGACATCTGCACAGGAAACACCACATATCAACTCGCCCACACAACACACACGTGTAATATTTGCCCCAGCTGCCAGTGGCAGAGTAGACGCACATCCTCTGCAGGATCTATTTGCAGCTGGACGACAGATTAGATCACCTGCGTTACAATCTGATGACACACCACCGATCCTCTTACTGCCATAGATTAATAAAAACTATCCACACAAGCAGCACTTCACACACACTCATACACAATATATGGTCCCCTCTTTTAGTTAGTCTCATTCAAAGTTCTGCACAGAGCCATGACAATTAATCACACAATGCAACATAACGCACTCTGCATGGTGTTCCTTGGGCCTCTAAATGGGGTAAATAACCCCAGCACTCACCATGCAGGGAGACATTTCGTCAAACAAATATGATCAAAACAAAACTAATGACGTGTAAATTGTTTATGATGTATTCTGAAATGAGCAGGCCCAGCGCAATGTCTGGGAGTAATCATAGACACGAGAAAGACATAATCAGGAGGAAATGAATATGAACATAGGCAGAGCGCACTTTGACACTCGACGCGTGTGTGTATGTGTGTGTGTATATGTGTGTGTGTGTGTCAGAGTGGTCTGAAGGTGTGTGATACAAATACGTGGCGTCTGGCAGCAGGAAGACGTGTGGTGTCTTGCCATTTGTGCTCGCTGAGAAAAATGCTGTTTGAAGAGTGAATGAGTGACAGAAATGAAAAGCGTTCCTCCGTCTCATAAAAGAGCAATCACAATACTGAATGACGGGTTATTTGTAAGAGAGGGGAGCTCGACTGAATTCCCTCAACTGGCTGCTATTCAACAGTGATTCAATAAATGAACTCCGAGGGCATCGTTACAATACATTTCAATTAGCTAACACACACACACACTGCTTACCAACAAAGGCTGTTAGAATGTACAGATTTATACATTACAGTTACAGGCATAAATAACCAGACAGAAGTGCTGTATTAAAATGCCATAGTATGTCTTTACTGAACAATATAATGATCACAGTTACTATTATTACAATAATAACTGAAAAGACTGTTGCTCGCGTGTGTGTGTAACACACACCGGTGTTGCTGCTGTGACAGCTCTATCTTTCCACATTGAGTTTGCCTTTAGCAAAACAATGGCCATCAATAATAATCATCATCCACTGTTGATGAGCTGTCTGAAAGAGAAGAGTTGTAACCAGAAAGCAAGTCATGTGACTTTTGTTTAACCTTGTTCAGAGAGAGAGAGAGCACACTGGTTAACTACTGCCCTTCATCTAATATTGTGTTAACTTATTGACATAATATAATTATAGCCTACATTAGGTTTCTGCCATGATTACATAGTACACATGTGGTCTCCACGTTCTCCTTTAATAACATGCAATTGTTCAAAAATAATTAGATTTTGTCCATGTCTGTTTCATACTCAGATGAAGCTCAGACACTGACACTGTAGTGAAAGGCGTCAGTTTTCTGTAATGTTGCTGGTATAATGTCAACATGACTGTCAACAGATCACTTTTGCCAAGAACCACAAGTTACACATGAAAACAGTTGAGACGCCGAAACTCTAAACGATGATGTGTGTCTCACGCAGGCTGTGTGTCTGCTCTAAGCTGGTAACATGGAGACCGAGATGAAAACCAAGACTTTCCACGCCCATCATGCAGAGGTGAGGTTAACTCTAACTCTATATACTGTATATATCCAGATGATCTCTTAAAAAGGAAACTTTCTGTCAAACAGTTATGTTACACAAGGGGGAGGAATAAAGACCAGAGCCCGAAAATCAACCAAAATCTATTAAAAGACACAATTCTTGAAAAAAAAAAAACACACACACACACATTAAACACAAATGCACTCGACCACTTAGTCTTCTATTTAAAACAAACCATTCAAACTAACTAGACTAATTTCCATAATTTCCATTGAGTGTTGACTGTATTTCACACCAAGCAGATGGATCTGCCCTCAGAACAACAGAAGCAGTGATGGCACAGATGTATCACCACAATTTGACAACTGATGCTTTCCTCATATCAATACAGAAACAAAACCTGAAACACATAAACCTCAGGTTTAGTTTTTAGCAAACAATCAACATAAACGTCAAATGACATAACAGTGCAAAGGACAGTCAGGTTATTAGCTAATCGTCTCCTGGCTCAAGCTTAACATACAGCTTACAGATATGAGTGGATTCATTTGCATCTTCTCTTCCAACTTCAAAGATATTTTTGACCAGAAACCACAAATGTCTATAGAATATTCCTTTTTTACATTTTGTTCATATATGTAACTGTTAAAATATATTTTCCGTAAATTTAACCTCACCACATGATTGTCTAAATGCTGTTGCCAGAGCTAGGTGTGCCCCTGATAGTATTAATAGTAGTTTTATGGATGGTGGTGTTATTCTCCAGGAACCGTGTCGGTCCACCCCACTGTGGGCCCCCACACAAAACCAAAGCAGTGTGGCTCTGCAGCTGCTGTGCGACGTGAAAAACCAAAGCCAGCCCCTGCCAAGACAGTGAATTACCAGAGCTAATCCCACAGGCGGAAGCTGAGGATCTTACAACAGAGAACAAAAGCTCTATTTCCTCTCTGACGGAGGTGCAGACACAGCAGAGGTTTAGCAGGGTCCTCAGGGTGCTGCCCAGGAGGGTTTAGGACTGGACGAAGGCACAGACACACAATGTTTTTGAGAGCGATGATAAGAAAACACTGAGGACTAGGAAAGCAAGAAAAATGGGTGCTGAAATATCGAGTCAAGTCAGGTTTATTTGTTGTAACCCTTTTAAAGGAGCCATCATGATGCAATAAATGACAACAGCCCTACTAACAAACCTTTGTGGCAAATAAACTCCCGTTATACCATGACTTAAAGGACAAAAGCTGGAAAAAGTGAAAGCAACAGTCACATATAGAAGAGATATGTGTCACTTAGCCAGGCTTTCTTCTTCCTGTCTTTATGCTAAGGTATCCTGACCCTGTATTCCTGTAAGAGTGACTACTGAGGGTCAGAACCCGTGTTCCCAGTCTTATAATTTGAAGCCATTTGTTCTGTGTTGCAGAGTGCAGCAGACTCATACTGTATGTAAGTGGTTGTCCTCTCCTATTTCAACGCCCCAGTCCAACTCATGCGATGCTTTCACTCTCCCGCTCTGCTCTTTTTCCTGCCTGTCCTCACAAAGGTCTCAGAAACCCATAACAGAAAAGCACTGTGTCGCTAAGCAGTTCTCAGAAAACATTTACCGTAATCCAACACAACATCTTTCTATTAAATCATACGTTGCAATGTGCCGCGTTGCCAGAAGTTAATTTACCATGGCGCAGACATCCCGCCCTGCTCTACCTGTTTTGATATTGATGTAAATGGCTGTGTTTGAGGGCTTGAGGAAACATGATTTCTCCATACAATCTGTGGGTGCAACGGATGGATTTTCCCCTGCAGGAGCTGAATGAAGAAAAAGAACATTCAATATGTAATTACCTTCCATAGACATCATCACGGTCTTGTCAGGAATTCAATGTGCACCCATGACACTGCGCGGTTTAACGCAAAAGAAATAAATGTTTGTTTGGCTTTGTGGAGGAGGGCAAGAACCACCTCAGCTTCATCATGAGAAGCAGGTCGAAACCCCATCTGATACCGGGAGACGTCTCACCATGCCAATGAGTTCCTGTTGAAGTGCACACACACACACACGCGTGTGTGATCTCTCTCTCTCCACCAGCTACATCTATATGCGGTATTTGTAATGGTTGTATGAGACTCTGTCGCAATATATTTTTTATTCTTATTAACTGCATGGGTGCAATTTATTTTCCTCTCAGGCAATGAAGGTGGTTAGGAGTGAGGGAAACTCTGGTCGGAGCTGATAAGCCTCTGCTCGCACGCAGGCCTGCTGGAGGGACCAGATTTACCAGGAAGACAATGTCCACTAGGTCAGACGCACACATGCACAAAAAAAATCACACACATAAGTGTATATACACACTAATTTGTATAAACTATGCTTTTAAGGACATCAGCTACATTTTGACAACAAACTTCAACATTTACATTCAAGGAGAGGTCCAGTGGTTTTCAGACTCGGTCTAAACCAGACACATAACTCAGCAGCTACAGTGCAGAGATTTTAGAGACGGAGACTTCCCTCCTACGAGGAGATAACTGGGAGGAAGTGAAGAAAAGAAGAAAACGGCTCAACAGGAGGATAAAACAGGGAGCTGAATTGTATAGTACTATTAAAATGTCATGAATCTTATTAACTTTAGTTCAATACTAGTTAGTTATGATGAGCAAAAGATTACTATTTCATCTCTGTTTATGACGATTACGGGGATGGGGCTCACCCCAACTCTTTGACCACATCCCAAAGGGGTTCTACTGGATTCAGGTCTGGAGCCTGGGGGAGGCCACTGAAGTTCACTGAACTCACTGTCATTAGAAGATGGTGAACTGTGGCCATAAAGAAAACATTACACACACCATCACACCACCACCACCAGCCTGGACTGTTGACACAAGGCAGGTTGGGTCCATGGATTCATGTTGTTTACTCCAAGCTCTGACTCTACCATCTGCAGCCTCAGGACTGGAACCTGACATGGTCTCTGCTGTTGTAGTCCATCCACCTCAGGGTGTGTTGTTCATTCTGAGTGGTTATCTGGCACCAATCAACAATCATGCCACAGTCAAAATCACTGAGATCAAAATTTTTCCTGGCAGCTGGCACGATGGAAGCACTTAAATCACTTAAACCCTGTCCCAAAGTCAGTCCTAATCCTAATTCTAATCCTTACTCTAAACCCACATCCCTTCAAAGACATCTACTGTGAATCCTGTCATTGTGACTCCTTTCTTATAGTCATGATCTTATTACTGCAGAAATCAAAGAGCACATACACGTCCCATACATTCTTGCACACTAACATTCAAATCATGCATATCACTGTGACATCACAGTCGTAGAATTAATTAGCATTTCTGATCAGGTAGTGAGGGGTGATGATTACCTTGCATGGTTTATGAGCATCATCCCCCAAAGTTAAACCCTCCCAAAGTCACGATTATTCAGCTGAGCTGCCTGTTTGTTTATAGGAGGAGGCCAGAAACAGCAGTGTAATGATAAGGGAGAAAAACTTCAGCTTGCAGTGCACAGTCAGGAGCACAGAGTCGTCCACAGAGTGAAAGAAGCACTGCACTGTCGGAATATGACAGCCAATCCATCAGAGAAATGGAGGCTGTGTCTAAAGTGCCAAGGAGAGAGTGCCTGGAAGTTTTATAAATAGTTGCACCTTTTAAAGGAAATTGGAAGTTGTCAGACACATGCCATCTGCATTTTTTTTTTTTTGAATATCTCCAGTAGAGGCACTCTTTGAACATGACTGAAACATCATAACATACAAAGTGGCAGAGCTGAAAGCTTATGTGGAAACGATTGGATCTCCCGCTGCACTAAGAGGAGTCTATTCACGGCCCAGAAACACAGTGTCAAGGTGCCAGGGCTAATGAATAGAGTTTCCATGACATCTATTAACCTTGCATATACTTATGCTGTGTATGTGTTTGTGTGTGTGTGTGTGTGAGTGTGTGTGAGAGAGGGACTGAGTGTGTGTGTTGCTGTGTGTCATGAAGATCTATATTTATGAGGACGTCTGAGAAAAGTCCTCTAAAGGGACTTATCCTTGTTCTTTGAAGGGGGACAGTTTAGGGTTGAGACCTTAGGACTTAGGATGAAAGAACTGAAAGCTTTCAGTAAATTGGCCAGTTGGCAAATTAATGGTGAACTTAAAAGTTAAGGCAGCACTCTATAAAATGAGAGCAGGTTGTAGTTGCTGAGCAGTACTCACTCCAGATAAAATATGTAGCTTTTCTAGCAAGGCCATTTTAGTAATCTGAACTCTCTGCTGTTTTTCTCTTCAAAAATTCAATTACAGATGTGACACCCGAAACTCTCCGAGTGGTCTCGGGGTAGCTGATTGAACAGTTTGTAGGAAGGGGCTTAGAAAGAGTGACAAAAACGAGTAGCTGGAGCCAATGAGTCACAAAATACTGAAAACATTTGTAGGAAACTGTAAATAAACTGTGAATAAAATGTCTCTATCCAGTCAGCATTTCTATGTAAGTGGGTGAGTACCTTATTTAATACATTCAGCAGATCAATAAACGGTTCCCACACACAACAACAAGTCAGCAACATACTGTACAACACAGACTCGCAAGCAATGTGTAACTTAACCCAGCTCTCTGCGTAAAGGACTCCTTGAACTCCAAAAAAAACTTCAGTTAATATAGTTGTGAGCCAGTTTTATTCTGATGCACTCTCATGAATGTGGTTGTCTGGTTGAACTCAATGATAATGATTCAGAAAAGGCAGGCCAGATCAGTGGAGGCAGCTCAACCTCATCGTCATCAAGGAGAGAATCCTGTTCTTCCAAATGATTAACATCAAAGTTTAAATGCACACATTTTATAGCCTTCTTATACACAACTAAATATCATCAACACTGCATAACAGAACAGCCACAGTGCCAGAGTACTCAATGTAACACGAGCAATATTTGAACAGTACCCAATTTAAACTCTCTCAACATGTTACAGCAGTAAAACTAAATGTGTGTAGTTCACACATCTGCAAGGAAAACACACACACACACCAGCTACACCACGTCCTGGCAGTCAACACTGAACACTGTGCTTAGCTGCGTTAACTTAGCTGAAAGTTCACCCACCAAGACCCTCATTACACAGGTCCCTGGGTCGAGTGTTTCACATTCACAAGCAAATGCATCAGCTTTGTATTTTTAGTTGAATTAGTTTCTCCTCAGTTCACACTCTTTATAGGTCAGCTCTTGTTTTCCTTGCTCTGCACCTCCAGAATCACTACCTGAAAGAAGAGGGACTGGCTTCACCTCTCTGACAGGACTTCTGTATCGTCTGATGTAATAAAACCACATTTGAATAAAATTACAGTGATAGTTAAATAGAATATTTGTGAATCAGAAAGGAGAGGTATAATAAAAATACTGATAAAACAGAAAATTAGGAAACTTCTTATTTCTATTAGGTTAGATGTCATTTTTTTATGTGTAGAATTTTTATATGATCTCATGACATCATTAGATGGCACTTGGTCTTCTGGGGTTCCCCTGTGAGTGCAAGGCATACATGGTACACAGGACAGGAAGCCATTTTGGTTATTGCAGCACTGACAATATTCTTCTATTAAGGCTGATTTTCTTTCTAAACTCTCTATAAACAAATGCCTTCTGACTGTCCAGCTGCCATTGTCCATGAGAGAAGGGAGAAGCTGATGAACAATCATTGATACAGTAACTTCAGTTATTACCTTGAGCTCAAAGCAACGAGCTTCAGCTGTGAGTGTTTGGTGGACATCAGTCGCCCTGGGTTTCTCCTCTCAGGCCTCTTACATCTGTCTGACCTTAGAGGTGAAGGTTGTTGGAGATGTCTTCAGCCTGAAAGACGAAAGGTTAACAATGTTTCATAAAAAGGTACAACAACTCAGCATCGAGACACAAAGCGCCGTTTTCTTTACAGTAGCAGGTTATAGTTAGAAATAAAGCATTTTCAGTGCTGCTTTGTTCATATTTACATCCCAGCTAGCTTCGTGCTAAAATGTTTGATGTTGACTGCACATTATTGTGGCGTCCTCACTATCACCCATCTCAGATATTAATCCCAATCACTCTGATTTAAAGATAACAGATTATTATTGAGGATACTACACACCACAGTAATGTTAGCTAACTTTAGATTCTCTCACTCTGACAGCTGTCTCTGGGTCTTTATGTTGAGGTAGGGGCTAAGAACACAAGGACAGGACCCAAACGCAGACACACACTAGCAGGCAGATTCAGTAAAGATATTTTATTTAAAAAAACTGGCTTACAGGCTGACAGGTGGAGAGTCCATAAAGGCAAGAGCAAAACTCAGGAAATCCAGAATCACAGGGGGAAAAACTCAGGAACATGAACAGAAGCACAGGGAAACAAAGGAACCAAACAGGAACATAAAAGAATATCCAACACACGACACAGAACCATGGAGAACACAAGGGACCAACACAGATGAACTCATGAAGAAAGAAGGGAACACAGAGGCTTAAATAGGAGGCGGAAGTAATTGCAAACAGGTGAAACACATCAGAGCGGGGCAGACAATCACAAAGGTGGGAAAAACATAGACAGGAAGTAACACCATAACTAATGCACAAGGAAGGTGATTTCAAAATAAAACAGGAAATACCAAACAGTCTGGGAAAATAAAGAAACCAAACAACAGAGTCAAAAAAAAAAAAAGAGTCCCTGAAGACATAGGTCTCTGTTCAGTATCCTCTGTGATACCACAAAGTGACTCTTTGACACATTTTAGAGTCTCTTTTTATGTCAGATCATTTTATTTCTGTCACAGTGCAACTCTGCTCTGATGACACGTCACTGAAAACAACTGTCAAATTCATATTTTCTAATTGTTTCAGGTCCCTAATACAAATATTGTTTCCAGCCGCAGGACTTGAATCTACAAGGTGTGAAAGCTTTTGTGTTTATTTTTTTTAACTCTTTGGTAATATTTTGTCACTTAAACTAAAAGGACCAGAACAGGCAGATTTGTAAGCCAATTTCAAAGATGTTGATAATGCTAAAGATGAGAACTCACAAACGTGCACCTCCTCATGAACAGGTTGTATTAATCAGCTCCAGACGAGTGATTTACAACAAGTCTGTCCAGTTAAGATAGTTTGCTGAATGTTACGTGAAACATTCATTCAGATAATACAAAAATGACTCCTGGAACCCCTGACAGACCCCATGGGAGTCCATAAGCCCAGGTTTGACAACCACTGTATTAAATAGTAAAATATTTTATTAAATGTTCATCAAATTACATCATCAGATTCATTTTAGTGAGAGCTGAAAATGACACTTCTTTAAATATAATTTGTTCTGCATGCCTCAGAAGTAATTGGTTACCAGTGAACACTTTATTGCATTAAGACATCACCAGGCACGGCCAGTGGGGTAATACAATTCACTGTCTAGGATGAAACGTAAAGGCACTTTCACGAAAGATAAATGCAGAACATGGTGTCACATGATTTACACCACATGAATGGATAAATATTCCAATTTAAATGCAAAATCTGGAGGTGCAGGGAGGCTGTAGATCAACACAGACATTTTGGTACATTTTACCACAGCGTTCATAAATAACATCCAATGTAATTACTCCTCTTCAAATGAGGTTTTAAACCTTACTTGTCATGGTGCGTCTTTATAGTAATGTTTTTATTTCCTAAACCCTGTGTTATTCTTGCTCTCAGTGTAATTGCTTCTGTCCTCTGGTTCATCAAGCTGACTGATATCTGTGGTGGGACCCTTTCTCAAGATCTCAGCTCTCTGCTCTGAGCCTGCACAGCCTTTTCTACGGATCCTCTTAAATCAAACTTCACTAAAGCCAACACCATCGACTTTTATCGTCTGCCGCCCTTCACTCCCCCCCAGAGGCGTGGGCTGAGCTTAATTTTCATTATGTGTACAGTATGTTTGTGCACCTCATTTGTCCCTTTTCAATAACTCTTTTTTTATACCTTTGAATGTACCAAATAAACAGTAGAGTCCATGTGTGCTCATCCACATTTTTTTTTAATTGAATACAAAGTAGCTCAAATCCCAGTGTTCCTGACTAAAATGTTATCACTGTTTAAGTCATCATTGTCTGCACAGACATATCGCGAACTTCTGGACCGCTCCACAAGTCTGCCACTTCTAAACAGACCCCCGCACACTGCTGCAGTTGAATCTTGTGTACTTGGCTTTCATGTTTTATTCCCAGTAATGAATGTTTCAGAATGTTCAATTATTCTCCATCTTGTCTTTTGGAGACAAAAATTGACTCAAAGTAAGAAAGCTTAGAAAGAATTTACTCTAAATAATTGAATTAATTACAGCAGCTACCGAATGGAACCTGTGGCCTGATTATTGGATAACAATGTAAATTTGGGCTTAGCTAATGTAAAGAAAGTAGCCCATAGTCACACCCATTGTTCTTCAAGTGACAATTTATGCCAAATGTTTAAGGAGAACCAAAGTCCAAAACTGTAAAGGTGTGTACAGACAGAAATGTGCCAGATGTGTGAGACGTGTGTGTTGCTCAGCCTCAAATTTTGCAGTTTCATCTATCCATTTACTTTGTATGCAATCAAGTTCTCTGGACTGAATGTTCACCTCCTGTTGTTCAGGACATAGTTTGGATTTCACTCTTGGGGTCAGCTTCATTCATTTCTGTTGGAAGGACAAAATAGAAAAACAGACCCTAGAATTTTATGAGTTTTTACACTATGAGGCTGAGCCTGATAAAGTGGTTGGATTAAAAAAAAAAAAAATTTGCTCCACATGCTCGCTCAGCATGATTCTTGTTCACAAATTACATCCTCAGGAGGCCCAGTTGTTGCCAAAAACCCATAGTGTGGAATTAAATGTCTCATCTCACGTAATGTTTAGAAGGTTGCCTTTACTTCTCAGCTCTATATTGCATCACTCAGGAACTGTACAAACTTTGCTCTGCTTGGGAAAAAAAAAGTTGCTACCCAGTGAGTGTAATTCTGTTAAGTTTACACCTGGCCTCACAAACTTTATCACATTCCAATTTCAGACTCACGACTTGTCATATTCCCTACAAACACAATCTGGCTGCATCACAGGCTCTGTGTTGATCAAAGCAAGGGCAGGAGAGAAAAGGATGAAAATGCTGATAGGGATGATGACAATGATGGCTACCATGATATCCCCAAAGTGTTTTGATGCAAGCTGATTAAAAAAAACTACCTCCGCTCTCCAGCACAATACAGGGCCATTTGTCATCAAGCAACGACAGGTGTAATCATCCTTTTTGCTTGCCTGCCCCATCAGTCTTCCCCTTACCATGTATCAGGATCAATCTAGGCTCATTTATTTTAATCGTTTCTTATTTGCTAAATTGGCAAAGTCAAAGGAGGACAATAGAAACAAAGCGTACAGATTTATGCAACTGCATCCTTCTAAGGGAACTTTCCCATTTCTTCAGTTTTCAACTCAAAAAAACAAAACAAAACAGAATTAAAAGAGAAAATATATCCTGGCCATTTCTAGCACTCAAAAATCAGATCTGTGACAATTTTGGTGTCAAGGTTGTTACAAAATATTTAAAGTTAAAACATCCATTATATCCTAATAACATTTATACAATATTATATCCATTGGTTGTTTTACTAGATACAACTGTACAATCTATTTGTGTGACCTTGTTGTAAATGTATAAATTCAATTATATGTTTATGACTGAAGGTGGTGTTATGCTGGATGACATTATATTGTTTCCAGTTTTTTTTTTTTTGCCTTTCATTCATATATATGATGGGTGCAGAATATTAGAAACACTTCAGAAAGCTTTATTGCTGTGTGGAAAGTTGTGTTGTTATGTAACACACTGTGTTCATTTAACAGTATTATTTGGCTAAGATGCTCATGAAGAAATTTGTAACGTAATAACTTCTCATTTACTTCTTATTATCTTTCTGCTGTTTGTAGTGCTTTAACTCTTCTCCTTCTCCCTTTCCTTGTCTTCTGTTGTTTTTGTATTGACATGTTTTTCTGTCCTTGAACATGGAGTTAAACACCAAGTTTTCTGAGCAAGGAGAACCTGAAAAGCCTGGATATGTCGTGTATTTGATATCTGGGTATTACTTTGTTGTGGTGCCAGCTAATATTGAGAGCTGAAATTCTGTATTTCACCTACAACTACTGTTGTACCAGCCAGGTGAAAACAACAAGATAATACAGATTATAGTTTTTCTTCATTGCTGACACAGTTTTTTTTTTTTTTTTTTTTTTTTTTTTTTAGTGTTCAAGTTGCCAGGTACATTAACACTTTTCTCCAAACTACACCTTATCTTTTTACAAACCTAACACAAACATACCATAATGATACACTGCTGTTAAACTATTCATACACCACCATTTTGAAACCTATCCTACAACACAGCACTCAGCAATTAACAGCTGTCACATGTTAATGCTGCAAATTTTGGCAGATGTACATTCAATGTCAGCAACACAGCGACATTGCAAATGGAAGAAGTGCAACAGAATAACTATTATTCAGCAGAAACAGTAAATTAAAGAGCAAGTGATGCCTCTGCCATGCTTATTTTTTGTCTTTGACTCTACACCTTCAGTAATTGGGATGTTGCAGGTCTATACCTGTAACCTACATGTTAATGTATCTCTTTGTGAGAATTATACTTCTACAATTACTGAGTATGTTTACATACTTTCTTTGTTAATAGTTGTATGTCACTGTGTTGAACACCAATACCAAACTGAAGTGCAGTAAAGAGATGCTCTTACAATTTATAAGCTATTTGTTGCTTTTTTTTCCACTATGAGCAACCATGTGACATAATTGTTCTTAGTAGCAGGTGGTGACAGTATTGAGCATTAAGCTCTAAGTTATACAGTAATTGTAGGTTGTCTTTCTAAATGCTGATGATTCCAAATGTGGTTCCCAAAACAGAAAGGAATACATAGATATACTCCAGTATAATATTACATTTTATACAAATCTATAAAATTAAGTTTCTAAACTCAAATGTTAAATCATTCATAACATTATTAATTCTTTTTAAATAATTTCTAATGCAGCCATCCTGTGGCTTCATCCTTAACTGTCCCCATGGTAACAACATCCAGTCGTTTATACGTCACAGCTGAGTTTTCCATTGTCCACATAACATGCTGCTAAAAGGAGACCTGCCTCGTTCCTTGTAGTAAAAACGTACCACAAAGTGAGTGCTTCTTTCCACACTGTAATTTTCCTCTAACATTCAGCACGGTTTGCTGAGTGAAAGTTAGATTTGCCGGCGCACCGGTTAAACAACGCTATTTCCTTTCTCGAACTCTTGCTAATTAGCAGCTAGCCGGCTAAGCTAACCCAGCTATGCTTTGCGACTAGCACTTTGTGTTGCTAATAATGCTAATACTGCTTTGTTGTACGTACACTTTTGCACTTTTGGTTTGTTATTGACAGTCTACCCTGAATCTTAAATGCTACTCTCACACTTACGTCTGTGTGATGCAGGCTTAAGGATTTACATAACAAAGCCGTAATTTTGAAGTGAATGACTGCAGCTAATGCTAGTCGCTATGAACCACCTTTTTACCTTGCTTGGTAGACAAGGATGTGAGGTGGCTACGCAACTGCAGCAAATGTGAGGTTGTTTGACGGCGACAGAATTACTGCGTACACTCAGACTTGTTGGGTGAAATGAGTCTGTGTGGTTAATAGTGGTGGTAAAGGCAGGACGTTGCTAACAGCATTGTAGCATTGCGCAGCTTTTTGATAGCTGCACAAGCGCAGCGGTGCTCTTTGTTTGCTAACAAGTTGCTAATGCTAAACGCAATGTACAGGTGAGGAGCCTTCGTGAATCTCATATTTGTCCTAGTTTCTGTGTCGGAGAAGCTGTCGGGTTGAGTCCGTTTAAACTTGTTTCGCCTTTCTGCTGTTGGTGCTGGACTTATAAATACATATTATAAATATAAGTTGTCTTTTTCTATGGGGAGGAGGGTAAACGAAACCCAGAACCCCTTCAAATCAGTGACAAGAACTAATGGAAAAAGTGCTGTGAGGGTACAAACTCTGCAGAGCAATAGTCATCAGAGTCAGAAACAGGCAGAAAAACTGTAAATGTTTGGCTATAACGGAAAACATTATAAATACCATTCTGTTCTTAAGTCCACACATAGGTTACATCACTGTAGTGCTGCTCAAGATGCTGTGTATTATTTAGGTTTACAGTAATGATAAACCCAAAGACTAAGAGATGAGATGAGATGCAGAGATCAGAATATGCCTGATGCTGTGCCACTTTTTTCTTGTGTGTGTTATATGTGGATTCTTAGTGGTATCTCTGCAGGTATGCCACTTAAGTTCTACTGGCATGTAGCACTTCTAAACAGAACAGCATGCTGCTCATGTTCTACTGGCAGGTACTAATTCCAGCTGACACACAGTTTGTATGATTTGTCGCTGCTGTGGGTCACAAATGGCAGACATTGCTCTCCACCATCATATACTATATGTATTTCTTGTCATATGCCAATTGTTAGTGATGTGTCACCTCACTTTGAAAAGTATTATCCTGCTGCTTTTTGCCTTACATATTGCACTAAAACAAGAAAGTGCCATTAGTGTTTCTCCTATGCCTCATCCTCATCCTCAGTCATATGTTGTAAAGCCGATGATTATGATTATACATTATGTGGAATTAAAGTTTCTGCTCAGTCATGGTGTAAAGTAAATGTCATATCAGAGATATGATTTTACCGGATCAAGTCAAAGCAGTTTGTTTTGTTTACATGCTATTTGTGTTTACATGCTAATGTTGCTAACATTGGTCAGTGGTGTTCACCATTATGAAATAGCATACTGAGAATACCAGCTTTGTGGTTGCTGCTGTTTCTAATTGATCGTTATTAATTACATCCTTGATTTTGCCTTTGAGTGTGATAAACAGTGGAGATTTCATCAGTCCAGTATGTCCGGTTAATGACTTTCAACCACAAAGGTCTGTGTTTAGCTTCAAAGGGCGTCTTTTCTTTTTTACATTCCTATTCTGACATCAACAGCACAAAATTTTTTTCTTATTCAAGGGTTCTCAACCTTTTCTCTGCTCTCGTTTACACAGTTTTTCTGCCACCGCAATGCGCACAGTTGCAGTGACGTCCACTTTAAACGAATCTATGGGCATTATCGCAAAATGTTGTGATTATGTGTTTGCTTCAAATGTAATAAGTAACACACTATACCAGCATGTATGCTGCTAAAAATGACTACTAGGGGGTGGTATATGGCATGCATACTGTGTGGCAGTAAGAAGACGTGTATGTG
This sequence comes from Toxotes jaculatrix, assembly GCF_017976425.1. NCBI lineage: Eukaryota > Metazoa > Chordata > Actinopteri > Toxotidae > Toxotes > Toxotes jaculatrix. Next base: position 21,159,420 of record NC_054406.1, read on the forward strand.
TATAGGAAGTGTGTTCTATTACCTGTTCATCTAATGTGGTAAACCAGTGCACGGTTTCAGCAAGACTTGAAAAACTTATTAAAGAAAAGTTTAGTCATAGTTTTTTAGTTGACTGACAGCTAAAGCAACCATCACAGAACATAACAGTCGACCTGAGTCCAAATTTAATATTTTTAGTCTAAATTTGAACATAATTTCGGGTGTTGATTAGGAGCTATATACATATATTTATAGAGGATTGCAGAATTCATATTTATTTGATTAATCTCTATTTGGCAATCTGTATTTTATATTAACATCAATTTGATGCATTGAAGCTCGATCTCCCTCTCATGTCAGTGAGTGGGAGTAATCATCTTTAGGTTTCACTTTGATTACAGGTTTTATATGCTGATTACCATCACTGCACTAGGAAATCTAAATGTGTTGCCTTGCTGCATGGATATCACAGCTTTCTCAAACTTTGTTTTCTGGTTCTGTTCACTTCTCCTCTGTTAGTGGACCGCAGCTTGAAGCGCCGGCAGGTGAAGCCACTTGCTGCCTCTCTCTTAGATGCCCTGGACTATGACAGCTCAGATGACAGTGACTTTGAAGTGGGAGATGCCTCAGGTAAGCATGGTCTTTAACCACATCGAGCCACCATAAAGCTACACTGGCTGGCTGAATGCCAGTCATTCAGCTGGGCCTCATCAGGGTTGGGAACATTTATTTCAAACCCACAAGTCAAACCCAACAATACCCAACAATTTACTGATGCTTGAATTGTTTGTCCATTAAAAACAAACAAGTTGCACAACTCTCCTCCATTATACCAGGATTTCTCCGGGCCTGTGACCCTGCGGCAAAAATGAGTTGTGGGTTCACAACAGCACACACGCACGCTAGAAAGCATGATGGTGAGAGCAAGAAATACATAAAGCGCACAAAACGACTGTCCACTTTCCTTTCCTAATGCCTGCTCAGTAGGCGCTCTTGTGGTGTGGACAGTCAGGACCCTCGCAGACTTGGATAGATGACAAAACCTTCGTGGCCATATGGATGCAGAAACCATGAGCTGGCCTTAAGCCCTGAGCCTCTGAATGGGCGTTCCTAAGGCTGCTCCCTAATCAAGATTTTCTGAAATCAATGCATTGAACCGGATCATCTTTAGTATATTCATTTGTCATGTGCTTGTGGTTCATTAGTTCATGCTTATTCCTGTTTTTCTCAGCATCATTACTGATGTCTTTTCTTCAGTACACCATGCCTACCATACATACATAGAAATACTGTCTATTATTCATTCCCCTGCCTCCCAGTGCTCCTGCCGGGCTGCTGACAGTGCTGTCAGCCAAACACTCAGTCACACTGGACGGCAGTAGGGAAGGTTGTACCCATGTCTGGTTTACAAGTTGTTTTGCTGACTTAACTGAAAGTCAGCACTGTAGCTGAGAGGGTTGAGTCGGCCAAAAGACAAAAGCTGCCCTGCCTCTCACTGTCCAGTGTCTCCCTGCCCTCCTGTTCCATCACCCGTCTCTGCTAACATCACACTTCTTTTTGTGGTTCGGTCATTTTGAGACAAGACTCTGTTTGTAAGGTTTACAGTCAAACCTTAAACCTGCACTGCTGCAGTATCTGCAGCAGTGCAGGCTAATCTGATAACATTCTGAGGATAACACTGAGAGAGTGTTTCCTATAGTGAGTCAAAACAAACACCAAGGAAATGTGCAGTATATTGATTTCTTTGCTAAATTAATTTTACTAAATTAAGTTTACTTTAAACACATCTCTACACCAGGTCCCTACGGATGCAGGATCACAAACCAAGCCTTTCAGATTGACCCTGTTGCTACTGTTTTGATACAGTTGTTGTTGTTTTGTGTTCTTATAGGGTCAGACGGCACAGGCAACGGCAGTGATGAAGAGGGGTCTAAAGCGAGCGCTGCAGGTTCGGAAAGTGACTCGGAAAACGCTGGTTCTGCAGATGATGGTATAGATGAGGAGGAGGCCAAAGACTTGGCTGGTGAGGACAGCTTAATGGAAGATGAAGAGAAGACCAAACAGCAGCCTTCCTCAGACAGCTCCACCAAAGACACCCCTGCTGTCACCCCACTTAAAGGCCGACGCAAGAGCAAGAAAACATCAGAACCTGAGCCTGCTCCAGCTGCAGGTACTGCCTCGACTTCCGGGTCTGGCAGTGTGAGCACTGAGGAGAGTCAGTCCGAGCCCAAGAAATGGAATTTCCGCAGGAACCGTCCATTGCTGGACTTCACCACCATGGAGGGGCTGAACGAGATGGACGATTACGACAGCGAGGACGATAATGACTGGAGACCCACAGCAGAGAAGAAGAAAAGCAAAGCAGCCACCCAGAAAGGAGGCACAGAGGAAGAGGATGGTGGCAGTGCTAGCGATGATGACGACGACGATGATAACGACGACGATGATGATGAAGATGATGACGATGACAAGGAAGATGGTGATGATGACAACAACAACAGTAGCAGTGATAGTGACAAAGAGGTGAAGAAACCAGTGAAGAAGCCGAAGAACACTTTTGATGAAGAGCTCACTAATGACAGCATGTCCCAGGGAAAGGGCAACGAGGTGAGTGCAGCTCTGGTCTCACAAGGGCAGACTGATGACCCAACAGATGTTTTATCAAGCAAGATTACTGGCTAAGCCAGCTTTGCTGGTGAACATAGTGGAGCATTTAGCAGCTAAAGAGCGAGCTATTTCTCTCATGAGTTGGTGGAGACTAAAACAGAGCTAAAGGACATTTATATTTTTTAATGTTTAAATGTTGCAGATGTTTAATATTTTGCATCTTACATATATACATAAATGTATGCATATGTACTTTACATCATTCACACTGGACCTGAACCCAAGATGATGTGATTATTAGCAGAGCGCTGTAAAAGGTGGGCTGACAGAGGAGTTTGATGGCACCTGTTTCATCACTTGTCTCAGTCTGAGTTCACAGCTGGTCTGAAAGATGCTTCCAGTGGTTTTCTTTGACTTGATTTCTCTCAGCATTTTTGTCAGACTTTGCTTTAATGTTTTACTTTTCATATTATACCTTTAATTGTTCATATTCTGTGTGTTTTTATGTGTTTGTATGTTATAGGTTTATATGTTTTTATGTGTTGTTATATATTTGAACTCTTTTTCATTGTGTTAGGTTTTGCACAGCAAGCAGTGCTTTTCTGAGCCCCCTTTGTGAAACACCCCCCTCAGTCCACACAGCACATTCAGCTGTGATCAGTCATGGCCTAGAGGTTAGAGAAGTGGGTTTGGTACAGAAAGGTCACCGGCAAGAAAAAAAATGTGTGTGGGGGGAAATGAATGAATAGCACTTCCCCTCCCTCAGCATCCATGACTAAAGTGCCCTTGGGCAAGGCACTTAAAACCCCACTTCTCTAGGCTGTGTATATGTGCTCAATGCTCCTTATGTGTGTGTGTGTTCACTGTTCATGGATGGGTTAAATGCTTAGGTCATTTTGATTTTGGAAAAACTGACGGCCTAATACTGCCCCGTTCTTGCTTTACTGTATAGATTAGTTACTGGATCTGAGGTCAGATCAGAGGGATGGGGTTTTTATGATTAGATTAGATTTGATTCAACTTTATTGAATACACATGTAAATGTACAAGGCAATAAAATGCAGTTTAGCATCTAATCTAGTGCAATAAGCAGCAAAGTGCAGAATATACAGTTACTACCATATGTACATGAAAAAGGCAGTGCTATAGACATAATATACAGGTGAATGAATGCTATGAAATGTATGTACAGTCTCAGTGGAAACTATGAACATTATTTACAAATGGATATATATATAATTTTTTTTTTTTTTTTTTTAAGCATTAGTGAGTGACTTTACCGTTTCTCTGTTTCCCGATTCCTCAGGATGCCTTGTTGGACCGGTCCCAGACCTGGAGCACTCAGCACATCCTCATCTGCTGCGTCTGTCTGGGAGACAACAGCGAGGACGCAGACGAGATCATCCAGTGTGACAACTGTGGGGTGACTGTGCACGAAGGTAAGCTGCAGAGCTCGGTGTATCACTGTGCTGGAAGAGATTCATACCAGGTCCAAAAACTACTGAAAAACAACTAAAAAGTGAACTTTGACCTCAGCCAACCTACTTCTCTGCAAGTACATTAATGCTTAAGAGACTTATCTGAAGTCGGCAGGCAGTGCATACTCCCAGGCTGTGTATCTACTAATAAACTACCAGATAAAAGTCACTTCTTTATGTTCTTTACTTACTTGACTGTACTACCACTGCACTTTTTTTTTTTTTATAGTTTCAAGCACTTTTTTGACATAGCGGTAATGGTAAGACTGATATTATTGTCGTCATCATCATAATCATAGAACAAGTATAGATACTTGCATTTAGATGCAGTTGGGAAACACTCTATGTGGCCTTGCCAGCTTCAAGCTCACTAAACCCTGGATACATTTTCTCAAAGCAGACATTTTGACATGTCATAGCAGGAAGAGCACAGGTGTATTCGATAATGTTAATGCTGCGGCAGCATTCCACATGGGGAAAGTCATTGCTAATGTTATTAGTAACACCTGTGCTTTTCCTGTTATGATGAGTCAGAATGTCTCCTGTGAAGAAGGTCTGTTGTCCCATGTTAGAAAGCAGTGCACCCACAGAGACAGGGAAGGAGAAGACTGATAGCAGTGCAAACATCAGGGCTCGACAGTGTGAGCATTTTGCTCACATATGCAAGTGGAAATTAGAGTGTGCAAATTTGGGAAAGTTATTTTTATGCACCGGAGCGAGCGACTCTTGGTTCCAAGGGATGTAAATTCTAAGCTGTTTCTAAATTTGAAGAGGACCAAGAAAATTTTATCGGTAATTGAAGAGACCAGTGAGTGAGATTAGCGGATTAGAAAATAAGGTTCTTGTGTTTATGATGCGTGCAGCCTCTCGTCTCAGTTTGTCTGTCCTCTGCTCTCTGTGGTGGTGTTTGACCCAGGCTCAGCTCACAGACAGAGAGGCCACAGAGGAGCAAACCATTCTGTTACTGTACGTGCAACAAAACCTCCATGAGTAAATGCCAAAAAGACACATTTCTCAAACTCAAACAAAATGCATCTGAAAAGACACAGCCTGTGTAGATACTGACACAAAGGTCTTGTATGTATTTCACATGAGATCCTACATGCTGCTCATGTGACGCATCCTGTGTAGACAGTTACGTTAATAACAGCAGAGAGTACATTTGTAAATGTCACTATTTTCTGGTAACATGAAAGGATGAATCGACTTTCTCTTCAGGCTCGTCCTGTAGCATCCTGTAGGATCTTGGGATTTTGTATTATTACACCAGGACCTGTGTAACAGAGGTTTTATCAGCTGAGTGAGTCTGACTGTTTGGAAACAAAATCAATGACTTTGTGAGTCACCTCTTTTGGATTGGAGCGCTCCCAGACACCCAGAGTTCAGGCTGACCATGTGAGGTGGATCAGTGTGACGCCTTTCAATCATTTCATTTCATTTATTCATTTATTTCCCCTCTTATTTTACTGATGTAAAGGCGATAAACAGACCAGACAAGACAGACAGACGAAAAGAGCTGCTTCTTTTGATATGAACTGAAAATGTTCATAAAGTACAATTATTCAGCTTTACCAGACATCCACTGGTTCCAGCTTCTTTAAGCTGAAGATCTGCTGTGGATTTTGGTTCCGAGCAAACAAAAACTTTGACACTATAACTTTGGGCTTTGAGAAACTGTGGTCATTATTTTTCACAGTTTTTTTATTCTTGACATTTCCTATGTTAAACAATCAGTTAATTGTTAAAAGAAACTTCAGGTGAATTGATAATTATTAGTATAATTATTAGTCATAATCCACATTTTAATATAGATGACAAAAAAACACTAGTAGTTCAATTTGATGTAGACAGTCTTAAACACAACAGTCAGCAGCTGCATTAAGTTATTTGATGCTTGACCTGTACCTGTCATATCATGACTGCAGCTTCATTCATTTATTTATTTAGAGAAATGAGTCAAACTGTGTTACAGTAATTACACTCGCAGCCATTCCAGACTTCACTCCAGTAACAGCTTATTGTGCATGTCCATGTCTCATGTTTTACTCTGTAAGACTCATGTTTTAATGTGGTTTGACTCAGGAATGTTCAGCAGGGGGCCCGTTCTGACAGTTGTGCGAGCAGAAGCGCCACTGGAGTGTGTCCTGCCATAGAAAACAATATTCACGGTCGGGATGCATCATATTCTGTTGGCGTGTGTTGACATTTAACACAATGATCCATATGATCTAAGGCAAACAGCAGCACTTGGATTGAATCCCCTGTTAATTGTTTTTCCTTCTTGACGTGGTTGGTGTGTGACATTGTAAAATTGGAGACTGCAAACATTGGCAGGTAATAGAGAGTTAAATAACCAGCCACCAGCTTCGCATGTGTCTGTGATCACACTTAACACACTGACTCACAACTTGCATTTCACTGACACAGTCCATCATCATTATGATCGGCTAAACTTTGGACACCTCTGAGGTGCAAGCAGGACTTGTCAGGTTATCTCATGCAGTCTAACACACACACACACACACACAGTAATGAAGGGTGGGGACAGGCCTAATCACCAGTTCTCCATTGGCAGACAGAGATATTAGAAGCAGGTCTTAAATTTATCTTGTTCATTTGGTTGGTTGATATTTTCTTCCTCTGAGACGTGTTTAATCTCCCTGAAAAGACACAGAAGGGAGACTAAGTGGTTTGCAGTGGAAGCTTGAGAGAGAGAGAGGAGGAGGAGGCAGCGGCAGCACTCGCGGCCCGTTCTTATCTTCCTCTCCAAGGACATGAATGGTGTTCATTTTTTCTGGGGCAGTAAAATATGGAACTGAATTCTAGCAATAAGTTTGGGATTCCTTTGTACTTGTGCTCACAGTGGAGAGGCCTATTGTGATGTTGGAGGTTTAATTCAATAGCTCAGCTCTTTTGTTTCTTTCTTTCTTTTTTTTTTTTTTTTTTTTGTACACACGTGACACTGCATTGTTAACTCCAGTAATGATTTAGTGAATATTTCTCAGTATTGTGCAACATTATCTGCACAGTGACATTGTTGCACACATTTGGGTTACACAACAAAGCCTCACTAATTGTTAAATTAACTAGTAACAAAATGATAATGAAACCACCTTTTATTGTACTTTAAGTCACTGTAGTTGTTGCCAGTGCAGAAACATGCTGTTGTTTATTCACAGGCACAATTTTATTGTTTCTGAAACTGTAAATTCAACTCAAACCAACAAAGATCTTCCACTGATATATACTTAGATGTGGTGCTGTTGTATCTTGAGGCTTTGTGGTGTTTCATGGTATCTGGCCTATTTAAATAGTCATGATTTAGTTTATCCAGGTTTTGAGAGTTAAGTTGTTGGTCCCATAGCTGTTCTGAATGTCCACACTTGAAGGCAGAGTGACGGGCCTTCAGTCACGTCCTCCTGGCTGCATCCTGCTGCCTCCCAGAATCTCAGTTACATGTCATTATCCAGCTGTGACTCAGCAGTAAAAATGAGATCTCAGAAAAAATAAATAAAACTATGGCATGAATATTACAGACTGGAAAAAAATTACTTGTCTATGTCCATAATCTTCACAGAGTCTTTTATCCTGTATTATGTCGTATTTCTTGTTATTTTCATACAGAGAGTGTTTGCATACTGGCTGCTGACCCATATTCCTCCCACTTCTTCAATTTAGTAGTGTTAAGTAATGCGTGGTCATCTAAGGTGGCGTTAGCAGTAATGCATTCAGGCCTTCCCATGCATTTATTTTGAGAGCTGAGCTGGAATTTCGCCACCTTGAGATTTAGCTGTTTGATTATGAAGAACTGCTCTGCTGAGGCAGGGTACTTTGACCTGGCACTGAAAGTGTGTCCTTTTCTCCACTAAGCACAATTGCTGATGTGGCCATGTTTTTATCAGAAATTTAGTTTCTTTCAGAATTTCTGGAGCATGCATCTTAGTCCATGGACTGATATGAAAATGCTTGGGTAAACAGAGGTAAACAGTGTGTGTGTGTGTGTGCTGGAAATGGCTGGAGTATTTTAGTTGATGGTGAGGCAGTAGCTTCTGCAATGAAAATAAATTCTCTGGGTAAACTGGCTGGTAATGGTACACCAGCTTTTAGTTAATGCCAGGACTAGTGCTGTCCATTTGTTGGACAGATAACAGTTATACAGATAACATGAGTATTCATGATCTGGCAGGAGTGAGGGATAATACAGTAGGAAAAAAAGAGAACAAAAACAGCTAATGACAATGCGGCAAAAATGTGCGTGCCTGCATAGGCGGGTACACTGCTTGTCTCACACACAGTGACTACCTGGCAAATTCGCCATTATAATAGCCATCTGCCAAGAGACAAGCACACCTGGATTTTTAAAGGGAATGGGAGATGGCTCTCTGATTGGTTTGTTGCATGTTGCACCTGAAACACACCTATGATTGATTAAGAGATTAAGTACAACTCTGACCTTTTTTTTTCTGTCATTAACATAGTGTGCTCAGATTGTTAAAGTTTCATCCTATGCAGCATTCAGGTAACCTCCGTAAAAAGCTTCAATCTTAGCGTGAAAGATTCTGTTGAAATCAGCACCTGAACAGTTACAAGTTACAGTTACAGCTAACTAACCTGTGCCTGCAGAAATCTCAGGTGAATGCAGCTTAAAGTCTGACTCATGCTCTTGTTTGTTCCAAATAATGGTAACTGCTAATTTATAGAGATGTAGTCTGTCATGGACAATTTGCTCCCAGTCTGGTGTAAATACCAACAGAACCATTTCTTTGGCTCCTCTGTCGTTACTCTCTCCCATCTTTCTAACCAGTCTGCCCTGGTAAAAGTCCATCAGGGATGACTAACACTACTCTGACTTTTCTGGTGCAACCTGTTTTCACCACATGATCATTATGGTTGAATGGAACACAGGTGTTTCAACATCCAGCTGACAACTTCTTTCCATTAACAGAAAATTGGGCAACAACATTTGTTGAAGTCAAATTATTGTTTCTGGTATTTATCAAGCAAAAATTCGATTTGCTGCTTTTCATGGCTTCATATCATTGTAAACGAAACATTGCATAGCTCTGTTACAGCCCTCTTAAGAGTTACTAATGACTTAAGAAGAATGCAGAGGGTGGCACGTGCCAGCTATCCAGCTATTTCCTTCTTATAAAGCCACTGAGTTTAGTATGCTGTGCTCTCTACGTGACTGTCAAGTTAATGTCAAAGAAACAGAAGATATTTCAGTTGCTAACTGTTGGTCACTCAAAACAAGCAATTTGGAGACTCCATCTTGGGCTCTGGGAAATTGTGAGGGGCATTATTTCTTATTTTCTGACAGCATATAGACTGAATGATATGGATCGACTGCAAACAATTCTATAAGTGGCTTTAGAGTTTTGGACCTCACTGTATATTGTGACAGCTTTATTTACTAATTTGGCTGCTTGCGAGCTGTATACTCCTGATGCTGGAAATAATATCATGTTGGCTGTAGCCACTTAGCTAGCTACTACAAAGGAAATGCCTACATACAAAAGAGCATTTAATGTTAACATCTAAATTGGGCTTTGATTTTTTTCTCCTCCTCTTTTCTCTCTGCTCGTCCTTGCACATCTAAAGGCTTGGATCTCTTCATTATGAGATAATGTGAGCTAATTATTATTGAAGCGTCCCTCCAAGTCATCCCAGTCTAGCATTTGCCATCAGTCAGCCAGTGTTGCGTCCCAGACTTGGGCTATACAGTTGTGCAAATGCTACCCATCATCCTCCACTTACAGCATGCACAGTACAAGTGCAGTACAGGGCAGAAGTTAGGAGGAGCAGCAGTGTTTATTCCATCACATTGTCAACTTGTGACTGACAGTTGATGAGCTGCATTATGCTAATTATTGTAATTAAAATGCTGTTTTTGTTGATAATGTTACTGTAACCATGATTAATAAAATTATGTTAATAGCATTGTTTCCACCCCCTGAACATAATTTTGCACCACATGTCACCTATGCCACGAGTCGGCCCTGGCTGAAAGGGTGTACTAGTAACACATTAGCTTGTTTTATCATCGCATCAAGGTTAAGACAAGGTCAAACGAGGAAGGACTTTGAGGTAGAGATGAGAGATGGGCTGTCAGTATCTGGAGCCGCTCTTGATGCTTGACTCCACTGCTCCTCTTTGTTCTTGTGTTCGCACCGCTGTTCGGACACCATCGCTCCTTCTCAGATGAGAAGAGAGTCAGACATGAAAGGTAGACGCGCAAGACCTGGGTGAGAGATCAAAAGATGGAATCAGCGGGTGTCCACAGAGGACGCATCTAGACAGGGCACAAAGAGGAGTCCTGATCTTACTGGTCCGCCTATTGATTATCAGAGTCTCTCTAGTCGTACGTGCAGACATCATTATCATACCACAGGTTCTCATTTTGCTTTCCTTAGTCTTTGACTGTAATGCCAAAGAAGGCCCCATCCAGGTCTTTTATTTTGTCAGGACACAGGTTTTGCTTATCAGTGATAGTTTGCTGTAGTAAAGATAAATATTAATAATACATCACCGTCTTCCTTTTCTGGTCCAGTGATGTGGTGTTGAATTTTAGATTCAAATGAGAGTGATATGTACTTAAATGCACCATAAATGTATTTATTTGCCCAAATGTGGTCTACTTATTTATGCTAGCACTTTATTTGTTCAGTTTCTGACTAGAAAAAGGATAAGTCTGTGTTATTCTCTGTTTTTGTTGCTCTCAATAAAGCCAGTCTGTCAGGACTTTCTTACTTAACCCACATTTGGTGCAGAAATATGTGTGTGTGTGGGATTGAGTCAGAATAAACTACAGTGTATGTGTTCACGGTAATGATGGAACATGTCACCCAGTGCAGCAGTTTTGCTCACTGATGTGTTTTTAATACCTTTTGGACAACAAAGAGGCTCAATGGCACAGACGAACAGGACGCAGAAGGGATTTATTAACATAAACAAGACTATAAAACATCACCAGCTTTATCCTGTAAGGAGACACTGTAGATCATATTTCACTAAATAACAACAACAATAATTTGAGTATACTTTTACTTACATGTCTCGGTTTGGTTGATGGATGAACGTCTCCCATTATCTCCCATGTATGTCTATAGTACACGTAGCTGTGCGCTGTCTTCAATCCACTGTATCTTTCACATGTTTAAAAAAACAAGCACATAGCCATTTTTAAGATTTATTGATTAATAGAATTTTACAATAACTATCTGTGATATTTTATTATACCAATTAGGATAAAATAAATTTAGACAATTTGTAAATTCTTGGGAAACCTCTTTATCTAGCCAAAATGATTCTTTTATACTGAAATGTCTGTAGTGTTTGTGAAATGTGTGCATTGAATATGTTGATGCATCAAGTGTAATAAGTGGAGCAAATCATAATACTGCAGATTGATTGATTAGTTTGCTGATCTTTTCTCTGATTGTTTAATCTATAAAAACAGTACAAATTGAAATGTGCCAAAGGTTTGGTGAGAATTTCTGGTTACGGACACCCACACAGCACTTAAAAATACAACATTTTCTCCAAAGCAATTCAGATTGTTTGTCCAACCAACAGTCTAGAGTGTTCAGCTGGGCTGAGATCTGAGACCATTCAGTGGCCATTGTGCTCTGTGTGGAAGCATCTGTATTCATCTTGTTTTTCCACTTGTTTATTCACATTTTTCTTTGAACGTGTCACCTGATTAGTATGAGACTGCCGCCAAGTTGAAAATGTGAATCGTCGCTGTGCTGCCACAATAACAGATGGTTGATTTGACTCTTCTGAGACGCTCATCCCTTTTCCTTTCATCCCATGGACAAGCAACCCCCTCAGTTACCTTTATTCTATGTCTTCATGCGCACATGATTTCACATTCTTGCATCCACACCTAGCTGGTTAGCCTTTGTTGAAGGCAAACAAACAGTTCTTTCCATTAAAGCCCGACACAGTTAAAAGTACTTCTCTTGATTCAGTCAGCTGTACCTCGCTCCCTCTTCTTTTCCCGGCAAGCCCGTCATTTCTGACAAGGATAATCTTTCCTTCAGGGATTATGAAGCTATCCTGTAGTCATCACTTTTTGTCAGCTTAGCTCATATTAGCCAGCAACCCGTGGCTTTAACGGTCTGAGCTTTGTATCTCAGTTCAAAAGGAACATCGAAGATTTGTGCCACGGTTCAGCCATAAGTCGCTTAAGCCAGCATGGTGGTCATTCACAACCCTCATTTCCACAGTTCAAAGCCCAATCAGTGAAGAAGAAGCACCCAACTGTTGCCAGAGGTATTCCAGTAATACCTGTTTTTTTTTTAGGAAAATAAACGTAGAGTGGAACTATACTGGAGCTAACATCTGGTTCTTGCCACATACTGTGGGTGAAAATCGAGGTGGAAATAAGCAGTAGTTATCTCCACATCTTGGATCATTAGATTCTAAGTAGATCTTCTGTTTTGAAGGTCAGGATGAAATCCAGCTGTGACTTAATTGCCCCAGTGGAGTAATCAGTAGCTTTCAGGTTCAGATTTCAGGAAGGAATCAGAAACCAGCAAAAACTGAAGATTTAACCCCCCAAGCGTCCAAAAGTCTTCAGAATTAGCGATTCACCGTGGCACACAGCAAATGGTCTCTCAATCAGAAAAGGACATGCACCCACTAAACAAAGTGTAGAGCTGAATAAACAACTCCGTCTGCCCCAGTGTTTGCTTTCGATGGGCTGCCCAGCTCCCCGGTGTGGCACTCAGTGACGGGCATGCAGAACACTCAGCTTTTGATTTGTGAGTCTTTCCCATTGCTCAAAAAGCCTGAAGGCTGGTTGACTGAATTAGGAGTTAGAATGTTATCTCCCCAGCGGAGGCAGAGTACAGATTGCTGCCCTCATTGGTAGTGAAGAGCACGTTTGCCTGGTGTAATAGCTGCCATAGAAACCACATCAGCCTAGTAATTGTTTAGGCAACCTTAGAAAATTAAGAGGACAACATTAAAATGCTTTCGCTTGGCTTCTTCTCGCGGGCTACATTTTATTTATTTATTTTTTTTATCAAATGCTCATTTTGCGGTGCTGCAGTGCCACTGAAGATTGACAGCTTTGGACCTGAGAGCTGTTGGATCTATTTCCAATTAGAGAGAGAGAGGGATAGAGAGAGATCCGAGAATTAAAACAGCCAATCACACGATTACATGTCCTGTAGAGTACAGTAAACAATATTGACACTAATGTTTAGGGTGCAGATTTGAGTCCGTTGAATACATGTGACAAAGCAATGCCAGTGTGTAACTATATCCTGGTTGGTTCCAGTGCTGTCCTGAAAGTCTTGCAGGGACACCAAACCAGAAGAACCTTTTGCACTACTGACCACATGAGGATGTTTTCACTCCCCGGCCACTGAAACAGTCAGCTCTTTGGCCTGTATGCCTTCTGCTTCCTGGAGGGTCGTGTCAAATTGTGATGTTCACATTTCTGGTCTATATGAGAGGCAGTGACATGGAAAATAGGATGACTGATGTTATCTTTAATGAGCAATGCGACTGACATTGCCATACTGGCAATCCCTTTCCTGTGTTTCCAGGGTGTTACGGCGTGGACGGCGAAAGCGACTCCATCATGAGCTCGGCCTCGGAGAATTCGACAGAGCCTTGGTTCTGTGACGCCTGTAAGAACGGAGTGACTCCCAGCTGTGAGCTCTGCCCCAACCAGGATGGCATCTTTAAAGAGACGGACGCCGGGAGGTGGGATACAGTAGCACGCTGACCTGGTGGTCGGCTGCCATTTACGAGGGCAGCAAGTGGAACATGTTCAGAAACAAATATCACCTAATGACCTTAGCCGGTCGAAATGCTGCAGGCAGCCAAAGGCTATCTAAATTGTACATATATTCAGTGTTAGGGAGAAAAAGGAAGCTAGAGAAAGAGAGAGAGAGAGAGAAAGAGAACTGGCAGAGGAATGAGGGAGGGGGGGTGTGTGGAAGGAAGGGAAGAGATAGAGGAAGAAAAGGAGTGAGAGAAAAGAGTGTGTTATGTGAAGCGTGGAGACTTCAGCCACGTTATCGCTGATAGTGCTCCTCAGCCAGGCTGCACCCGAATTTACTACTTCACTAGAGCATGAAAAACACAGCAAATTAAACTGTGAAGCGGTTGCTTGCCAGAGATGGATATCTTTATATTGGACTTCGGATTCTCTTCCCTAAAGTCCGCATTTGAAATTGTGTCACAGCAAACTGTAGTCAAGAGTCTGGGGCTACATAAATCTATGAATCCATTTCTTTTTTTGAAGTGTCTGAGCAAGTCACTGCAGCCAATTTCATGATATTAAGTTTCTTTTGTTTGCAGTGATTCGCTACGCTGAATGCAAAAGCCGAACCGTAGCCATTGATTGGATCAATTTTAATGACGTTCCTTGAAATCAGCATGCAGGAGTCGATGTACTTTAAATGTCACCTTTTATGTCTTTATTTAGACTCGAAAAAATGACTGAGGGCTGACCCTCATTGACAGTGATGTGGAGTAACAAGTGTAAAATGACTTAAAAAGGTTCAAAGTAATAAAAGATACAAGGTAGAAGAAAACAATTAAAACAAGCAGAGAAATAAAATACCTTTAAAAACTACTTTTCACCCTGAACCATTTTCATTCTAATGCGTTGTAGTTTGTGCTGTTTCTCTTCAACAAACCAGATTATCAGCTGATTAGATTTTCTTTGTTTTTGTTTTCAGATGGGTGCATGTGGTTTGTGCACTCTATGTTCCCGGAGTAGCATTTGGAGACATTGATAAACTACGACCAGTGACGCTCACAGAGATGAATTATTCAAAATACGGGGCCAAGGCAAGTAAACTTTTTACATACTGTTGCTGTTTACTGACGCAACACTTTAGTTTTAATGACATGTTTAACGTCCTGCAGAAGCCAGTTTCAGATGTCCTTTTTCATCAATAACCTTCCTCTGAGATTCTGCTCCATGTTGACATGATTCATCACATCATTCAAGCTGCCAGTCTCCTGTTCTACCACATCCCAAAGGTGTTTTACTGAATTCAGGTCTGGAGACTGGGGGAGGCCACTGAAACCAGTTTGAGACTTGAGACTTTAGCTTTGTGACATGGAGCATTATCCTGCTGGAAGTAGCCATTAGAAGATGGTGAACTGTGGCCATGAAGGGATCAACATGGTCAGAACAACAATACTCAGACAGACTGTGACATTCAGACCATGATTGATTGGTATTAAGGCCCAAAGTGAACCACGAAAACATCACATCACCACAACCACCACCACCAGCAGCCTGGACTGTTGACACAAGGCAGGTTGGGTCCATGGATTCATGCTGTGGAACCTGACGTTGTCTCTGTTTTGCTGAATTTTGAAAGAATTTTAAAATTCTTGCTTATGAGGTTTTGTAAGAGAATTGCAGTTAGAGGGAATCTTAAGGATTTAAAGCACTGAAAAGATTTGAAATGTTGGGTTAAGTGTAACCATTAAAAGCAATTAACCAGACCACTGTGCTGTAAGTCTGTTTGGACATTTTGAGTGTCACTGAAAGTGTAGCTCCCAAGGAAGAACAGAGCGTTTTAGCATTTTATCCACCCTGTTTTCATACTTAAACATTGTCTGAACTCTCCCTGTTGTGTTCTCTTCTTGCATGCAGGAGTGCAGTTTCTGTGAAGACGCCCGTTTTGCCAGGACTGGTGTGTGCATCAGCTGTGATGCAGGAATGTGTCGGTCCTACTTCCATGTCACGTGTGCACAGAGGGAGGGACTTCTGTCTGAGGCTGCAGCAGAGGAGGTAAAAATCCGTGTTAGGGGCTGTGCTGTTAGCCAGCTGAACTGAACTGAAGCAACATTTACAGAGTTGAGGTTTGATCACACAGACATAGAACGCCAAAGTAGACACCAGCCTTGTGTCTGTCCCACATCTTACCTCTGCTCTCCTCACATGAGACATCCAAGGTGAACTACTTGAACTCAAAATTGCTTGTTAGGCTTTTTTTTTAGCAAAACTTCTGTCACACCCCAGCCAGTACTTAGAAAGTCATTGTTTACACGCATTTGCACATGGGATAACAAATCTACCAAGGCAGTCGTATTTTCTTTGTGTCACTAACTAAACAAAATGGTTCTTTAACTTACAGAGACCGTTGGCACATTTTGACTTTAGTGTGATTTACTCATCAGTTGCGGTATTGATTTATGGATATTAGATAGAAACAGGGCAGAGCTAACAAAAACATTTGTAGTTCCAGCAGCTCTGAATGTGATACTGCTCATTTCATCTGTCAGGTCACTGCTGATTCAGCCCTCCGCTGGCAACAGCACTGACCTGTCCAACAAAATAGCAGGCAGCAGCATTAGCTTGTAGCCTGTGAGCTACAGGCAGCAGGATGCAAACAGTCACCACTGTGTCCTCGACTAACATCCTGCAGTGAGTCTTGAAGCAGAACAAAGCGCAGGAAATACATATGATGTCTTTTTCTGAGGATGGATGAAACTTGATCTGCAGGACTGAGGGTTGAGTTTGAGCTAACGGCTAACAGTCTAGAAATGGAGATCTGGCTGAGTGTGTAAGCCCAGTGTAGTATAAGATATAAAAGATAATGTCCCTGTTTTTACTAATTATTATAACTGTTATTATATTTTTATGCATCATATATATAATTTTTTTGCTTCCTCAGGATATTGCAGATCCATTTTTCGCATACTGCAAACAGCATGCCGACCGCTTTGACAGGAAGTGGAAAAGGAAGAATTACCTGGCCTTACAGTCTTACTGCAAGGTCTCTCTGCAGGAGAGAGAGAAACAGCTTACTCCTGAAGCTCAGGTGAGGCTCATTCATTTATATCAGCTGCAGCAGCCAAACCACAGAACAACTTTTCAGATGTGCAATGTGTGTTTGTTCCTCCGTCCACATGCCCGGAGTGTGGGCATTTTGCTGCTGGGTACTGTGGAGCAGCAGAGATTAGGCCTGGGTTTGCAATTAGGATTAGGCTTAGGGTGTTTTATTTGCAGTCTTTTATGTTTCATTACAAGTCCCAGTTAGATTGATGAAAAATTATTATTATTATTATTATGTAGGAATTTTGTGGTGTTATGATTCTGAGGGGTGGGGGTGGGTGGGGGTATGTCACCTATGGAATTATTTGTCCAACTCATGTTAGAGAACGTAAAGTGATAAGGGAATAATCCCTCTGACTGGCCGAACGAGAGGTCAGTTGGAGTTCTTTGGGCAAAACTCCAAACACCAAACACCCAAAAGGGTCTGAATTCTTTATGAAGCCATTGTAACTCAGCTAAACACTGCACACCTTCAACAAGACAGCATGGCATCATGACTTTGTGTTACAGCCTGGGTAGGAGCAGACAGACAGAGGCAGTGACCCGAGCGATCTGTGGTCGGCAGCTTCAGTGTGAACACACAGAGATAGACATGGGAAATGGCAGACAGACAACATCTGTTTATTACCATTAAAATGTGGGAGTATGTCGACAAACACGTGTGTGTGTCCCCCCACCTGCAGGCCCGAATCACGACCCGCCTGCAGCAGTACAGGGCAAAGGCAGAGTTGTCCAGGAACACCCGACCTCAGGCGTGGGTACCCCGGGAAAAGCTGCCGCGACCTCTGACCTCTAGTGCCTCAGCTATCAGGAAGCTGATGAGGAAGGCGGAGCTGATGGGCATCAGCACTGACATTTTCCCTGTGGACACGTCCGACGCCAACGCCAGCATGGACGGACGCAGGAAACACAAGCAGCCTGCCCTCACAGCAGACTTTGTCAATTACTACCTGGGTGAGGAAACTTCTATTCCCACAGTTACCGCAGCTGTGTTGTTTATTTTCTCTCATTTTCCATTTTCATGTCAGTGCGGTTTTACCGGATTATTCTTGTGTAAAATCATTATGATTATGGTTTAGATGTCTACAAATCAACAAGAATGCATCAAGAGCATTGGCAGAACTAAACTTAATCCATCTTTCAGGATAAAAGTATTCACAAAAAGGTATTTACAGCAGACGTCTGTAGCCTGCTCCGCAGCTCTGCTTGAGGCTAGCAGCTTCCGTAGGCTTTCCCGACCGAACTGTCGCTGGTGCAGTTGCATTTTGGGTAATGAAGGCACCAGATTTTGAAAATGAAGAACCGTGAGTGGAATTAAAAAAAAGATGTCTCTGGTTCTACTGCAACAATTTTGATCCCTTTTTCAGTGTGTTGCACCAAACCAGTTTGATCTGGTTCAGACAAACTCTCAGTCCTCAGGTCTCAATCCACTGTGTACTTTGACAGTTCAATAAGTCCATTAAAAAGAGGAAGCCTCTCAGATTGTGTGACTTCATATATACTCTTCTTCTTGGTTAAATTATAAAAACGTCAGTATGAACACAAAGCAGACCAGAAGATTCAAAAGTCTGTCTGTTTTTTCTTTGGTCCGGATGAAATGAACCAAACAACAGGTGCGTGGACACACTCAAACTGTCCATCATGGGTCCAACAGTGTTACAGGATGGAAGTCACAGCATGTTAGCCATCAAACAATTCCTCTTCCATTGTTAAAGCACTTTATCCTCCTAAATAATCCATTTACAGCCAAATACCTCCTCAGCGGCCTTTGATCGATGCTCTTTTCTGATTGACTGATGCTCACTCTGTTATTGTGCAGTACACAGGGGTGGATATGTTGTTAGTTATGATATTCAGTTTTTTTTTCTGACACCATTTATGAAGCCATTCTTCTGGTGGGTATAAGTGGGCATTAAAAACACATTACTGGCTTTCCTGCCGTGTTACACAGCAGAGATACTCCCCACCTTTCCTGAAATAAAGAGTGTGTCCTTTAACATCACAGGAATTTATTTCAGCAGAGGCCTCCCTTCTCCTTCAGAACTGAAAATGTGATGCTGCGTACACTTATATAAACTGATATGCATTGTTAATAAATTTAGTTTTTATAATTTACAGTTAGAAACTTGTAATCGTGGTTTTTTTTTTTTGATGCAAAGCACAGGAATGATGCCTGGTATCATGATTGTAATTTTAAGGAAGCTAAAAGCATTTATCTCCATATTGCATAGCATTAACTGTTGTACAGGGTGGTTAAGTTATTGTGAATGCAGCATGATAGTGCCAGATGTGCAGGAGACGCCATGACAGTAACCTTGAGAGTATACTCCATCCGCCTGCAGCCTATCTGCCATCAGTACACGCTCTCGTGTGCTTTTTTTTTTTTTTTTTTTTTTTTTCCTGTATATAGATTGTGATCGTGCTATTGATTTTTGTCCCATTGATATTCAGAGCGGAACATGCGAATGATCCAGATCCAGGACAACATCTCTGAACAGAAGAACTTAAAAGACAAGCTGGAGAGCGAGCAAGAAAAACTGCACGTGGAGTACAACAAGGTGAGCAGCAGAATCCAAACCTGACCCGGGAAACGGGGGTTATTTCTGTGGACGGGCTGGTTCATGGAAGCTGCAGACAGAGTGCCTTAACACATAATAAATAAGTAGTACTTGGTGATTTGAAAATTGAAATGAACAGAGTCTGAAATCAATTTAGTGTTAAGTAAAATTAGTACTTTAGGCGGTAATTCAAACACACGTAATAGAACATACAAGTGTACGAACATGGAGTTATCACCTGAGAGGGAAACACCTGGTGTAGCTGTGTCGTAGGCCTCCAGTGTCTTTCAGTACTTAAGCTAAAACAAAAGTGGTATATTGAGTAATTATGGTTCAGGCTTATATTTCAGTTATTGGATTTTTTTTTTAAAAGGGGATCTAATATTATTTATTTAAAATCTAATCAAAATCAATTAGGCAGAAATCATTCAGGAGAAAATAGAATTCTAGGCTCTCAAGGCTCCACTGTGTGTAAGTACAGCCTCACCGTGGATGTTTTAATATTTTTTTTTTTTTATAAAGCACCTGCTCATCCATTCTCATTCACTCAGTGTCTATTATTACTTGGTATCAAGTGTTTGTTTTTATGGGCCGTGTTCAGCTCAGCTTGTAAAATCATTTCACTGCATTCGACGCGGCCTCACTGTGCCCCATGATAAACACTGAATCCTGTGCCAGCCTCCGTCCCATCCCTCCTCGAACGTGACCTCTGCGAAGAGGCTGCGGCTCCATCTGTCAACATGAGTAAGGGAATACGACGGCAGAGTAAAAGTCACAAGAGTTAATGTTGCGTTCAGTCTTCTGCCGTGCGTGTTAAGAGTTATTAATGGAGTGTGTGTTGCTAATTGCGCTGCTTGAGTTGCTCTTACATGGCTTTGGCCTTGGACAAAATGCCAGTGGAAGGAATGTCATTACAAATCTGGCTATGGCTGATATATAGTAGTCGAGTCCAGTACAAGGTTTACTCTTGACACAATGGCTCAGCTCCTGTATATCATACGTAGTGTTCACATTAGTTCATGTCAGTTACACTGACTGCTCAAAGGTTCACCTGCTACATTCTAACTGTGCCCATTATAACATTTATAAGGTCTGTAATATAGTCACTAATGTTTATACTCAAACTGTGACCCTAATCATGTCCACACCAGGCTCTGTACTTAACACCCAGACATGAAACATGAGTGAAACTGTGGTGTCCTTACCTGATGTGGTGTCTTCTCTCCCTGTGCAGCTCTGTGAGTCTCTGGAGGAGCTGCTGAATGTGAATGGAGAGTTGCGGGGCGAAGGCCAGGCCATGTGGACTCTGCTGGGGGGCATCCTGGGCCAGGTACCACCACAATCTCTGCCTCCTCACACACCATCTCCTCTTCTCTTTCTTGCCCCATCCAACCACTCTGCTCCACATCCAGAGATTAGTTGTTGTGAAAGTTTGCGGACCTTTTCTTTTTCAGCCTGGCAGTGTTTTGTGATGGAGAGCTGTCCAGATAGGTAACCCACATGGCCAACAGTTTTTGCAACTTTGTTTAGGCAGGGCTTGCAGGACAGCTTGTCTTTTTGTGTGATATACTGTCTCGTTCAGATGTGCCTTACACTCAGTCAGCTCCAGCTTGTTGTCGATGTAATAGAAAGTTTTGGAGCAGTCGCCTGGCCACGTATCAGTCAGATGCAGTCTGAGCTGTGGAGCAGTGATGAATTGAGGGAAAGTTTGTGTCTTCGACACATAAAAAAAAAAATCATGGAAGCTAATTAGGCTTGATAAAAGAAAAAGCTGTGCCTTTATTTTCATTCTGTTTTCTGATTTATGTATTTTTTTGTTCTCATGTTTATTCCCCCCCCCCGTCCACATTTAGTACCTGTGAGTTAATATAGATATTTTTTTTTTTTTTTTACCCTTTACAAATAATTTTTGTGGGTTAGCCGTCAGGACCCAGGACTTCCCTGCTGTTTATAAAAATCCTTTCATTTTGCTCTAACTGATTGACCTGTCATTTTCCATGAGGTCAGACCTGACTGTGAAAGTAAAAGCCGTCTCCCACTTCTCATTCCCATGGCAACCAATTGCCAAGATGTGCCACTATGGCTTATGGGTTGTTTTTTTTTTTTTTATGGATGCAAACTGCAATCTGCAGAGATCTCTTGGTTTTTATTTTTGTTTTTTTGTTTAGATAACAGACTCAGACTTGAATTCACACACAAAGTCATTGTGAGAATTTACATTGAACTTAGAAAAGAGCTTTTTACGTACACATTTAAACCTCCTAACTAAGTCTGAAAACAACCAGCTACATCTTCCTTTTCCACAGTTCAACTTTTCACAGTTTAAAAGAGGCGTTGAACTAAAGTCAGCGTCAGTTACTTCCACGAATATGCAACCACTCGTTTAACAGGAAGTGGACCTCTGAGAGAAAATAATAACAGAACCAAAACAAAGAGAGCCCTTTCATCTGAGGACAGACAGAACCATTTACAAAAGGTATTTCAGCTATTAGCTTCTAGATCAAGGGTCTCAAATTACTGGCTTGGGGGATAGACTAGGTCTGTGAGGCAATTTTCTATGTCCCCTTGTCATTTTTTTTTGTTTATTTGTTTTTTTTTTTAAAGTAATTCTTTAATATTTTAGCATGGATTGAAAAGCAGAGTGTAATAATTGGCTCTGTGTTTCACAATTAACATTTAGCTGCAGTAGAATTGTGCAACTTGTCAATACCTGACCCTAAATTGTCTCTTTCTAGACCGAAAAGAAAGGTTTTACCTTCACATTCATTCTGACAGTTTCCGCAGGCGGACAGCTGATTATTCGTTCATGGAGTTTAATGTGACTGCTCCCTGTTCTTCCACAGGAATTCAGTCGGCAGCAGCATTAGTCTACTAAGCACGCAGGGCGGTGTGATGGGTACTAGGGAGCCAGCTCAGCTTCAGAGTGCATAGCAGCAGCCCCCAGATAATTTGAGTTAGAGAACCTTGTTTTAGATTATATTTAAATTTGCTAGAAAATTTCTGTTAAACACCAGGACGGAAAGAAAAAGTGACGTCTGACTGGTTAACGTACTTTAAGAGTCTTTCACCTTGTTACTGAGAAGGTGTCTCATATCTCCCTCAGTGGTCAGTAAATAATTACTCCCGTCTAATTGCTGGATCACATGTTCATCTTGAATGTCTAGTCAGAATAGATTTTTTTTTTTCTGTAGCCAAGGTATGATACAAGGATATTAGATTTTATTGTATTGTATATTTGCAGGTGTTTGTGTCCTTCTTTATCCATTACATTCTTACTAAACATTTTGTTGTCACTCAGAAAACCATGTCTTCCCCTCACTGATTAGAGAATACAGCTCTCTCTGACCTTTTAGTTAAAATAATTAAAGAAAAGTGATGTTATATCCACTGCACTTCAGTGTAGTGACTCCTTTAAGGTATATTCATACATATACATGTATATACATGTTCCGCTAAATCCCTGAAAAGCCTTATTGCCTTATTAAAAGTATAATGGTTGAGAGGATGGGTTTCGCAGATAAATGGTCAAATGATGTTAATGTGGTGGCGAGGCAGCGAAATGGACAGGAAAGAGAAGGAGACTGGCAGTGAATCTGCAATGACCGCCATAAATCACCTAATTATGAACACGCACGCTTTAAGTAGCAACATCAGTCACAGCACTGCATGCTTTGTGCCATCTATCTGCCACATTTTCATCTTCTATTTGTCATCCTGCCTGTGCATTTGCAGAAATTATTGATGTCCCCAACTGGGACTCTCATCCCTCTTCCAGTACACAGTCAGTGTTTTTGGTTCCTGATGCTCCTAGAAGTTTAGCACTCCTGGCAACTTCACAACAACAAAACAAAAAACCAGCCTCTATAAAACACCTTGCAGCTCCAGCAGTTGCCAGGGGACAGATATTATAACAGGCATTAGTGTTACAATGCAGTGCGCTTTAGGATCGATCAACAGAAAAATAAGTACGAAATAGACCTAATAAACCTTGAAGCAGATATACAAGGGTTCAGCCATCTGATGCAACTCAGAGCTGAAGGCACACTGAGGGCAACCAAGACACCAGGACCACCACTGGCTGAGGCCTGAAGGGGCGATTGTGTTTGTGAGGTTGGACTGTCTGAGATGTCCTCCTCTGTCCTGCCAGGGTTTGCGCCAGTCTTAAACTACATGGGCCATGGAGTCCAAACGGTATCTGCATTGAAACCAAACTCAATCAGTCGTATTTCACCCAAGTCATGAGTGTTCAGGTGTCTAAAAAACAAACAAAAAAAAACAAAAAAAGGAATTGATTTCATTTTCTGATTATTTGATTATTTCATTTGAACCAATGAATGACATAAAAATGAAACAGAGAAATGGTGGAACATTATAATAACCTACACTAACTGCTCCCAACCAGCAGAAATAATAATACACTACAACACACTACAGCACTGAAGCTGTTGCATAAAACATTAAATATGGTTGTAGCTAATAGCTGTTTTCAGTGTCTGTAATTTTTTTTTTTTTTACAGTGGTTTATCTACAGAGAAAACCAGAGAACTTTAACAAACACCTTTCATTATGTCCCCAAGCCAAAGGTGCCGTCTTCAGATGTTTTGTTTTGTCTCACCAACAGTCCCAAACCCACCTAATCCATTTATAATGATAGTAAACGGAGTAATTTTAACATTGTAAAAGAATGTAAATCCCACATGCTTTCCGTTTTTCCTTGATAAATGACTTAAACAACAAACTCGTTCATCAGAATAGTTGACAGTTTTCTGAGGATTGACTCATCAGTCTGTTTCTTTTCTCTGTAGTTGTGTTAATTTTAGAAACAGCTCTTCAAACACTATTACTTCAATATAAGAAAAGATTCTAAATGATTATAAGAAAGCATTTCTGTCAATATGAAAATGTTATGATTGAGATACTGAGTTGTTTTTCTTTTTTTGTCATTGAGTGTGAATAGAGCAGATAGCCATGCTGGGCAAACAAATCAAACTAAACTTGGCCGAGACCAAAGACTGTAGTTGGCCAGTTTGGCCAAGACCAAGAGTCAAGACACTCCCGAGACTAAGACAACTCTGAGATAATAGAAAAATGTTGAAACATTGCTGATTGTTTCCATACAGACTTTGTTTCAGAGTGGCAGCCATTATTGTTGCCATCGACATGTTTCCTCAGGAGCCTGTGGAGTTGTCTGTGCCCGGGAAGTTGGGTGTTAGATCCGAGAGCTTCAGATAGAGGGGGATTACAGCTGGCGCACACAACTTACACTTGGCAGAGATGGTTATAAATAAACCTTCTTCTTTGTTCAGAAGTGTTTCTAAGTGATATTTAGTGCCACAGCTTGATATTCCTAATTTAATATACTGAATGTGATGAAAATGCTTGGAGCCACAGGAAGTGCCCAGTTTGTTCCTGCACTGTTATGTTTTGATGCGTTTTCCCTGAGGACACAGCAGAGTGGCAGGAAGCCAGACAGCTTCGAGCTGGTCTGCGTTACCTGACTGCTTCCACTCTCTATTTATAAAATGAACCTTTAAACTTCTTCATCTGTCTGATAAAGCATGTTAACAATGTTGAAACCGCTCCGTATCAGCAGCGGAGACATTTTCTCGTGGTTGGATGCGGGGGCGGACTGTGGTCCAGGCTGGGGAGATAACCTCAGCAGCCCCCTTGTGCTTTGGTCACCCTGTCCTCCTCCCCATCTATCAGGTCTCCCTGCGGGGACGCTCCCCTCTGTGCTAAAGGCAGAGCGAGCATGCTCAGATTAGAGCTTCCTCAGGGGAAACTTTGTCTGTTTAGTGACAGACTTGTTCCCTACGAGATAAGTTTTCTAATTAACCCGCATGGCAGCAATGCACCTGAGATGCAGGGAGAATAAACTGACTATCTGCTGCTGCTTTTTCACCTGCCACATACAACAGGTTCCCTTGTCAGCTCTCCTCACAACTCTGCTGTAAGGGAACTTTGCAGCTCTGCTTTGGCTAACACTTTATTTGGACAGTCCAAACTCTCCGCTAAACAGATGTTCAGTTAGTGTCACTTGACTCTATACTATGAATAATAACTGTAAACAGTAAATGTGTTTGGTGTTACTCCATAGCCAACTACTACTCCAATCAAGTTCTAAAGTCATCTCAAGGACAATTAACCCAACATGCATCTGACCACAGTCTGGAGTGCTGCCTCAAAAGATCTGAAAACTTTCAAAAAACATTACATTAGCAGCTCCTAGCACCAGTTACTACAGCTTCCAAATGATGTTGGTGGGCCATATATATATCATTAGTTACTGATTTTTATCATTTGTTGGTTACCCATCTCCCAACAAGAAAAGCTTACAGGAACAAACTGTCAGGATGAAGTGAACTGGCAGTTCAGTCAGATTGTCAGGCTACAATACAGAGGAGGTGAATGGAATTTATTTTTGATGTGCTCACAGCACTGAGAAATGACATTTGAAAAAAATTCAGCAGCAACTTATATTTCCAGCACCAGTGCCCTTGTCCCTCTACAGGCCCAACTATAGACAGCTCTCATTAGAAAATACTTTCGGGGGAAAAAAACTTTGGAATTACCCATTGGCCACACTATCCACACTATCATCGCCTCTGTCCCTTCAAAGACAAGTTGCGGTTCATGGCTGTTACATGAAAATATTAATGAAACGATTTTTATTTTTTGGTAGAAACTAAACACTCCAGCTGTTCTGAAGGCCCCAAAAGAGAGGAAGCCCAGCAAGAAGGAGGGGGGAACCCCAGGGAAGTCATCCAGCCTGCCAGCCATCCTCTACAGGTGAACACACTGCGTCTGGAGAGATGCAAGGGCGAGGACAGGATTAGAGATGATGAATAAATGATAAAGTAATGACAGTGGAAGCACGGTGCACGTGTTTAAGGTGCCTCCTCAAATGTTAGAGGCAGGAACAACATTCTTACTGCGTACATCTGTTATTTTAGACCATTTGGGATTGAGTGTGTCAATTTACATTTGTTCTAATTCCTATTTACATGTTCACTTCCACTTCCTGTACTTCAGTGCTGCTGTTCCCAAATGATGACTGGCCCTGTCAATACACTGCATTTTCTCACACATAATTTGACCTGATGTGTTTCTGCAGCTGTGGCATCTGTAAGAAGAACCAGGACCAACATCTGCTGGTGCTGTGTGACACCTGCAAGCTCTACTACCACCTGGGCTGCCTGGAGCCCCCACTTACACGCATGCCCAAGAAGACCAAGAACAGCTACTGGTGAGAGACGAGATGCATGTGCACACATTAGAGAGAAATACACTGGAAATAATAGGGATTGTATGGATTACATTATAGCTAAAAAGCTATAATACTCAGTATTATAGATTTTTTTTTTTTTTAAATCAAAGAAGCAGGTGTTTTCTAACATATAACGTCCTGTTTAAGTCACAGTGAGAGATGGATGGGGTTTTATTAGGTATGACACAATGGTTATTTATTGTTCCATAAATACAGAAACGATGCTCAACTAAAAAAATGAATGCTTAGTTGATGCTCGACATCATAAAACATCTTCATTGTGTGAATATGAACAGCGAGTGCTCCTCATATTTATCCTCTGTCAGATACGAGCAGCAACACGTTAGAACCCGGAGTTTGTTTATTCATATTATCCCTGACATTTGAGGCCAGTCGGTGGCAGCGGGATTATCAGATGACGGATGCTGAGATGGTGGAAATGTCACAGTCTCGACTCTCAACTGCTGCAGTTCTTTATCTCGAGAGGAGATTCGGTGATGAAAAAGGAAGAAGCCTGTTCCCTTTCTCTTGTAAATTGGAGAAAAACGTAGAGATGCATGTGGCGTTCCGTTTTGTTTTGTGAGCGTGCAGCACAGCCTGTCTGTGAGCGGAGTAATTCATTTCAATTCAGAGCAAAATGAGCATGAAGCTCTTTTTTTTTGCTTTATTGGCTGAAAATTAGAAAGCATTTGAATAATAAAAGTGTGTGGATGCAGAGTCATAACTAATTACAGCATTGTGCCTGAACAAGCAGCCACAGAGACTTACAGGGTGCTGAGCTCTGAGGTAAAACGAACACAGCAGACAGACCGCTGCTTGTTTTTGGAAACTGATTTCTAAGGCAGAGCCCATTCCCAGGTCTAACTTTGACTTGATGCAGTAAATGTCAGTATTATCTGATAGGGCTGTGTATTGGCAAAGACCTCTGATAAGGTTTTTTGTATAGACTTTTCCAAATGGTGAAACAGTTCCAGGAACTTCAGGACGTTTATCTCCATTTCTCCTCAGCTTGTGGCTGAAATACTCAGTGTGGAGGGATGCGTGATCCATCATCCACTGAAAGTAAACTACTGTTTCCTGAAAGCTTTCAGGGTTTGACCTCAGGCCTTGAACGAGTACTTCAGCTTCAATTTAAGATACTGTTCAGTTTTTGTTGAAACTGTTTTAGGGAGGTAGTGAATCCACTTAACTTTGGAGGCCTTAATGTGTGCGGTCTTTGATCAGTGAATATTTTAATTTGATATGAATATTGTGGACATAAATGATCTCATAACAAATCTAGGAGTCTGCAGTCCCTCCATCTCTACACTGGGGCACAGTACGGCTTTGAGTTAACTGCTAACATCCACATGTTAGCATGTCCACAGAGACAATGCGAACGCTTTGACCTTTATAAGGTATAATGTTCACCATGTTCAACATCTTAGTTTGACATGTGAGGATGCTGACACCAAGTAAGTAAACACAAAGTACAGCTGAAGATGAAAGGAATGCCATGACCAAAGTATTGGACATATTAAGCTTGTGGTCTGATGATGGTGGTGGTGAAGCAAAAGTCAGTGGTTGTCATGTCGTGACATCACCGTTCCTAGAACCATGTGACTAGCATGGCAGAAATGAACATTATACTTTTATCATCAGACATTATAACCTTCTTAAAGATTGTGGTTATTGCAGGGCTGTTGTGTTGGATTTGCGTTACATTTCACAAGTAATATTTTCACTGCGTGCTCCTGCTTTTTATTATCCACTGCATCTGTTTATGATCCACAATCACTGATGAGGACTGATGGAAGAATTTAGTCAGATTTAGTTATTAATTTTATTATAACACTTTGGGAAATAGGCATATTTGCTTTCTTTCTGAAAGTGAGGTGAGAAGACTGATGCTACCTGCTCATCTCTGTGTTAAACACAGGGCTGGAGTGTTGGTGCTGTTAGCCGAGCTTAGCACAAAGGCTGGAAGCAGAGGAAAAGAGCTAGCTTCTGTCCAAAATTCAAAAATATCCCCACTAAATGCCGTAGATTACTCTGTGCTCATTTAAAGACAAACAAATACAGGGTTAAATATTGACTGACATTTATCAACATTACAATTTGTAAAAACAGTGTTTTATCAGAAAAAAGTCAAACAGATTGACATATTGAGTGAAAGTCTCTTTCTTTGCTTTTTGTTTTTTTTAGAGTAAAGAGTAAGGATTTAGGCCGGTGATAATAAAATCAATACAGTTGTGGTGAGACAAGCCCTCTTCCCTCTCCTCAGGCAATGCTCCGAGTGTGACCAGGCCAGCAGCGATGAGGCCGATATCGCCATGGAGACGCTACCTGATGGCACCAAGAGGTCCAGGAGGCAAATCAAAGGACCAATCAAATTCATCCCACAGGAGATGTCACCAGAGCCCAAGAAACATCAAGTGAGAGGCACGGTGTGTATTTACACACTGTATTTACACAAAACGCAATCAGTCCAAATCATTTTCCTAAAAACGAAATCTGTTTTCTTTTCACAGCTAAAAAGGCCAAAAAGTTTTCTTTGCCCACCTCGTCCTCCGCTCTAATTAGAGTGTAACAGATGACAATGTTGGCTAATTGATTGATCTGTATTGATTGCAAATAATTAACTTGAGTTCTCATTAGTCTCATGCTCTCCTTAAGGTTATCACAAAGTTGCACAAGGTGATAGTGTGTTTCCCTGAGCACAGAAATCAACACTTTGAACAAAGGCCTTTGTTACAGAAGGCAGTGTGACTGCATACACCAAACAGGCTCGTTGGAGACAGGATGCACCCACTCCAGCAGTCAGATTCATGTGAATAAGGCTAGACTTTAGATTTGGTTTGCTCTGTCTCTGTAGGGCCAGTCTAATAGTTTTAAAGGCTCCCCCCCAAAAAAAAAAAGAAACGAGCGAGAAACCTGTTTAAACTCTAAAGGCTGGCTGCTAAATCTCAGCCTGCAGCTCAGTCAGGTAAACAGAGCATCAGGCCCCCCACAGGATGAAAGCACTGATGTCTGCATTCACTGTGCGGAATGATATTATGGTTAGTCTGGTTTTATGAGGAAAAATAATCCAAAGATTTCTGCACTTAGCCATCATCCCATTATGAAACTGAAAAGAAGGCTTAGCACAGTTCAAAGTTCAATTTGTCAAGTCTGTCTCAATCAATGAACACTGAAACAGGAGTGGCTTGCTGTAATCGTGTCTCCTGTTTATACAGGTCATTAAAGGATATTTACCTAATGCACTCCCGAGGCGATCGCCTGCAAAAATCCTGAAATGTATAAAAAAAAAGAACATTAAACTGAAAGACTGAGGCTTCGGTTCGGTCTGTGTTTTCATGGACAGTGTTTTAATGTTGAGCTGCAGCAGAAGAGCTAGGAAGAATGTAAAAAAGGTGAAAACGAGTGAAAAGTTCAAATCCCTGGCTCCTTTCTCAGCTCCACACAGCTGTCTGATGGAGTGTACAGGAAACCTAGCGCTTACACCACCTACAGGGGACATGTTCTATCACCTGTATTCACACCAACTAAATGAAAACAATAAAAAAAATGAGAACTTAATCATGTCGGACTAATTAAATACACACAGAAGTAAAAACTACTACGTTTTATTCTTAAATTTTACTCTTGATTGTCACACAGATTAGCCTAATGAAGCAGATGAAGATGAGAAACTCAAACATCAGACTTTATAAAAACAAATAAATGAGCAAACAGACAAGACTTTTGAAGAGTCATCGAGGCTACGACTCTGTCAGTGTTGCCCATAAATCCTCTGCCGGTGACTTTTTTTCCCTTTGTCCGTGAATAGAGCGACAGCATGTGGACTGTGTCGGCTTGTGGTGCAACATTTTGTGTCAGCTGTGAGAGGGAACAGAACCCTCTCTCTCTCTCTGCCCCTCACTGGATCCTACTTATCTGTAGCGGCCATGCTCTGATCCTGCGATACCGAGCTGCCTCCTCGCTCCCTCAAGAAACCCTCCAGATTGATATCTGACAGCTTGGTGGTGAGGAGGAGGAGGAGGAGTGGGGTCGTCTTTCCACTGTCAATGTGTGACCCAGTGGCAGCTCACCTGGGACTTGAGGGAACTTTCCTCTTGCGTCCGGATGCTCACATCAGAGCCAAGACCGCTGAAGCTGCTCCTGTCTACAGTCTCTGTTGCAAATAGAGAAATGAACAAAGAAGAGCAGGAGTTGTCCCAGCCACTTCTCCTGTCTTAGAGGGGAAATAGCAGGAGTGTGGGAGCACAGTGGCAGTCTGGGTTAATGTGTTTTTCTGTTCAGGTTTGGAAACTCTAGGTCCAGACATGTGCTGAGGACTCGGCTGGAGTGCTCAGGGATTAAGCAGCTTTCTGTTTCTTTTTTTTCTTTTTAGTTTAGTTTTTTTTTTTTTTTTTGTGGAGCCACAGCCACTCGGGCGAGGCACTTCAGTGCAGCATTTATCTTCAAATGCAAGGCGTGCAATGGCAGGCGCTAAAAGGGCCCTGCTTTGCATTTTTAATGCTTTTTACCAGGGCACCCAAGCGCTGGCACTTCTCTAAAGCCATGTTTCAATTTATCAGGACTGGCTAATCGACCTCCTGCTGGCCTCCGAGGCTGCTGCTATGTGTGTGTGTGTGTGTGTGTGTGTGTATGTGTGTGTGCACACACATTTGCACTTATTTGGCCAAAAGGGGCTAACATGGCCCAGTGCCACCTTGATGAAGCCGGGGGTCTTGTGGCTGTTATTCGTGGCCCTGTAGTGGGCACTGCCTACTGGAGTAAAACCTTTAAAGTCAACCTGTGAGCTGAATTTTATTTCGCATGTACATAATGTCGCCGCTGTAAAAATTAATGCTCCACAGCACGCTCTGTCAGATTTTACACAGCCCTGCTAAAGATAGCCAGACCGAGCTTCATGCAAGGACAGTTCATTAACACACATTTGTTCTTCCGTGTGGGAGACGGGAAAGAAACGTACACACACACACGCTGTGTTTATCAAACTCTTACCGCGGATCAGGTTGGATATTAACCGTTTCTCGCCGTCAGCAGGTTTTTATTCCCCCTGCCTGATGCTCCTCAAGCATGAATTAATCAATGCTCTCATTAAGAGAAGGGTGTTTGTTGGAGTGCAAGCAGAACGTTCTGAGTTCGGTTTAAACAGCACAACGTTTTTAATGATGATGTACGGTGTCAAAATAAGTGAAGAGTCGCATTAAAAACAGCTGAAGGTTGTGTGGGACATTGACCTTGAGTGCAGACAGGAACTCTCTGTCAAAGATACCATGTGTCATCACTGAGTTCAGTCAGATTTGTAGGTGAAAACATTTGACCAGATAAAGCTGCTACGTTAAATGCTCATTTCTTTTAGCTATTTGAAAAACAGGACACGCCATTTTGAGGACGGTTAGTTGCAATAAAAGTTTTAGATAAAAGTATTTTTCAGTGCATTAGATATATGAAGATATTTAGTATATTTAATATTTTATATGTTTCAATACATTAATGTTTAATTCCTTTTTACATAATATGTTCTTCCCATGAACAGTTTAAAGCTTCTTTTACCACTTTGACAGTATTGGACACTTTGCAGCTGGTTGTGCTTATTGGTTTGTCTGGCTTTAAAAAACTCTTTGAGCTCAGGGTTAACTTTGTGACAACAAACATGGTGGCACTCATTCCTTTTACAGCGCTTACCTGCTTCTATGGGTAAATAAGAGTTTTGACAGACACAGAACATACAGTTCTTCAGTATATTTAAGATGGGAAAAAATCGCATAAGAGTCTTGGTTGACATCGCTGTGTCAGGGCTTGTTTCCATATTCCCATTTGGGCTTCTTTAATTGTCAAAAAATTCTAAATACTGTTTTCGTTGGGTGCAAAGATATAGCCATTTTCTAACATTTTAGAAAATTAGGGGAAATTTAAGGTGGAATTTAGAGTTCAAGAGGCTAACTGAAGGTGGCAATAAAATGCTCCTCCTAATGGGACATGATTTACTACTGCTGCGCGCCCACCACTGTGCTAACATTAAAACCTCCCATACGAACATATGCCATTAATCATTTGGAAATTATGAGAATTAAGTTAATATATCTAGTTACTACCACTTCCTATGCTCTGTTAATTTCTCTAATCCTGTGTGAAATGATTCATGCTTGTTAAAGATGCACTGATGTACTTAATTAAAAGATTGATTTTGCCTCGTACTTAGAAACTGCCTGCAGTTTTAATTTCCTCACCTGAGCAGAGCCTGAGATTAGCTGTGCAGTGTGGCTGAGCGTCTTTCAGCTGAGCTCAGCGACTGAACTCCTCCATGCTCTCAGTGGCCTCATAGATTACTTTAAAAGACACGACTTTAAGACTTTAATGATTAAATAATGTCGGGGCTTTTTTGTTTGGTGCCGCGTTTCGCGGGGAGAAACGGCGAGGTCTGAAGGAGCCAACTGGCAGCATTCTTGCAGTTAGCATTCTTAATGATAAGTGCTCCATCTGGCAAGTAGTGGTGAGCCAAAGGCGACAGATGGAATTGTTTTCACAATCTGTTTAAATATGTTGTCGATTTTTCCACCCCTTTTAAACCCTCCTTAGCAGCTCCAACCCTTCGCTCACTAGCAGCAAGAGGGAGATGTTTGATTTTTATATTTCCTTTCATGCTCTGTTCAGCCCCCTGTGAAGAAAAAGCACACTTCAGGCACTGTGTAGTAGATGGTGATTTCTGCTAGACGTCCACCCAATGCTGTTTAGCTTGCGCAGAAAGAATGTAGCCATTTCAACATGTTCAGAAGTCATATTTAGTGCCTCAGCATGACTAGCTGTGTAAGTGGTTTGCTTGTAAGGCTGTGAGTCTGGCTGCATTCATGTGTTGAAATTAAGAGATTAGTGGTTACAACACAGAGAGTCACTGAATCGATCAGCTCGGATCCCCTCACAATCTAAACCACAACATCTTTACAGGCTTTTAGTTGTACTATCACATTTCTTGTGGACAATCAGCTTTGTCCTCCTAGCCATTGAGTGGAATGTGTGTCCAAAGGTCTAGATTTGACTTCACAAACAGCAGAACAGTGAAGGGTTTTTTCAAGCCAAAAACTATATCTGCATATTATACGTGTATATGTGTATATATATATACACATATACACTATATGTTTACTGTATCTAGAAGTTCACTGAACTCTTGGTCAAGTTCGTGAGACCAGACAATTTTAACTTTTTGACATGGAGCATTATCCTGCTGGAAGTAGCCATTAGAAGATGGTGATCTGTGGCCATAAAGGCATGAACATGGTCAGCAACAATACTCAGACAGACTGAGACATTCAGACCATGATTGATTGGTATAAAGGCCCAAAGTGAATCAAGAAACCATCACACCACCACCACCACCAGCCTGGACTGTTGACACAAGGCAGGTTGGGTCCATGGATTCATGCTGTTGACTCCAAATTCTGACCCTACCATCTGCAGTCTCAGCAGAAATCCACATCCATCAGACCAGGCTACATTTTCCCAGTCTTTGTCAGCCTGTGTCCACTGCAGCCTCAGATCTCTGTTCTTGGCTGACAGCATTGTAACTGGGCATGAAGGACCTTGGTGATCCCAACGGATCACTCTAATAGAGCGTCAGAAGTTCCTTGCAGAGATGGAAGAACTTGCCAGAAGTACAACCATCTCAGCAGCAGTACATCTGACTGACAGTGTTGGCTGTGTACACAAAAAAAAAAACCCCAAAGCTGTCATCAAATTATGATGATGCTTGTCAATGTTGCTAAATACGAAAGAGAAATAAAAATCATCGTTTCCCAAGATAACTCTGCCCCACTTCAAACCAATGAAGACTTCAAGAACAGGAAGAAAATTACAGGAATGTCTTGTGAAATAAAAATAACTTCAAACTTTGGCAGAACATTGTGTGTTCATGTAGGATCCTATTACTCACAATACGATGCTGATTGAGTAAATAGGTTTTCAGGGCCTGTTCAGATTTCCATCCAGACCTTCTCAGCAGAACACGGTGTTTATCCTTGGGATAACTTTTTTTCTTAATATTTTAAATTCTGCATTGTTTATATCCAGGTTAGCGTGCTAGCACTCTTCTTCATTGTACATTGCTACATTTGTTGGTGCTGCGAAAACCAGTTGCAGGATGTGTATTGTGCCACACACACACACATGCTTGTGCGAGGGAACCACATGTAAAAACATTGGTGTTGACCCACTCAGAACACAGCTGGATGAAAACGAAAACAAGTTTTTAATTTTATAGTATATTATGATTTCGATCACTGCTTAAAAGTGAAATGTTTGTGTTTCGCAGAGAACCAGAGGACAGAAGAGGAAGCGACTTCCCATCTGTGAAGACAAAGAGGATAAAATGGAGGTCTGTCTCTTCATACTGCTACAGAAAAACCACTGCTGTTGTTCTAGCTTACATGCAGCTGACATTATCCAAGTTCAGCTCTGCTCATTACCCTCACTGACATTTGCTTTTTTTTCACCCCCTTTTCTTGAGCAGTGCAGGTTTACATTTGTCTTAGGCCGACTTATCTTGCTCATATTTGCCATGTTTTCCCTTTTATTAAAAATAAGAAATCAGTTGATTCATTTCATCTACCCCTGAGAGCTTGGTAAGTATTTTTACATTACAAATTTTGAGTGTAAAATGTACTGATTAGAAAATGTAAAAAGAACCCTGCCTCAACCTGCCCTTAAGGTTTTACCCACAAAAAACGGCAAAGGTCCAGAAGTCCAGAAAATTCCTCTGTTGACATTCTGAAGAATTCACATCAGTGAAATCCCAATAGTTACGTTTATGAATTGTGTCCAGGAAATACTTTTTCAGGATAGTTTCTGTCTTTCCCCAGTTCAACATTTCATTCCTGTGTACATCGCTACCACCAACAAGTGTGCCCATACAGCTCTCGATTCTAATCAGCCGTGTTTCCATAGGAACCACTGCCACGGGAACGCAGACAGCGGCAGTCTGCAATGCAGAAAAAACCCAAAGCCGAAGACACGAGGACTGAGTGTACAACCTGCAAAGGACCGGGCGACAACGAAAACCTAGTGAGGTGAGAGAATTTGTGTGTGTGTGTGTGTGTGTGTGGTTTGGAGAAGGAGCATGGGGGTGGGGTTATTATACATGCTCTGTGTGTGTGCGTGTGCGTGTGTGCGTGTGTGTGTGTATCTCACGAGGCAGCCATATCCTCCTGATGATTAAAGTTCAGTCTTCATTAGGCTGGGGCCGCCTGGGCTGTGCAGAATGAGGGGGCTGAGGGGATCTTCTCCATAGGCCTCCTATATTGACCTGCCACATACATTTGCACAGTTCATTAAGGCGGTAATGAATAGCTCAGTTTATTCTGCTCCTTTCTTGGGATTTCAGGTGTCAGGCATCTAATAAACAGGATTCTTCTTTGACATTGGAATTCTGTGGAGAAAAAAAAAAAAAAAAATCTAGATTACAACAGGCACCTTGTCAGCCCATTGTCATGTGATGAATCTCTTACATAAAAATTTTTTCTCCGTTCTCACCAGAACCTCTGATTGAACAGAGTTCCCTTCATGAATTTCACGCAGTCTCCCCCCCGGAAAACTGTCACTGGCTCATTTTAAGTCAAAGACGTTTATGACTTTTTGAATTGTTGAAACATAATTCTTACCGTTTGAGTGGTAAGCGCTCTTCCTCATCTTTTTTCCATTCTACAAATTGCTTAAGCGTAAATTCTCAAACAGTGGCGGTGAGACTCAGTGAATTAAAGACGGGCATTTTATTCCCTCATATTCCTTTGGTTTTCATCATTTTAGTACGACATCTCCCTCTTTTCTAATCCTAACTCCTGTTTTAACATGCTGTTGATGCAGACTCAACACTTCCTCCATCTTTGTGTTGTCGTGATAAATTCTGAACGGTGTACATTCTACAGCACTAATTCCATTACTACAACAACAGCCATGCTAACCACTCTGCTGCTAGTCTTTAACTGAAGTACTGTCACTCAGTCACTCGCAGATTAATTCCAACTGTGTCTACTTTGCTTTTTTTTTCAGTAGTTGTTAAGCTGTCAACACTTTCCCTACAGATGTTTCACACTCCACAAATAATCATTCTAGAGTTTCAAATTTAGTCCGTCAGCAGAAAACGGATGACTCTTTTCATAATTGTTTAATCATTTAAGTTGGAAAAAAATGTAGAACATTATGTGACAATATTACGTTTAAATTTTCATTATTTTGGGATGTTTTCTATGGCATACAGTAAATCGGCTAATCAGGAAAATAATCAAGGGATTAAATCAGTGGAGAAAATCATTAGTTTGAGCTCTGAATTCATTCAAAGGCAGGCTTTTAATACCAAAGTAGAGGCACTTGGCATTTTGTGAATGTATTCTTTTAAAGTGGAGAAACTCAGCAGCATGTATGACGTGACTCTGTTTGATTGTACTGATGAAATGAATGCTGTTAAAATGTACAATGTGCTGAATTGAACATGTAAGGTAGGTCATTTCACCAGCCACCAATCCTTCAGTATTTTTTGGGCAGTTGAAGTGCTACATAACCCTGGGTTTTGGGTGTTATATAAATAAAGATTTACTTACCTTACTCAGTTTTTTAATTTAGTTTCTTTTCTAATACTTTAACATAGCTGTGTGTGTAGACAGGGAGCTTTAAGTTACAGCCACATAAAAATTGAAAACCAAGGTAAAAATCTAATCTGCACAAGAAAATAAAAACTTCAGATAAGCTTCATTTACATCTGTGCAGTGACAGCTTGTGCAGCTTTTTGAAAATGAACCCAATGTCCATGGCAAGGCCAGTATCATGGAAACAGATGAGGTGGTTGTTTGTCTTTTACTTTGTCGTGCTCTTGGCAGCGTTTTAAGTTGTGAGGGTTGCTGGTCAGGGTGTGAGGTGTGCTGCCCTGACTCTTTCTATCTTTGCATTGCACAGGTTGTGAGAGCCGGGGCAGCCACCTCACCTCCCAAAAAAACTCGGAACAGATGACCGTTGGCTTAGAGACAGAGAGAGGCAAATTGAGGCATTTGAAGAATGGTGCTCGGGTCAGGCTGGAGAACCAGACCGTCACGCCGCCCCCCTCCCCCCCACCCGCAACCACCTCTAATCCAAACTGGACCAACAACCGTCCAACGAAAATTGAGCGGAACTCTCTGAATCTAAATTATGGAATCCAAATCATGAAAGGTTGCTTTGAACCAGTGATGTTTGGTTAAAGTTGGACTCTCAACTGCTTGTATACACTACAACTAACTTGGTTGATGGGTTATTCTATTGTTTTGGGGTTTTTTTCTTTATAATTAGGGCTCCAGTTGCATCTATGCAAAGTTCTGCATCTACAAAGTTTTAACTCAAAAAAAAAGGTTATCTATTCATACAGCTCATGGGTTAAAACATTTTGGGAAGTAAACACAATAAAGTCATCGAAGCTCATTGTGCTGCTTGTGTAGCCCGGTGAGATGAAGAGCTTTACCACTGAGCCAACTGATAGATGCAACTGTTCCATGTTTATCTTTTATTACCGAGTCCTTCAAATGGCAAGTGGCATCATTGCTTCCTTAATGTGATGTATTTTATTTTGAAATAAGATGTTGGGGCATTATATGAGACCAGTGCAACATCATGCCACCGCTGAAGACGCACTGGTTTCCGTGTAGTTGCAGTTGGGATCTTTGAGTCTGTGTTCAAATCTTGCTGTTGTGCGTCATTAGCTGGTCCGAGGCTGATGAGCTAAGTTTGTTCGGCGTCTTCACTCCGTACGGAGCGAGGGAAATACTCTCGGCTTGTTGATCACGTTGCTCACGGCGTGGCAGCTCAGCACAAAAAGCTCAAGGAGCTATAAAAGTAATAAAACTGCTGCGCTCTCTCTGCTACAGCTGACTTTTGCATCATCTGACTTTGGACTCTCCCGAATCGATCCTCTCTATGCCTCTAGGTACTCACCTGCATCCAGCACATTTGGGAAAATATTTTAGATCAACAGATTTTTTTTCATTGGCGCTGGGCTGCACTGTTGACCTAACCCCCCGTCCCATTCGACCTCTCATCAGTGCCAATCAGTAGTATTGATCGAAGTCATCATCAACACCCAATCACTCGTAGGAATTTCAGTGTGAAGTTGGTTAATTGCAGACGCGGTTGAACATAGGCTTTCTCAGACGTGAGTGTCGTGTTGTGTTTTTTTTTTTAAAGTGGAGGACCAGAAGTGTTGTTTATAGAAAAGCCAACAGTTTCTGGTCTGTCAGTTGTAGCAGTAAAATAATGCTGCGTTTAAAGCATCTGTAGTCGAAACAAACTAGTGTAGTTAGTGGTTATAGCATTTAAATATTAGTCCAAATGTCTTTAGTGTCTTTAGGCATTTAGAAGTCTTCCTCTGTCTCCATATCTTGAAGTGACAGTTCAACTTGACACGTCCTCAGAAAGAACTCCAGCTTTGTCTCCATGTCCCTGGTGGCCCCATAGTCAGTGCTGTCAAAACAACAGCTGCTTGCTGCTCTGTCAGGGCGCATGAGAAGTGTCACATCCTGCCCTCATGTGTCACTCCGTAGCCTATCCGGGGGGGGGGGGGGGGCAGTGTGCATGCTTTTGGGAGCAGTCAAACCCAATGCCGTTGTACTGCTTGTTGCCTCCGTGGTGTGTGTCCGCAAACAACACCTCGATGGGTTTTGTCTTGTCTGGAGGGGTGACGAGATCTCGGTGCAGAATGACTGGCTGACTTCCCGACGAGTTCCTTCCCATCACTCATACTCAGCCGGTCTGGAAAGGCTGCGTGTCTCTTCTCCAATGCATGGCTCTATCTATTTACCCAGATCTGTATAATACTTTAAAACTGAAAATAAGTGATGTGGTCTTGTTAGAAATCTGAATGCCGGGTAGCTATGTAGTGCGACGATGTGTACAGTATTTATTGAAGAGGCCAAACATACATATTTTCTTTTTTTCTTTTTCTTTTTTTTTTGTGCCTACATATTTGATTACATATCATGAGCTTGTGTTGTGAACAGAGTTGAACTCTGACTTGTGATGTAGTCTTGGAGCGACTACCATGCTTTCTTTTAATTGCCAAACATTTGTTTACAGACATGCTTTTAAGGGAATATTTCAGATTAATGGTGTACTGTGTTACTGTGATACTGTATGAAGTAAGAATATGAATGTTGCTGCTGTTGTGTATGTGAAGTGTCTCAGCCTCTGGCTTACAGCTCTTGAAAATTAAGCGGAGCTTTAATAAACTCTTGACTTTTTCACCTTATTGCTGCAGTGATAAATGAGTGTCAGCCAGCTAATTAATCGTTCCAAAGGTGCGGCAGCGGCGGTCCGTTTGTGCGTGTAATGCCCTCTGTCATCTGTGATTTATCACCTGGGAAGTGGCCTTCTTGTTGGGAAATGTTGCTCCTCATCCCGCGTAGAGAGTACAGTCTGATTCTCTGATCCTCGTCAGAATCAGAAGACCTCTGAATATTAGATTTAGAGTATGGAATACTGAAGGAGACGGCCCAAAGAGCATTAATAAAAACCTGATAGCTTCTACAATAATGATGTAATCATGTAAACTGTGTGTGTGTGTGATATTGGAATATGACAACAAAACATGCAGGTACCACTGGGCAAATTACCTTGGAAGTAAACACAGGTCCTGCAGCAAACAGACATTAAAAATGAGAAAGTTTCTTCTTACTTATCACCTGACATATGTACCAGTGCAGTACGTTGCCTGTATTTAGCATATTCTGAGCACCAGGTCCGCTTCTGGTAATTTTCTGGAACTTTCAGACACTTTTCGTGGCCTTCAAAGGATGACATGAGCTTCAGCTGTCCGTGTCAGCTGAACAGCTCTACTGCTGATGAAGGCCCGAAAGGATGTGGTAGGCTTCCAGTTGCTCTTGAGGTATTCTGTCGCCATCCATAAAATTAGGTAACACGCTGTAACGAAAGACACTTTGTCTGTAAGTGGATGGGCGCTCTTTGTTCTTTAAACAATCGTGGGGGAAGACAGAAAGAGATACATTTTGGTTTTCGGCGTGGTGGCAGCATCATTTGGTGGCATCTCCGCAAGTATGGAGCCAACTGACCGTGGCAAACTGAAGCTGCCCCAATCGCTCATCCTCAACCCCCCCGGGGTCTTTTGGGACCCGAACAGCAACCAGCAAACCGGAGATTAGCTCGGCTACAGCTGGTTTCTGGTGAGGGGATGAGACTGAGGCCATGGGGTGCGGGGAGAGGAGGAGGAGGGGGGGGGCAAGGGATAAAGAGAGAGAAAAGCTAGCAGGGAGGTTCTGGAAAGCAGTAACCTTTCCGATGATGAGTGCGTTTCCCATTACTGCTCTGACACCGGATCCAGGGAGATGATTTAATGGCGGCATTTTGTTTTTGCTGACTTCACCCTTTTTCCCCCCTATTAAAACAGAAAACACAAGAGCTGGGACTGGGGCTGTGTGGGAAGTGTGGCCAAGCAGCTAAAATCTATTACTCCCCAGCTTCTTTCCCTTTCTCTTTATCCCACTGATTCTGCCACAGTTGTGGGTCTGCTCAAACACTTCCCGAGTTACACGCTCTTCCTTCTCCTCCTCCTTAAACGCTTTCTGTCTTATCCTCTCTTAACTGCAGTGTTTCCTCCTACCCCCAAGTTTTAATGATTACACACAGCACATGAACCACAAAGCCCTATGGGCGCCTCGTATCTTAATTTGCTGCCTCGTCACAGAGTTGTTTTAAAGGAGTTGCAGTGTGCTACAAGCTACGAGTGTGTTTCTACGGTGATTTCTGTAGTGAGGTACCGGTAGAGTAGACCGGGTTTCTGGCGAGGTCAGGGTTTGAGTTAGTCCCACGGAGGTGAGGACGCAGACCTGCTGCTGACATCAACTCCTCTGCGGTGTTGTACCCAGTTCACTGAGGCCCCCTGCTGGAAAATATGAGAAACTTGAGTCATGTACAAAGCACCAGGTGAGAGCTGTAGATATCAGTCCCCGTCCCTACCATCCCAGCTGTGAATGAGTTGTGTCCAGATGAGCTAATAAAGGCAGTTACTCTGACTCTCGGCTTTCTCCATAGGTGCAACTTCAGCAGTCAATACATTACTTCCCCCTCTTGTAAAACAATGGCTCTTTTATATTGTTGCAATGACCCAACAGTAAATCAAAAACTAGGGGGCTCACAAAGTCCAATAATCCACTCCTTTCTATGGAAAGACACCCTCGCACTTTGTCATGGATGAGAGTCAATGGCTGAGTGCTTTGTGTCATATTGATTTCTGTCACGTGGCCACTCCCAAGGTAATTGCATTGCCCACTTGTGATAAATTCACTGCCTTGTTTCAGCCGCTTGGTTTTCAGACACCGGGGCTGCCGGAGACAAAAGAAGTTTTTGAAGCCACAAACCCACTATCGATACATGGGACCTATAACCGTGGGTACAAAGCTTTCTAAAAAGCAAACTATATGTCCACGTTACTGTATAGGAGACCCTTGTCCTATGCATTTTAGCATTTAGCATTATCACATCATTCATGTGCCCACAGTGACAAAGGTTTCACAGTGTTAGGGCTGGGGTGAGCTTTAAAGAAACTAGCTTCTGAGGTGCATTGCAGCTAGTTTGTCTGTCGTCTAGTTCTTGTCTATTGACCGACATGATGCTGACATGTACATGTCAACATGGGAAACAGTTGTTTTGAACATCTGTAGTCAGGTAAAGTCAGGATAAAGGGCCTGCCGTCACGGAGAGGGCCAAGACGTGAGAATCTTTCAAACAGAGATAAGGAGATAACATGAAGAATCTGAAGAAGAGAACTTACTCTGCATGTATGATGCAGAGTGCGTTCTTATTGGATTACTGTTTGATGGCCTGACAAACACTTCAGCTGAGGCTTACTGATCCATGACCAGAAGCTTATGGAGACTAATGTAACCAAACTTTGGGTAAATACTGCTGAATAACAGATATATTATAGTATTAGTGTGTTTCCCTTTAACCCTTCACGCCTTGTGCTGCTGTAACACTTCAGTTTTGCATTTACCATTATCTCATATTGTGCCATGTGGCCTCAGTGACAGGGTGGGGGCCAGCTTAGTTAAGTTATGGGCTTTATAAGTAAAATCCTGTTAGATTACATCACATCTTCCTCCGGATGTGAACTAAATATTTTCTGTTTTTAATAGATAAAGTTCATTCTGTTGGATAGTGCAACACAAAACACCAAAGGTTTATGCAAAAAGTCTTTTGCCACGAGTTCAAACGACTACTTTTAAAATCCTCTTATAAAAGTTATCAAGCATTAATAAGCGATGTTGCTTTCCTCTGCTTCAGCGTGGTTCTCTTAGTTTGAATGATCTTATCACGTTCTCAGGTTTTAAGAGCTCAGATTTAGACACATCATTTCCTATTCTGTAGTTTCATCTCTGTCCTCATCACTGTGATTTAATTTAGTCATAGTTATATATCAGCGAACATTTCTGCAGGCTATATATGAATGAATGGAGGCTCTTTGCGGCTCCTCGAGCGATGGCTCTTCTTCTTCTTCATGGGACCTGGACAGAAATGTGACAGCGATTTTGAAGAGGTGGATGAGATCAAACAAAGTCAGCTCAGATTTGTGGGCCATCAGCCCCATTCAGCAAAGACAGGCCCCAGGGCGGGGGCGGGGGGGGGGGGTGTCTGAGAACTTCACACAGAGATTAAACACCAGATGAAAGTGGACACGAATCGCCAACTGAGAGCAACACGTGTATCAGACAAAAGCAATCAATCATGTCCCCTCCACCACCTCTCCTCCAATAAGATTACATCAATCAATAAACTCTCTTATGAGTGATTGGATTTGTCAGCTTCAAAAGTACAAGGTGGGGGGGTGGAGGTGGGGGTGGGTTGCTCAATTTTCCCAATGATTAAAGCAGGGCCAAATTGCTTTGATAACATCAAGGACCTTGCAGTGGCTGGGTGTGTAAGGGCAGTGTGGGGAGCAGATAGAGGCTGGTGGTAGCGGGTGACTCAGACACTGTCTGAGAGACTGAGAACAACACCGGCTACATTACGTAGATCAGCCCGCCAGGGTCCAAATTCACCATCGTCCAAATGCCCAGTGCTAGGGATCAAACACCGTCCAGATGCATGTGTTTCCTCACAGCCTGGGTAGCTGGACAGCCTAATGCTGGCCGAAACCACAGACTGTAGAAAAAACATGGACAATGGGTCTTTGATGTCAGCTATATGTTTCTGAAAGGATGCTGTGTGAT
Organism: Toxotes jaculatrix; assembly: GCF_017976425.1. Classification (NCBI taxonomy): domain Eukaryota; kingdom Metazoa; phylum Chordata; class Actinopteri; family Toxotidae; genus Toxotes; species Toxotes jaculatrix. The sequence continues at coordinate 21,203,354 of NC_054406.1, forward strand.
TGACATTGTGGTTGTGTAGGCAGTTTCTAAAGCCAGAAAATCTAAATCTGGGAATGGAAGACAGTAGATGGACTTGAGGTGGGACAAGCGAGTGGTAACTGTAGACACATTTTAATTAAGCAAATATGCCCCCCAAAAAAGTAGATCATAGTTTTCATTTATCTTGTGAAATATCTTAATACCTCCTGAAAGGACTGGCAAAAAAATGTTGCGTAGATGGTGATTGTCTGAATTTGTTTCTAGTGCCACCCTGAGGTTGACGTGATTTTGAGTGAAATGTCTCAACAGCTATTGGATGGATTGGCGTGAAATTTGATGGACATTCATGCCCGCATCAGGATGTGTTGTAATCACTCTGGTTTCATGGTTGGGCAGCTTTTACTTTAGGTTAGGTTACTTTGGATGTTGTGGCACTGCTAATGGTAGGATTGTGTCCTCCATTTTGGACACTCTGTCTTTATTCTGTCAGATGTCAGCACTGTCGAGACACATTCCTCCTGCTCTCCTGATGCAAATTAGCATGTCACAGTTCAAGCTGAGCGGCACGTGAGAACTCCATGTGGATTTACTACATTGCCGCATCGTAGTAAATCTACATGGAGTTGACCTCGCTGAAAATAACTGATATCTGTCTGAGTCTCTGATAAAAGCTGGTGCTCCAGGCCCTACAGTAGTGCACCGTGGTAGTATCCAAATGTAAAGCTCAGTTTTGCAGAAAAAGAGGATGGAGTTTAGCCCACCTTCCATGGATAAATGAAGATTAAAAACCACATTATCTCACACACACGCACACATGGACAAAACCCTGTGCCTGCATCAGTGAGCACTGCTTTAATTCAAAGATCTTCCCCACGATACACAACAACCATTACAAAGGGTTCATTAAGGTACAGTAATTAGGGAAGCATGTGTGCAGTCGTCACCGTCTTGCTAAATGAAAAGAGCACTCCTGTGAAGTTTGGAAGGTCTTCAAGAGTCTCCAGCAGCGAAACTGAAGAGTTTGTTCCTTCCTTTTTCGCCTTAGTTGGAGATTCATGTGAAATCAATTGCCGGTTTGTGTGCAACAATGGGAGTGTGCTCATTAGTGGAGCACACACACACACACTTTGGTCATATGTCTTCTATTCACTAGGTGGCCGAAGGGCACTTTAAATTCCCAGTCCTTTCAAAGCAGATATGCATGCTCAGCCCATCCAAGATTCTTTGGAGTGTGTGTGTGTGTGTGTGTGTGTATGTGTATGTATGTTTCATTGTAAGTGTGTTAGAGAGATCCACCTGCCTCGGCATATTTGTGCTTAATGTGCAGCAGCTGTTTGCTTGTGCCCCTACAACTCATAAGATGCCAATTATCTATGGCAATTAAATTTCTACTCTGATTTTAGTAAATCTACCATGCTTAATGTGTAAACACTACAGGTATATTATTACACCTGTTTCACAGCTTTTCTTACTCTAGTGCCAGAGGGCCACATTCCAGAACTTTATGCTAATTAGAGTTTGGGCTAGTCTCCGTTTAAATAGAGGTGGAGCACCCACTGTGTGCTGTTGGACAATTCGGGTTTATTACAACAAGGGTCTCATTTTCGTGTTTTGGCCATCATTCCTAGAGATAACAAGTCACCAAGTTAATGGCTGAACATAAAGATTGTTTAGACCAACCTGCACAGGTCTTTTATTCTTTGACAGACAGGAAGCAGTGCAAACGGATCAGCCGCAACCTTATACCAGGTAACTGGTTTTAATGTTGTGGCTGATCAGTCTATATCCTACATACTTTGCAGTGTATCCTTTTAGGTTTATAGACCTAACAGGATGGAAAATGTGGAGATAAGTTAGCACGTTAGAACGTTCTCCATCACAGAGCCTGACAGAGTGCAGCTGTAAGTGTATGACAAGCAGGATAGCATTTCAAAAAGCTAAGAGTGACACATGGATAAAATTGAATATACCAATTAAGAGGTGAGTAAAATACAAAATAGTGTTTTTAATGATGATTATATTAGTCATAAGGAACACAGATATATAATTTGAGCCATTTGTAATAAATAAGTGACTCATGTTTGGAGAAAATCGGAGTGAGTAAATCATAGGCACATCATAGGAATGGCTCAGCTCTGTGTTTCTCTCCAGCAGAAACTCTTTCCCCCTAAAAGTGTTTATTTAAAATTCATTTGTTTTCGACTTAATTAACATTCTCCTGTCTCATGTCACCTTCGTAAGTGTATGGGATTATTATTTCAATAGAAAGTTATAGGCTCGCAATTTATGTTTTTCTATACTCTGAACAAACATATTGTACTGTATATCCAGTGTGCTATACAGTACATACAGTGTGCAGACCTACTTAGGCCCCAGTCTTAGCTGTTAGTCTTTGGGAAGTTCATTAGAAAAGTTGCAAAAGAAAAATACAGTGTGTGGAGGTTTGCTCATGCTCACCTCCCTCATTGGCACTGACTTAAGCAGCTGACTCCTCCATGTTTAGACTGAAGGTGTTGTCAGTCCTTTCACATTTTGCTTTTCTCAAAGCCTGAGACACTGTTGCCATCCATTTTTATTGCATTTGTCTGTAGAAACCATCAGGTCTGATACCGTCAAACCGCCTAATTCCTTTCAGCACACACATCCAGCGTAAAGCTGGCTTCATGGCTGAGGACTAGTAGTTGACATCCAAACACTGGCTGCCATAAATCATGCACAGGCAACTGCTTGGACAGAGCATATCATGTGATTTCATGATATTCATCCTGAAACCACAGCATGAAAAGACCAAACAATCCCTCCGAAATGAAACAGAATGAGTTCTGGAGGAGCAGTGATCACCTGCTTATTTCTCATTTTATTGACTGAGGTGAGGAAGGGGGGGGGGGGATCAGCAGCTTCCTAAATGCCAATATAGTTTCACTCAGCCACCACTGTACATCCATGTGCAAGGTTTATTCAGTTTAATTGCCAAATGTGCTGTGTTTCAAACCTTTTGTCCATTTATACAGCAGGTAACCATAGCAACAGCACTAATGCATCAAACATCAGGTAGCTGTCACAGCTGAAACTCACTTAACCTATAGTGAGTGTCCTCATTTAAAAAATGATGGTGGAGGAAGCATCTCAAGCTGCTGTGGTGTTCCTTACCTCCATTTAGTTTAAGTCTGTTTATCAGGAAGCAGCATTGTGCATGAGGTTGAACATTGTGCATGAGGTTGCACAGTGTTCAACCTCATGCACTGTGTATGAGGTTGATTGATTTTTTTTTAGTTTTGCAGGTATTCAGACAGACAGAAGTTTTGATCACCAAAGTTATTACAGTTCATCCTGAGGGGAACAGGAATGTCTGATCCTTATTTCATGGCAGTCCATCCTCATGATGGTGCTAAAGGAAAAAGTTCATGTGTACGAGTAAGTGAAAACTGTAACTTCATGACAGCACTAGACGAACAGTCAGAGCATCAGCACATCCTCTGGGCAGCATGAATTCCTGCATTAAGCATCATGGCAGTGCATCCAACAGTTGCTAAGATATTTCACTCTGGACCAGAGAACTGAAATAGACCTCGTATCGTACTTCGCGCAGCTGCTCATTTTTACCTCCTCTCACTTCTTGTTAGAGCAGGAAACAGGCCTATTTTCCCCAACTCCTCCAGTCTCTGCCCCGTGAGCACCTACATTCATTAGAAAGTGGCTGTACTGAATAATACATAAAAAGTTGGACAGAAATCTGCCAACTGCCTCCATCAACTCCACCGCCTGAATAGACTCACTTTATTTTTCTGTCACCAAGCCCCAGAGGCCATCGGAGGAGCGGAGAGTCCTCCATTTATAGTTAGACCGATGACAGCATTCCGTTTTCACTTTTCCCTGTTTACACTCAGTTCACAGTGTATTTACTTCAATACAGTAATACAGAGTAATGGATTGATTGATTAGTTGACTGAGGAAATTCATTGTCATCAGTTTCAATAATGATTTAAATCAGTTCATCATAAATAGAATATCTTTGGTTTTTAGACTTGTTTGTTTAGAACACGACAACTGGAGACATCAGTAGGGCTCATAAAACAGCCAACCACAGGAAGTTAAGTCAATACTCATTGACACACAGTAAAATGCATTAAAAGGCGTGGGTCTATCTGAACAAGAGGAAATTGACCTGTGACTGTAGCACAAAGCAAAAGCAGACTTTTCTTTTAATCATTTATGAGGCTGACTGCCCTTCAACAAGCTCCCCCAGCACGGTAAACACACACACACACACACACACACACTCACACACACACACACACACACCACAATTAGAGCCAGTTATGTCCTAATCAATGAAGGAGATTCACATTCTTCAGTGAAAATCTGATAACAGCGGTAACAGAAAGGGAGGTCAGCCTGAACCCTCGCTATTCATCTCCATTACTGGGGGAAAGAAGGACAGCGTGAGGGGCTTAAAGACAGAGAGAGAGAGAGAGAGAGAAACTCAACAAGACTCTAATGACATGTGGACCCAGAAGGTTCAAAGAGACTTTTTTAAGACCTTAATAATATGCCCGGGATAGAGTTTAAGATCAATTACAAAATGTGAAATTAGTAACGAGCAGTGCATGAAGAAGAAGACTACAGGACGTGTATGAATGAAACATCAGTGTGTGAGTGGACTTGCAGTGCGACACGGTTGGGAAAAAATAGCAACAACACCTGAAATGTAACCACACATATTGGATGAATTGCCATGAAATCAGGTGCAGAGATTAAAGTCTCCTAGTGATTTTGCTGATCCTCTGATTTTACTCCTATCGCCATCAACAGGTCAGAATTTTAGTTTGTCAGGTACTTTGGTTTATGACAAAATATACCCACAAAACTAGTGACGTTCCCATCATTCTCAGCGGTAATGTGTTCCTGCTTGTTGTCTGAAAACTATTTCCTGGTGAAAAACAGCTGGGTGCAGTGACTGTGCACAGCTTTCCAGGGTCAGACACAATGATGCTGGAGAAGATTCAACATCAGCATATCCAGTGCAATCTAACTCTCACAGTATGAGTCAGTTATTGCTGTGACCTGGACCCTGAGTGTCTAGAAAAGAGGAAGTCCTACACAACTGAGAAGGACCCTGTACCACAGCCCTTCAGTAAATCCTACACTCATAATGTGCAGTTTTGTCAGGACTTTTGCCAGAAAGGTGCTGATTTTGCACCACTGCCTTTAGCTTACTATGGCTTTAAAAGTTACATAATGTCGTTTAACATGTTAACAGTGAGCTTCTTCAGTTTCTGTGGTGCGTGTCTCTTCAGGTTTGTGGTTTTCTGGTTTCCTTCCCAGCGATTCTGTGGCCACAGGGCTTCTCTGCCGACAGTAATACACTCACTTTTCTCTCTTTGAAGTGGGTCCAAACGTCAGCTCGTTTTTTGTTTTTGTTTTTTTTCACTGTTACCGTCATGTTCTTTTCCCATCATGTACATTGTCCAAGCTCCTTCAGCCGCCGAGTTAAAGTGCATACAGTATCTACGGTGGCTTCAGAAAGTATTCAGACACCTTCACTTCACTGCAGTTTAAGGATAAAACTGCATTCAGTCTACGCTCAAAATGATCCATATTAGCAAAATGAAAAATTGTGGAAATTTATTAAAAATCCGAAACTGAAAATTCTCATTTTCAAAAGTGTTCAGACCCTTAATTCAGTACTTTCTTTGTAGAAGCCTCTTTGGCAGCATTTACAGCTTCAAGTCATTTTTGGGTGAGTCTCTACAAGCCTCGCTCCCGGCAGATGCTCTTCTGCTCCAGTTCCACTTTGTCATTCTGGGTTAATGAGTGTAGACTGATGGTCAGAAATGGCAGTTTTATCCATTTAAAATTAAATCTTCAACGCAATCAAATGTGCAAAAAGTGAACGAGTCTGAAATCCACTGTAGTTTACTGTGTCAGTGGTTTTGTCTTTCATTGTCCTCTGTGTGATCTGACCCATGTTGCTTCCTCTGAGGACAGGGCGAGTCCAGCTTTAGGAGACCTGACGGGCATTTATCTGACACTAACAAGGCCTGTATTTATCTGGCCGCTGATACGAACCATTGGACAGTCAATGGCTGCGTAAGGTCAAGGGAGTGGAGTGATTAGAGGGACTTTGGAATGCATTAACAAAGTCCGACTGACTGACAGCCGGCTGCCTTGTCATCATCCATCACAGCTCCTGAGGCGGCCTCATCACTGAAGGAAGACGCTGGCTTTATTTATGTGACAGGTAACACGTGCCCTTCCTGTGTGTGCCTCAGGTGTGACGAGTGCCAGCTCTGCTATCACTTTGGGTGTCTGGACCCCCCGCTGAAGAAATCCCCCAAGCAGACAGGATATGGTTGGATCTGCCAGGAGTGTGACACATCCTCCTCCAAGGTGAGTGTGTGTACAGTATGTGTGTGTGTGTGTGTGTGTCTCAGAAAGCAGCAGAGGAGAAATTCAGTCTTGGCTTTGTCTGGCCTGCTGCGACATCTCTCATCCTGAGAATATTTTGCCAAGAAATCAACATGTATATTCTTCTTGTTTGTTATGGCTTTTGTTTATTTTTCTGTTTTGTTTTTTTTTTTTTTTTGGTACCAAATGACATTGTCGATACCGTCCTGTCATTTGATTTGTGACATGTCTGTGTGGCCGGGCACTAACAATAGTTTATTGTGACTCTTCCAAAAGTCTCATTTGTGCCTCTGGTTATGCTTCATTCACTGTGTGTGCTGCTTTGTTATCAAAATGTATGAAAAGCCTAAATGAGCCATTTAGCTGGAGCTCTGAACTTGTTATTAGTGGAACTGGATTAGAATCAATATTGGATTTTTTTTTTTTCAGTGTATCTATAAATGATTGTGGCTTTGTACACAGTTTTCAGAATCTCTGGCTCTTTTAAACTCCACAGAGCACCTTTAAGTTCTGCTAATTGAAAAGAGTCATTGTAAGAATCCATGGATGAACACTGTACATCAGCCTATGTCCTTTCACTTATTGTAATTCGGTGAAAACCGATAATCAATAACCAACATACAGTACCATATCGGTCCACCTTAAAAATCTTTAAAAAGCAGGATTTGATTTTCATGAAAATACACATCAAAAATGAAATCGTCCCCTGCACTAATATTTCTTTTTTTTATTCTTTTTCTTTTTTTTACTTGTTTGCTTGTTTTTATTGAATTAAATTGCAATAAAGGGTAACATTTGGGAGGCTCTCAACCTAATTGATAAATGGATCCCCATTTCCATCTCACTAGAAACTACGAGCCTGTCCCGCTTGGCTCCATCTATGTGGAAAATAGGGGCTGATTGATGCTGGCAAAGAGGAAGTGAATTATAAAAGCCACAGTGGAAATGCTGAATCACAGGAACCCAGACTTTCAATTATGAAGGAGACCCAAAGGTTAAAGCTCTCTTTCAGTGTTAAGTGGTCACCATATAAAAATCTATGTGAATCAAATTAGTTTTAAAGTTTACTATTAGTACGTTTTTATCTGAATGTACAACTTTAGGGGCCATCTGTTTTTCAGTTGGCGTTCGGTAGTGTATACACGCACTGAACAAATATTTGGTGATCTATTGAGTAACATTCAGCTGATTAATTTACTGCTGATGGTCTCATCTGTGCTCTTTGGCATAATTGACCTCTAGCTTTTATACCACATGGAAAAAGGGATGAATCAGTCAGCATCAGTCCAGGCACCATGTGCTAGCATCAGGTCTGATTTCTTTAATCCAGAATGGAGTTTAGGGTTCCTGTCAATTAGGATCCCATCCAAACCTCTAATGACCCACAGCACAGTTCCACTGAGGCAGAAGCTGCCCTGTGTGTTTTCAGGCTCCCCGGTCTGTTTATATCATACATGGACTTATAGTTTCTACATCCACTGACAATATCATGTTCACACCAGTCTGAGCAATGCCAGACTCTGCTCACCAGATTGGCTAATACCATACCTGTGGTAAAAACACGGTGGTGACAGTATTGTCCTCTGGGGCTGTATCTCAGCAGCAGGGCCAGGGAGGCTCTCTGCACCCTGAGACCGGTTCACCTTTCAGCAAGACAATGACCCAAAGCACACAAGCCAAGACAACACTGCAGGCAGTGTTCTCCATTCACAATTAAATCTACAGCACAGTAAGTGTTGTAAATATACTTTCTGAAGCCACTGTACATGGAGACCATTGGACCTTTAACTGACAGTGTGGGGCATTGCAGTCTGTGCTAAACTGTAGGATTAAATGTGGCAAATTGAAATAATAAAGGCTTTGTTTTGGTCACTTGCTGTCGTGTGTCACCGAACAGCAGTGCACAGCAGCCGTATACAGAGGCTGTACTGCTTTAATTAGAGATGAGTAGACTGAGAGCTGTTCGAACAGAGGCCACAGCTTTTTAACAGCGGTAGCTGAAGGAGGAGAAGGACACTGGGATTAAACAAGGCTGTTTGGAGATGTGCTTACTGGCAGCTTGAAGAGACAGTGCAGCCTCAGAGGACCCTCAGGTCCAGTCCTGTTTAATCAGCCCTCGCCAGAACATACTAATACTTTGATATATGTTTGCATTTTTAAACAGGACATTCATATTTGATGACACAAAGTCTGTTGAACACTTCAGCATTTCCAGTGTTATATCTACACCCATAACTCAAAGAAAATACACTCTGACCTAGATATACTGAGGTAGTTTTAATATAAATATATAGCCACCTCACTGGAGGCCTGTATTATTGACAATTTCAAGAATGTTCTGGTGTGAAGTTTACCCAGCACTGGACAGTTGTTCATATTTGACCTGGCAGAGGTCAGAAACAGTGCTGCTCTGTGGAAAGTCACCATTCTCCTGGTTTGTCACTGTGTTTTACAGTGTTAAACCAGCAGTTTCTAAACGGCAGCATCGGACGGTGATCCTTCTGCTCAATATTCATTTATTTCCCAGGCTGGAACTGTAACATCACGACCGTTTCTCATCCCTAAAGCTGAGAAAAGTTTGTTCAGCTGAAGTCAGGATGACTCAGTGACTCAGTTTTCAGTGGCACAGGAAAACCCTGGCCTCACGTTAACTTTACGTGAAAAGGATTCCACTGAGTTTCACGCATAGAATCGCATATGTGGCTAACAGAGCTGTTACAACATCATTCTACCTTGTGTTTGAACACTCAGCCAGTGCTGTCATTGTATCAACCAAATATAAATATTCACTGTATAATTCACATTTCCACATCTGATGAAACTTGTTCTACCACATAGTGGTATAGACTTTCTTCAACTTATACTTTTACTTTTATTCTTATACTTTTATGAGTATTAAACCAGCCTCTGTGACTGTCTCCCTCATTCTACCATCTCTTAAACTCTTGCATCTCATTCCCTCTGGAGCATCTTGTCCCTGTGAAGTTGCTCCCATCCTCCTCCCCCTCCCTCCCACTTGTTTACATCAAATGGGAGAACCTCCGGGGGGCTTCAGCTTGCTCTGCCCCCCCCGGAGCAGGGCAACATTTCACTGGTGACAGGAGAAAACATTTTCTACGCTGACGTGACAAATTAGTATGATTTTTTCTTTATTTTATTTTTTATAACTTTAGCAAAGCAAAGATCACTGATGTTCAATAACTATAAGCCCCATTCAAAACACTCATTATACCAAAATCGTTATGTTTTGGAAGGTAGCTCATAGATTTCTGATTCGGAAGCGTCTTTATTATTGGATTTGAGTTCATCCGGCACATTGTGGAGGCATGTTTAAGCAACAAATGGATGAAAGAAGCCAACACGTGTACACCATTTCTAATACTGCAGGGTCTCCATTTTGAGAGACAGTTAAGAATGTGACATTTTTGAGAAAGCATGGTTGTACAGACCTTTTAAGGTTCAAGGTGCTCAGAGTGTCTCAGTAATAGCAAGTGTGGGGAGATAATTGACTCCACTAAGGGCATCTAAAAAGCACTCTGAGATGAGAGTTGTATTTAAGGAAAGTTTTATTATCTACTTTGAAATGCCAAGCCGTGCACCGTTTTTTTGCCTGTAGGGGGGGGGGGAATGTTTCTTAAATGCCAACATTAAGTGCAGAATATTACCTGATCGTTGCGACTGAGATTCAGCTGCTTGGCAGAGATAGTGGGCAGTCAGCCCCCTCTTCATGACACAGTCTGCTACAAAGAAGGGTACAGGAAGTGATTTGTCAGAGCTCCCTGCAGCCACTGCTCTTATCTGAGAGGAAGATGTATGATAGCTGAAGGAGGAGGTACGGAGGCAGCAGCACAGAGTATCTTACAGTATGCGATGCTGACCACGGTGCTGGTTAAGTCTCTGGTTTGAAAGCCAGCTTGTTTATGTTTTGCACTATTTGAAATAAGTATGATACACAAAACTGCTTTTTTGTTTTGTACTGGTAGTTTTAAGAGTGAGCAAAGGTGGAGTAATAAGAGAGAGAGAGGTCATTGGGGTTTTTTTAAGTGGCAATATACAATTTTATCCATTCAAAATGAAATCTACAAGGGATCTGGATAGTTTCTGAAGCCACTGTAGCTACCTGTGTACAGCCATCAGCCATCACTGAGTGTCGGATCTCTGTGAATCATTAAACAAATCCAAGGTTTCCATCAGTAATTCACAGGTTGAGATGAATATTAACAATCGGCACATCTCTGGAATATGCCAGATGCATTGTGGGAAATAGGCTTGTCATATATTGAGTTGTAGGCCCAGCTCTGATGCTCTAGAGGTCAACAAAACTTTGCTAACCTTTTTTTTTTTTGTGATCCTCAGTTCATTTGTACTTCGGTTGTGGTACCAGACCAAAACACAAATATACAGCAGTGTTCTTACTGTAGTTCCTGCCAAAGAAAACAAACCCTGAGACACAAGTCTTTATGTTTCCGTGGGTGTTTCTCTTATTGTCTCCTGCTAAAGGTCACAGTAAATGGGATTCTGTCAGGGAGGTTGTGATTCATAACAAAATATCTTTTTGATGACGGTGTTGCGCCTCTGATCTGTATTGTCGAGGTATTTGTAGAACAGTAGAAATTACAGAGGAGCTGCTAGGTTTTACAGTGTTGCAGCAGAATGCGGGAGCTGAGCGTCGGTGGCGTCGCACACATTTCTGTTGTGCAAAGGGGGCAATAAAAGGCTTTATTAGACAGGCTTGAGTTCATTATAGACGCCGTGTTTCTCTCAGCCTGCTCGACTTAGATAAACCTCGCTCCGACCAAGGCCACATCCCTCCCGCTGTCGCCCTCGGCCCTCGCAGAATTGATTTCGGTAATAAAGTGACAGTCTTGCCATAATATACGGATGGCCTTTAATTCAAGCCCGTTACCGTGCCAAGGGGGCGCTTGTTTAAGGCTTTATTTACACCCTTGCAGCGCCGCCTGGCATGCTGGGCGCCACGGTGAATCAGACCAGAAGATTTGGATAAAAGGTTTGAAATGCCAAAAGCTCTTAAAGTTTGCTCAGGCAGTGTTTAAAGTACTCAGCTGTGAACTTGTGTGGGATGCGCTGCTTTAGCTGCACTCAGACTTGTTGTCATCAAAAGAATTGCATCTGTGGAAATTACTGTCCATGAAAGTTTAATTTTCTCCACTTCCTCCACAGCCACAGGCCGACGCCCACTCAGCAAACAGTTTGTAAGTTCTGCTGTGACCTCGGAGTCTTCAGCTCTGTTTATGTATATGTGACAATGATGCGCTTAAGGTTAGCATTGCATAGCATAGAAGAGTTTGCAGCTAATGTACATTTTAATGTCATTCCCGAATTCAGAGAAAGATTACACCTTTACAGGCTGTGCCATCAATCAGAAGCTTCAGCACTTGACCTGTGAAAGACTGTAATTAAGTTAGCCTAATTAAGTTAATGAAGTGTCACACTTGGCTGGCTTTACTATGTAGAGTAAATTGAAAGAAAAATAGGCATCATTACTCATCACATGGGTTGGTATTTAGAGTGAGGCAGGGAGAACGCTTTTTTTTCTTTACCAACTCCTCATCCACTGGGTGTCTATCTTAGCGGAAAGATCTAACATTTAGCCTGTTTTTACGCCTCTGTGCCGGCAACACCCATGACCAGAGGCATTGTGTTTTCTGGTTGTCCGTCCACCTGTCCAGCCGTCCGTCCCACTCTTGAGAAAACAATATCTCAGGAGAGCCTGGAGGGATTTCTTTCAAATTTGGCACAAACGCCCCCGCCCCCCCCCCCCCCCCCCCCCATTGGACTCAAGGACGAACGGACTAGAAGTTGAATCTCATAAAACATGTTTTGGGCGGAACTCAAGAGGCCACACACTAATTATGACCAAATTTCACACAAATGTCTAATAATATAAAAATGATGAAGTGATGAGATTTTTATACCTAAAAGGTCGAAGGTCAGCTTCACTGTAACATCATAATGTTCCACAGAAACACTTTTCCTGGCCGTTATTCAGCCAACGCAGCCACTCAGGAACAGAGGGGGGGCGGGTCGTGACCATATTTCACATTCGGTTGAGGCTCAATTAGTTTCACTAATCATGGGAGCCACCTTGAAATTGTACTGACTGTATAGATCTACTGTGCTTCTGGATTCACTGGAATCACACACGTCAATATAGTAAAAACTTATGCACCTAATACCTCTTATTAAAGTCCTTCAAATGCTTCACTGCATATATCATATGTGTCCGGACAGACATGGATTTAAACTGCGACTTGACAGGTTGGTGGAGGCATTCAGCCGTGAGGCGGTGATTCTAGTTATGTTCTCACAGAGTCGTTTTTCTGCAGCAGTCTGATTGGTTTAATCAGTGTCATTGGTACATCTATGGAATGAAGATAAATCCCTGAGTGTGATTTGAATTTGTTGCTCTCTACATTCTCTTATCTGTATTCAAGTTCAGCCTTAATACCATAAGGACTGTGCGATCAATAAGCCACCAGCGAGTCGAGCGCGGTCGTTTACTGATGTGTATGAGGTACTTGAAACATGATGACCTCATCAATGACGGTTGTCTTTTAGACATGGCCAAAGTTTAACTGCAGTTTAATGTGATTTAAAGGCGAGCAGGGGCAGCTAAACTAGCCTGCAGGGAGCGCGGGACGTGGTCAGCGGTGGCCAGGCGGGACGCCAAAGACGAAGGGGAAAATCAATGGCTGGGAGTCACCTCAATCACTTTAACTAGGCGCTACAGACACCCAGGCCCCCTCTCAGGGGCCAATTTGTGGAGTAAACAGGAGTGCGTGATTGCTGTCGGGTTCCCCGGTGGCCCCCCGGCAGTCCATTTCTCTGGACCGGGCTCTATTCTAATAACCCTCTTAGCGGAGAGCGTATATGTGGCCACTTTTCGGACCCCCTCAGTATTTTATGACCATAAACAGTGTAACAGACACTGAGCAGCCGCACTTCCAGCCTACGTTAAGATAACATTCCCAAAAGTCCATGTCTCCTGCTGCGTGGGAAGAAAGGACGCTAAGGCTTTTTCTGGATGGAAACACAACACTTTCCTTCCATAAACATATATAATAAACTTTACTTTAACATTTATTTTTGCAAACCCACCACAGCTAAGTGTGGTGGTATTTTAGATATGTTTTTGGCCTTAACTTCTGATAAGGACTCACATGCAAAACATAGTCACATATGTTGTCTTGGTTTTTATTCATTTATTACACTATTAAATAATTAGTCAGTTAATCTGTGGACAAAAAAGTTGTTGTTGTTTAAGGTATTTTTCAAGCTAATCCTTTCCCTGGCTTCAGCTTCTAAACTGTGAGGATTTGCTGCTTTTTTTTTTTTTTGTCTTACGTTGGAGTAAACTATAGTAAATCTGACTGACTTCATCAAGAAATCAATCAGCAGATTAATTAATAATGGAAGGAATTGTTCGTTAGAGCCCTACAACACAGTTTAATGCATTAGCTCCGAGTTTAGACTTAAATTAAAGCATTTAATGGTTCAAAACAGTGAAGTTGTGCATCCAGGTCCTTTATGAGAATCAGGTTTAAAACATAAAACACAAACAAATCATTTCTCAGTTTTATAGTGTTGTCTCTGTTTCAGTATTAACAGTTTATAACAGTTTGATTTTTCTGACACGGAGCCTCTTATTTTTTTTGATTAAGACAACATTTTCTAACGATGTGTTTAGGATAGGTGAGACTGTTCCAGTTTGCTCATACAAGCATGTGTTGAGCCAAACACACACACACACACACACATTGTGCAGGCACAGATACATTTAACAAAAACGCTGGTGTGCAGGACCGTGTCTCGTCGGTGCCATAAATCACACTAATGGGGATGAGCGCAAAGCCTCTTGATCATAACAGAAAGGCTTCATAAACTACAACAGCCTGCTGAAGTCTCCATTCCTCTGCCACCAGCTCGGCGTTTCTCATTGTTAGCGTGCATGTGTACCAGCGCTTCCTGCCTGCCGCAGACCTCCTCTCACTCCACTGGATCATTACAGGAACAGCTAGCTGGATCATTTGCCGTCGCGAAGCCCCCACACTCTGCTCTGCTTTACATAAGTATTTGAATGCAGATGGTTCGATCTGGGGAAAAAGCTGGTTTTAAATCAATTGCTTTTGAAAATGCGTGACTTGAAATTGTTTGACCCAACACGACCTTCAGTGTTCAAGTTTTAAAGTGAGCCATGACGTCTTCTTTAAATCTTATGGAAGCTCATTTTGGAAATCTTGTATCAGCCCTTTGGAGACTGTGGAGCAGTGTCTTTAGTTAAAAAATATATTTTTATAGACACAACAATATGTGGGTTTTCTTTTTTTTTTATCGCATTATGTATTGGAGCCATTTCTTGATGGCCAAAAGTTTACCCATCCACCCAGTACTTACTTAGCAGCGTCTCCAGCTCCAAACCAATCATTTACACTGACTTTACCCAGTCAGCAATCAGTTCTTCTAACAAGACCAAGGCAACTTGTGCGAGTTTAAGCAGAGAGCCAGACCTTGTCCTTTGCCTTTGTGTACTCGTGCAAAATAAGATTTGTTGGAATCTGCGTTAAATATTCTTTGCGGGGACTCATCCTACCATGTAAAACACATCCACCGCTCAGTCAGAAGTCTCCCGTCCTCTTTGTTTTCATTTTATGAGGCGTTTTTTTTGGAATTTTCTCTGTGAGATGTTGTGTCCTCTCAGCTCCGTTTGAGAAATAAAGCAGAGATATACGCAACCAGGATTCCCACAATGCCTGAATATTGAGACCTGTTTACTGATTCTCTGCTTTATTCTAAACCTTTCAGATTGGTAACGGGGGGGGGGGGGGGGGGGGGGGAAGTAGCTTTCCTCTCCCTGACTCTGTATCCTCCTCTTGGAGGCATCTGCGGTTATGGAGGCGATAAGAAAAGACCTGCTTGTGCGTTTTACCTCTGATTAAATTAGGCATTGCCTGCTAAGTTCAACCTCGGTATCAGTCATGCCTCACTAAAATGGAAATACGTTTCTTGGGGGGGTAAAAAAAAAAAAAAAAAAAAATGGACATTAAAGAATGCCCTTTGTAATAAATGGAATGGGAATGGCAAATATGCACAGTCATGAAATTTAATTGCGCTCGCTGGTGACTGGTTTGTGGGTGCTAAGGAGCAGAAGTGCAGGAGAAATGCTGGGGGCAGAGGTGGTTAAATGTAGCGAGTAACGCACTGACGGAAACGGGCTAATGAAGCCACTGTTTATGACCCGCTGCAATTGTGTCATCTCTTGAATGGCAACAAGATGCCACTGCACACACGGAGGCACTCAGACACACACACATACTCGACAGTGTGCTTCCATCTCTTCAGTAGATTTTATTAATGTCTTAATGTTTTTCAGAGGAAAACAGGGAGAATGCGCTGTGAAGAGGCCACATGCCTACACTACAGTGCAGCAGCCCACAGTGTGCAACATTACAGGTTTAATGACCTTATATATATATGTCAGTGGAAGGAAACACAGAAATCAAAGCAATAGGGAAAATACAGCTTTAATCCAATGGCACATAAAGACAATGTGCCAACAGTCTCTGTAGTGATATGCAGGATTGACAGTTTGCTGCTGTGCCGCTATAGTTGATAACACTAGTTAGCAATCTTACACACACACACACACACACACACACACCAAAATATCAATATTAACTAGATAATTAAGACTGGTGTATGGGCTGAGCTACAGATGCAGCGCGAGCGAGCGGGGGCTTTAAAATACTGGTGCATTACACTCAAACACATTACTGCATATAAATCATAAACTGTTCGTGTCCCCAGTAATGAGCTTATTCACAGCTGATCAGAGTACAATATAATAAGATATATGAATTGGATTTGTACAGTGAGATATGAACACAAAGAATTCCAGGAAATTCTTCTTCTTCATGTTAATCATCTCAGCACCATTAAGACAGACAAAATTGTATTTAAAGAAAAAGTTTTCCAGGAATAGATTATTAAATATGCAGATTATGAAATGAAAGTCTAATTATCACAAATGCTAATATGAAATAAATACAGGTTATAAAAAAAAAAAAAAAAACAGGCATGTCTAAATAAAAATAGGTATAATGAGCTATAGCTAAACGAATCGATAATGAACTCCAGTAAATATCTTTATGTTTCATGAGCATTTAAACTGATATTGAATTAATTACACTGAACTTTATTAAACAATGCTATAAGCTAAGTATCGAGCCAAATTTTGGTTTTATTGTAAAGCCCAGTTCAAACTGGGATTAGTCCTGATGTTCCACTTACAGCAGTGCTCGGGTTAACTCTGCTGAATATTTAACCGTGCGAGCAGTGAATCCATCAAAGGTGAGAGGACACAATAAAGCAGAGCCTCCTCTGCACACACACACACACACACACACATTGTGACACACTCATAAATAAATACTGTGAAAGCAGAAAACACGATAAGAAAATCAGTCACACTAATTAACTGCTAATTCTTTTGAGGACTGTATGGGCTTGATAAAGGACGGCAAAGCTTATTAAAGTACACACAGTGTGGCACATTATGATTCCTTTACAGTGGAGTTTTAATCTGAGTCTGTGAGCTTGATTGCATTGGGTGCGTGGCTGGCAGATCTCGTTCTGTGTGTGTGTGTGTGTCTGTGTGTGTTTTTGTGCGTGCATTCAGGAGGAGCAATTAATAGTGTAAGCAGCAGGGATATGAGGCTGAGCAGCGTTCGAGCTGGATCGCTTTTTGTTGCCACCTAGGGCTCAGTCTGAGCTCCTCTCCTCTCCTCTCCTCTCCTCTCTTTCTCTCTGCGTCACATGACAGAGACGGCGCTCTGCTCCTGCCCTTTAAAATGGCGACCTCCGCTCCAATGAAAAATGTGGCATTTCCTTATCATATTTGTATATGTTAGTGCCAGAGGGGGCCTGCCAGCCTATGGAAAGCAAGTGAGGGAAAACAAACCCGCCCTCCTCCCGTCTCCTTTCCCTCGTCTCCCCAGAGGGAATTGATGGAGATATCCCACAATGCCAGAGCCCATCAGCTCCCGCAGGCCTGTCGGTGGGTGAGCGTCTGTCTCTCCTCTCTCTCTGCAAAGCAAACGTCTCTAGGAGGGGCCACTGATGCTAAACGCAGCTCCATACCGCAACCTCTGTAGTCAGAGTCATTACTGTTACTTATCTATAAAACATAAAAAAAAAATATGTAGGGTGTGATTTTAACTGGGGATGTGTGGACATGTCCCCCCTCCCCCCCCATCCACGTGCACAGTTCCAGTTTGACATTCTCAGACAGAGTAGAGGGGTGCTCATCTGTCTCTGTTTCAGTCATGACTGCAGTCTACCAGCAGCAGGGGCAGGGCTTTGCAGACTTTCTTTGCCCCAGGTTCTGCCTCTCAGGCTGCATGTACACTGCCCTGTATGTTTCTGGGGTTAAACATTTAGTCTCTATTTTTACTCACAGTCAATATTATGTTACTAAATGTGATTTTAAGTATGTTTAATATATATTAATAATTTTATTTCTTAGTGTAAATAAAATTGTGTGTGGAGGATGTTCATTCCTCTGTGTCATATCAGTACATTAGTTTACTGCAATCAAGGCCCTTTTAAGAAGTCCTTTGTGTCTCAGCAGAGTAATACTGGTCATTAATACATCAGTCCTGGCTGTGTTTCTGATTTACCCTCCTACTGGTTGAGTTTTATAGTTTCTGTAGTGAAAATGATTATTGAGATCTCAGCATTTTGGGCTCATCAAGCTGTTTATGAGTCTGAATGTTTGAGCTGTTGAACTTTGAAAAGCCATCAGAAACACAGAGGAGGGATAAAAGAGGGGAGACATTCAACGAGACTCGTTCTTGTCTGCCAGTATAGTTGTAGGGGACCAAACTGCTGGACCCCACAAGTTTAAATGGCAGCCTGAGGGTTAAGACCTGGTTTTTTGGGGTTCAGGTTAGAATCAGGTTTAGGGTATAGGGTTAGGGTAGGTGGCTGGGCAGCAGCAGATGCCCTCGAGTGAACAAGGAAGTCTCCGGATGCAGTTTTGAATAATGCTGGGATTCTCAGACGGGTTTATTTCCTCTTTTAACTGCAGTATAGTATATTTCAGTTCAGCTGAATAATGCTGTGAACCATGAAGGAGCTGGGTCAAAGAATTATAACATGACTGTCTGATATATGCTCCCTAACAGCAATTACACCCCTCCCCAAACAACTCGTCCGACACTCCCCAGGTGATGTGTGCATTTCAAACATGATTAACAGCATGTCTTCTCCATCTGTCCAACACTTTAAATTGCATGCTGCACAGGTAATATCTGTAGACTCCCCCCATAAGCCTGACTATAAGAGCGGATAAATGAGCAGCGGGCTCTAACGGAAGGCAATCTTCACATGTAGTATCACCTCCAGCACGCTATTTCACTAGGATTCAAAAGGAACCTGAAAACAGATGAAGAGATTGGGCCGAGTCTGTCTCCGCTGCTGGTCTCTAACCCAGACTGAAGGACAACACCAGGACCGGTGAAGCTGTGGAGCGCTTAGACCCGTCTGCTGTCCTTCAGGCAGACGCAGGACTTGATGTGTGGCTGAGGGGGTTGGAGTGAGGAGGAGATTTAAAAAGAGCACACGAGAAATCCTGAGAAGGGCCCGAGAGGCCGGGAGGACTGGTGTCAACCCTCTCCCCCAGGGACACGTGCTAAATCAGTTGAGCAGGCTCAGGAGGCACATCTCTGGCTTTATGAGATAGTTAGCATGCGCTGGCCCCTCCTCCCCTCTTGTTTCCCATTTAAGAGCTGACTGGCCCTCCGATAACGGATGGTGCCACAGGTAATTGGAAAATTGGCAGGCCTGTCAGGGAGATTTGGTGGATGGCACCACTGTATACGATGGCGGAGTTCATGAGGTGTCACCCCCACAGCTAGATTTATATCTGCCCTATGGACCGTCACCAGTATGTATCCAGAGTTCAGGAAAAAAAAAAAGTGGCACATTTTTTTTTTCCAGGGGAGACTGCATATCAGGACGGCTCCCCGAGGCCCCCACAAGGTTCCTGTTAGTGAGGAGATGATAGATGGGCCGTGCTTTGCATTACCCCCCCAACCTTAATTCACTGTTTCTACACATACAGCTTAACAACTGCTGCAGATAGCTCTGCTCTTTCTCTCCACTCTGAGCTATTTACAGTAGAACACAGGAAACAGCCTGACGCCTTACATTTAGATGGAGGCTTATGGTTTTTTTTTTTTTTTTTACATGACAGATACATTGGCAGGGTTGAATTTTGATAGAGCAGCTGTTTGAATGTTTAAATGGACGGTGCATCTATATGCATCATATAAACCTTCATTATGTTTTATAAACTTTATGTAATGCATCAGAAAAGTTGTTTGAAGTCTTCATGACGACTTATATCGTAACTAAAATCCAGATATCAGCGACAGTGAGCTGGGTGAAGTTTGACTTTACATGCTGGAATGACAAGAGGCTGTTGTTTGAAAAAAAAAATACAAATTGTGATACAACTTTCAGAGTTGTATCTGTAAAAATGCCACTGTCAGGAAGAGAGAGCACAAGAAAGAAAGAAAGAAAGAAAGAAAGAAAAAGAAACATTTGGCCTATGAAACCCATGTCTGTTTAATGACATTATGAGATTCAGGGTAAGGCAATAAAATGAGTTTTCAATCTACCAAGTCCAGATGCTTAACATTAAAAGGTCTCAGATACAAGTCAAAAACAGGAAGAGTGGGAGGAGTGTTAAACAAATAAAAGCATGATCCAACTTCAAACCCGCTGCCAGTTGGTGAATTAGCCTCTCATTTCCTCTCCGAGGTCGCCCGACACTAAATTATTTTCTTTTTAGGAAAATGAGGAAAAGTACAAATATCTTAACTCTGCTCGAGTTTGGAGACTCCATCCTTTTTTCTGATGGAGTCTGATGGATTTCAGACCTGGTAACAGAGGCTTGCAGAGTGGGAACAAACCTAACAAGCATGATAAAAGATGAGTTCTGAAGCTCGTCTATTCAAAGTCCAGGTTTTTTTTTTTTTTTCTTTTTTTTTTTCCAGATGGATCTTTTCTTTTTTAGCTCCCAACATTTTCTGTAGGCAGAGAGCAGACAGATCAGTTTATCAGGAAAGGTTTAAAAATATTTAACAAATAATATCTGTGTATTTCCATGAGAACACAAAGGAGGTTGTGTTAGAGTGAAACCAGGCCTGACTGACAGAGAATTAGAGCCTAACTCATGTCTGCTGTGGATTCATGAGGTGCTGTGGGCTGCAGATCCTAACCTGGTAATCACACATTCTGCTGTGGAGATGTGTGTATTAACCTCTGGAGGGGGGATAATTGTATCTGTCAGAGTCGTTTAATCACCGCTGCAGCTCTCATCACTGTCATCTTCACTTTGTCTGCTTTACTAACTGGGCTGGATCCAGTGGGGGGGGTCGGCCCGCTGTGATTCCTGCTCTCTGTGTGTCACCTCACATATACACGTATGCACCACACATCATGTTTGTTATTTTATAAAAAAAAAAAAAAGAAGAAGTCAGTGTTCTGTTCTTTGTGGAACAAGTACAAACACTGTTCTCTTTCTTCAGCACAGTGGATCTAAAATCAAAAGCCTGATGGTGAAAGTTAATTAGCTCGTGTGGTCCATTGTATTTTACTGATGAAATCAATGGATGTAAACAGCACATAAAAACTTTTATACACGTAAATCGTTATATAAAGTAAGTTTTCAAAAATCAATATGATACAAAGTGATGTCTGTGGCCGTAAACGTTCATAAACTCTACCCAAACCTTTTACATCTAAATACATCTGTCCACATCTGTCCACATCTGCACCTGTGTGTCTGCAGATTGGGTTTTTTTTTTTACAGTTGAGCCACACAGATTTTTGCAGTGTTGGATGTTCGTGCCCAAACTAACGCTCAAGTTTTTATAAGCTGCAGGAATTTTGAACTGCCAACAAACCAAGTTGTATTAAACTAAACGATAAAAATATTCAGCAGCTGGTGAAACCACCCCCCCACTTTAGGTCCGCAAAACTTGCTTTCAGCCACATCTCATGGTCTTCATCAGTAGATTGAGTTTGGCTGCAGAGGCTCTGAGTCCTCCTGAGGAGGAAGATATGATGCTATCACTGCTGACACACACACACACACACACACACAGACAGAGGCTGCCTGTGTAACCGTGTGACATGTCCTCTGTTTGCAGGAGGAAGAGGAGGAGCAGCTGGAGGAAGATGACTCCGTCAAAGAGGAAACAGCAGAGCAGGAGATTCCAAACTGAACGCCCACGTAAGAAGGACGTACAACACACCGCTGCTCCGCGGCTTCACCTTCAGTCTATAGCACACCTAACTTTCGACTCGCCTCCCCAAAGTGTGTAGACAGCCAGCAGTTAGTGTCCGCTCCAGCTAGTTTAGCATCCAGAGGTGTGTTTCAGAAAACACTGTTTAAATGCTGATCATCTTTGGAATCCGAGGTGGAAGAGTTTGTACTTTTTATGGACGGTGGGCAAGGGGTGGTGGGGGGGGGCTGAACAGATGGACAGATTTCAGACATCATCATGAAGCAGCAGCACATTAAAGCATCCGAGCCGCAGGTGCACACACACACACACACACAGACACACACACACACACCACTGTGCTTCTTCTACAGCAGAGATATGTGTCTGACTGTTACCGCCCAGCCACCTGATGTATTAATGACACTTTCCACGCAATCTATTTTCATACACTAATGATCATCAGACATTGTGTTCGCACAGAGTATCCTCAGTGTCCTGTTTACAAGATGGAGGCTGAGCAGAGCGGAGGCTGAGCCCACAGAGCGCGTTCACACACCGCTCTGACGCCGACGGCGGCGACGTGACGTGCTTTTCCACCGTCTCCGTGCGCATTTCACTCAGCATTTGGCAGGAGGATTTTATTTTTATATTTTATGCATATCTTCTTACTTCTACTCATTTGAAATATTTACTTATTTTCTCACTTAACCTCTTTACACTTAACGTGAAGTATCCAGTTTGGTTTTGATGTTCAGAAACTTTTCTATCTTTGATTTTCAGTATCTTTAAGTGCTGCATACCAATATACTGTCATCTGGATTTGTAATAAAAAATCTTCCATGTTTAGGAAATGTGTCTTCTCAGAGACTGTATTTACATACTTTGTAAAGAATAGAATTAGTTTTGGGCTCTTCTTTTTTTTTTTTTTTTTGTTTCTTAGCCAGATGATAGTTTGACCTGACGGACAGTCTGAGGGTCCAGGCTCTCTGATCTCCCCCGTGGAGACCATCGCTCACTCGTCAGCAGAAGTTCAGCAGCTGAAAATGAAGTGAAGTCACGGAGAGAAAGTTAAAAAGTGTTGGAAGGCTGATTATCTCAGATCAACCCCTCCATCTAATCTGATGCTAAACAAGGCCCATTTACCTCCAATGAGAAGTAAAGTTGGAAGTAATGATTACTTTTAATTGAACAGATCATTAGATGTGACCACAGACGACTGTCAGGCCAAAGCTCTCTCAGACTCTCACAGTCAATCTGGAATTATCCCTTAAAGTGCCAATAAACCTGAACTGCAAAAAAAAAAAAAAAACCCACTACTGATCAGTACTTTGACCATCCCTTAAGAAGGAGAGATTTGAAATGGATTCTGGGTAAGCAGACACAGAGGAAGACAAAAATAAAAGTGCTGTGTTTTATTTCAAGTGATCTGTTGCAGCATGAGCAGCTGAAGTCAGACAGGTCTGGATAATGTGAACATGAAATGATTCGGTCTCACAGTGTTTCACAGGGGACAGAAGGGGTTTCCCCTCCCTCTTCAGGTGGAGGATTAAAACGCTTCCCATCTCCATTCACGCAGACCACACAGCACTGCTGCACCGGTCCATGCTGAGCGAAGGTGTGTGTGTGTGTGTCTTAGTAAGGGGTGAGGGGAAGGGGGGGCTCCTACATGTCTTTACACCACCCCACACTGCCCCCCCCCCCCCTTCTCCATTGTGTTTCTCAGATCTTCATATTCCATCAGCAGTCAGACCCGGGACATCAACGCTCTTGCATTCTGACATTAAGGCATCGAGGGGTGTAATTCCAATTTGTTTCAAAGGAACTATTAATTTGCTCATTTCAAGGCCAGACAGGAGGGAAGCCCTGTAAGACCGCTGAACCGTGAAAGACATTATCTGGAGAATTGACGACGGGGAGGCGTCAGCGCCTGCAGACATTTGAGCCGGGCTCCCAGCAGTCGAGCTCCCAGCATGCCGCCTGAGAGCGATGTCATTAGGCGTACGATAACAGCGATGGGCACATTGATGATAGAGTGGCCCTGCTCTGCCACCCAGTGCCCCGCCAATCTCCACATTTACACCCACGGCATACTAAACAGCTTCCGCTTGACGAGAATAATGCGAAGAGGCCGGAGCAGGGGGTGGGTGGGGGGGGGGGGGGGGGGGGCGCTGAACAGCCAGCTCTCTCTGCAACAAAGGAAACACTGCACATGCTTTGTTGTGTTTTCACGTCCGTGACACAGCATCACAGGGCTGCACGTCTCATGATGCTGCTGCTGCTGTAGTGCACACACGTCTGTCTGTCTTTAACACACTGACATTAGGATTTGAGTTGTGTGTCATACATCTGTGGTTGTTCCATTATTCTGTCTAACCTTTATTGCGGAGTTTCACCATCATCTGTTAGATCAGTTGTTGTATCTTTGTATTGCCCTTTTCTTTTCTTTATATTCACTTGTATCACACGGATCATGTTGTAGAGTTTGTGTTTAGTTTTCCTGTAAAACTTGTGTTAACTGTGTTCGATCAGAAAGAGGCTGGTTCTCACTGCTGTCTTTCTCCTGGACATCAGACTGTGGTTGGACTAAGGTTGGAGCATCATCACATGTTTTAGGGTCTGATATAAGCTCACCCCCCCAATCCCCCCCCCCCCCCCCCCCCCCCCGTGTCCACATGGATGCGTCCGGCACGTGTTGGATAAGACCCATAAATGTTCACCCACCTCTGTTCTTCTTCTCATCAGACCAACAACCCATAATTCAGTCTGTTCCTGTTCCTGCAGCTATTATGACAGATCCAACAAGCAGCAATCAGAGCTCTTATGCAGACAGCTTCATACTTTTTATACATTATTATAGATACATTTATTCTGCTGATTTCCCCCTTTCATACTGTACAGCTGGCAGGTCCTTTTAATGGCTGATAGAGAAGCACATTAGTTTAATTATATGTCCATAGCACATGTAAAAAAAAAAAAAAAAACCTTTCATTTACTTGTTTATTAGCTGTGATTCCCTTTTACTGCTGTGGATGAAACATCTTTGTGTGTTTGCATTTGACCGTTCGGGATATAAATGCTGATTCGGCTTCAAATGTGATGGAAAAAAAAAAAATTCAGTATTTCACTTTGACCATTTTATTGTTTTTTGGGTTGTTTTTTTTTGCCTCTGAAGCAGGATTTAGACCATTTCGAATGACCCTGACCGGCCCCCGTCTTTGTTGTTTTTCTGGAGCTTGTTTGTACTACGTGTGGCTCTACGAGCCAATACAAAAAGGAAAGACATCTGGTAAGAGCCGTGTCCTTGGCACATGTCAAATTTACACCCACATAAAAAGGTAAATACCCTACAAGGCTGCACAGATACAAGCTGCTGATTGTCCTTCCTATTACAGCTTTATGGAAGGTGTAATTCATACAGACGTCACCCACCAGTGAGCCTTAACCCGAGAATTGTCTCCCCCCCTCTGAAAATGATCAGCCCATCATATTCCTCCAAAATAGCTCGACCCTACAGAGGAGTGGGTAAGATGATGGAGAATTATATGCTGCTGGTGTTATCTGTTGCTGTGAGTGGAGGTTTCTTCTCTTCCTAATTCACTTTCATGGGGAAAAAACACTGTGGTTAGTCTTGATTTTTTCGGCCTCATTCTTATTTTCAGTGAAACGCGTTTAATCATATCAGCGGTAAACTGTATTACACACACACACACACACACACACACAGTGAGAGCTGTGGGTGTGTGGTAGGGCAGAGGCTCTTGGTTCCTAATGGTTGGTATGAATAAAATGTCAGTATGCTGTTTGAGAAGCTGAAATCAGACAATGTTTTGATTGATAGCTGATGGAATTGCTTCCATCAGCTATCAATCAGTTGCCAAAATTATTTCCAATCATGTCGATTTATTTGTGTTGATCAACCAATCAGTTAATGGAATAATCCTTTTTTTTCACAGACTTGTCTCAAATGTCTCAGGAGTTGATTTGGACTGTGAAGACTCAGATTTGACTTGAGACTGGTCATGAAGACGTCCTCCAATGAAACTCGAGCTTTAACAGTATGGTGTCCATATGGTGACTTTATATTAAACTTTAGAATGTGAATGTGATAAGCAGTCAGTGTTCTGGGTCCGAGTCTGGGTCTTTACTGTTCCTGACACCGTCCTAAAGCCTTTATCTGTCTTTTGTTTCGACGCCTTTTATCATAAATTTGAATTTAAGAATCCGATTTAGAGTTAAGTGGTTTCACTTCACAAACTTGAGGTCAAGATGTTTCCAGGATGAAAGCCTGATTTATGTTGCCATGCCAACACAACAGGCGCCACAAGGTTGAGAGGTTTATAAACTGTACGCAGGAACATTTAATGCCTCGCCCGTCTTACAGGTAAACACTAGCTGTCCTTCAGCAGCGTCTCTTTGAAGGTTGTATTCCCTCTGTCTTTGCTCTTTGAAAATATAACAGACTGCAGAGTTTTTTCAGTCCACCCTGTGCATCCAGAGATTTAACGCCACAATTTGCCAGAGTAAACAAGTCAGTGGCTTCAGGGCTTGTTCCAGAGTCACGCTGAGGTTACTCTATCTCACTTAAGTCTTGTCCTGTCTGAGTTTGTTTGAGCACTCTTATTAAATTGGCATACTGTTGTAGCTCTCTCCATGACCTGCCAAGGATAAAAAATCTGTTTACTGTAAATTGCACCCCACTCGCTCTAAAATACCATCTGCCGCCCAAACGGCGCTGCGCTCACAACCTCTAAAAATAGACCTCCTGATTGGCTCCTGAGGAGACGGGGGGTCCAACATCAGCCTGAAACCCCCTGAACACTTGTTCATGAGTCTGTTTTTCCACTCACGGCTGTTTTTTTTTCATCTTCTCCAGTTCAAAGTGGCAGGTCACCCGTCTGAGCACTGGTCTGATGGAACTGGTGAGCTTTTGGACTGCAGTCATGTGATCTAAAGGCCAGTTTATAAGTCTCTGTATAATCAACACATCTGTCACTCCACAGGTATGGTGTAGCCACGTATCCTACGCCGTCGCCTGACGCTGAAGCGTAACTACACATGGCAGCAACGCAGGTCACAACAACTGTGATTGGTCCAGCTGACATCGTGTCTCGTCCCTGTCTCTCAGCGGCTGGACAAGCACAGAAGATTCACCATTTCAGCTGGACTTTAAATGATGGTGATGCTAAAGGGAAGGGCACTAAAATCATTTGGATTCATCCTCTGGGGAGCATGAATATGACATCAGTGTCTGTTGCTGATGACGCAGGCATCACAGAAGCAGAAGTGATTTAGTCTGATTCTCAGGCCTCAGTGATTATAGATCTCTCTTCCATCATAGCCTTTGACCCAGAGTCAGAATCCATTTCATCTTCTGATGATGTTAAAAGGATTTCAGCAGTACCTGTCATTTCTAAGTGATTTCTCTGTGTCTAAATGTTTGGCTTAGATATTTTAATTCAAACATGGTGCCTGTAAACTTCTCTCTCTCTGCTCAGAAAGTCTTAAGAGATGACAGATATGAGAAAATGGCCTGTGAAGAGCCGAACTTTTCCAGCACTGCAGATAAAACAGTTTGTAGGAAAGAAGAAAAAAAAGAAAAGAAGCTGAGGAATCTATAATAATCTTGTGGAGGCAGAGCCTGTATCTCCATCTCTGCACATATTTAAAGGTCACCGCTGGTTTTACAAGTGGAGGTAATGGCATTCCTACATTTCCACGAAACCGGCTGATCTGTCACTGAAGGCTTGTTTATGAGCGGTTTGTTCCTCGCCGTGCTCCTCTCCAACCTCAGTGCTCATTTCAGCCGCCATAAAATACACAATTGCCCCGATTCGTCACTGAATTAGAGGGACCCTGACAGTTCCCAGCAAACCCGCTTGCCTGATTGCTGATCCAGGTGCAGCCACGAGCTATTATCGTATGAACTGATTAGGAAAGACATGTCATCGTTGGCTGATTAGAGTGATGGAAGTGTTAACGTGTGAGGCCCACAGGCTTCATTTTACATGACTGTTCGTGTCTAACCCTGTGGAGAACCGAGCACAGAGACTGTTACCGACGACATCGCCGCGGTTTTGAACCATTATTAGCTTTTAATTAATCGGAAGGCAGCTCTGAAAATCATAAAGGAAAACGATGCAGTGAAGGAAGTGGAACATAAAAGCGTGGGCAACGTAACCGGATTAACCGCTGACGCCTTCCGCTTTTATTTTACATCATCACCATCAAAACGCTCGTCTCTGTACGTGATAAAAAAAATTTAAAAAAGAAAAACCTGCACTTGGTATCGTTTTAGATCTTTCTGAAGTGTCTGACACTGTTAATCACTGGGTTTGGTGAGTCGACGTGAAACCCAACGGAAATCTTCCAAATCCTTTCTATGGAATTTTTAGTTAATGAGAGATGCAGCTTCTGAGCAGGAAGCTGAAATAAGGACGGTTTAAAAACTAGTTTTTGACTCTTCCAGTCAGAGACAGGGTGCAGGACGGTGCTTTAGGACCAGGACATACTTCATGATGCATTTTCCAAAATAAAAATCATATTAAATTAGCACAGTTCACTTGAATTGGCCCTAAACACATTACATAATGAAACAGTTCCTCTGGATGGCGTCGCCCTGACCTCCAGCTCCACCATTAGGAATGTCAGAGTTATCTTTGTTCAGGATTCGTCCTTTAACTCCTACAGAGTTTTCCTTTGCCACACACCGTCCACTGCCCCTCAGTCTGAGACTACACGAGTTGTGTGAATGTGAAACAGGTTGTCTGCTTTAAATACCAGACAGTGTGTGATTCCAGCACAGACTAAGCTGCTGTTGCTGCTGGTTTTCATTTGCCGGGTGTCTTCGCGGTGCAGCACACTGAGCTGACACTGGAGGAAAAAAACAGCCATTTAAGCAGAGGACAGATGCTGACGCTCAGCTCGCTGCTTGTGTGTAACACTGAGAAAGGTCATTCTTCTTTGCCCGGCGTTTTTAGTACAGTTATATCTCTCACCTTCCAGCTCTGCCGAGCGGTGATAGCACAGAGGTGCGCTGTAATTTCCCTACGTTTTCTCATCTTTATCTTCTCCGGCTGGTTCGGCTCTGTATGAGCGGAGCGTGTCCTTACACACACCCAGGAGTGTAATCTCACGTTGTGTGTGAGCAGCTTCATTTAAATGAGGCTTTCTCGGTGGGGTCATCACCCCACTCTTTCACTCAAACACACCCCTCCAAAGAAGGGGGGACTCGGGGCTGTAACCTACACTGGCTGTTAAGAGCTGAAACAGCCGGAGCACAGAATAAACACCATCAGGGTTCATATGATGCTGGAGAAGAACTGATTCAGCCTCCAAAACAACATCGCTCTGCATTTTTATTACACCTGTTTAACAGTTTTCACCGGATCTGGAATGGAGCACAGAGGGAATAGACTAGATCAGGTTTTTACGGTGGCCCCCCGAGGACAAAATACAGGCTTTGGATATCTGTTAGTAGGATATATTCACCGCTGGTTTGTGTCTGCACATAACAAAAAGAGAAATATATACAATCTCCAGAATGACCCTTTAAAATGATAGATCTATCCTGTCATTTCATTTTATTTTTTGTATTCTTCCACTGAGCCTGATCTCAGAGAATGAGAAGACGAACAGGAACAGTGAAGCACCGAGCTCCTTCTCTATCGAGCATGACTTCATCATGTTCATTACCCTCTCTGATTGGTTAGAAGGACAAAGCTCACTCAGAAACATTAGGCTGGCTGTCCAAGGCCTCTGTGAGCCTTTGACACACACTCTGCACATTAAAATGTGTTTGAGTTCCACTAAACCACATTAGAAAACAGTTGCATCTGTAGCTTTGGTTCGAAAAGATCAGTTGATTCCACAACAAAGGCACCAAAACAATGTGTGATGGTTAGAGAGGTGAATAAAGGCCTGATATCAACCCCTCACACAGGACAATATTCGAACCCTTAGAATGAAACCGATGGCTGTTGTTGGTAATGTTTGCGTTCTCCACATCCGTGTGTTATTACTCAGCAGGTGCTGTGAGCAGGAGACGTGTTGGGTTCGAAAACAGCGAAAAGAAGCAGCGGCGGTGGCACTTGAGCATTAGAATGTGCTGGAGCCCCGTCAGCTGGCTGCAGGCCTCGGCTCACAGCGGGGGGAGCCTCGGCTGGACAGCTCCACGCCACTGGAAGGCAAATCACATCACACCCACCGTCTGAACGGCGCGTGATAAGGCTTCATTACCATAAGTTTGTTTTCTCCCGTTGAAACGGCTGCTGAAACAAAAGGGCAGTTGATTATTTTTCCTTGATCAGTGTAGCATTCAAGGCGTCTGATTTGAAAGAGGGGGTGGGTGGGTGGAGGAGCGGGGGGGGGATGGGGGCGAGGGGAGGGGGTGGGTGGTGGGGTGAAATCCCTCCAAGGGAGAGAAGGGGAAGGCTGACATGCATACAAGGCAGGGAGGACGGCTGGATTCTCGAGGTGGGACCGAGCCTGTCCAGCCTCCACAATGGACCCACGAGACAGACACACAAAAGAGCTGAATCTGACAGTCCGTCCACTCCTCTGGCTGCCGTCTCCAGAGATGACGGGCCAGCCGCCGGCTGCTCCACCTTCACAAAAGCCCCCCTTCAGCATTGTACTGAATATTTGACAGATCTGACACATTAGACTCAGTTCAAAGAGCGACGGCCACACGGGGAATAAACTCATTTAAATAGAAGGGGGATCAAACTTCACCGTGTGCTGGTGTCTGTCTGGTTCAGTTTCCACAAGCAGCCGAGCTGAAACCACGTCTGAGCCCGCTGATGGTTTTAGCTGGGTAAAAAAAACAGTCTGGCTGCACACTGAGCTGCTCTGGAGACAGAGCCACCTGCAGGACAGGCTGCAGACGTGGGACTCGGGGTGAGCAGCGACAGCGTTATCTCCTGTCTTTAGCAGTACATGCTCACAGTTTGCCTCATAGCTAACGTTTGTTCAATGGCCTTGTCTGTTTGTTTGTCTTCCAGGTTCCATTTTTTCCTGACTGCATGTGAAGGCAGCACTGTTTCACAGAGGTCTGTTTGTTGGACTTTCTGATCAGCTTATGAACATACACACACCTTGTTGCTGTAATATCCATATGCATGTGACTTGTTTAAACTTCTAATTTGAGAATATTTCCACCTGAGAAACCAATAATCTTTAATATCTCTCTTTAAAGACCGGTGAGGACAGTCTCAGCCTTCTTTCCCTGCCTCATCCAAGCATGTACACAAACTGGGGCTCTGGCCTCTGTTCAACATCTTCAACTGTGCCTGCCTTTCCCTCAAGAAAACTTCCACCTCTCAGCCTCCAATCTGTTTTCATGAGTGTGTGAATAACTGCAGCGAGCGTCCAAAAAAAACAACAGCAGAAATCTCCTATTCAGATCCAGTCAGAGGAGCAGTGTGGGAATAAAGTGTGTGTTTAACCTCCCAGGTCTGCCTTGATGTCAGCGGGACTGATTGGCTGGATGAGAGGGCTCTGATTGGGGACAGCTCTCACTAACTACCTGCTAATTTAAAGGCTTGATTGGTCAAAGTGTGAATCCAGAGTGAAGGGCAAACCAACCCTGTGCGAAAGCACCGGAGGTCTTCATGCAAGCCGCATGTCACACGCGTGTGTTTTTCGTGTGTTGGCTGCTGATTGAATGTGTTCCATTATCTTTTTTTTTTTTTTTTTTGTCTTTTGATAAATAGGGATTAGCATTTTACACGGAGCTGCATCTGAACGGAGAAACAGCAGCACTGCTAAGAAGGCTAGAAAACAGAGGATTACAAGAGGCTTTATGCTCTGTAATTTGATTTTTAAAGAGTCTTACCTTTGTTCTGTGTGCCCAGTTCGGATGTGCTGGGAGGTTGAGATTAGCACAGAAAATCGAGTTTGTGACAAAGCCGATTAGCAGTTGAAACAGGGCCAACAATGGTTTTCTTGTTAGAGAATCTGCGTTTTAGAGTTAAAAAAAAAATTCTCTTGTCAAGCAAGGAAATGTTTCTATTTCCTGTTCCAAACTTAAAGGCAAACTGAGAATTACAGTGTGGTGTCTTCACTGGAACGCACCGTGGCTGGGACACATATTCTTCACCATAGCACTCACGAGTCCACAGGTAGAGTTTCAGACGTGTCTCAATCAGAAACGAACACAGGCAGTTCATCAGTTTACACATTTCACTACACACTGAGGACATGTGAGTTTCATCAGAGGGAATTCAGCTTCAGCCTCAGCTGTACTGTGGTTATACACTGCCATCTGCTGGATGACTGCAGTCCTACATGTCAGCAGATGCATTGTTCCACACCTTCACTGCAGTGTGAAGCTGCAGGGTTTAGAAAATACACATTATATACACATTTTACCTTTTTTTTTTAGTTTTAAATATCCTGTTTCTTCTTCTTTTTTTAATTAGAATTTACTTCAAAGCCAAACTAGCCCAAACTATGCTGGCAAAAATGGAAGTAGTAACAGAAAAGTCACAGTACATGTTACTGATTGCAGCATTAAGGTTTGTTGTGTGATAAATCAGACAGCAGACACTCGTGTGTCACCTCTGGTGCCTCTTTTTTTCACGAGGCCTGGGCTCAGGAGGCAGAGAGGGTCATCCACTGATCACTAGGTGGAGCTATAAGTACACTTCCTTTAAACTAAAAAATAAGAGTCTCATTTCAGTCTTCTGATTTTCAGAGAGAGAGATAAACTGGTAAACTTGGCTTATATTGACAAGTGCACAGAAAAGTCTAAATGTATTTTGGCCTTGTACTTTATCATTTGATGAAGCTAGACTTAAAAAGATATAATGAAGTATTCACACCTCATAAAGTTGAAGTATTCTTGGCTTGTAGGTGGATACAGTTTGTTTATGTTTTGAACTGGATTTGAGTTCTCCTGGTTCGGTTCTTATATTTTGGCATCCGATACAATATTTGTTTGACATGTTGTCCGCTGTCGTCCACTGGTAGTCAACAGATGAGATAACACTGGTTGTGTACTCAAAGTTTACTACACTTACACTTACAGTCAACTTTTAGGAAGTAAAAAGTGGTTTAGTTCCAAGAAGTATTGACATAATTCGCTCACAGGTAAACTACTAGTACATTGATATTAGTATACTTACTACATAAAGTATACTTTATTTAGAAATATACTTGAACTTTTCTTAAGTTTCCTTAATTAAATGAACTGCGGTATACTATTTTGTGAGAGTAGTCAGCACAGTGACCAATAATCACAGACTGTGACCAATAGAGGGCGCATTTGTCTCACCTGGATAAAATGATCATGATCCTTGATCTTCTGTCAGAACAGGTATCTCAGACCTGCCTGGATTATCTGTCAGCAGCAGCAGCCTGCAGCACTGGCAGCTCGCACCTTCCACAGCGTCTCTTACGTTCCTCACTAACCATGGAGGTGACTTCACTCTTACTGAGTTATTTACTGTCCCTCGTTAGTGCCCAAAGAGAAATGCAAGAATGATCATTTAGGATTTTAGAGGCAGAAAACAAACAGGTTAGACAGACTGCTTTGAAAACACAGGCCCCCCAGAGTCCAAGCTCAAAGTAACAAAGGTGATCACACCTGTGATTTTCAGACAGAATTTTCAAAGGGCATTCATGGTCCCCAGAGGATGTAAGCTTACTTGACTTTGGTCATCCTCTGACTTCTCCTCTAACGCTACTGGCAGGTGAACATTTCTTACAGCTGCTGGATGGATCACTGTGATTCCCCTGACTTCTCGTCTCGTGCCACCACAAGGCCTCAGCTGTACTCTGTGTTTATTCGCATGTTAGCATGCTGACATTAGTTATTTAGTTAATTTATCTTTTCTTTTAACCATCCACTTGAGTTCCTGGGTCTGCATGTTTATGCTGTGAAGACATATTTTTTTCTCTTTTTGTAATTAAATAAAGTGACTAACAGAAATGAAACGGTTTTTTTTAGCATCGTCACAACACCATCAGTATGTCACACAAAAATACAGAAGCTGAGGCCGTGTATGGTACAGAAGCTGTCCAAAACATGGACACTGACCTTGTTGTTGTGTTATCAGCAGTGACGCTCAGACTCTCCCTTTTACTGACGTACACACACTAAAAAAAAAAAAGGGGGACAAAACAACCAATAGTTTTTTTTTTATTGCCATTGTGCATGAACTTTGACAATGCGGATTACACAAGGAGTATCATGTAGTGAGATTATGAACACTCTGACCTGCCAGTGATGTGCTCTGGTCACTCTCAGTGCTGGTTTTGTATTGGTTGATGGCTTTAGCAAAGAACTATTTGCTGATCCAGCCCCCATGCTCAAAACCAAAGGAATGCAACATGAGACGCTTGAGTCAAAGAATGGACAACATCCGGGAGGACAACACCTTTTTTTTTTTGTTGTTTTTTTTTTTTTTTCCCCTATTATTGCACACATCTAGTTTACCAATGCCGAGTATATGTGGGGCATTGGGAAAGCTATAGCTCTTGGTAAGGTGCTGAAATGTCTTTAGAAACCACAACACTGCATTGAGTCTCTTTAAAAGCCACATATATGCAAAAACATGAATGGAACATCAATGCAGGGATTCCACAAGCACACCAGATATCAAAATAAATGTGGATTATGTTTCACTCTTGCAAATGAAAGTGGCAGATCATTTTACACGCGGGCATGGCGACGCTCCTTTCACAGCCCAGAGGATGGTGTTTTGCACAAGAGTACGGGAGATGTTCAGCGGGATTTGTTGCTTAGTGGTGGCATCGGGATGCCTACGATGCTCGGTAATAAGAGACGGACAGCGAGAGGGAGGCAGGCAGGCAGGTGTGATCCTTTTATCTGTGCATCGGACAGATGAAGGCGCTACTCTTATCTGCGACCAAACATCTCTCAGTGCTGTAAAGCCACTCTCCTCCAGCCATCAAAATCAAAAGGCGGAGAGATATTTTCAGAAGGAATCATCATGAGTCTATTTACGTCTCGGATGCTAAAAAAAAAAAATCTGATGGAATGCATTTAATGGAATAGCAATTATCCGGATTATCAGAACAGTCGAAGTTTTGGATATCACCTGAATGCAGACTGGAGATAAAAGTTGTACAAACATGCGTCTTGTTTGTTTAGACCTCGTTTCTAGCTTGAGTCCAACCGTGTGGCTGCGTCCACCGTTGTCCAGGGCTTGCTTTTTTTTTTTTTTTTTTTTTTTTTGGTAACAACAGAGATGAGTCTGTACCAATGATTATCAAATACTGTTCAAGTAAAGCAAAACAAAGCAGGTGGAGCAGCACTTGAACGCAACATCCGTTCAACGACATATTTTAGAATCAGGCTGGGTTGTGTTTGAATCCAGCACCAACGACGGTGTTAGTTAGTTTTCATGTGTTCAGACAAGTGGCAGCGCTAATGAGCAGCAGCTAATTCTTAGCTTGTGCTACTGTTACACTATTTTACACACTGACTAGAACGTTCTCTCGCTCACATCAATACACTTTTACTGTAACTCACATTACTGTTATGGTTCTTCTCTATTTGTGCTGCTGTTGCTGTGTGTACTGTGACAAGAAACGGCTTCTTGGACTGAGATTCAACTTTAAAAAAAAAAAAAAAAACGACCTCAAAAAGATGTTTGTACAACTACACCTCCAATCTGCACACACACACACACACACACACAACCAGATGCTTCAGTTTGATTGTACTTCCAATGTGACGGGACTGCAGATCTGACCACTTGTCAACGGCCTCAAAAGAGCCAGTTACACAGTCTTAAATAACAGACTACCACTGTCTTCCAAGTCTCTGTCCAGCATGCTTGAATCAGTATACACCCAGCCCACATATGCCCGGTCAGGTCACAGTGCGTGTGGTCCGCGCAGTATCCCACCACCAGTCCAAAAAACTACAACCACGAGGGGGGGACGCCCCTCTGCTTTTTCACCCCTCTTTTTTACCCTCTGCAGCTTCTATCACAGGTCTAGTCTCAGACCAGGACTCTGGAACAGAAAGGAATGATTTGTCTGGGAATGAGAGGAAAAAAAAACAAACAAAAAAAAAAAACAAACAGGAATAAACGACAGTTGGATCTGCTCTGCTTTGTCAAGCTGCAGACATTTCTATGGACATACATTCCAAATTACCTGAGTACAGACTCTGATTGTGAAATACCTGAATCGAGGCCAGATGCAGACACCGTGCAACCAATTTGCGGCCGTTTTTTGTGTTTTTGTAGTCTTCGTCCAAATTACTTGCTCTTTGCATTTTTTCTTTTTTTTTTTTTTTTTGTGTAGACAGGGTTTAATCATGTGACCTGGATAGTGGAAAGTGTAAACATAATCCTGAAGAGTACAGCTGTTTTTCCTGTTTAGTACATAACACAGCAATACACAGTTTGGGATTTTTTTTTTTTTTTTTTTTTAAACAAGCATTTTTGCATTTTTCTTTCTTTTGTGTGTGTATATATACACAAACACATATATACATGTGTATATATGTGTACACACATGTATATATATGTATCTGTGTGTGTATATATATGTGTATGTATATATATGTGTATGTATATATACATACATATATACACATATATGTATATATGTACATATGAATATAGAGAGCTTATTCATACTGTGATTGTTGAAACAGAACACAACACATAATTTAATCAGAAATATACTACCAGTTTAAAATGCATGCCTCCCCCTCCCCCTCCCATCCAGAGTGCTCCATTCCTCCCTCCGATGCCTGCATATGATCATCTTTAACCATCAGGTCCTTCCCTACCAACAACCGCTCAGACATTATGCAGGACAGAACCTTAAGGTGGCGGGTCTTTGTGGTGGTGGTTAATCGGGACATTGTTGCTACGTCATGCAGAGACAGAAGGGAATGGAGGGGGGTCAGCACAGAGAGTCGGAGACTCCCCTGGCAGAGCAGAGGGAGGTGTTGGTGGGACAGTTAGTGGTGATGGTCGGTGGTCGCTAGCGTGGATCCCGGAGCCAGAGGCCAGCTCTGCTCAGGTCTAGCTGATGGCCGGGCTGTCTGTCTGAGGGTCTGCAGTCTCTGAGGGCGAGCCGGGTTCCTCGGGAGGGTCATCTGTGCTGGTGCTCGTGGAGACCTGAGAGGGGGCGCCGTAGAATGGCGTTGCCCCCTGGGGCTCTGAGCCGGGGCCCGCCCCCGCGCTGTCCTCGTCCTCTTCGGGCTCCGAGGCCGGGGTAAGGTGCAGCGAGCCGGGGAGTTTGACGGGGCAGAATGCCGACCCTGTCGGGATGAAGTTGACCTTGTTTTTGTCGGGGCAGGAGAAGAGAGGGACCGACGCCGATGTGGACTGCCTCGAGCTGCAGAGAGACACAGGTAGCGTCAGTGAGGACCACACATCGCTGAGGCAGTAGAGAGGTGCTGAAATTCAACACAACTATCTGTTTATACCTCATCTCCTCAAACGCTTTAATCTTCTCACAGCCCTCTGGCGGCTCTCGTTTGAACATGTAGCTGTTGTTGGGTTTGGGCGAGGAGGCGAACTTGGGCAGTGGTGAGCTGCTTCCACTGTCTGTGAAAACAGAGATAAAAGGTAGATACATATACTTCAGCCACCCCCTCCCCCCGAACCTCCACTGCCCAGCAGCACTTTAGGCGACGTCTCCTATCGGATGCGAATCCAAAGTTCAACTTCTTTTATAAGGACAACACTGCGTTCATTCTATATTTTGAATACTGCCAATAAATCCAATGAAAAGACCAAATCCAGCAAGACCTCCCCACCCTGTCTGTGGCTCTCAGCCCCACTCGCACTGGTTCTCCCTGAAGATGTCATGACTGCTAATGAAATGGCTGTAGCAAGAAGAGCCGAACTAACAGCATGAGATGACTCAGCACACACTCTGCTGTATATCTAAACCAGCAAAGTGCCACAGTGAATCACGGTGTGGGCACTTTTCTGATTTCAATGAGGATCCGGCGCTTCGCAGCTCACTGTCACTGAAAACTATGAGCTAAAAAAAAAAAAGCTAATCAGTCATTTTGTCACGTGGTTTGTCATGATTAGCAACATTTGACCCACAGTTAATATAAAAATATTTGCTAATTAAGGTTCAGGTTACACTGTATTCTATGTAAGTCCTCCTTTCAAGTCTAAATGACACATAATAGTAAGGCCAGGCAGTCAAAAGTAGCATGCTAGTACAAGCTAGTACAAGTTAGCATGCCTTCACACCTGTAGTGTAAGACTGAAATGTAGCTAACAATGTGTCACCCACTCACAGAATGTAGGCTAAACACATAAAAATAACTAGCTAACAGAGGAAATCACTGCTGTGGGATATAAAATGGAAAATAGTAGACAATGCATATGCCAGTTCAGTCCGCCTGAGATTTAATTTAATGCATTCCTTTCTAAAATTGCAGAGCTTTCAGCGATCCACCAGAAACATGTGGTTATGACTGGTGTGACAACACGAACCCAGTGACCCGGTTCACAATGGCCTTCAACGGCAACGCTTCAACCGCAGCTCCATGTCCTTCACCTTTATCCCGGTCGTACAGTAGATCCTCTGTGGAGTAGGGGCTGCCGTCGTGCGATCCAGGTGGGCAAGCTGGCGAGGGGCAGGGCGACAGGCTGGAGCAGCTGCTGGACCGGCCGGGGACCGAGGGAGTCTGGGTGTCCACACTGCGGGTGCTGCTGCTGCGCTGCTGGGGAGGGAAGGGTGCTCGCCGGCCGTCAGGGACCTCCAGGGACTGCAAGAGTCCAAGAGAAGGACAAGAGGGGAAGGACAGAATACGAATCAGAACTGAGACAAAGCAAGGCAGTAACAAGAGTTAGACTAATAAACAGGTGTACTGCTACACTGGGTTGTTTGCAGTCAGAGCCCCCCCACCTTGAGCTCCTCCTTCTCCCCGTTGTCTTTGATGAAGACCTTCTCCAGCTCGTGGTTGATGCCCTCCATGCTGCTGGGCACCCTCGAGATGGAGGGCTTTGGCACTGTGATGTTGGACAGCGGCATCTGAGCCGACTTCGACATGGAAAAGTGCTGCAGCACGTACACACACACACACACACACCACACACAGTGTTAAGATTTATAAAACGGACACACAGTTTAGTCTTCACTTTTAAAGACACTTTAAAAGTATTAAGACGTTTTGCAAACTTTGTGCCGTAGCTTTTATTTGAAATGGATAAAACTGTCATTTCTGATCATTAACCTCATCTCTTTCTGTATTACACCTCATCGCAGCAGCATCTGATTGGTATAGTACAGTACATTGGTATTTGATTTTTATTAACACCTTTTCTGTCCACAGATGGTCCAGACTTTGTTGTACTCCTTCAAAGGACAAAGATAAAGATTTTCAGGCTGTACTCTACCTGAACGTGGCTGGCTGTGGAGGTGTGGTTAGTAGTGCTGGTGAGGGTGGGGCAGGGGATGGTGCTGTACTGGAGGGGGGACAGTCGGTCTTTGTCTTTACTGTGACGTCCTCCTTGTTTCCTGCGCTGGAGCTGCTGCCGAAGCTTGGCAATCTGCTGGAATCAGGCGGGAGAGGAGGATGAGACGGTGGACGACGGAGGAGAAATACAAACACTACACAGGACCAGGAAGTTAACACGTTCTGTAATTCTATTCTATTCAAGGCTTCAATTTACTTTGACAAAAAAAGTACTTTGACTTGATACAGCTGGAAAAGCAAAGGTGTAACTAATGCTGGCTCTGTGAGCTGTCCACTGAGCTGTCTTGCACAATACCAAGGTCCTGGGACCGGAATGGAATGCAGCCAAAGTGAATGTTATTGGTTACTCCTCCATAACTAATAACAATCTCCTCCAGAAAGAGCCACAGTCTGGATCCAAAATCCCTTGTTCACTCATTCACTACTCCCTGTATGATAAATATTTTTTTATAGTGAGCAGTGAACTGAGATTTTGGACATTTATTAATCATCGCCAGACACAAATATGTCTATGGCAATAATTACAGAATTTCACACATGGTACATATCAATCTGTAAATAAAGAGAAACAAAGGAAGTAAGTGAGTCTAAGTGTTAAATGTGAAGATGATATGTAGATGTTAACCTCTGCTAAACCTAATTACAGCTGTAGCTGTTCACGTCTGTAACTATCAGTGTGTTTGGCCACATGTGTCTTGGCAGAGGGGACACAGGAATTCCCAGTCCTCCACTGTGAACCCAGGACAGCAGGACATGTTCAAACATGTTCGCTCACACAGAGCTGACACCGGCACACTCACACTGTACAGTTTCAGCCTTCACTGGGCTTCACTCAGGCTTTCTGCAACAGACAGTGCAGCCGGTCTGTGTAACACACAGACAGCTAAGGCTGTTATGTCAGACTGCAGGCAGCCGACAGCAGTATGTACAGCGTCAGCTCACTCAGCTGCTCCAAAAATAATGTATCAGACAAACCCAGGAATGGTCAGACATCACTGTGCACTCTTAAGGGATGAAACGGACATTTGTCCCCTTTATCTGGCATTTTATAGACTTAACAATTCATTCATTCATTTTACTTGCATACTTTTCATATAGTGACATTCTAAACACAGGACTAGCCGAGTCAAAGTACTTCCTCCACACTGACACTGACAATAAAACCACCATACAGAGAGGCAGTTACAAAATATTAGGACAGTGAATTGTACTGACTATAACAATAGTCAGTACTAGTGCTGTACTAGTATCTAGCGCTCATGCTGTACGCTGCTGCCAACTAAAACTTTGCTTTAACTAAAAAAAAAAAGAAAAAATGACAACTCTGTCAGATACAGACAGGTTCGAGTTGCTAATATTCCAGCTAACTTTTCTGGTGTGGTTCTTCAAAGCAGCTGCAGTGCTCGGGTCTGTCCCCTCCGCTCTTCCTCCTCGCACCTCGTCTATTGACATCTGTGGAATCTGTGTCAGGGCTGTGCTCCTCCTCTGCAGCCCTGTAAACTCAGTAACGTGCCTGTGCACACATTAGCGCGGGCTGAGCTGTCATCCACCCAGAGCCTCATTGTTCTCTTTGCTGCAGGAGGGCGGAGAGGAGCCAGCTGGGGCTTGGCTGACCATAAATTGCGGCGGGTTATGGCCATTGCAAAGAGAAGGAAGTGGGTAGTTAAGAGTGAGATAGCGTTATCTGGCACCCTCCCTGCCGCTGCTGAGTGTCGCCGGGGTGGAGCGGAGAGAGTGCCGCGCAGGATGCAGCTGGGTACAGCTTCAGAAAAGATGAATGTGTCACTGCCTGTACACCATCAGTACCATAAAGCCACATATACCACATCAGTGATTTCATACAGGAGGTTACACCGTGTGAAGAAAATGTCACTAACAGCAGCTGTGCTTGATTCGCTGCCGTTTCATCACTATGTGGAAAACTTGTAGGTCTGATACTTAAAGCAATGCAGCATGATTTCTCAAGTGTGTTGTCCTGTCATCAACAATGTTGCTAATAGATGAGGCCATAAATTTAAAAAAAATAAATAAAAACAAGTATCACTACCCACGTTACGATTTCCACATGCAGAGTGATGAACTGTGGCTTTTAAGGAGGAAAAAGAGAAAACTGTAACTTAAAGTAGCAAAAGTGAACTTTTAGTTACAGAAAGTAAAAAATGCAAATTAGAAAGCTCCCTGAGCTGGTCCTAAATATTGCTATCAGAACCAGTTAACATAACAGAACATAATTGAATGGATCAGCATCGACTGAAGCAAAGCAGATCAAAATCCGATCCCTTCTTTATTGTACTCTGTTGTATTTTATCCACCTCAGCTTGGTATTGCTGCAGCACTGCTCTCCTTTCTGACAGCCAGGCAGCTGTAAGGGTACGTCTTCTCTCTGACTGATCCTTAGATTGATTCATATCAATAATTTAAGATGATCAACCTCACAGTTCTAAAGCAGGACCCTCAGTATTCGGATTAAATAGCGCATGAAGTGTGTGTCGGATTTGTGTATGTGTCAAATTTAGTATCCACTCACAAGTGTCACACACTTTCAAAAATCAAACATTCCCAGATTTTTTTTTCCTTTCTGAAGTTCTAGTCTTCAACCCTAACCTACGCTGACTCAAGTGACATCATCTGAGGACATTTATCAGACTTTGCACAGTTCCCTCTGGAGACACAAGAGACTTTATTCAACTTTTCCTCATCTGAATTTGTATTCCCCAAAACCTTGAAACATATTAATGTGTAAAATGGATCTGGTTCCCCTTTGACTCCTCTCTGACTGTATACTTTATGTCATATTCCTTTACTACTGCCTGTTCAAGTAAGGCTGAAACATGCTTCTATAAGGATAAATATCTTTCTAAAAGGAAAAAGACAAGTGGCTTCTGGGAAACTATAGTTTATGGAGCCTCATCCAAGTGCCAAAATGCGCAGCAGCTCCATGTTGACACAGAGGTTTTTGCCCGAGTGTGTATGTATCTGTGTTTATGTTAGTGCCATGCCTCTTTGAGCTGGTCGGCGCTGCCCCAGGACGCAGAGCGCTGGTGGGTGCTCCTCTTCTTTCTGGTTTCGTCACTCCAACATCCAGGGGTCTGAAAGGAACATCACAGCTACACGTTATTATCTGCATTTCTAATGTTCCAGGTGAGGCAAATATGAACAAAATCCATTCAGAATAAAATCAGATTTAGAAACGGATAAAATAAAATATAACAGACAAAGATAACAGACCAGAAATACAGAAACAGTGCAGTGATAAGTTGCAAGTTGCCCCAAATGCAGCGATGGTGGAA
Organism: Toxotes jaculatrix; assembly: GCF_017976425.1. Classification (NCBI taxonomy): domain Eukaryota; kingdom Metazoa; phylum Chordata; class Actinopteri; family Toxotidae; genus Toxotes; species Toxotes jaculatrix. Next base: position 21,245,776 of record NC_054406.1, read on the forward strand.
AGTGAAGTTGAGAAACCAATCGATCACAGGCACAGGAGAACAGCAGAGCTTTAAATTTAGATTTGAGAGCCGCCTGAGTCGGTGCACATTCAACATCATCAGGAAGTCGGTTCCATCTGTGTGCAGCATAGCAGCTAAAAGCAGCTTCACCCTGTTTTGGCTCTGACTTGAGGTTCTGTCACATGACTGCTTCCTAAAGATCTAAGAGCCCTACTGGCTTTACATTCTTCAAAGAGATCAGACATTCATTTTGGCCCCATATTAATGAGAGATTTATAAATTATTAAAGATTTGGAATAGGAGAATAAGAGTGATGTGCTCAGTTCTCCTGGTTCTTGTTAGAACTCTGGCATCCACCCTGGCTCAATTTAATGGGTCTAACTCAAAGGGCCATTTGTTTATTTTCAGCAGCAAGTCAGTTACTACAGACTCCCCCCCCTTTAATCTGTCGCTCTGTCTTGGTGAGGAAGAGGAAGACTGAGCTGAATCTGTGATTTTTTTTCTTTTTTTTTTTGAACAGCAGGACTTCACTTCAGAAGGAGCGCACGATTATCAGCATCTTTCTGTCTGTGATTTGTGAATGGATTTATTACCATGATCACTGGAAAAAGTCATGTGCGCTGTCTCCTCAAGTATGTGAATGATGTCCGTGTGCTCAAATTTCACTTAGTTATGATACTGCCTCATCCAAAGACCTGATACACAACATAAACTTAGATAAACAAATCCTAAGTGAACCATACTATTTAAACCATTGATGTGAAAGATAAAGTCTATGTGAGCACTCCTGAAATGTCCATTATACTGTAATTCCAAACTCCACTGTAAAATTGTTAACATATATAAAATATAATTGCTACGTTTCATGGCTGTGTTGCATTCCCCGAATTGTTCTGTTAGCGGCGTGATCGTTTGGTGCCAGATGGGCTGGTTTGGGTATTTCTGAAACTGCTGATCTCCTGGGATTTTCACACACAACCGTCTCTAGAGTTTAGCTCAGAATGGAGCGGAAAGCAAAAACCGTCCAGTGAAGCAGCAGCTCTGAGGATGGAAACACCTTGTTAATGAGAGAGGTCAGAGGTCATACTGGTTGGAGCTGACAGAAAGGCTATGCTAACTCAGAGAACCACTCTGTACACCTGTGCTGAACAGAAAAGCTGCTCAGAATATTAGCTGTTAGCAACTTCTAGCTAACTTGAAACAATACAGTTCCTCCTGTAACAACATTAGTGATGCTACCAGGAGCTGACAGTCCCCCTTGAGACGTAAACCCCAATAAAACATAGCTAAGCCTGTTTCTGATTGATGTTAGAGCAGTTAGGAACAGCACCCTGCCATTATTGCTTTGGTCTTTTGCGGCTTGTGGGTCGCAAAGGTTGTGCTGTGCAGTGACGAGGTTAGCCGGCTGCCAGTGGACAGTGTCTTTCACATAGTCACTGACGGTGACATTGTGCTGTATGTCGCAGTTTGAATGGGGGAAAAAATTTTTTAAAAAGCAGCATCCAGGATAATGGCTTCTCACTCGGGTTTGACTCATTCTAGTTTCTACATGTCTGCGCCGTGTCCAGGGAAACAAGGAATACGGCAACTAATTCAACTGCACTGTTTATGTTGACAACAAGCAGCAAAACATCAGCCTGATATCGGCAGACAGCTGGCTAGCTAGTGTTGGCTACCTCAGTTAACAAGACTGTTGTGACTCACAGTGGCTAATATATCCAGCTATCACCTATGTTACTTTTTAACTTAAGTGTTTTGTGCACGTGGTAACAGTAATGTAGCCATGTTATTATCATATTTTCTACCTAATTTGTTTTGGTTAGGGAGTTGGTTTAGAGTCGGCACTGCAGACAGGTTGATAACTGATGAACTGTAAAAAACTAAGCAAGCAGGAGTTAAGAGGGGGAAGAGCTTCCTGCATAACATCTACCAAACAGCAGCAGCACACACACACACACAGCCTCTCACAATCAGGCCTTTGTGTCAGTTCAAGATTTAATAATAAACTGTAAACTAAGAGCAAAGAGGTCATCTGGCTTTTGAAGCTCTAGAGGTGCGTAGGTGGTAAATGTCACACAACCTGGAAGGAACAGGATGTATGGAGCGGAGTGTGTGTGTGGGGGGGACATCTGAGGTGGAACAGCATGAGAGGATCACAGGGCAGGAAGGTGTGGGCACGAATTAACGTCCACAGTGACACAGAACATTAGTACTGCGGCCTAAGAAGTCAAAGGGAAACAGTCAGAGCGACCAGTGAACCAAAGCCATGGACATGAGGTGGTTACCTTTACTTTATCCTCAGCAAACACTCTGAATCCTCTATACTCTGTGTTTAGTGCTAATTATCAAATGTTAGCATAGTAACATGCTAAACTGAGATGGTTAAAATAGTAGGTATTAGCTGAACATCAGCATGTTTGCACTGCCACTGTGAGCATGTTAGCATGTAGCCCAAATCACATAAGAACCAATGTCAAACCTCTGTCATTTCTAGACCAATATATCAGTACAATCCTTAAATAAAGGGCCACATATTGTATCGGTGTGGTTAGGGTTCGCTCAGCTGAATACACCTGCCTCCACTTTTCTCTTCTCCAACAAAATGCCACGTGACTTCCTCTCTGTAGGGGAGAGGACGCAGCATGACGCATGGTGGGAAAAGGCAGCGAGTGGGCTGTGCTTACCTGTGTGGATTTATCTTTCATACAAGATGGGTAGAGCGCGTGGGGGTCACGAGGCCACTGTCCGGTGAGGTAGGGCCCAGTGATAGTGCCCAAGGAGGAAGTCCGCCCAACGGCCCCCAAACTGTGCACCTGCTGTGACTTTGTCCTTTCAACTGCACAAATAAAAACATGTGACAGAGAGAGAGAGAGAGAGAGAGAGAGAGAGAGAGAGAGAGAGAGACACACACAACAACGTCAGACTAATGTAAGACAAACACTTGCAGTGACAGAATTATCACTTAAATCTGCAGCCAGCAGTCACTTTCAGCTAAAAAGCTCTGATAAACCCAAGAGTACAACACCTGGCCAGCACCAAACACCGCAGAAAAAAATGTAGCAACTAGCTGGCGAATATAGTTGAACATCTGGCCAGTTAAGGCACTTCTCCACTGGCTTCAGTGGCTTCTGTTTGCCCTGCACCTGATAAAAAAAATATCTCACTAACATACCAACTCCGAGCAGACCTCAGGATCTCAGGAATATGTTTCCACACCAGAAGCAGTAATATTTACACCCTGCTTTCCTTCTAGCCTTACAAAGGCTTAGGTCCATCTTTAGGGGCCCATATCTGTGTCAACACCATTGAGGGTGTAAAGAATTACACATCAGGGCTTCTGAAAATGAGGGAGCGGAAACAGACTCCGCACAAAGCTGACCAAACGGGACAGGTTTCTAAAAACTGCTTTCCTGAGTCATCCGATGAGATAAGTGTTCACCCTGTAATTTAAATTTACTGTAGGTACACATCAAGCATGTTGGCCGAGCATTTCAGTTGCATACGTGGGTGAAACTATGCTCTGGACGGCAAAACATATGATTCATCAAGCAATGACAACTGCCCAGTCCCCCATGTTTTATAACAAGAGGGATGTTCTGAGGGAAAAAGCACAATTACCACTTCTACCAACCCCATGCGTGATCATACAGGATGCCTCATCTGACAAATGATCCTGCTTTAATTTGGTGTCTTGGCACTGGGTCCAACAATAGAAAATCCTATTAAACAAGGTAGAGAGCCAGATCATTTGCTATAAATCCACAGGATTACAGGTACACCCGAGGGACTAAATTAGACTTGGCCATAATCTTTCAACTATGTTAAGTAATGTAGCTCAACAAGACACCAAAGAGTTATATCACAGGAAGAATACCTCTTCCTCCCGCAGTCTTTCATCTGCAGGTCTACATTTCTGGACCTGTTAATCTCCTACTATCAGAGTAAACTGTCCTTAATAATTCAGCAAATGCACTGTCATGAAAAGCAGGATGAGTATGTGACTGTTGCAAGTTTACTTCCCCTCCTCTCCACAAGGAGGCACCAAGCAGTGATTCAGTATACTTGTGCTAGTACCTCCCACTTTATAAATAGAGGCCTGGACCAGGACTTCCTCCTCTTTGTCTCCAAACACCTTCACCTGGATTTGAGTGTTTGCAGGTGCTTGCCATGTGCCTTTTGAAAAACCATCAATGTAAGTAGCACTTTCTTTTGACTGACTGCGATTATGGTGTGCTAAAGAACTGACCTGGAAGTTAATGGATAATCTTTGATCTAATTTGCTTAATAATATTATGATGAAGTATTGTGTTTGGCTAATTGGTATTTGAAATATCTGTGGTGCTTTAATGTTCAAGTATTTAACGTGATTTAAAGGCTGGATGTAGGATATGTAATGTGCAAGATACTGTAACGTGCTTCTTTGTTTGGAACCATGGCAATCATCATTCTCCTCAGTCTCTGGATAAATCAACTGGAAAACAAGACAAATAAACAACAAGTCATTGAGGTGCACCATAATTTAGAGGCACCCAAGAGTTTTCACCGTGTCTTTTGGCTTCACAATGAATCATTTTAAGCTTTATCTTTGTCTGACAGAGACAGACCTGCTAAATGTCAGGTGCACCGGTCCGACCAATGAAAACGTTTCATTTTATATGACAGATTTCTGGTCACACTCTACTGGAGCTCTGCAGAAAAAAAACTTGTGGACTAGAATGGAGCGTTGTATGATCAGCGTACAGCTGTAGAAGACCACCTCTGTTTCAGTCGAGCAGTTCACACCACAAGCTTCAAACATCCTATTCAGAGTGAAAACAGGAAACTATGGTAATGAAAGCATGCTACAGTAGGTCTAGAGCAGAAAAACCGGTGTTTGCCTAAAACTTGCACACGGGTGTGGATGTAGGTGTAGTCAACTCTGAGGCAGACAACTACAACCTTTGGGGGGGACATGGGTTGGCACATAGGTAAGTTCTTTTAGAGTCACCAATATGGCCGTTGACTCTTATGGTGCTATCTTCCTGAAACTGGGTGCAAGAGCCAAACTCCACAAGGAATCAGTGTGTGTGTGTGTGTTTGACACACTTCAAGTCCCAGAATAAAGCCACCACTGCAAAGCATTTAAGACCTGAATCCAAGAAACAAATGTTTACTGTATTCACCATTTTAGTTCTGTGTGTTGTCAGTCTGGATCAAAGCCAGCAGACCTACATTACCATCTATAAAGCCAAATTGGTAGCAAGGCAGGTGTCAAGAAATGACCAAACAGGTGCAAAAGCATAAACTCAAAAATCTATCAGAGGAAAACTGCATGACTGCAACTGTGCTGCTGCTCGCTGTGTGCCAGAAGGAAAACAGGGTCCTTGGTCTGGTTTGTTGATGTATCACAGTCAATGACAGCTTCATCTTGAAATCTGTCACCGAAATATCACTATTAAATTGGCAAAAACAACATTTGTGATTGTAAACCTGAATGTGTGTGTGACTAAAGAGTCAGATTGCACTGCTAGAAGCTTTCAGTGAATCAGCAGTAGACCTTGAGGGGTTGTAATGATGATAAGTTTCTTGTTTTCACAGATACAAGCCCATGACGGACCTCGGAACGGAGTTATTGTAAGCGGATAAGGTCAGTGATGTCCAGTTTTCATAAACGATACGACAGCGGGTCTGCAGAGCCAGGGGCCTTGTGTGATTTACACAACCATGGTGTGCGAGTGTTGGTGAGTTAGTTACAGTTGCTCAGAGCCTTGATGTCAAAAACCTTTGTAGGATAACAAGGTCATCCAGCGTGACTGTGAGTCATATGACCATCTCCCAACCACAGGAGGACCACTCCGTGTAGGGACGCATACATTATTCAGGAGGCACTACTTAAAGGAAAATTTCACTGTTTTGTACTTTATTTCTATCTAGTGTACACAGACCTGCCAACCTTGGGGAAAATATTTTGAATACCACGATAGTGTAACGCTTAGTTGACATGCTCTTGCTCCACTTGCACTGATTTTAAAATATCACTACCATCCTGGTGCCTGCCATATAACATGTATGCCAGTTAAGCATGCATTTCTACTGCTTTAATTTCATGAATTCAATGATATAATCCTGCTATTTTCAACAGGCTGTTGTTCTGGATTACTCTACTCTAAATTCTATGATTCATTCGTTCTGATCCACTTTGCTTTGTCATCCTTTAATCCCGCCCGGCTGTTGTTGCATGTGGTACGCCTGCAAATGTTTCACAATAAAATCCCTGTCCACTGTGAAATGCTAGAGGGCTTTTAATTAAACGGTTACAGGAAGTGTTGAATTTGTTTGAACAGCTTCTCAAACTGTCACACTGACCCCATGTCAAACCTCCTCCATAGCTCCATAGGAAACACGGGGTACATAATACAGATCTTGATGTTTGCTATGAAGCAGGCTACATGTTCAGTTGCAAGTCTAAGCCACATGAGATAGATGTCACAAGCACTTTTATGAAAACGTGTGATCAAACTAAAATCCAAAGTCGGGGTTCCCTTCCCTGTTTGAAAATACAAAGCTGCAAAACATGTCAATGAAAAGTTATACAAAATAAACACCCTATATGAAATATAAATAGGCCTCTGAGAATCTCAGAGAATGCTCCTTCGGCTGTTGTCAACACCAATAACAGACTGACTAAAATAGAGCAGAATTACAGGTTTTCCTGCTTAACAAAACACACAGCTGTGCAAAAAAAAACAATAAAAAAAATCTTTTAAATCCAAACCACTTCCAAAGAACTGAACCATTGGGGTAGGTCTTCGAGCAGATGCAGAGGGAGAGTGGGGGTGGATGTGCGCGAAGGGTGTGAAAGAGGAGAGATGCGAACACTGGCGCAGCTTTAGAAACAGGGTATGTTACCAAACTATAATCATCAAACTGTAACAATGAAAACGATACCGTCTCATCCTAATATCTCGTTTGAAATGATATCGATATAACTTAAAAAGTGGACCTCACGATTACGTTGCTGCGGTGGCTTTCGCATTGTGGTAGCAGAAAAACAGGCGAGGCCTTGTTGTGCTGTTGATGTCAGAATAGGAATGTAAAAAAAAAAGACGCCCTTTGAAGCTAAACACAGACGTTTATGGTTCAAAGTCATTAACCGGACGGACTGGACTGATGAAATCTCTGCTGTTTATCACACTCAAAGGCAAAATCAATGATGTAATTAATAACGATCAATTAGAAACAGCAGCAACCACAAAGCTGGTATTCTCAGTATGCTATTTCATAATGGTGAACACCACTGACCAATGTTAGCAACATTAGCATGTAAGCAGAAGTAGCATGTAAATAAAACAAACTGCTTTGACTATAACATCACTCTGTATTTATGCAGGCATTTAATGAATGAACAGGACACACGGTAAAATCATATCTCTGATCTGACATTTACTTTACACCATGACTGAGCAAAAACTTAGCTAAACCTTGGTTCCACATGATATCACTGGCTTTACAACATATGGCATCCGGTTGATCCATATTTCTATGTTGTAAACTGACACCTGACACCACTAACTGTGATTTATATCTGTCCAATAGCCCTATATCCCATAATGCACCCCATATCAGCACAAAGTACCACTGATAGCACTGTTAGGTCATGAGGTAAAAATGACACCTGTGCGACACCAGCCAGCCTCATCCTGCACTGCCCGACCAATCAGAGAAAAGCTGATGATCTTATTTAAATGTTCTTCAAGTGTCTGAATATTGAACTTAACTCTATTTACACTATATTTGTTTCCATTTTGGCAAATCTGCATCATGAAAAGTCTCACTGAGTTAACTGTTAGCAGTTTGTTTGCACTGTAACCATGGATGTACAGACAACATTCACAGGATCAGTCTGACACTGCACAAAGCAACTAAACATGATGATTACGAGGGAAGATCTGTTTGTTGGAAGTTATTTGTGAGGAATGTTTTTTCTTTTTTTTTATATATGATTTCAAATTGGATTTTTGGATGTTTATCCTCAGTGGACATTGGAGATACTGAAATGACTGGAAAAAGTGAGTTTTACTGGTAGCTGCCGTGAGTGTGTGATGTGTGTTTCAAATTTCCATTGACTGGACCAGAGGCCACCTCAGGGTAAAATAAAAAACAAATATTCCTGCACACATTTGGATGCCACTCGCATCTGTTCACTATGAGTGCACTATCTGTTCATATCTGAATAATGAATTTGTATTTGTTTACATCCCTGACTATGCACCAGGGCCAAGAGGACCAAGTGAATCAAGTCCTTATTCCAACCAAAGACAGCAGGTACTCTCACTGACTAGCTCCTCTCTAGAACTCTGGTTGAATCTGGTTTGGTCTCAACCAGCTCCTGAGAAAATTATCTGGCTCTTTAGCAGCCAAATACTCATCAGGCAGTCTCTAACCATGTCTGTTAGCACTACTACCTTTTACATTATACTTAGTAACTTGATTCATTATAAATATATCAAATATTCATAACTGGAACTTTGACCAAAATGTGTTTCAAATACCTTGAGTCACGAACTGCCACAAAAAAATAACTATATAGACTAAAATGTCCATAGGCAGCATGAACATGATGATAAAAATGAAGAAGTAATGTTCATTTATCTTTTTCATATGTTAGACAGGGATGGTTACAGCTGCCTTCCATCTGGTTTGCATAGCCCCTGTTAGGGTTCAGGAAAGGTCACCAAATGAAACGATATATCTGTATCTGTTGATTTGTTGTTGGCAGAGGACCAAAGTGCAACGCTTTGTCCAGCCCTGGCTTGATGCATGTCCCACCTTGGCCACCATGACCTAACTGCCCTGCACACACCACTGCTACCTCCAACAATATTTAAGCATGGAAAGATGCTAAATTAAAAAAAAATCTAATTGATTCCACAAGATGTTAGAAACCTTCCTTTGAGATTCTGCTCCAGACAAGAATCGTCACATCATTCAAGCTGCCAGTCTCCTGTTCTACCACATCCCAAAGGGGTTCTACTGGATTCAGGTCTGGAGACTGGGGGAGGCCACTGAAGTTCACTGTCATTAGAAGATAGTGAACTGTGGCCATTAAGGCATGAACATGGTCAGCAAAGATACTCAGACAGACTGTGACATTCAGACCATGACTGATTGGTATTAAGGTCCAAAGTGAACCAAGAAACCATCACACCACCATCACCACCAGCCTGGACTGTTGACACAAGGCAGGTTGGGTCCATGGATTCATGTTGACTCCAAACTCTGACCCTACCATCTGCAGCCTCAGCAGAAATCCAGATCCATCAGACCAGGCTACGTTTTTCCAGTCTTCATCTGTCCAGGCCTGGTGAGTCTGTGTCCACTGCAGCCTCAGGTCTCTGTTCTTGGCTGACAGGACTGGACCCTGATGTGGTCTCTGCTGTTGTAGTCCATCCACCTCAAGGTTGGTCATGTTGTTCATCCTGAGAAGCTTTTCTGTTCACCAGTTGTACAGAGTGGTTATCTGAGTTAGCCTAGCCTTTCTGTCAGCTCCAACCAGTCTGACCTCTGACCTCTCTCATCAACAAGGCGTCTCCATCCTCAGAGCTGTTGCTTCACTGGATGGTTTTCATTCTTGGCTCCATTCTGAGTTAAACTCAGCAGTTTCAGAAACACTCAAACCAGCTCATCTGACACCAACAACCATGCCACAGTCAAAGTCACTCAGATCACATTTCATCATCATTCTCATGTTTGATGTGAACATGAACTGAAGCTCCTGATCTGTATCTGCAGGATGTTATGCACTGCACTGCTGCCACATGATTATCTGGTTGAATAATTACATGAAAAAGCAGGTGTGCAGGTGTCCCTAAAAACTGCTGGGTGAGAGTATAATAGCCTGTAATATCTTAATCCAGAAAAGACAACATCAAGGCTCTTCACACAAATACAGAGACCATGCAGCAGCCATGACACAAGCTTTATGTTAGCTTGACTGCAAAAACATCACAGATAATTGAATTTATCCGCATAGTATTCCTCTTTATAGACAGATGTATGTTCTCGTTTGTTCGTGTTTGCCACATAGTATTTGTACATGTATGCATGTAGTTGCAGAGGCTGGCCTGCTTGCCCAGAGGGCTCTGTTTATATCTCTCAGACTGCTAGGCCCCAGTGTTGCCATAGAAGCCATAGACCTACCAGCTGACTACGTATTTTTTTCCGTTTCAATGATGGTAAACAACCTCAATGTAACGAATTAATAGTGAGCTTTTAGTCTTCACAGCATTTTCTGAGAATCCGGCTAATCATCTGTATCATGTAGATCAGTGAGCCCTGTTAATCTTCGACAGAGTAGCTGCATCATCACTACACAGGCATCCATATCCTAACGTATTTACCTCACCAAGGGTAATGCCAGTGTAACGTAATAACAACTGTATTAGCTAATATCAAATACTACCGTTTAAAAGGCCATCGTAACACGCCAAATAATGCACTATAACAGCCCAAAATGTAATGACAGAAACTGGAACACTGTTTTCGGGACCTATTGCGAACATATAGCGATTACTTGTACCAACGCGATGATTTTAGCGTCAAACATCAAATCCCCAATGTATTATGACCCAATTAGAAAGCTAGCCAACTAGCCTAGCATATGCATATGCCCCGATATGGGCAGCCCAATCGAAGCTACAGAACGGTTCGCTAAACTGAACTAGCTAAGAAAAACTTGACAATTTTAGGTTGTCTGGATTGTTGGGCCAGTTATATACACTTCAAAAAAATGTCACAGCGTCTGTCTCAATAATAACAGTTCCCTTTACAATTCGGTATACATCTAATTTACAAAACTGAGCTCATGTGAGTGAAAATGTAATATTTTGTGATGCTTCGACTATTATTTTCACTACCCTCTCGCACCAAAACACAACGTGACGCCTGATGGCCAATGGCAGGGAAAATGATTAAAGTTTAGATTTTATTTATGTTTAATCTTGGATGGTGGACGATACTTAAGCCGAATAAAAGACCAACGTGAAACTGTTCAAAATTATTGAATCCCGTTACTAAATGCGGGCATTTCGTTCATTAATCGCCGAAACCATTCATTTAGCAGGTTTTTGTAAGCTAGTTTGGCATGACGATCGCAGCATACGAGACAGGAACGGCACCTAGCATAGCACCAAGCTATCTGAGCGATGATGGGCACCTTAGAGATAAACTTAATCTACTTTAAAGGATGTTATTACCTTTGGGACCTGGCGAATATGGAGAGCGTTCAGGTGAGCTTCTGCTATCCGGCGGTGAAAGTCTCTGCTTGGGGACCAGCCTGCCGTCCGAGCCGCTTCCACTCGGGTTGGCGGGACTGGAGCAACGGGACGTCGTCGGTCCTGTGTTGCTCCCGGCTACTGAGGAGGAGGAGGAAGCGGTGCGGGTTGGGCTGTGTTGATTTCCACGCAAAAGCTGGTACGGCACCGTGGCGCGGATAGGTTGCAACCGGACCGCGGTGGTGTTGCTGCTACAAGAAGCGCAGGAGGCTGTGGTAGGGGAGCGGCTGTGTTTAACCCGCTGTTGGGATGAGCTGGCCGCTGCTGTTGATGCTGACATGCTCTGCCACTTTCACTTGATGAACTTGTTTATGTGACAATGTGAGAGATTAAAATACAATGTCCCGTTGAATAAGGCACGACCTAAGTTTACGGTTTAGTTTTCCAGCACACGACCCACACGCTGCTCCTATTCACAGACTCTGCAGGCTGGGTTACCAAAGTTTCTGAAGTTCATTCACGAAGGTCCACTCCCAAACAAGTGTTCACGGTACATTTCTGCGCTGCTGGCGACGACAACTACAATACTTGCTCCTTCGTCTCTGAGTTCAAACAAAAACCGCACACCTGTACTGTTAATTAACTCTAAACATCGTTATTACCGCGTTACTTCGTCAAACCGGTTGTTGTAGTTGTCGCTACTCTGGAATCCTTAACCACAACTTCCAGGACAGCTGCTGTCACTTCAAACAACTACTGACAGAAGAGGTTGGACTTTGGGTGGGACCAGATCATTAGGAGTACTCTCTGATTGGTCCTGGACTACTTCCTGGGTAATTAAATGGGGTGGAGATGTATAAATACTGTATGTATGTATACATGTTGATATATGTTGAAGTATGGAGGCTTTGACCAGTATAAATGAGCGGAGAAATGGTTGTACATAACCTTGATATGCATCCGAGAAGGATGTTACATTATAACTTACATTTTTCTACTTAAAAATATTATTTTGAATAATATTTTAAATATTTCAATATCTAATTATACATATGAAATATTTTAAAATATAATGTAGGTTTTTAATTTTTCACTTAAAGTTATTACCAAGAGCCAAAGTCAAACTGTGTGAGATGTTTGTTGTTAACTGTCAATTACAGGAAATCATTTTCTGTTCCTGATTCAGTCTTAAAAAAAAAAACTCAATCAAGTCCCATGTCAAGACTAAGATGTTTCAAACCAGGTCTTAGGTCAAGGCAGCTAAATAAAGAATGAGTCTCACATTAAAAACCATTTAGTCCCAACTGATGAACAGGAAGTCCAGAGTCAAGAACAAAAAGTATCAAGTTAAGACCAACAAGTCCCACATCAAGATCAGGTCTCGTATTAACACCATAAAATCATAAATCTAACAAGTCCCGGGTCTTGTCCCACATCAAGAAGAAGCCCCAAGTCAAGTCTCAAATAAAGACAACTAAGTCCCAAGTGAAGAACAAATCATAAGTCCCAAATCAAGGCTAACAAGTCCCAAGTCAAGTCCAAGTCCTAAAGAAACTGTCGTTGAAAGTGATGTGTTTATTTTTCTTAGCACAGTGGTAATGTTGTATTTGCTAATCAATCATCCCAATAAAGTAACAAAAAGATTTAATGTGATCATAACTGATGATAAAACATTTCTTTCACACACACAGACAGTCACAAGTTAAACAAAGTTCTTCATATTTATTTGTAAAGTAAGCTGGCATCCACAGTCACAACTAAAACACCAGCTTAGACAGATACTTCAAACTCAGGGAATAGGATGGTTCATGAAAAAAGGTTTTAGTAAGCGGGACAATATGGATAAGTGTCTGCGAGTACATGGACTGCATGTTAAAGGCACAGCAGGTTTGAAGAGACCAAATTTGATCATGTACAAGCAATAAGAGGCACAAATACAGTATTCCTGTATTCAGCTATGTAAATGCATTCCCTCCTCACAGCCAAAAAAAAAAATCTGTGCTTTATTAAAAAGCTCATATTCATCAAAATATCTCAAAGGAAAGTAGGACATCACCCTGGTAAAGACATCAGTCCAGGCAACTTATAATCTGTAAAAACATGAAACATGTTCAGAACATGATTCGAACAACAGCACTCCAAACAAGGACTACAGATGAATGAATGCTGAAGTGAAATCCCGTTAAATCTTTTACAGTGTTTCTCAGCAGCAAAGCACAAGAGATAACTACTAAGATTTATGCAAGCAGAATTAATGCTCAAATAAAAAGATGATATTGAAAGACTGACATGATAAACAGCACAAAAAAAAAACAAATCAAAGCTGGGCACTAACAAAGCCTGGGTAAAAAAAAACTGAGTGGCTGGATTTACCTGTAACAAGTGATAGCATGAGTCTTCACATTATGTGGAGTGCCACATCCCTACTAAGAATCAATAAATATAGTTCTTGTGCTACTCACAACATTCAATGTTTAATGTTTAACGGTATGGTAATACAGCGTGACCTCTCAGGAGCACACTGTGTGCAGTACATGCTGTCATGTCTTCAAACAACTTCTACAGAACAAAAAAAAAGTGCACAAGCTGTACACCGAGCAAAGTCAGACCTAATGTCACGTACAGCTGACTGCATTCTAAGACAGAAGAAAGCAAAGACTGATGGGAAACACAGACTGAATAAACAATACGGCTAATTAACGATGGCAGAAAAATATGCCGGATCAGAAGGAAGTGTTACAAGAAGTGATGCTGTTGCGTGTAATGTCAATTATATAAATGGCATATAATATTAAATAATGACATAAGAGCTGTAGAGCTGTAGTAAAAATATTCTCGCTACATGTTTTCATTTTATCCTCCAAACATATTTCTAATGTCACAGCTCCATAACTACATAAATTGATGATTCAAAAGACCTGGCATTGATTAGTTATTTCTATCCAGTGATTCTGTTGAAGACTTGGGTTGAACTCAGGAGGGTAGGCTTTTTTTTTTTTTCCTAGTCCCAGTACTAGGCTTTGAATAAAGTTATTGCTTCATCCCCCAGGTGCCACATCCTCGAATGAGCTTAAATGCAGCGGGGTTCAATACATCGCAGCTCAAGGACTATGGAACCATATGAAATAAAATATCAAACTTCCACTAATGGATCATTCTAATTTAATACAGGTCAGGTCTCCATTTTTGTAGTCTTGGTCACCATGAGTATCTGTGATAAAAACACTCTAATAAGTAAAGTAAATTAATTAAGTAAAGTAATTATGCTTTACTACCGTTAGCTTGCCAAGCTAACAAAATACATTGGCTACTACTCTTTTCTCTTCTCATGTTGGGCAAAGACACACATAGACAAGTGGCACCATTAGAAAGAGAAATCTGAATCTGAAAACAAACCAAACGCAAACCCCACCCAGGCCCAGAGCTTTTACCCAAACCCTGATACTTTGTCTGGACCTGTCAGGTTCAGGGTGGGGAGGATTCTGGAGAAAGCAAAGCAGATGATCAGACAGGTTGTAAACAAGGTTACCAGGTTAGACTTCATCTGGAGGAGAAAACCAAGGGGAATGGTAACATTACTACCCAGTACTGCCCATTATAAAACATCACCATTGTAAACCATCCATCCCAGTTTATCGACCAGCCTCTTTGCTCAGCTTTGACTTATCACACTTTCTACATTTGTGGTCAATGACCAGATTAACACCAACATTTCAGGTGTGTTTATTTCTGGTTTGACCCGGCTGACTTCTACTCAGCAGTGATCTTCCCAGATTTTAGCATATTTCTTGATGAGAGTAATGTGATCATCATAGAACGAAACCTAAGATGTGATAACCCATGATTATCCTGTTCACAGTTAGACAACATCATTGTAACACGCTGTACTTCCTGTGTTCACAATGAGAGCAACACAAGGAACGACTCAACCACACGTCCATTCAGTTGCTACAACATTCAGAACTTTTCATCATCCTCAGTTCTACATTGGGTGAAATGCTTCCGTGTTTCCTTTCCAATCTGATTTCATTTAAGTTCTATAAACTCTGCTTTGAAATGAGAAGAACAGGGCATTACAGAAAATCAACGCTTTGCTGTTCTACTTTTTCTATGTTTCATGTAATTTTAGTGGACTTTTGCTTGTTCAGTATGTTGTAAAGCTGGAAACTCTCAAATAATCAACAATCTGCCAAGTTCTCCACAGCGTGAACCCCCGTATGACAGTCCTGATGTTAAAAATTCAAACAATCTAGGCATTATGAAGCACAGAGTTCTCTAAGGTGAAGTCATACTGAAAATTAGCCAGGTTGTAGTTAATATCCCGAGACAGCAGCACATCGGGAATGAGGGAGAATTCGGCCTGCATGGTCAGGACGTGAGGAGCCAAAGTGAAGGGGACGTCCCCGAGGACATCCGGTAGAGTCGAGGCAGCTTCCGCTGCTGAGGGCCCCGCCACTGGCCCCCCGGCGGGTGAAGCTGTAGGGAGCTGTCTGTCGGTGGGTTGAGCTGGAGCTGTGTACGATGACTGTGAGGAAGAGGAGGCACAGATTTAATGTCAGTCTAGAGTGTTGACACAGTCAGTTCAGATATCACTTTTATACACCACAAACAGCAAGGGGAGGGCTTTAGGATAAGCCCGGCAGTATTTGTTAGGAAGGCTATTTTGAAAGGACAGAAAAGGACACAACGCAAAGGCTGGCAGATGTTAAACCCACTTCCAGTTAAACTCTTTTCAACAGAGAGAAAAATGTTTTTCCAAATATTTCATACTGTTCTTTAAAGATCTTCCTGGAACTGTTAAAGCACCAGCCACAGTTTGTTTTAATTTTTTGCAGCTGGGAGCAGAACCTTAATGGCCTTGTATTGTGTGGCAATAGCGTATGTCTAAGGAACACTTGAAACTCAAGGTTTTTTTTTTTTAAGAGTACATACGGACATGACTGACTATATTTCACATTGTCTGTAATTCAGTCAGAATTGGTATGTAGTGTGGATTTGGTGGCCCCTTGTGTAAAGTGTGCAGTGCGTCCGCTGCCCGCTGGCAGCGGGGTGGAATGGAGGATGCAGACTTCAGAAATGATGTATGCAAACTGATTGGAGGAAGTACAGAGCATGTAACTTCTCAGTTCTACCTGAACTTCCACAAGTTTCTATTAAAAATATACTATGTATGTTGCTATAAAGAACATAAAGCGCATTCATGCTTGCCAGTGGATGAACCCTTCCCATTTTGGTCACTCCATAAGGTTTTACTTTTCATTCCTTGGTCGGGTGCAGCTGTCAGTTTTGCACACCTTGTTGATCATGTGGCATAGTTTCCCTTCACTCACAGCGTCCACAGCCACCTGAGTGCCATGACATTAGCCAAATACAGTCATGGTCTTCAGAGGGAGAATCCTCTTTGATACACTGAGTCCTTTACCAAGTATTTGAAAATGTTGTAGATTTATTTTGTGTACAGTGCAGCACTAAGATGCACATTCCAACATGCTGTTCCTAATTATTGCAGTTTGCCTAAAACAAAGCTTTAATGCTGTCAAGTTCTGAAAGCACGTTGGTGAATTACAGCGACTGTGCTGTAATTCATTGTAATGGCTGTAATGGTGCACATCAAAGTGGTTTCTGATGGCTACAGACTGAATGTGAAGCACTGTTTGTGTCTATGAAGCTGACAGCCATGACACTGAGTGTTGACTATTGACCAATGGTTTTTTTTTATTAGCTGAAATGTCTGTTCACTAAACAGGCTGGGATAAAAGACAGTTAACGAGGTGTTATTTAGTCAGACAGTTGTTGTTTTATTATGTTACAGTCAACACAGCAAGCTGACCTGGTGACATTCGAAAAGAAAATATCTCAGGGCTTGGTCACAAGGAACCGAAATCAGATTATTTCAGTTGAACTGTTGCGATCAGCCGCTTTGCTCATGTCGGAAGAAACTCTGTGTTTTGCTTTCGCTAAGAGTTCCAGTGAATTCTGCCATGGCAATCTGTGCCAATTGCAAACTGTCTTAAAATGGCTGAGATTCGAGGGAACAAGGAGAACCAGAAAGTCCCCAGGTGGAGGACACTATCACATTACTTGAGACACACTGTCCGATTTTACAGAATCCTGCTCTGACAGATGAGAAGCAACGGAAAGACAGCTTTCCTCTTCTTATCATCATGAACAAACCTCGCTTTAAACAACTGCAGCACACAGCATGACCCCATAGTCACTACATCACCAAGTTTCCAGCACCACCCAATTCACGAGGACTCGTGAATGAATGTCATTGTGTCACTTCCTGGCGTGATAGGGCTGCGGTTGAAAGCTGGAGTTATATTTGATAGTAAGGGTTAACAGGAGTGTTACCGTAGGTAAAATATGAATCACCATTGTTTTTCCTGTAGAATTGAGATCACCGTTTTCTGTTAGGATTCCTGATCAATATATTTATCTCTTTATTATGATTATGTCTTGCAGTCAACATGATCATTACTGAAACATTAGATTTGTTTTCCAGTCTGCCCCCTCTTCCTGTGTACAGTTTGTCATGTGGAGTAACGCATTCCTGTCATTTACTGATACGAAATGCAATCATCCTTCTGTAATAATGACATAACACTAATGACGAGTGTGGAAACAGAGCCGGGTGATGGAAACCCAGTCCAGCAGTGCTCATTTCTCTCCACTGCTCAGACGCTCTCAGCCCCAGGAACTGAATGTTGGTGAAGTCAGCTGAAGTACAACCTCCGGGTCAACACATCGGCCTGAGGTGTAGACTCAGAGAAAGCTCTAAATCCAATACAGATTTATTATAACATAGGTTGTGACTTACACTTCATCAACAGAGTTCACTGCTAACGTGTACATGATCAGGGCATATTGTTCTTTAATTTTATTTCCCACAATTACCGTGTTTATATTCTTTCATTTACCTTGTGCCTGAAAAGATGGGAAAAATAGAGCTATGACTGTGCTGGACAGAGGGTTTGCAGTGGAAGGGGCTTTGCTTTAATTGTGTTTGCCTTTCTTAAACTAGACTTGTGTGTAGTATGGATGATGCCATGCTAGTGAACCTGTGAGGCTGTAAGTACAGGTGCTAACATGCAGACATGATGTTTGCATGTTGAGATATTTCAGTTTGTTCCATGGTCACGGACACACTGATCAATATTGCCATAGCTAGAAACATAGCATCAGTTGGCACGGGGGCTTAGTGGTCAGCATATATCTCCCAACCTGAAGATTGTTGGTTCAAAACCAAGCTGGGCAAATCTCTGTACATTTATTGCCTATGCATAGCATAGTACTGATCTTATTTTAAGTAATTTGATCTTGTTTGTAGGATTCTGACGGCTGGACATTTGGACTTATTTTAGAAAATTTAGAAATTTACTTGTTTCAAGCGAAAGAAAACTTATTGATGGTCCAATTAATTTATATTTATCTATTATTTTACTATTGACAGTGTTTACTCAGTTTAATGTACAGTGGTTATCCTGTGGCTTCTCATTTGTTGAGGCACTGTGACAGAGTGGTATTAGAGGTTTATCTGTTTAACGCTGATTAAAATCAGTTTGACTATCTTGAGAACAAAGACAGCAGCCTTCACTTTGCTAACATCCTACGGAAGGAAGCTGCCAGGTCATAGTCCCCACCTATATTCTTGCCAGCTGTGCTCCTACAACCCTTCAGCATGTGGTGAATGGTGACACAAACATGCCTTCAAACACACAGCTGCAGTGGCTGTGGGATGATGCCACACTTCAACAATATCTGCAAGAAAACCTCGAGAATCACAGCTACGTTTTTCGTTGGAGCTCGCTGGTGGGAAGGGACAGTTGTTCTCACTCGTTCTGAAGAGTGAAATGTTCTTTAGCAGGAGGCTTTTCATTCACACTGGGGTTGATTGATGAGTTCATGTGATGTGGGCGAGGTTTACACATGCTTTTCACATCCTGCCTTAACCAGTACAAGTAATGGGTTCAGAGCAGAGCAGGCCTGGATACGAAATTCATCCAGAGTAGCAGATCTGAGACTTTGTTTTGTGCTTTAGCTTGTAATTAAAGGCAAATGTGAGACTAAATGCAGAAAAGATGCTGTTACAGGAAATGCTGATTCCTCTGCAATTAGGACACAGAGGTTTCCTTTGGGACAGGAGTACAGGGAGGGAGTAGCAACGGGGTCCTAACAAGGTCGTGTTTTCTGTTGTGATCTCCAGTAGAGTTCCTATAAAACAAAGAACAAAACAAAGATCGTCCACCATGGGAACCACTGTGACTGTGGTAGTAAGGACACAGCTGCCGTTATCACCCTCTGGCAAAAAAAATTCTGAAGTGAAATAAGAAAATAAAACACTTTGCTGGAAAATGACTTCAGTAAGGTAGTGAGCCTTTATAGCACTAGTCAAAGGTACCTTGTGGAGTGTTTTGACCACCGGTGGTGTCGTGGTACAACAATTTGGTCTTTATTTCTATGAAGTTGTGCATTAGTGTGTGCATGAGGTAGCAAACGCACAACATTTCTGCAGACTGCAGTTGTAACTATCTCTATCCAGACGAAAACAGGGGTTTTCTCCCCCAAAAACTGAGCTTTTTCCAAATTGGCCTCCGGAGCATATCAATCTTAAATTGCTGGCTTGGTGTTTCAGTGTCTGCAGGGTAAACACAGATTCTCTGAAACAAGAGTGTAAAGCCAGCCTGCTGATGTCATGGCGAAGTTAAGAGGACAACCTTTTTGTCGCCTCTAACTTTCTCTGTGACCGTTCATTTTAAATGTCAGAACAGCCAAATACACAGCAGAGCTGTTGCCATTTTTCAGCAAACCCTCACTTATCAGCACAGTCTGACTTTCTGAAAATGGAGGAAGTCAAAAGGGTTTCTGCTAATAAGGAAACAGCCTAACACCAGCATATAGGTCTATTTGGAAACCAATGTGATGACAGGAAGCCTCAAAGCCATAAAGCTCATCAACAGGCTGTTTCAAAGTCAGCTGCAAGTAGGTACTGGTATTCTCTTTTGGGTACTGTGGTTTTCTTTTTTTTGTTTTTTTTTTTAATCAGACTGCATTATTTTGGAGCTGAGAAAAAATTGAAACAAATATTCAAGTAGCACAAAAATCCCTGAACATAAATAAGTGTGTGCAAATGGCTTTTGCCTAGCTTAGATCAGTAAGGCTGAGGAGTGTGGTGCGTGTGTGTGCGTTGCATGTGTAGTCTTCAGAGTGAGGTTACAACGTTGTTGCATCTCAGTGCTTCCTGTTGCACCGTGTGATTAAAACTGGAGAGATGAGCCGCTCACTAATTGTGGGGAATGCGGCAGCTCCGAGATGCCATATGGACCAAACGTGTGCACACAAATACACACACACACCAACGTCCGCAAAAATGTGCTTAATTAGAAACCAAGCAATTAACACTGAAGTATTAAGGCTCATAAAGTAAATGTAAGAACAGACAGAAGGAAGGCAGAGGTCTTTGGATGTTTCTGCCTCGGCTCAGTGGCCTGTGGTGGTGAATGGTAGATGCACCTCAACGTCACAGCAGTTGGAGACTGTTCTGTATGAACCATGCAGGACAGGGCCAGCTGGGAAGCTACTGCTCTCGAAGGTGAATCACTTAGCACAGGAACAGTACGTTTTCTCCTTTAAATGCTCTCATCGTGAACTAGAAACCTTGAGTGTGCATCAACGAGCTCACCTTAGCTGGCTGCACTATGACGTTTGTGGATGGGTATGTGATGTTCATGGTCTGTATCTTCTTCCTCTGCTCTTCAACCGTCTCTCCTGCAGAGCAAAGACAGCAGGTGTGAGGCAATTTGCGAAAAATACAAAATGGCGGTTCCAACTGCCCAGGAGATACAGAGGTAACATAACAAGATTCATTTGAACCGGACCAGCCGGTTTATACCAAAGAACGGAAAAGAGATAAGACGATGCGAAATGTTGGTACATCCAGGATTTTTTTTTTCTTTCATTTCCTGCTGATAAGTGTCCATATCAGACGCCAGACATTTATGTAGGCGTATATGGACAGCCCATGTGTCCCTGGCACAGGATGTTCTTTGCTACAGCCCCATGACATTTTTGAATCGACAACTACGTTTGATGACACTTTTACCCAAACTGCATTGCGCCAACGCTGACAGATTCATCCAGCACATTGGCAACATTAACACATGCATTAGATTTACTAGTTGAAAGACTCTAAGTCTGAATTAAGATCAGGACACACACTGCTAAACCAAAGGGGACATCCAGAAGCCTCCCAGTGGAACTGCCTTCTCATGGCTGCTTCAAGGAGGATAATGCTCCATGTCACAAAGCTAAAGTCGTCTCAAACTGGTTTCAGTGGCCTCCCCCACTCTCCAGACCTGAATCCAGTAGAACCCCTTTGGGATGTGGTAGAACAGGAGACTGGCAGCTTGAATGATGTGATGGAGCAGAATCTCAGAGGAAGGTTTCCAACATGTTGTGGAATCAGTGAGAGCAAAGGGAGGAACTACCCAGTGGTGTTCCTAATAAACTGACTGGTGACTATACGTTATCAACACCACAGTTACTATTGACTGAATTTACTGTTCATAACAACATTGTAAAAAATAGGCTACAAATGTGCCAGAGCATAAAAATAACCCCCTCTTCACTGTCATGTATTATTAGTCCATGTCCCTGCCTATTTTAAGGTTATGCTGGGGCCTGGCAGGAGGCTGCTGTCACTGAGCCAGTTAATTACATCTCCCTCATCAAGCAGCTGAAACACTGAGAGAGTAGAGGCGCTGATGGGAGGAGAAAGTGAGGAGGTACTGCTGTTATCCTGCTCTTCCTGTCCAGGCCTGAACTGACTTTGTCCACAGAATGAAATCATTCGCGCTGATGTCACCGTCTCTGATCTCAGCGCTGAGTGTGTCTCCACAGCAGCTTCCCCACGGAAAGAACGGTGCTTTCCTCTGGGACTCACCGAGGCCCAGGGCCTACTTTGTGTTCTTTTATCATCATATCCACAACCATCTGATCCAACATCCGCTTAGATGATGGTTCTCACCAGCTGTCTGACATGTTTCTTTCAACATGAAACGTTAAAGGTGACTTTTAGGTTAACAGACGTTTGGAGATGTTCACATCCCTTTTTACTTAAAAGTATATGAGTAAAAAGAACTATTTCCACTAGGTTCATGTCATGTGGGTGTAAACATTTTCAAACTGAACTTAAGAATCAGCACTTAAGTAACTTCATCATCTTTCTTTTGTTATTTCAAATCCAATGTGCTTGAGTACAAAGACAAGACACATGTTTCCTCACACTGCAGGGCCACATTTTCAAGAATTGGCCTGTCTTAAAATAGTAGTTGGGGCCCATGAACTTCCTAATGTTAAATGGTGACAAATCCAGATATTAATCACTGTTCCTTGTTCTAGTGTTAGAACAGTTTCACACTCATCAGGTTATCCAGCCGTGTAATGCCAGTTTGCAAGTATAAAATTTGATGTTGAACCACGTCTTTGTTTTAACACTCACACAACTGGTTCAGTCACGCTTTGTCCTGCTCACAAATATCAGAGCCACCCTCTCCGCTTCACCATGCCAAGCAAGTCATCAATACCTCTGTAACTTCCTGGAGTGCTATGACTCACATTTCTCTGGCTTATCTCAGCCATGAATTAATCCACTCCAGCTTGTTCAAAACTCTGCCACCAGCCTTCTAACAATTCCCTTAGAGCTGATTTTAAAATGACTGAATTCAGCTGTAAGCTAGAGCATGGAAAAGACTCAGAGCCTGAATATTTGAAACCATACGACCCTTCACAATTCTGCGATCAGCAGCAGCAGCAGCTTTCTACTTATCTGTCAAACTAAACTAAAACTTGCATGTGTGGCCCCTAAAACCATAGACTGTATAAACTCTGGAACATCATACAATATCATCCATATCATGTCAGACTAGGAGATTCTGTTAATATCTCTACGTATTTTTAAAAGACTCATTTGTTTAGTTAGACCTGTTTGTTTCAATCTGTTTTTATTGCAACCTATTTTGTATTTATACTACATTCTTGTCTGTTACCCCCTTATTTTAATGTTTTTCAATGTATTACTGTTTAATTACTAGTTTTAATTCACAATATAAAATATTTATAAAACAAACAAATCATCAGATTATTGTACCAAAAACCATGAGAGAGCTGACGTGTGTGTTATAAACCGTCAGCATCCATAAATACTTTTACGCGTGACCCGCTTTGTTGCCGAGTGACGAGGGTTGATACTGAAGGTTCTTCTTTTTTCTTTATTCAAACAAGAGTGTTTTCTGCTTGAACATCCAAACACAGATGGAAGACGAGAGACATCACCGTGGCAGAACCGACCAACGGCCGCGCCCTGCTCGGACTGTCCACAGCCTCAGCTGGGTCTGGCCTGTTTGACACAGTGAAGAGCCATGCACCTGTTACTCAGTCCTGCAAGCTACCATCCGCTCAGCTTTGGACATCTGTTCTGTTCAGGTGAAAACTACCACGGGCTGCACGAGTTAAAAAGAAAAAGTTTTGCATTTAAGGACATATAATCCTGCATTTGAAGTCTCCCTCCAGCTCTCACAAAACCTCAGGTGAGTGTATACTGATAGAACTGTGGGACGCCTCGTCATCACTAACATGTTTGATTTTACATTAATCATTCACCAGCACTCTGCTGCCCATCTTTTATGAGAGAGCGTGACTAGATGGGAAGCAGGGAGTTTACAGTGAGTGTCTGTGAGCTCAGTTGGTTGCCTCAGACTGAAAGAGAAAGCCTGGCTCTGACACTTGCTCTCCTCTGCCAAAAATAACATGCAGCTCCTGACCATCTGTGTCAGCTCCGCCAGCTCTTCCAATTAAAGCCACGAGAAGGATTAACAGCAAATAATGCCGCACTTCTCTGGGAGATTAAGTAAAATTAGGTTTTATTTAGGATTAACCTTGATCCGTGTTGATTTTTTTGTGGTTTTAGGTGAAAAGAGATAGCTTAGACATACAAAAGAAAGAGAATGTAGATTGTCAGTAAAGGTTTTCATCAAACAACGGCTGCTACTGAGCAAATATTAAAATGAAACTCCTTATGTAGATATTCTTTATCAGTGTCATGCACTAGCAGAATACAGCCTAACTGTAATGTCTGCTGCCTTAACTCATGTGTTAAGGTCATTAGCTGATTTAAACACAACATCAATGTGATAAACAAGAATTTTAGGTCTTCTTACGAGCTTTTTCTGAGTTTTTCTATTGTACCTCATGGCATTCCTCGTTGGATGGAGTCGCACAGTTGCTATGGAGATATATCAGACAGCATCATGTGACCAAAGTATGGAACGTAGGTTGTGTAATAACAGTTGGTCAATTGCGGGGGTACTATTGAGATCACCACACACTGATGTGGAGAAGTTGCCATACAAGGTCACACAATATGAGGCAATTGCGAAACCTGTGATATTTCAGATTTTGACACACAGCAAAGATCTGAGGATGATCATGAGACAAAGAGTGCAACAAAATAGCCACCCTAACCTTCCTGTTCCATTCTTTCTTTTTGTATATTCGCCTTCACAGTTACGGCCCATCTTTTAAAATCCAGCACCTCAATAAGCTAAAAGCACGGTGGATAGTGACTAGCAGTGTAATGCCAGTTGCTTTTATTTTTATTTATTTATTTTTTGTTTGTGAAGTTTTTCTGACTCTTAAGTGTAAACCAGTTGCATTGTTCACCTTTTCCAAGTTACTGGGTTCAGACTAGATAATCAACCAACCTGATAAGACAGTACATACTACATGACACAACAAACCATTCAAAATTCTGCCAGTTTAACAGTATCCTGCTTATAGGGAATAGGAGATGAAATATGTAATATGATATATATTCTACACTTCACTACACTTTAAAAATGATTATCCCCACTCTCTACCACTGTTTATGTGCCCTAACAATGAGCATACTGTTCTCACCAATCACAACAAAGCCTCCATCTATTTCCTTGTCGGATGATGTTGACTTCTTTGAGTCTTTTCGCAGTCCAAAGAAATTGAACATGATTATCCTGTCAAAAGAAGAAACAGAAACAGGTCAGACCAGCAGTCATCACATCCTGTGAGCTTCATTTCAACACGTTCAACACGTTTCAACAGTTTCAATTTAACTGTTATAAGCCACGAAGACATAAATCATCATAATCTGGCTTAAATATGAATTCACTAACAGGTTACTTTCCCATTCACGTTTCTGAATTCACTGTTCACTCTCAATGTTACACATCCCAGAGATGTTTTTTTTTCCTGTTCTGTTAATGTGACACAACAAAATGCCTTCAGTCTTCTTATAAACGGTCAAAACGAACGCTATGCCCTTAGAAAGTGAAGAAGAGACGGTCTTACTGTCGCTGTGGTTTGTCATAAAGTTCAGAACAGTTTCAGTTTCAATTAGTTTGTTTCCATCCGGTTAGTTTCAGCTCAGTAATGTATGGCTCCGCTGATGCTTAGTTTCGCCGACCTCTTGTAAACCACTGAATATGGCCTAATTAATCTTCTCAACGTCTCCGACGTAATATCATCTTTGTTGTTTTGTTATAATGTTGACGTTACTGACCTCAATATCTTCCGTGTCCGTGTAGAAACTATAAATGCCACCTTCGGTTCTGCTGCAATCACTGTTGTCAGCAAAATAATGTGTCGGAACTATACGTTGACGTTTCTGGGGAATAAAATGTTAGAGCACAGCGGAGACGTCACAGTAAAAGTTGAGTGCGTTTGGTTTTATGTCCTGGGTTTGCCGTACTTACAAAGCAGCGCGGGTTTCAACGTAATTTTAGATACTCCACCCGCTTGGGCTATCACGTGGTACAAACGTATGCAACGAATTATTTCCCGCGCTATTCTGCGTTTCTCCCCCAGTTCAGTAACGCCACAGCCTCAAAGCTCTAAGATGGCAGGTATACTGGATGTTCCCAAATCAAGGATAAACTGCTCTATGCTGTCGCAGCACATTAGCAGGCCGGTCTGCTTCGTTGGGCGCGTTGAAAAGGTTAGTGTTATTTGCGGCTAGCTTGAATTAAAATGGGAGTTTAGCGGTTGTTAGCACCAGTGTGATTGCTAGTAACAGAGAGTGTTGGTTTTCTGTGTTGTCAGGTTCATCCAACAGGAAAAACCTTCACCGTCTCGGATGGAGAAGGAAAGGTCGCAACAGTCGAGCTTAACGATCCCGTGAGTACATTTTAAGACCTAACGTTTCTTTAACCTGTTAATACAAATGTAGGCAACTAGTGGAGTGTAGTCGTTTGTCTTTAGGTATTTGTTGTGCACCGTCGTTGACGTTACACATGATTCGTTATTTTGCTAATCAGCCGCACAGTGTGCTAGCTGGCTCGTAAGCTAGCAGGTAACACTGGTGTGCCGGTTCATCCTGTTGACACTGGGTTGTTAACAAGTTTAAAGAATAACTTTTCTAAACACTAAGGAATGTGAACTGAGTTGTAATGACGAGTAACCCTTATATTTGTCTCTCGTGTATTACCATTGCATTTCAAGTCTCAAAACTAGATACCAGTTTCTTTTCTTTTCTTTTAACCATTTTCCAAGGTGCGACTCTTTTTTCCTAGTCCAAATAAAAATGATGGTAGTCGGGCTTGGCATGTCTGTGTTGATGTTGCATTGTATGAAAGATCCAATAAAAGCACAATTTAATAAAGCAACAGTGATAAAAAACACCTTGCATCAGTAATGAGCTCTTCCTTTGTGTAATAAGTCAGGTGATTTTATTTTATAACAATAAAAAAAATTAAGGTTTAAGGTGACTGATCAGTCACAGGCCTATGACAGGCCACAGCTGCTCCCGTACAGTCAGGCACATTGTCCACTTTGTCTTCATCCTCAAGTGGTGTGTTATTGGAGAATGAGATTCATTAACTAATTACTTGTATTCCACTGTTACTTGATATCAGATGGAAATGTTTTTACACTGATAGTGATGTATACTCGTAAGACATGATCATATTTTATTATTCCTCTCTCATATTATTCCATTAACGCCCATCACAGTTTAGCTAAAATCTTTCCAAAGCATCAGACTGAGAGGAACTCAAACTCCAACGCAATGTGTATCATCTGTCTATGTATAGTTTAGTGTTAAACTGAGGAAAATTAAAATAAAACTCCAAAAAATTTTATTAAATACAGATTTAATAAACAAAACATTTGTACCTAAAATTTGATGCATTGTTAGAGATGAGTCTGATTTACGGTTAAAACTGCTTTCAGTGAACAAGATGGGGGTTTTTAAATCCAGTCATTTGTTTGAGGTTGTTTTTTTTTTCCACACAGCTTGAGGAGGAGCTGAGCGGCATTGTGGAGGTGATCGGTATGGTTTCCAACAAAGGAGGAATAATAGCCACAACATACAACCTGCTACGGGAGGACAAAGGCCTTTTTGGTAGGTCTTGTTCTTACCCGATAAAGTGGCTGTAGTACAGCAGCCTTCATCGGTCGTGTCTTACAGTCCAATCTGTCTCTGTTTGTCCCACAGATTTGGAGCTCTATAATGAAGCCCTGAAGGTCATCCATGATTTCCCCCAGCACTACCCTTTTGAAGTGGCATCAAGTGGATAAGCACTCACATGAAAGAACTGTTCACTCAAGTTTCTGGTTTTTGGGCCTAATTTCTGTTATAAGAATAGATTTGCACCAATCTGTAATATTAAGTAAGTTTTTGCAATAAAATTAAAACACTTAAAGAATAAATTTGGCAAACCTTTTGCTTTCTTTTCCCTAAAATGTTCAACAAAAATTCATTTTTCTTCCTCAAAGTGACCATTATTGTGTCTTTGAGAAGGCAGAAATAAAACCCAAACACTACTAATGTTTCTATTTCATCATCTGAGTTCACTGGAGGTGGTAAATGTGTTACGTTGAATTGTAAGATGTTTTGGGTGTTTTGTTCCACCAGACATTAACTGAAGATGACTCCATTTAAAAAATGTATAATATAATGTAGGTTTTTGTTCTGACTTTAGGTTTAGTTAAAAGGTCGCAACTAGAACTCTGACAATGTTCTTCAGATGATAAAAAGTAGTCTTAAATACATATTTAATATGAGGTGCCAGTTTGCTGTTCCACACTCAGCTTCTCTCTCCACTTTAGTACCAATAACTACTACTACTGTGGAGTGGTTTGCGTCAGTGTGGGAAGCTGGATGGTTCTTATGCTGTGTAATACAGGCAGCAGAGTTTATGCTTCCTACTGTGAACATGAGCCGTATTGACCAGCAGGGGGCAGTATGACCAAAGATTCTGTCCTCAAACCAGTAGACCCACAGACTCACACTCATGCCCTCAAGTGCATTAAACTCAAGTTTCTATATTGACCAACAACTTGCTGGTGTCCCTTATCAAGGCAAAGTAGATTTTACCCACTGGGAGCAATAAATGATGGCATTAATATTACATTTTGGAAGCGCAGTTTATAGGAAACCGGTCTGAATGCTCGTCTGTCGTAAATATTTGGACTGGAAAGCTGTTGTCATGTGCAAAGGCCTGTACTGCTAAGAACACGTTCACAGTTTGGAACAAGCTTCACATATTTAAATATGAGTAAAGTATTAACCTATTCAATACAGCAAACTAGCACAGGGTATTTGGGATAAACATTTTGTTTACCATTAGATCAGAGGTGTCCAAACTGTTCCACAAGAGGCCGGTGTGGCTGCAGGTTTTTGTTTCAACCAAGCAGCAGCACACCAGACTTGACTCATTTAATCAGCTGATCTCAGTCTTCAGACAGTTGATTGGTCAAACGGTGTGCTCTTCATTGGTTGGAACAAAAACCTGCAGCCATACGGCCCTTTGTGGAACAGTTTGGACACCTCTGCATTAGATAAAATGGTACATGTGTGTGTTGATGCCATGTGAGTACATGTTTGTGTGTGTGTGTTTGTATGTGTCCAGTGGTGGAGCCCTGCCCAGCTCAGTGACACCCAGGATCTCAGCATCATCATTTTGGTAATAGCAGACTCTGCTGGTTCCAAGTGGTCCACACAAACTAGATCAGCAGCCTATGTGAGGTCAGTCATTAAAGGGCCAGGGTCTTTGTATTGCTCTTTCATAAAGCTTGGTCCAGTCCAGGAAGCATTAAGGAGGTCTTAAAAATGAGAAACTGATCACAGTGATTGGCTACCACTTTCCCCATGGAAAAAGTATATGTATATGTATATGAATGAGTACCATGTGTAAGTTTACTGCAGAGGAAACAAACATTTCATCAACTACAACGCCAAAGAAGTCCTTTACTGGCTCACTTATCCCTGTAAATGTTTCTACTCTGGATGGAGTATGAGACGCCTGAATGACAGACTGAGTGAACGAGGACACGGCTCATAAGCCCTTTATATAAACAACTGTCATCATACTTACTGATGTGACCATGTTATCCTGAGTGATCCTGAGTGATTTGCAGAGCTGTCGTTATCTCCTTTCATCACATTCATATTCTGATGTTATTGTGATGGTTATTTTATTGCTTTATGCCTGAAAATTATTTTCTTTTCTTCCCTGTGATCTTTTCTTTAGACCCTGCCAGGCAAATGTCTGTAGAACTTCAGAGCCCCAGTATATAACACAGGCAGGTGGTTTCTTTTTCTGCATTAATTACTGCATTAATTCCATGGACTCCCAGACGTTCTTTGATCATGTGAGTGATAGAAATTAATGCCTACATGATGTAGTAGTTCCCAACCTGGGGGTCAGGGCCCTCCACAGGGTTGCAGGATTATAGTGGGAGATCTTGAGAAGATGAAAAAGACACAAAAGGAAAAAAAAAACAGGTAGATGCTGCTTTAATTATATTTATTTTTTTTATTTTTCTCCAATATATGCTTATATATATTTTAACCTAAGACAGACATATGCAATATCTGACAGACTGACTGTGAGTAAAGGGTCACAAGCCAAAAAGATTCCGTGACCTCTGCTTTAAACTGTAATATATGGCTGCAGCTAACAGTGCATTTTTATTAGTCTTTAAACTTCTGGTTATTTGGCAAATGCCTGCCACAATTTCCTAAAGCAAGGTCTCACCCTGATCCTCACCCCTAACCCTTTTTATACAAGTGTCGCTGGAGGTTTTGAACTCTACAAACTTTTTTCCCTTGGAAGTTTAAAATGAGAAAATATGTGCTCTCCAATGGTTTGATGAAGGGCTTCAGTTTAACATTAAATCACACACTCTGTCCTGTACTGTTTACATCCAGGCCTGTAAGATATATGATAAAGTTTCTGTGGGTGAAGGTGGAGCAAGTGTAACTGGTAGGTTCAGTTGAATTTACTATATGGCAATACTGCTGGAGCAGTTTTACGGGCACTGATTTCACAATTGTTCAGTAAATTTAAAAAAAATCTTGTTTTTTACTGCCTTCACAGGTTATTGAATCATTACATTAATTTTCACTGGATCTTGTAACATAATCCATTTTTTTTCCCCACAGCCCTGGGGTTGAAAGTATGATGTTGAAAGGACTTTAATTTGTAAGTCTCGTCCTTTCACAGAATGATAAATGCCAGCCCTTTCAGAAAAGTGACATCAAATGTGATCAAGGAGGAAATTATCTCTGTAAAATACAGCTTTATGAGAAACCAATGTATGGATGTGTATATCATTACCAAAGAGGCGGGGTGATAATGTCAACTGCGGTAAAAGAGCTAAGTATATCCCTGCCACACTCGGTCGGTTGATGGGTGTGAGAGGAGTAGCCTGGAGGAAAGCAGCTGCCGTGTCCCAGCAAGTTGAGACACCGCTGATAATGTTGTAGCATCTGCTCCATCTGCTTCCACCCACACGCACACACACACACACACACACACACACACACACACACACACACACACACTATCGCTTCCATCTCACACACTTTGTCATGGAAACATCTTCATTTTCTGCCACTGCTCATCTCTGTCAAATCCAATTTTTTTTTTTTTTTTTTTTTTGAAGATGTTGATCATGGGATCATGATTAACATCATTTATTCTGAAAAATGTCAAACGTTTGCTGGGTCTGCCATCTTAAATGTCAGGCTTTGCTGCTGTTCTGCCTTTAATGTCATAGTAAAACTTTGGGTTTTGCACTGTTGGTCTTACAAAACAAGCTACTTGATGTCCGACCAGTAGGTTGGCAGCTATTAAGTAACATGAAATTTTAGCATCTGAATGACAAAGATATGTTTGAGGTCTCGTACAAACAGCGTTGTCATTGCATAATTTGTCCAATAAGGAGTAAAGACAAGTTTATTTTTTAACTGTTATCATTATTAGATTCTCTCAAATATCAATCTCTCAAATACTGATATCAGTTTAGGCCTCTTTCATTCAAGCTATTACTTGAGGAATCACCCTGGGCTCAGTTTCATGACACTATACATACTAAACAATAATGATTTAATGACATGAACTACTGCTGCCTGAAATGTGGATTTCTGAAATGGATTATTTGGCAATACATTTGCATTACATTACATTATTTTCAAAGTAATAGCAAAACTAATTTCTGAAGAATCTGCAGATAATTTAAAGCAGCATTAACTGATTCTTTCCATCACTTTGGGGGCAAACGAACAAGATATGATGCATCAACTTTATCCAATTTTTGTCAACTTGGATGAAGCGTAATAACATGTAAACTGAAAAAGCAACAGAAAAGCAAAACAATTAGCTGAAAGAGGCTAAAAGGCTCTGTATAGCTGAAGGGAATTGGTGATCACAGTTGGTGATAATGGTCTGTGGACTTGTCACAGTGAGAGACAGCTTTTACGTCACTCATGGTCATTCCTTCCATTGTTTTTATTAGAAAAAACGAACTAGTGCAGCTTTAAGTTTGTGTTTAACATCTTTAAATTGGATCATTCTGATGTGCAAAGTGAAATGTGTAGAACGGACAGGTGTTCGATGGGACACTGAAAGTGAAATTCTTTGAATGAGTTCATAGCTCCACAGGCAGAATGAGGCAGGTTTCATTGCAGGTTTTTACGGACTAACTCTCCTGAAACTGTCAAATAAAATGGTCCCATTGATCCTGATGGTGGGTCCATGTGGACAAAAAGCTTATGTATCTCCCCAATTCATCATCACACTCATACATCAGTCTCAGCCTGTAAGTTATCATCTTAAGATTGATCCCTCTTGAGCTTGTTTTTTTTTTTTTTTTTGAATGCTGGAGGTTTATGATGCCATTCTGTTCTGCCTGTTAACCCTAAAATGACCACAATAACTGTTCTCCGAGTTTAAAACCCATTATCATACTTCAAAAGGTTATTAGTTCATATTCCACATACCAAGGTGGACACTGTGACTTCTTTACTCTGAAGCTGGTCATGAATGCAGCAGCTCCTCTTGATGCAATGTGAGCCAACATGTCTAAAATCCACCTCTGCACATCTATCACATGCCTATCAGGGCCCCTGAGTGCTGCTTTTGGACCGAGTGTATGAAGCTGTCAGGCCTGCTGAAGTCTGAAGTGCCACAGGGAGCTTTAACAAATGATTCAAGCATGGCAAGTTCAAGAAGACTTCATACCTGCAAGCACCTCGCTCTAAAACTGTCTCTGCAGCCTGGTAGTGCAGCAGAAACAGCAGCATGTGGCTCTTTGAAGTTAAACAATATTTCACACACAACAGAAAGTGAACGTGTCGCGTGTTCAGATGCACCTCAATGGGTACGTCAGTCAGTGAAAGCATCACGTGATGATTCCAGCAGAGAAATTTGGTCAGTGCAGCAGAGACATTGGCAGGAATAATACTGTTTGATACATTACACAGCCAACAACACTGTGCTGATAAGGAGCATAGAAAGTAGGAACCTGGAGCAAATTGACAAATGAGGTATTTCTACACCATGTATGAATTTATCTGAGATGTTCACGCAAGGCATTGACTTGAATCCTTATGTTTCTGTTGCATCTTGCACATCAAAGTTTATGTTTACATTTCTGTGTATATTTAGTACAATGACCAAAACCTTTCTTTTAAAGTTTCAGAAATGACTGCTGACAGTGAAATATGTGTCCTGCAGAAGTGTACGGTTTCATCTTGGACTCAGTGAGTATTGTTTTAATGTGGAAACTTATTTTGCATTTTCACATTGGAATTTTGCTTCTGATCATTTGTACAAAGGATGTAAAATAAATGTAAAATTTCCTTCTAACAACCTCGACAGGCTATTGTAGCTCACACATAACTTTTAATAATGATCCTTCTCAGTTTAATTTAGTGGCTGTGGCACATTCCCTGCCCACCATTAGCAGCTTTCCATGCTTGTGTCCAGAAAGTGTCTGGGCGTGCAGCCGTGTGCTGAAAAAAAAAAAAAAAAAAGAAAAGCCTGTTGGCCTTATCAAAATATGTTGAACTGCGGCAGGAAGCAGCCTCTAAACTCCCAGTCTGTCATTGGTGTTGTTGCTGTCTGGCTGTGTTGTCTTAACACAGAGCTGTCTGCAGACAGTGTGCCACAGCCAGCAATGCCAGCCTCTTCCCATACACACACACAGCAGCATCGGGGCACCCTGGCTAGTTTCTCCACACACATCCTGCAGTTCCCCTCAGAGCTTTTTCAGTCTCACCTCTCACTCATCAACCTTGTAGATCATTTATCAGCCAAAGAGACAGATGTTTTTCTCAGTAAGTGGTGGAAACCAAAACAGAGCTAAAAGGAGAGTGAATACTGGACTCAAGTTTTTTTTTTTTTCAAAATATGGCAGGATTTTATTGGGAAGATTTCAACAAGATGTTTCACTGTGGATTCAAGATGGGTGTAAACCCTCTTTGCCCGACTAACCTTTTAATTTGCCACAACAGGCACAGACAGCGATGTGCTCTTATGCACATAGTTTAGCCTGTAAGTGTTTATGCGATCACTCAGTCAGAGCAGAGTTTCTTCTAAGCAGCAGCAAACTGACATGTTATTTAAGGAAAGTTTTTTTTTGAAGGGATGTTTTCTTCAAGGTTCCAGGTAAAATTTATCAAATGATTGGCAACTTGTTGCAGAGAACAGTGGCAGGTCTCAGACATATTTGATGATTTATGTAAGGAACTGGGCATGAGGCCTTATCTGAGCCTGTCTGTATGAGTTATGGGAGCAGCTAATAGAAGTTCCTCATACCAACATCCTTCAGGTACAGTTTCTCACAGCCACTCCACATTCTCAGGTTGCCATTCAGCTAATGACTCCACAAAGATTAGATTTAAAACATCCTAAATATTCCCTTTTCCCCACCTCCACCCTGGATAGGCCATATTTCAGTCCAACCCCAGACACTGGCCTACTTCCAAATCCATGTTCTGTCTTCTTCACCCTAAAAGTTATGTTTAGTGTGTCCTTGTTTTGTATTTGACCCCGTAGCTCATGAGCAGACTATTGCTCCTGTTTTACCTTCTTCTAAGTAGAAGATAGTTGCAATAACTTTTTCTGGCTTAACACCAGTGCTCTCCGTTTTACAGTATGTAGGTGAAGAGTGTATTGTAGTAGTACTTGTTGCAGCAAAGAGGGAAGAATAATAATAGACATAATATAATAAGAAGAAGAAGACAAATATTGTTTTAAGTGGTGGACAGTAACTAAATGGAGTATTTAAATGCTCTGATCAAAATTTTTATATTAACACTGGATACAATTATCACGTGCAATGTAAAATGTGACAAACCCAGAGAAAATTAGCAGCTAGTTGTAATAATGTGCTTTTATTTGTAAAGGAGTCATTTCTAAACAGTTTTCCACCACTGAATGTTAACGGGCTGCTGTATGTTTTTGCCCACGATCATGGATGCAAGGATAAACTCAACGCTTGCAATCCATAATAACTCTTATTGTTGGTGAACTGAATAAAAATTATAGCAAGCAGTATAAAACTCTATTAAATTAAAGGTTGCACTAAAGTAAAGGGGAAAGAAAAATGATGAAACTAGTGTGTTAGTGTTGCTTTATGATGCCTGACTGGAGTTCATAGTTTCCTCTATTTGTTTAAATATAACACTCCTACTCACTTTAGTAGAATCAGTAAAAGTCACTTGTGGACGCAGGTTCGTCCGTTTGCCGAGGTTAATGTCAGAATACGTCTTCAAAATAAAAGCTGAAAATCAGTCAGTCATGGAAAAGTGTTGGGTGTATGCATAACAAATTGCTTTCTTTCTCATTTAAGGTCTTATTGTGAAGGGAGTAACAGGATGTTGTACTGGCTGTAGTGTTGTTGACTTGTCACCGGTGTGCTGTGAGCAGGAGTTTGACAGTGGAGCAGCTGCTCTCAGTGCCTCTGCAGTGGAAACAGTTCGGGACACAGCACAGCAGCGCCGGTTCATCTCACTGATGAATTAACCTGGAGCTCTCGATTTATTAACACACAGGTACGTGACTGGTTTACATGCTACTGACAGTGAAATGATGTGGATGCAGACTGGATTTTTAAAATCCCCATGACTTTGTTTAATTTATTTTCAAATGGGTGAGATGCTGTAGTTCAGTTACTCCTTCAAGAGAAATTTTTCCATATATGTTTTATATTATATAAGGGTCAATTAAATATAACAGTCTTACAGCATTACTATTCTTATTATTGGATGTAGTATCAGTAGTAACAATATCAGTAGTAATTGCAGTAACAGTGGTAATTAGGGGTAGGTGATATGGATCAATTCCTTTATCACAGTACAGTGTATGTTATTTTACTTGTTTATTTGTTTTAGCTAATCCAGGGAATGAAATATCTGACTACTCCAACTTCTTCATTACATTTTATTAAATCACATTAACACCAAAAAAATACCTAAACATTTCAATTCTAAATCTAAAAAAATGACAAAATCATAAACAATAGACACATTTTTATTACCTCATTATGTCATCATGTTGTTCACTGTACATAGTAGCAGCAGCAGTAATAGTGTCATGAGATGTAGCAAGTGGAAGGTAGCTGTGGTAATTTTAGCAGTCATAGAGGCAGTGGTAGTGTTAATAGTTGCAGTAATGGAACTATGGGTTGTAGTTAGAGCAGTAGATATGTCAGAAGCACTAATATTAGCAGTAGTAGATGATATTTGAAGATGTATCTATAGCAACGGAGTAATAATAATAACAACAATAATAATAATAATAATAATAATAATAATTGAGTGATAATGTCAGACAGCATTGTAATTGATTGTAAAAATGTGACCTCAGAACAGAACAGAGAGCAGACAGCTGAGCTGTGCGAACCAACAAGCTCACAGACTGTAGTGTACAGTATATCACCACAGTCAGAGGATGCTGAGGGAGTTCAGCTGTTGCTTCTGGGAGCGGTTGCTGCAGTTGTCACCCTCTTGTGTTGATGTAACATCACTGCAGCCTCTGCTGCTCTTGATGCTATGTGGCGGATGTCGGAGGACTGATGTTGTTCACAGTTTCTCTCTGATTGTCCTGTTATCCTCTTCACATTTTGACAGGCTGATCTGCTGGTCTGAAGAATGCGGTGGTCACGGTTAGGCCTCAAGGTTCTGATTGTTATTTTGACTCTGTTGAGCTCAACCAGAAGCCAGAACAGGAGGAGGAAAGGACCTAAAGAGGACAACCAGATCATCATCAATGAGGCCAAAAGTAGGTGTTACAGCCATAAAATGTGTTGTGTATTCAAGTCTGAAAAAACCATCTGGAATCATTCTTTGTTCACTGTTATAATTCAGACCAAAATATCGTCCAAGGTGTTGGGTGGGTGGAGGGACCAGTACAGTCACCCATAGGATCCACTGCTGGTGGAACAATGTAGCTTAACATTTTTTCTGCTATGTTTCGCTTGCTGCCCAGCCCTGATCTGCCCAGTGGAGATTATGTTCATTGTGGACAGTTCGGAGAAAGCCAAAGCTCTGCTGTTTGAGCGACAGAAGGAGTTCATCCTGCGTTTCAGCACCAAGCTCATGCAGCTCCAGTCTGCCGGCTGGCGGCTGCGCCTACGCCTGGCGGCTCTGCAGTACAGCAGCACTGTTTCAGTGGAGCACAACTTCAGAGACTGGCAGGATATGGACGTGTTCCAGAGCCGGGTGGCCGCCATGACCTTCATTGGCCATGGCACCTACTCTGCTTACGCCATCACCAACGCCACCCAGGTGTTCAACCGTGAGACATCTTCCAGCAGCCTGAGGGTGGTGCTGTTGATGACGGATGGAACGGACCACCCTCGCAGCCCCAGTGCTGTGACAGCTGCTGCTGAGGCCAAACAGCACAACATCAGGGTGTTCACCATCAGGCTGTCGGGCCTGACCAAGGATGGTCCCATGGGTTCAAAGCTGCGCTCCATCGCCAGCGCTCCCCCACAGCAGCATGTACTCAGTCTCACCGACAGCCAGCTGGATAACAGACTCTTCAATGAACTGGTCAGTCATGTCTATGTTAGGTCTGTGTTAGCGGCTGGTACCAACATCAGAGCGTTACAAACAAACAAAAATCCAGGGTAGTCAAAAAAAAAGGGTTTCAAAACATAAGAAAAGACTTTGTTCAAGTGGCCTTAAAGTTTTGAAGTGTTTTGGGAATTAGAGTTAGATGAGACTGACACCACTCTCATACAGTTTCAGACTGATTAAGACAAAGCCAGGCTAACAGTTAGGCTAACTAGCACTTTGTACTGTAGATTTCATTGTAAATGGATAATCTTTTGCCCATCAGTGTACACCCAGTGACCTATAATGACAAAGTGAAAATGTGTTTTTAGAATTTTTTTGCAGATTTATTAAAAATCTAAAAAATGAAATCTCTCCTTTACCAAAGTACTCAGACCCTTAATTCAGTACTTTGTAGATGAATCACAGCTTCGAGTCTTCTTCTTGGGCAGTTTATCTCATTCTTCCTGGCAGATTCTCTCAAGCTTCATCGGATTAGATGGGATCAAATTCTGTGTTTGTGAGCTGCCATCTTCAGGTGTCTGCTGCTGAGATGGTCATCCTTCCAGCAGAATCTCCATCTCTGCAGAGGACTTCTGAAGCTCTGTTAGAGCAACTGTTTGGTTCTTGGTCACCTCCCCGACCAAGACCCTTCTTACCTGGTTACTCAGTTTGGCTGGATGGCCAACTCTAGGAAGAGCCCTGGTTTTTCCAGACTTCTTCCATTTCATAATTATTGAGGCCACTGATCTCAGAACCCAGTGTTTTGGAAATGGTATTATACCCTTACCCTGTTCTGTGCCTAGACACAGTTTTATTGTTGAAGTGTACAGATGAGATCTTTGATGTCATGTGTGAATTATATAGGTGTAAGCCTTTTTTTAAGCCAGGTCCAATCAATTCAATTTGCTACAGGTGGACTCCAGTCAAGTTCTAGACACATCTCAAGGATAATTAAAGCAAACAGGATGCATCTGAACACAGTTTGGAGTCCTCACAGCAAAGAACATGAATACATTAGTACATATATATTTCAGTTTGTCTTTTTTTTCAATCAAAAATGTTATATTTTCCTTTGTCAGTAGGTTATTAAGTGTAGATTGATCCAAATTTTATCCTTTTATAATTAAATCTGCAACACAATAACATGAAGGGGTCTGAATCATTTCTGAAGCCACCATTTATTTAGTCCGTATATAAACTAAGGTGTAAAAATGACGGGCAATTATTATGTACCAGTATGTATATGCATAATGGTGAATTGTTCTTACATATTTTTTGTCCCTATTGAACAAACAAGTTATAATGAGTCAAACAGTGAGCTTTAGAGGTGCTGGCAGGGGGACTTTGTTACAACTGTAGAACCAGGCCAGCTGTTTCCCTCTGTTTTCAGTCTAATAGGAGACAATATAAACACATGAAAGTGGTGTCGAGCTTCTCATCTCACTTGCCATCAGAAAGCAAATGAGCCTATTTACCTGTTCAAGGATAACCACCACACAGTGGTGAATGCCAAAGGCCTTTTTGTCACAGTCAGAAAAGCACAGGTAGAAATAATCAAATGAATGTTGGCTGAATCCAATTTAGCTGCATCAGTTTCAGGCTCCTGGTCTCGTTCACGCTGGTTCACTGTCAAACTGTCATGACTCACTGAATGGAACAGAGCCATTGTTAATGTTAGTACTAACACCTGTGCTTCTCCTACCAGAACAGGTCAAAATATCTGCTCTGAAAAAAAGCCTATTATTAAACTGTATTTGTATTTTGTACAAATGTTTTGCTGAGTCAGAAGTCAATAGACATAACTGCTGAGTAATTCTCTCACTCTTTGTTTCTTTCAGAACTCAGTTGTGAAAACTGGGGTGAGTATCGCGAGCTTCATTAAGAACATCATCATCTTTTTACTTGTCGAGTCTCGAGAGTTTTGTTTCTTCCTTGCTGTCGATCAATGCACACTGTGGACTCTGCTTCATAGTTTGCTCTTTCTTATGTCTTTATTTCAGTGCCCACACCCAAAGACCTGCCTGTGTGAAAAAGGGGAAAGGGGCTACCCTGGACCTCCAGTGAGTGAAACATTATTGATCTGAGTCATTCTATACGGTTTATATTGTCTCTGTCAGTGCTGAGGTCTCTGCTGATATCACACGCTGTTAGACTCATTTCTCCAAAATATTTATATCCTATATAAATGACTATGCGTTACGTTCTATATATATTCTTACATTATTAATTTGCTCACCACTCCATAAAATCATCTTATCTGATAACAAGTCTGTAAGTCTTAAGGCTCTTTACTGGCACCTAGAGGCTGGAATTTTTCTCGGCAACATGAAGTTTTAATGTGTTGGGTAAAAACGTTACAGATCATTTTGTTGGACTAATGGCAGCACTGGAGACAAGGTCAGAGGTTTAAATGTCCATAAATAAAGACGACAATAGCTATAACAACCAATGAAATATAGCCAGAGATTTGGTCAACCTGTCAGATCAACAGCCCTGTATCTTTAACTGGTCATACTGTAATTAAACTGCACAACCGAAATCAGAAGTGAGCCAAGATGAAAAAGAAAATGGGTGTAATGATCTATTAAAAAGGTAAATCTCCTCAGAAGTTTCTGCTGTTGCTGTAACACGCTTCTGTGTTAGCTGTTGCTTTGAAAAGTAAAACTTTATCTGTACCAGTTTAATGAGCAGCTGTTGCAGAGTCTGCTGGATTCAGGATGACAATAACTTCCTCCACCACAGAGCGCCCTGTAAGCCTCACACAGTGGCTTGTTATCCCATTCTCCTAGCCTCAGCACCCGGGCTCGCGGCCTCCACCAGCAGGTGTGTCTGGCCTGCATCCAAAGCACTACAGGGAAAATATGTGAAAGAGCAGGAAATGTTTCCCACAATGCAAGTGTAGCAGGTGGTGAGAGGGCCAGCAGAAAGGGCTGTTTTCACTGGCAGCGCTACTGAAGAGAGGCCCTTGGAAAAAAGCAAAGGTCAAGGATGGAAGATTAAGCATGAGCAAACACACAGGCTGCAATGATCTGAGAACCAGCTACACTGAGGTGGTGGTTTATGTTGGACAGGGGTTACAGACAGGTCGCACTGAGAATGCCCTAACTCACCTTTGTCTATACATACACAGAACCCAAACTAAAAAGGGGCCCAAATATTCTCATTCTACACAATCTCTCTCATTACTTTCATCTAGGGGAAACCAGGGGAGCTGGGGTCTGATGGAGCACCTGGTCCAAAGGGATCCCGTGTAAGTCTCTATTGTATCCATAATCCAGTGCTGGTAACAGAAAGAATCCATGAAGCGTTGTTTGATGTGGTGCTTTGTCTGTGCTCGGTCACTGTAGGGGGAACCTGGTCTTAACGGACGTCCAGGAATGGAAGGTCTTCAGGTAATCATCAGATATTTTTCTCCTCCTTTTCTTTACAGGTTTTTCAACCTTTCATGTCAATTTGAGGACGGTATACTGCTACATTCTATTTTTAGAAGCATGATAGAGGCTAGTCTTTTAGATTTTCTGACGGATTAAACTCATATAACGTTATTTCTTTCCGAGAATGA
The DNA here is from genome assembly GCF_017976425.1 of Toxotes jaculatrix. Taxonomy (NCBI): domain Eukaryota; kingdom Metazoa; phylum Chordata; class Actinopteri; family Toxotidae; genus Toxotes; species Toxotes jaculatrix. Next base: position 21,286,970 of record NC_054406.1, read on the forward strand.
GATGGGAAGATTACAATGAATCCATTGGCTGTTGCTCCAAAGTTCACAAATGCACCTAGCACCTCTAAAGTTCGCTAATTAGCACATCGTAACAGTTTTGTTTAAATTGTACAAAACAGAAACGTAAAAACTATTTGTGCGTGGTTACAGCTAATTCTTGTTGAGTTGAGTTTATCCACATATCCCATACTTTAGTGTTGCTGCAACACAGAAGTAGCGTCTCCAGCTATAGCGCAGAGGCACAGTGCTGCCAACATAGCAACTTACTATTACTCACTAAATTTGGCGACGTTCTTGGGCAGACCTTAGCTCCTCTGACTTGATAGGAGTTGCCAGTATTTCTAAGTCCGTGTTCTCTCATGCAGCTCTGGTGCGATGTAGTGCTGCATGTTCATCCCCAACAAAGGAAGTAGGAAGTGGAAAAGTTTAATTGAACCTTTGTCTTGTTATAGGGTCAACCTGGCAGCAAAGGGGAAAAGGTGTGTATTGTTATTAACTTTATTCTTCTGATTTTCAGTTAATATTCATGTATGAAGGCTACGCATTATTTGCAACTATATCTATTTCTGTTTTTTGTACAGAGCCTTCACTGTCAGACATTTAGATTTGGTTCAGTGCCTGGATGTTGCTTTAAGCTGCACTTGACTGTCTCCTCATTGGTTGTATTTTCTAGGGAGAACAAGGTGAATGTGGTGCCCCTGGTAAAAAAGGAGAACAGGTAGGTTTCTTTTTTTTCTTTTTTTTCTGATTTATTTAATTTCCATGCCAACTGTCACCAGTTACTGTATGTAAATGTAGTGATGTTGCATTAAGGTTTTTCCTTAGGGTGCAGATGGACCTCTTGGCCCCAGAGGCCCCAGAGGAGAGCAGGTAAAGTTTTTCTTTTTTTTTCTGCCTAGAATGTTAAATGGCTGTGCTATAACTATAACTACAACTTATAATTAACAATAAGTAAATCTTTGTCATTGATTCCAGTGTTATGACAGACAACTGTCACCACAGTAGATTTGCTGCACTAATATTTACATGGAGGACAACTTGAATGCAATTCAATTAAGATGTGATTAGCTTAGCTTAGCACAAAGAGTGGAAGCAAGGGGACAAACCTGTTCTGTTTGACTGCATCTGGCAACAGGTGCTATGAGCAGAGGTAATTTTCAGAAGCACTGGCTGGAGGGATGAACTATTGTTTGCCAAGAAATTGTTCCAGCACGAAACCCCCCTTACATACATATACTTCTGTTTGTGAACAGATTAAACAAACAAGGTGTTGCTAGGTGTTTTTTCTACTTTGGACAGAGCCAGGCTAACTGTGTCCCCCCCTGCTTCCAGTCTGTTACGCTCAGGTAGGCTAACCACAGCCTGACTCCAGCTCTGGAGCTCCAGCTCTCACAGATATGAGATTGACTTCAGTCTTCTCATCTCCCCCTCAGAAAGAAAGTGAATTAGTGCATTCACCAAAATGCTGAAGCATCCCTTTAAGTGTGTGATTCATATTCAGAGTAACAGACCAGAATGTCTAGAATTTCCATGGGATTTGTTGTTAGAGTAGGTGTGTGTGGTCTTTTTTTCAGGGGTGAACCACCTTCAGTGCTGATTTTAAAAGCCTGATATCACCATTGAGCAGCTCTCCTAACAAACAGACATGTTTTAATGTAAAAACTGAAGATCACTCTATGTGTATGAACCTTTATATCTGAATGGGTGTGTGGTCGAATTGAAAGATTCCTGTGTCCCCCCACATCCACCATGAAACAATCAGTGGTCCAGTGAAAGCCACACACTCGGAGTCCATCTCATGCTCTGCACTTGTGGAATGTGAGCTGTGGATTAGGTCTTATCCCCCTCCTAATGTAGCCTTTCTAAAGCGGGGAATCCAAGCTTGCAATGTTTGGTTGTAGTCTTTGAGCAGACGTTGTCCCAGAGGATTAGGATTTGGGCACATGTTATCCATTCCCTCTCTCCTTAAATGCTTGTTGCCCCCTTCAGCATCGGTAGAACAACAGCAGCCATCGTCAGAGTGCCATTAGGTTTTATGTCCATCTGATCTGTCTCCAGTTCCCATGAAATGCACCTACGCTGTCAAAGATTTATTCATAAACCTTTTGTATTAAAGCATTCACCATCAAATTATCAGTATCCACCAGTTTGAAAAAGCCTCAGTGTCACTTGTACTTTATATGAGTTTTATTTCAGGGTCAGCTGATTTTTATTTTCCAAATCACACTTTTTCCTCAGATATAGCTCAGAAGCTCAGTTCAGCCTTTAGTACAGGGCAGGATTATGTAGAAATGGTCTAGTTTGAGGAGTCCACAGGCTAACTGTCTACTTATAGTCACAGTGTATGATAAAACTGTCCCTGATTGGGATGTTAAGGTTTTTAATACATATTTTGCAATATTACAGTTGCATGAATCATAAGAATGAAAGAATTTTTTTGGTCAAGTCACACTGCTCTTAGTCTCCAGCAGAGGGCAGTCACAGCTCACCAGCAGAGTGAGAGACACTTTCGTCTCATCTCCCCTTTGTGATTAAACAGTTAAATGTAAGCATGCTCAGCCTCTCTAAGCTAATTTGAAATGAATGGAAAATAATGTCTGAACGACAGAATAATCAGGTTCACGTTTACACATCAAAGTGTGTTTCCAGGTGTTGGGGAGTACTACTGCATCTGTGAAAAAAGTTGTGTAAAGCCTTAAGTGTCCCCCAGAGGGAGCTGTGTGAGGTCTGAGAAATGTCCTCAAGGGATGTCACTTGAGTCGGCATCATTTGGGGCTGAAGGCTACAGGTTTGAAAATGAAGAAGGTCTAAGTGTGTGGCGTTACCCCGCTCCTCATCCCTGTTTGAGGCTAGAGGCTGTAGGCTACATTAGCTGAACCTCTGATCAAACTGTTGGTGCTTGAGTTGCATTGTGGGTAATGTAGGCACCACATTTTGACAAAGAAGAAGAATGTTTAGAGAAAGAAAGATGAAATCTCTGTTTTGCTCCTGTGTCAGGGAGCCATGGGAGGACCTGGAGACCAGGGTCCAGAGGGACCATCTGGATCTAAAGTAAGTAACACTGGAAATAAAGTTTCAGATACATTAAATGACTCATTAAGTTCAAGGGTTAAAGCTATGCTGGGCATACTTGAGTTTATTTTCCACTCCTTTAAAGGGTGAGCGAGGACCAAGGGGCGCACCTGGACCTCCAGGAGATAATGGCATTGGGTTCCCTGGTCCCAAGGTAAATTTGGATTAAATATGGAAAATGTCCTTCTTACTTATCTGCAGGAATGCCAGTGCATGTCCTGTGCACTCCTCACTTTATCCCTAATTTTTAAACTTTATTTTTCAGGGTGACAAGGGGAACCAAGGAAGACCAGGTCCACCTGGACCAATGGGTATGGGTGAACCAGGGACAACGGTGAGTTCACAAAACTAAGTGAAACTACAGAGACTTCTCTTATAGCTAATATATTTAAACACATACTATAACCCCAATGCCAAAGAGACATTATGTAGATATAATTACTAAACTTCTTATCAGCATTGGTAATGTTTTAAAACATATTGTAAACCTTTCAGTATGGCTAACTCCTCCATTTTTGTATTTCAGTAATTCACCCTATATTATAATTATGGTTATATTACTTAACACTCAGTACAGTGATACCTAACCTCACATCTGCTAATTCAGTATTTAATATTCACTCTCTCCGTTGATGCGCTTAGGGTCCAGCAGGGCCACCAGGGATGCAAGGATCTCCAGGGTTTCCAGGTGAGGGTCTCCCAGGATCCAAGGTAAGTCCCAGGAAAAACACTCATTCGCTACAACTAACATATTTTTTTGGTTTGTTTCTCACTTTACTTAATATAAAATACACTAAAGTTGCGGCTGGCTGTTCTGGAGACCTGTGACTCATTATTATTGGATTTTAAAGAGTGAACATACTTGTATTGTTTGACTGTTAAGATCCTTCCAGGCTCTTCTCTTCTCTTACCAAAGCCAGTGTGTTTCTTACAGGGTGACAGAGGGTATGAAGGTCCTAAGGGAAGCCGTGGACCTCCAGGATTAGGGTACAAAGGTGATAAGGTATGGTTAACCGGTTAATGTTGGTTGGGACTACAGACACATGTATACTGCAAACCTGTGATGCTGTAAAGCATCACCCGTCTGACCTCTCACCTGTCTGACCCTCAGGGAAACACAGGAGCCCCCGGGCTGCCAGGTTTGGTCGGGTTTCCAGGGCCAGGTATCCAAGGAGAAAAGGCAAGATCAATGAAAATGATAGGAATTTACTCCAGCTATTTATCCTTTGTTTCTGTAACTACATAAACTTAATTTATAATTTTTCTGCCTGGCTCTAGGGGGAACAAGGGCCTGCTGGGCCTTCTGGTCCCAGGGGACCTCCTGGATTAGGTATAGTTGGACCAAAGGTTAGTATTCAAATTCACTCAAAGTTCCTACTGTTCACCTATCTAATAAGTAACACTCCAGTTTTTATGTGTGTTTCCCTGCCAGTGCAACTTTTACAATGCACACAGTCTCTAATCAAAACCACTTGTATTTTATTTTGATTTGATTTTTGGTTTTTATTTTGACACCACTAGAAATAAGTCCAGTGTGGCCAACACCAATGATCAGACAGGTTATACACAAATCAGCAGCCACATTATCAGAATCACTTCATTTGGAGGTGAAACTGACAATATAAGTGCATCCAAATGTATATAATAATCCATGACTGCTCATTAAAACTGTGAGTCCACACACCTGCAGTAAGTAGAGTACGTTAAAGCGTAACCAGGAAGTCGGTCAGCAAATAATGATGGATGTGTAGAGCATAGATTTCTTTACAATCAATATAATCATTATCCTTCCCCTGTAAGTAGATTAAACTGCCGCTAACTAGACTTGTTGGTCGTCTGATGTGACTTTGGGTCAGTGATTTGTGTTGTTTCCCAGGGTGACCAGGGTTTCCCTGGAGAACCTGGACCTCAGGGAGATAGGGGTGTTGGTGACCCAGGGCCAAAGGTAAGACAAACTTCCCTCAAATAAAGTATGTTCACAGTGGGATCAGATGAAAGACAGTAGATGTGTTGAGTTTATGTATGTGTGGTTTTCCAGGGAGAGCCAGGACCCGATGGGGCTGCTGGGATACCAGGCATTCCCGGTGAGGATGGAGCTGCCGGACCTAAGGTGAGTCAGTGACTGGAGGTCAAAGGTGAAGTTTGATTTGCACTTCAGATACTGAGCACACCCAGTTGCCAAGAATTTCCTGTCTTTTAAACGGGTAGCCATAAATGTTTATGAGGACATCATGAAATCAAATTCTCAAGTTCTCCATGTCCACGTGATTGACTGGAAGACAATGAGACACTTTATTCTTCAGCAGTCTCACAAACGGCAAGCGCTGTTTATTTAGCAACACTAAAGAGATTAGCTCTCAGTTAGCCAGTAGCCAGTAGATATGTTTTAATATGGAAACACGTGGGAAACTTGGGAAACAGGGAATAATTTTCTAATGCTCAACTACACGCACAGGCATCTGCACATGTATAATAATGTATTCAATATCATAACTGATCCCAGATCAGTGGACGCTGAGTCCAGGGCAGCTTGACCAGAACACTTGTCTGTAGCTAGTCACCCGTCAAAGATCACAGGATTATCCGCAATGCGCAAATGTCCAAAAAATGCTGCTCCCCCCTCTGCTTGACAAACCCCAGCCTTCGTCAACTGGACACAGCCACACCCACGAAAATGACAGAAACGATGGACGCAATGTCTAATAGCCAACCTAGCTTCCAGAGACAATCACCTGCTGTGGCCACAAGAGGGCAGTAAATTACAAGATGAATGCAAACAGCCAGATCAGATCCTTTATGGGACAAGATGAAGTCCTAGGATGTAAGGAGAGATATCGCTTCCACTTCAGTATTGATGTTTATTTTTAGCTTTAACTGGTTGAGCACTGCTTGCCTTGCTTGTGCTGACAGCACACCAGTACCAGAAACACTGAGCTGCTGTTGCAACACACAGTAAGCTAGTTGAACTAGTCATAAGCCAGTTAACACCGTATGTAACATTGTGCCAGAGATTGTGTTTTTAATCTGGTATCTCTGGTGGGTGTGGTGGTGTCATGTCACATGACCTCCTCTGAAATGTGGACGTGCATTCCCAACTTTGAGAAATTAGCAGCAGGATATGTGGACCTATCAAGAGAGCAACATTTGACTTGGCCAGATCTCTGGCTATCAACCAGATCTTAAAAGAAAAAAACAGAAAATGGTTTAAAAAAATAAACGAATAATAAAAAAGTATAGTGAACACAAGTAGCAGTGAACATTACATGACCTCTCTTTGCATTGCTCCACCTCAGCATCTTGTTTCAACAGGAAGTACACTGTGTTAAAGAAGTAGAGAGGCAACTCCATTTTTCCTGGCCTCCATTTTTCCTGTCCTCAGCCTACAAAGAGGCTGAGGCCAGAGTCCAAATTTAAATGTCCTCCTCTTCTTTGGTTTGTGATGTGTGTATATAGAAAAACTTACCTCACTATAGCAGGGTACCTTGCTATGCTACAGTTCATCTTTTAATCGTTTGATCTTACCTGAAATTAACATCCATATTCAAAACACTCACAAACTAATTTGTGAATCTCTAGGAAACGTAGTCTTTAATTTTTGTGATGCCGTGTCATGCTTTGTTTATTTCTAGGGAGAGATGGGGGTGCCAGGTGTGCGAGGCATCGAGGGAGCACCAGGAAAAGGTATCCCTGGAGAAAAGGTAATGGTCCTGGAGCTGCTGTACTGACATTGTAGCGCCTGTCTGCCAGAGAGTCTCCTGACTGCTGTTCACCATGAATAAACTTTTGTTTTGAACACCCTGCCATGTCTACAGTTAGATTCAAGTGGCTAAGGTACATATTTGCATACCTGTTCTGACAATGGCTTCATTGACTTAGGGAAGGTTGCCCAAGTTATTCATTATATTAAGTTGTATTTACCTTTCAGAGTAGAGGTGTCAGCGAGCTTATTGAATTAATCAAACACTGATCCTTTTACAGTGCCAGAGGTGCTGGGATGTAAAACCTCAAGTGTATGTGTTCTTCCACAGGGAGACAGAGGAGACCGTGGACCAAGGGGACTGTCAGGGTCTCCAGGCCCAGTTGGCCCTGCTGGAGCTAAGGTCTGTTAAATACAGGTTACTCATAAGCACTGTCAGGTTTAGGATGGAACTAAGATTTACACATGGAACAAGATGCCATCAACTAGGAATCAACAAGCCAAGATGTAACTTATAGTAAATTTCCTGAACCCATGAGGCATCACACATACATAAAAAACCCTGATGTCAAAATACTACAGTTATCTGTACACAAACAACAAATCCCAAAAACGAGGCCATTTAGTTCAGATCTATCTAACAACCTTTGAACTGCAAACACAGCACTGATGGATTAACTTTTTATAAATGATAGATTATGTATTTGCATGCTTATTTAAAAGGTAGAGGAGTCACAAACTCTGAACAATAGCCCACGTTAGCTTTCCTGCCAAAGTCTCCTTCTTATCTAACTTACAAACACGAACACACGTCTTGTCCTGCACCATAGCTTATTGAATGTGTCGTTAAACAAACACGGACCGGAGAAAAGTGTACCGCTGACGTCAGTTTGCAGGCTTACAGAACCAATAAACCGCTGCACATGAAACAGCCTCAACCACAGAGGAGATTGTTGGACACAAATCAAGGAGTGTACCTTTAAACGGATCTGAATCTATTGTGAAAGATGATGTGAAACTACAGGTCATTATAATGGGAAATGCTGCACGTAAAGAAATAGTCTTTAATTCACAATATGGGGGCGGGGGGGTGATTGAAGTTCGTGGCCTCAGGTAGAGGGAGATGAGTTCTGCAGCTCTCGTTACAGGAACATGAGGCTCAGCTCTTTGAGTGATTGTGCAGAAGTTCATATAATTGTTTATCAAGTATTTAAATGGTTACATTGTATTAATGAACACTGTTACACCTGTTAGCAGCTTTAACGCAAAATAATACTGAATAACCTGTTTTATTGGAACTCTATTACCGTAACTGTATAAATGTGTGTGTGTCAGTCACCTTATCTAATTGTCTGAAATAATATCTATGACCATATTATTCAAAAGCAACAGAGACAAAAGCTTTTGCAGAGTACTTGAGAAAAGACACATGAAGTGTTTGTTCTGCCTCCAGCTGCTTAATGTTTGGCATTTTTATGGACTCACTTTGACTGCAGGGAGAGCCCGGCACCCCTGGAATGATGGGCCTACCTGGACCCGCTGGGCTCGGCTTTCCAGGGCCGAAGGTGAGGGCACCCAGTATTTTAGTAACATACACACAGACACACACAGAAAGAAATGATGGCCATAACTACAAAAAATGAGACTTAGGTGGAAAAACCAAAAAAAAAAAAAACTACCTTTATTATTATTTAAAATGTGGACTATGGGAAAGATCATCTCAGCAAAATTGTTGCAGCAATAGTCTTAGCCTCACCTCATTTCATGTTTACCCATTACTTTCTTGGAGGAGCAGGATTATTTTATCATCACCACTCATCTATAGATATATCTACATTCAGCATTACTGTCTGTAATGCATCCCCGTGGTGTTTGATATGTTTCTTTCCTCTAAAAACATTTTACATCCTGTATTGTTTTACATGTGCACATCCATATTTGCTAATGTGCAGTCTTTGTTTGCGTTTCTTTCATCTGTCTCTCTTAAATTTCTGTCCATGTTCTCGGACAAACAACAGCAGTCGCTATAAGGAACTGAGGCTTTAGTGATTTTAACCAAAAAAAAACTCCAAATGTTTTTGGATGCAGATTATAAATAAATAAATTGGACTGCTAATATTATGAACCTTATCATTATTATTATTATTATTAGTAGTAGTAGTAGTAGTAGTAGTAGTAGTATTGTGTTGGTATGCTTTAATATGAATAATTGTGAGTGGAGTTGTTGTTCACTTGTCCAAATAACAGGGAGATCCTGGTTCTGTGGGGCCAGTGGGACCCATGGGAGAACCTGGAATAGGAATCATTGGCCCAAAGGTAAAACAGACATTGAGTATAATCATCATATCAATATATCACAGATCAGAACACTATGGAACCTGCTTCAGCTGTGAAGCAGTGCCACAGAGATACCTTACATTAAATTTGCAGTATACCCACCTGCAGGTTGGTGTGCCTTTCATACTGTGTTTGTCCCCCACAGTATTTTTACTGTCTTCATGCCACCTTTTCAGGGTAATAAAGGAAATCCTGGGCCTATAGGACCACCAGGGGTGAAGGGAGATGGCTTCCCAGGACCACCGGTAAGAGGGACCTGTCATCAAAAAACACTAAGGCTACAGTGTAATTATCCTTGTTTTCCGTGCAGAAGAAAGAAAGAATTACGACAGAACATTTTCTCCTCAATTATCAGGGACTGCCTGGTTTACCAGGACTGCAAGGAGAGACGGGACCTGAAGGGAAAGGACTACCTGGACCTAAGGTGAGGCACAAACGTTAATTCATCAATTCCTGAAGTCGGGGTGAGTGTGAAAACTTCCCTCTGAGGCCTCAGAGGGGCATTTGCTGCTGGACATCAGCTTCCACACCAACCAAAGCATTTGTTCTGTGCATTTTGTGTGTCAGGGTGACAGAGGCTTACCAGGGGTCCCAGGCCCATCAGGTCCTCCTGGAATCGGACTTTATGGACCAAAGGTCAGTGAGTGTACACACAGTGAGAGGGAGATTATCAGTTTCTGTCATATTTGTAAAGTACGTCGTTTGCATAACATAATGAGATTACCCTTACACTGTGACAATGGCTGTAATACATTCCCAGGGTGGTACAGGGCAGCCTGGCCCACCAGGCCTCCCAGGGCCCCTCGGAGAAGGCATCCAAGGACCAAAGGTAGGCAAGAGAAAACACTTGACGGTGCTTTATAGAGTCAGTGCAGACTGTGGGATCACAAATTTATTCCAGGTGCATCATGTTTTTCACTAAGGATGAGCAAGGCACTTGTTTTTGATGATTCTGCACTCAGCTATCTTGTCTGGTACCCTATCAATCAACCTATTTCAACCAATAGTCAGGACTTTCAGATACGTTTATACGCTGATGATACGCTTGTCATTCTTACCAATTCATCAATCTTAATTCTTAGGGAGAGCCCGGGTTTCAAGGGCCAGTGGGCCCTCGAGGGGCACCAGGGGACGGCCTTCCAGGAGAGAAGGTACAAGCAATATCGCTGCCACATGTGCCAGTGGTAGCCTAACCTGTCACATATCCCTTCATCTCACATTGTCCAACATTTGCTGTTGTAAAGAGTGCTTTCGCATGTGCACGCACAGGGAGATAGAGGCATTCCTGGAGAACGGGGAAAGAAAGGAGACAAGGGAGACTATGGAGAATCTGGATCTACTGGACCAATGGTAATACAGCATGTCCTGTCCTCTAAATATGTAAAATGCCTCATGGTTTAAACAGTAATCTCCTACACAAAACAAGTGCAAGCAGATCTCCTGAGTAAATTTAGCCCTACTTTTAGACCTAGGACTAAAAGTATTTTTATCAGTTTTCTTAACTGAAAGTCCCTAACACAAGGTGTTCATCCTGTGGAGATTATCCCAAAACGATGTTATCATTCTGTTTCCTAATCTGAGTCTAATTACAGGGGAGACCGGGAGAAAAGGGCGAACCAGGACTGACAGTGAGTAAAGTGACTGACACAAGTGACATGGAGTTGTACATTTTAACATTTAAGAGACATTTAACAAATTTAAGACCTAATTTTTTTGTCTTTTTTTCTGGACGCAGAAAGAAGAGGTCATCAGAATAATAAGGGAAATCTGTGGTAAATGGCACTTTTTTTTTTGCAGCCCTTTTCTCATCCATTATTAGCAGCCTTTTTGTGTTGCTTAGCTGGGGGCTAATGTTTCTCATAAATGTCAATGAAATGGATAAAATATTAGAAACACCTTGAAAAAATGCTTCGCCACATGGCATAGAGTTGACTCAAGATAGAAGCACTGTGGGAAGTGAAGTTTTGAAGTGATGAAGTATTTATTGCAGGGCTTCTGCAGCATATTTAGTTCCATTAAGTAAGGTTATAAATTGCACAGAAACACAGTAATACTCACTGCAAAGACTGCACTGCACACTGCACTGGTTTTGCAGTTGTAATGTGTCTGTTACATTTTTTTGCCCAGGCTGTGGTCTGAAGTGCAGAGAGAGCCCTCTGGAGCTGGTGTTTGTGATAGACAGCTCTGAGAGCGTGGGGCCAGAGAACTTTGAGTTGGTGAAGGACTTTGTGAACGCTATAATCGACCGGGTGTCGGTGAGCCAAGATGCTAGCCAGATTGGCGTGGTGCTCTACAGCCATGTGGACATGGTGGTGGTCAGTCTGCAGCAACAGCCCAGCCAGGACGACATCAAGGCCGCCGTCAGGAACATGCCCTACTTGGGCGAGGGCACTTTCACTGGCAGCGCCATCCACCGAGCCAACCAGCTGTTCAAGGCCTCGCGGCCTGGAGTGAGGAAGGTGGCTGTGGTTTTAACCGATGGGCAGGCCGACCCCCGTGACGTCATGAAGTTTGAAGAAACAGCCACAGAGGCCCACGCAGAGGGGATCGAGATGTTTGTGATAGGAGTCGCGAACAAGACCGACCCTCTGTACAAAGAGTTTCAGGCTGAGATGAAGGTCATCGCCTCGGATCCAGATGAAGAGCACGTCTACATTATAGATAACTTCAGGGAGCTTCCCAGTAAGCAAACCACAACCAGTAATCCACGCTCACACATTTATCAAAGAACTGATCAGTACTACACTAATTTTCAACTTTTTTATCATTAATGAAGCAAAGCCTGCGAGCTAGTTCAAGACAAGGTGGATTCTTCTCACAGCAACATACAGTATATCCAAGGTGCCCTTTTAAGGGCTTAAGTAGTGGTGCCTTGTCTCTATCATCTTATGTGATGAGTACAACCTCTAACGATACCTTTCGTAATGTTGTTCTCTGTTTATTTACACCTCTGTTTATTTTGGTACAGCTCTGGAAAGCAAAATACTGAGTCAGATTTGCGAGCAGGACGACTCCATGGCCTTTCTACCGAACTCTGTCTTTCCATCTGTGGAAATCCACCCAGAGGTTCCAGAGGACAGCCGTTCCAGAGAGTTCCCAGAGAGAGAAAATATACAAGTAACGCTGCTTTTATCTCATGTTGGGAGGACAGTGTCGGTTGGTCAGTTTGTTGGTTGGTCTACTACTTTGGTCAAGATGGAAATATCTCAACAACTATTGAGAGAGACAGCCCTCAGAGGTTTAAGGCCTTACTGACCTTTCCTCTAGCGCCACCATGAGGTTGGGCTAGAAGTGCTTCTACACTGGTTAGGAGTAGTCTAACTAGCGAGGCTGCACAAGAGGAAAATTTGACTTCAATGGTGGTGCTACAGGGAAGGTCACCAAAAACCATAGATAGTTGGCAAGGGGGGGATATTTGGCTGGAAAGAAGAAAATGGGGTTACCAAATCATCCTCTGGGGACCATTAATATTACCAAATGTCATGACACTTGAGCCAAGACTGTGGATTTTCATACTTGACTAAAATGCTGCATGGTCGTCAGAAAAGACATGTCTGTGTCTGAGCTCATCTTTCTACTTCACAGCACGAACTCACAGTGGGGATAGTAACAGCCCCAACTCTACAGTCCCCTGAGTCAGGGCGGCCTGAAGAGAGCCGGCTTGATACTAAACTGTTGATGGAGCCCTGGAACAGGCTTCCAGACATCACGTTGGCCTCTCCCGGTGGCCGAGGGAAGCAGGGACCCGGTGTGACGTCTGTCGTGGGGCCTCAGATTCCAACGGACTGGCTACGTCAAGCAAAGAGCACACAGGCTCCAGTCAGCCCTCCTCCTCCCCCACCCCTGACAGACTTGTCAGTGTCAGGTAAACAAGCAGAACAAACGCCCACAGATGAATAGCACTGACAGGTCCCACAGCCACACCTTTAAGACTGCATCACACTATATGTCATCATTTTGATTTCCCTGAAAAGTGTATTGCCTTCCTGGACTACTGCCACGTGACAACAAACAAAAAAAAAAAAAAAAAATTACGAGAAATCTTGAGTTGCACAACACATCATAAGTCTCCTTGTCATATCTTGTGTTTGTTTGGGTTAGGAAATCTAGCCGCCCCCCCTTTATCAAATAATATCTTTTTGTTAGCTACGTCAATGAGCAGAACAGTGACAGAGAAACCAAACACGCCCTTTACAATAAAACGATTAAAACATATAAAAGAAACATTTTTCAGGGAGGGTTATTTAAATGTGTAGGAGTTGAGCAAACAAATGTAAATTGGAGAGTTGAGAGGTGGACCTTTGGGACTCACCACCCAGGTGGAATGTGACAAAGTACGTTCACTCAGCATCAGTACTTCAATAGAAATTAAAAGTACTTAAAAATATTGTGCCTTTTCTCCACTCTGACTGCTATAATTACAAGTTGTACTTTTCAGATTAAGATTTATAAGACATGTCGCTTTAGTCTGAATTATAAAATACAAAGCAGTCAAAATCAGCTCCAGTACTGCTAACATGTTAGAGCATCAATAACAATGGTCCACTAATATGATTTTAGAACAGAGAGGAGCCGTTCTGCACAACGAGTCATTTAACTGTTGATGCTTTAAGGATATTTTGGTGCTTGGATGCATTTTCACATTCAGACAACTTTTACTTGTAATGTGGTGTTTTGACTTTTATGTACATGAATGATCTGAACAGTTCTTCTACCCACTGGCAGTGTGTATGGTGTCAGGTATGATAGCAGGAGCTGTGCTATCTTGAAAGCAGGCTCGTGAGAAACATCCAAACAGAAATCTGATCCGAGAGAGACCCGAGGACATGTAAACCCGATCCTAACTGTGCTCCACCCAAACAGAGAGAGAGAAAGAAAGAGAGGACCAAGACTGACAGCGGCACGATGCTCCAGCCATTAGTTGTTAGTTACGAAAGTTGAGTGATTTCTGGGTGTGGATTAGAAACATTATGTGCAGTAGCGCCAGCTGTCCAAATAAATGACAGACCAGATTGAGTGACAGGATGTTCTTATGTACTGTACTGGAGTAAACATACACATTTTAGATACTAGTGTTTTACCTGAGTGCTGCCATTAGTATGTTTGCATGTTAAAACAACTTACCATTCGGATTAGACACATAAAGATTAGTTTAATATGAATTAACTACACATCAGTATATAAAGTATGAGCCTCATCTCATTAACAGTTTCTTACAGATTCATATATCAGTTATAATGATCAAATAATATCATATATATCAATACAATACTCACAGGAGCCATTTCCTGTATCAGGAGTAGAGTTTTCTTTGATAGTTGAATTGCAGTTTCCCTTTGGCTGCAACAAATGACTCTATCTTAATTCATTTTAATTATATTTCACTGAAAGTATACCTGTATTTTACTACAATTTTTAAATACAGTACTTTATCTTGTAACAAAGTGTTTTTATTGTGTTGTATTTCTTCATTTCTTAAGTAAAGGATGTGAATACGTCTTCCACCGCTGAACAGATGCTAATGGGCTGAGCTTTACACCTTTTACCGTACGGGGACTGAGGTTTTCAAAATGGCCGGCCACATGTTGAAACAGTTGAAATGACCGCAGAGATTTATCAATCGCAAGCAAAACAATTCACTCATCATTCATCTTTCCTCTCCTTTCAGGTGAAGGGTGCGGTCAGCCTCTGGACCCAGGTCCCTGTCGGCAGTACGTAGTCAAGTGGTACTATGACCCCGAGGCCAACGCGTGTGCCCAGTTCTGGTACGGGGGCTGTCAGGGCAATGCAAACAAGTTTGAGACTGAAGCAGACTGCAGGAATTCCTGCATCTACACATAACAGACTGTGTTTAGAAAAAAAAAAGGGTGTGTGCAAAGCTAATATGCTCCATCCACGTCACTGAGGAACAGAACGGACTGATGACGCAGGCTTTTACAGTTTGACTAGCGCTCAGGCTAGCAGCTATTGCTGCTGCTGCGGTCACACTCTGTGGACTGCTGCAGGCGAGGGAGATAGCAGAGGGCCGACCTCCTCGTTATCTCTCAGGTTACGTTCACACTGCAGGTGCTCTTGTTCAATTCTGAACTGCTGCGCTCAACAGTAGCGGTCTAATCATTCTAGAGGACCAGCCACATCTCAAAACCCGCACAAGCTGACAGGACCATCAATAATACTGGTTGAACATGTCATCCCAAAAACGGTTCATTTTTATTTTCACTTTCACTTTCTCTTTCTTTCCATCGTCGTCTAGTTCTCCTCCAGGGGCCTGTATCACAAAGCAAGTTCAACTCACACTGTCTACACAGGAGGGTGTTAGAGTGAGCAGCAGCTGTTTTACATGCACATAGCACAAGTATAACGCAAACCGTCATGTGATCTGTGTAGACAATGACTGAAAAGCACGCCTGAAATTCTTTTAGTGTAGACACACCCTCAGTCTGTCACTCTTTAGAGTTTGCACGGCGTCACTGAGCCTCACGTTGGTGATCCCTGATAACAGTTACCAACTGGCTCAGTTAACTTCTTCAGTTCTTCAATCTAAGGGGCGAAGTTCTTAATAAAAGCCATCACATTCAACTTCAGTACAATTACTACTATAATATGTCATGAGAAAAATGACATAATATATAATAAAGCTTGGGTAGAACAGTAGCTGTAGGAAAATGATGAATATCCTGATATCAAACGTAGTACTAAGGTTATACAAAGGAGTTACTAAATTGGCCTTTTTTAATTATGTTTGCTATGTTCAACTTGTTCAGTAGTCTAGACTAGTGAGTATGGAAAATAAATGGATGATCCATAAATTGTTAGTTCATTTATTTTCTGTAGTTTCTGTAGTTACATTTTGATTCCCTGGTTGTCTGCTTGACTGAAATGTATAGTTAACTTTGAGCTAATTAACAGTGAACAACCACCTATTATTAATCTCTTAGTGATGTAGACTATTCCTGTTTAATTATTATTGTAAGCAAAGCAGTTCTACTAATGTGTAAAACCATCTTCATTGCTTTTTATTTACTTCATTATAAAGTCAGGATTTATGTCCCTGTCAGGATCCTGTAGGAACACTGATTTCCGCTGATCTGATTGGCCAGTAGTTGGGCTTGTTGGCAAGCTGATTGGCTAAGCTGCTGTGCACCATAGGTTACCATGGTGATCGAAGCCAGTTCAAAGCGAGCCAGCTTCGTTATACCGGTAAACCCAAGTTAAGCCCAAAGATAGCTGGATAACCTACTAACACTTGCTTTGTGATACAGACCACAGAACAGCTCAGGTGATTATGGTCCCTGAACATATGGAGAAACTACCAGCCTCTGCTGTGACTGCAAATCACAGCAGGAGCACAGGTGATATTAGTCCCCATTCAAACAGAGCTCAGGCTGCCGAAACCTTAACAACTCCCAGGGATCAGTGGTGCAACACTAAACTACTGTCATGACCTGAGAATGAACGGCTGTCATTGGTGGGTCGCAGGCTCTCATAGATCTTCTTTTTAACACAGTCAACTGATGTGTTTTCTGAGAGGCCTACAGCTATCGCTAATTTAAAAAGGAATAAAGATGACCCAAGTTTCATGTGAGTTCAAATTAAGTCAGAAGTTTACTGAAAAAAAAAATGAAATACAGACTGGACTATTAAAAACAGTTGGTAATATTATAACTTTAATAGTATTATGTTGCACATTGATGATTTCTAGTAACAGTCTGAGTCTCTAAGTTCTGAGTTATGGGCCCGGTAGAAGATTTAATATCATGTTAGTCAGACAAACACATAAAAGGAGGGCGGTGTCCGTTTTAAATCAGTTACAGAGACAGAAACCCTCCCTGCAGCTGTACATAACAGTGGCTCATCTGACGCCGTCTCATAATGGCCTCTGTGTTTTCTGTCATTGTCTGGGTCTCCAGTTGATGCCACAGTGAAAACACAACCTGCTTCTTAAGTTGTCGCTCACTGAAGATCTCGTGCTGATGAAACTCAGTAACAGAGCGAGCAAAGACAGAATAATGAGCGCGCACAAAGAGGTGTCATGTATCAGCACAAAGGCCAGGACAATGGTTTATTCAAACTATACATCGCAATCTGCAGATCCCATCTATACCATGCAGGACTTGTATTTGGATGGATAACAGTACATACAAGTTACTATGACAACCAAATCTAAGCAGTTACGGTCTCCACATCGGGTCAGTTTGATTATACGTTGCAACACATCGTGACAAAACTTCTATGTGACAAAAGCACAACGCATAAAGAATTGAGGCACTTTCACCTGCAATGTGAATATAGTCGACTCAGTCTACTGTTGTTACAGACGTAGCTTATGGACCCCACAGTGTATAAAACATTTGATATTATTATTTTTAGGGTGTTAAATTGTGGTCTTCGTCTTCTGTTACATATTGTTTTTGTGGGTCAGTGTTTGTAGGTGTGTCTGTCCACAAAGCAGCGGTGCCTTTAGGGCCTCTTGATAACTAAACAGATAACTAAACAGCTCTTAACCTGTTTATGGTATTTTTACATTGTGTTGTAGCTTCTTCTGTGTTTATTTCTTAAGCTTTAGTTTCTTAGTTAAATTTAACAAAACCTTTTAACCTTCACTATGATGAATGTTGTATGAAATAAGAAAAGAGACGCACTTGATTGTAAAATATATCCTTTTATTGTTAAACACTGTAAAAGTACCAGAAGGAATAGTGAATTCAGAACATGTTAAACAAGATAAACCCCTTTTTTTTTCAATAAATAAAATATAATTTCTTAAAAATTCCCATTTCAGTAACCCTTTTCAAAAGTGCAGTGTGCAGCTGGTAGATGTCAGTCCTGCTGATCCTGCAACCAGCCGGGTCTCGGATTTTATTTTTACTCACTGCGAGAAAATGGATGTTTAAGTAAAAGTGAAAATTTAGAAACCGTAAAGGAGTACAGGTGCAAAGGAAGTGCACAGGTGACATGTAACAAAGTGTGGATGGAGTGATTGTGGGGTTTAAGCCCTCTGGTTCCAACAGGAGGCCACAAACTGGCCAAACAGTATTTTAAAGCACTAGTGTGACATTTTGGAAAATATGCTGAATATTTCCAGTAAATATTCAGCTGCACCAAACTTTGTCTTTCACTGTATCAACTTAGATATTGATATGACAACTAAGTGAAAGATTGAGAGTTTGGAAGAACAGTCATATATTTATTTTTGTTTTTAGCCCAAATTAAATTAAATACTTTATGTACTTCCTCCTCAGGACAAAGCCACAGTCCTGCTGGTTTTCTACACTGAGATCCAAACCATGTATGAATACCAATGTTAGCAGCCATGTTTTTTTGTTTTTTTTAATATATTTTAGAGAAGCAGGTATCGCAGCATCACTTCCTTTTAACAGACGGTCCATTTTCAGTGGCCTTGATCACTACAACTTTATGAAATATGTTAGTTTGGGGTTTTTTTGTTTTTTTGTTGTTTTTTTTTTTGATGTCTGCTACATGTCTAAAGATACCCCCTCATTATTCCCCCCATGGACCCCATCTGTCACTGTGGTCTGGATGTTTATGGTAGAAAGACCCTTCTTCAAGTAAAATGCAAGTTTGCAGAGTAATAATTCACAAAAATAAGACAGATCGAAGGAATTCATTCATTTCTTATTGCACACAAAGTGACCCCTTTGTAAAAACAGACCCACTCACACCCCCAGGCATCATGAACAGTTTTCACAGTTGACATCAGACAAGGTTACAAAGTTATAAAAAATTATGGTTACAGATGATTTCATATACTACAGTAAATAAATTAAGCTAGGCCCTGAAATGTGCCGATACCCTCAACATCTCCTCCAGTTAGTGCAAGTGTTGTCATGCAGACGTCCACATTTTACATGGACTTAGTTGTGGCGTCAAGTTCAGTCTTTTCATTGGGATTAAATCTGTATTTGTATCCGTACGGCCGCAGGTGGTACGTCAGGTACTCCAAAACATACAGCTGGTCGGCGTAAATGTAATGAAAGGACACCACAAAATCTGAGCAGCAACCTGGACCCTGGAGAGAGAGACAGAGGGGAAACACATTAGAGGTTAGCACAGTCAAATTAAACTGGAGCTTTGTGGTCCAGTAGCAGGAAGCCAACTCCTGTTTGTGGACTTCCATGTTTGGTGTTCATATTTTGTTCAGGGCCTGAGGAAAGTCAAGATAAACAACAGACGATTATCCAGTCCGTTGTTTACAGGAGTACCTGTTTCCAGTAGCATCCGTGGGGAATAAGGGAGGGGGGTAAAGTGAGTGAGTCAGGTTATAGCAGGTCAGTGTAGAACCTTTCAGTCTAGTCATTGATTGATCATTGATTTCACCCGTGTTGACATCTTGGCCCAGTTAAGAGAATCATCCGTTATGGTGGGTGGGTGTTTAAGAGGGAAGTTGGGAGCACAGGACTGAATAAAATGTCGGACTTTAGGGCATCTGAAGTGATGCTTGTATTTATTCTGGCGCTGAGCAAAGCAGGCAAATAGATGTCAACATACAGCACAAAGGCCTATTTGGCGATAAAACCTATTGTATGAGACATGTATCATGACAGTTGTCAGCTCACAGGGACTTCTTTTAAGCAAATAAGCCCTCTGAGGATCATTCTTCTCAGTCAATGTTTGCATGTCACAGTGTTCAGGCCTTGAGGTTATTTAGAGCCCCGTACCAGTCAGCAAAACATCGAAACTCTACCCGATCCACTTACTGTCTCATGAAACAAGTTCAGTACACCAACAATAGCTGGTCTTCAGGAGAGTATTGTAAATTAATACTTAATAAATTAAGACTGCCATGACTAATTGAGCTTATCGCAAGTAGTAAACTGTAGGTTTGCATCCTGCTATGACAAGTTCATGTTATGCAATGAATAAAACCTACTGTGTCAACTGCGCAATGCTGCAAGAGGTCCTGCTTCCAGGAAGCAGCCAGGTTCACAAAGGCTATGGCTGGTAAAACAAATACACTTCAGAAAGATACATGGACGCTCATTCGCACCAGTAAGCAAAAAAATAACTTGATAATAAAAATTATTCCTCTGGGAGGACACAACTATGAGACAAAAAGAAGTCAATTATAAAGATCAAAGTTATAATAAAAAGGCCAATTATTAAGTAAAAAAGTCTTTAACAAGTAAAAATACAATAAAAAGTTAAAATTACAAGATATAAAATCAAAATTCGGACATAAAAAGTGTGCGTTCGCTGCAGTGGTGATGAGGTCCCTTCATCACTTTCAATGCCTAACCACACTTACTGTCTCATGAAACAAGTTCAGTACACCAACAATAGCTGGTCTTAAAAGGCTGGTGAGCAAATATTGACCCTGGGTTTTCATATCATAGTGAAGAGGCCCAGAACCACCTGGACTATTCTGCCTCCCCCGTCTTAGGGTGGTATGTTCCATCTCCCCCATGTGTGGTGCATGAAGGTGCTATTCAGGAGAGTTTTTTTCTGAGTTGTTAATGAGTCTTACTCTGTTTTATTTCGGAAGCTGTGGTGCCTCTAAGAGATTCTAAATCCAGATTCCTCGTAGGCTTTTTGTAAATAGGATTGCTTACCTCTACTGGAGTGTAGTGGTCATAAATCAGATACCAGGGCCGCGGTCTTGGGGGCTGTCTGACCAAGTAATGGTCTGGCGGGTAAGGATGAAATGTTTGTCTCCCCTTCACGTCTCTGGAGTCGGCTGGCTCCACCTTCATTGTCTCCATACATTTCCCCAGAGCCATGTCCTCTATAGTGGAGAAGTGGGTACATTCCCCAGAGTCGAAGCCTTTAACAAATCTTCTCAGTGCTTCCTTACTGAGGACATAACCTGCTCCTCCACTCATGTAACCTTGACTGATGAAGGGAGTAAATCTTCTGCCCAGGTACAACGGCTTCTCTGGATCATATTTGGACAAGGTGTAGCGAAGATTCTCCACGACCACGAACGTGTCGTCATCCGCCTTTAGAAACCAGTCCGCTTCATCCAGATGGTGCTGGTGGATGTACTGAAAAGCTCGAATGGTCTTCCAGTACAGGTTGTCCCTCCCCTCGCTCACGTTCAGCTCCACAGTGGGGAAGTCGGTCTTGACGGAGCTCATGTACAGCACTTTGTTGCAGCGCTTGGCCCACGTTTCCCTGATGTGCTTGGTTCGGGATTCCAGGTTCTTGGGTCCCGTCATGATCCAACATAAGATCCTTGTTGGGTGAGAAGAATTTGCTGCTGAGCTCTTGTTCTCACCTGGAGGTGTAACAAGCACAGAATATCAGAAAGGTTTTGAATCCCAGAAGCCTCAAATACCTCTATATCAATCGATCGATAGATAGACAGATAGAGCTGAATATCAACTCACACATTCAGTTAAACTCAACTATATTATGGTAAAATATTCTGATGGTAACAACACCTCCAATAATCTATAATATTGTGATTATTGCTTTTTGCAGAGGACACGATCGCACACATTTACTTTCTCAGGGGTCAGTTTGGGCTCTGGCTGTAGTATTTGTTAGTAGTAATGCTTTGGAATTACCTGGTTTTCTTTATTATCTGTACAATATACAAACATGTCTATGGGTTCCTCAAAACATTTAAGATGTCGTGGACAAAGCCAACTGACTCGAGCTCTACAACCTTTATTCACTTGTATCTGCTGCTTACACAGAGGACATCTGTGCATTGTGTCAAAGAGTGTCCTCATAAAGGTAGAAGTTTGTGTGTGTGTGTGTGTGGGCGCGCATGGGTGTGTAATTCATACAGCTTCCAGTGAAATTTCATGTCAACTAATAGGACAGACAAAAGATGAAAAATGCTTCAAACAGACACAAATGACAGTGCTCCTGCTGGACCTGTACAGACTGGACAAGCAGGTAGTGTTGTCAAAATGTCTCATGACGTGAGGAAACACTGACTGCACATGAAAGGATCATGTGGCTGAAGGGAAATGAGACAGACAAATACAGTTTATAGGGAATGGTTAAAGTTAGCCGTTAATTTTTAACTAAATGTTGAACCAGAAAGCAAAATCAAGTCTTACGCTCCTTTGACAAACTGTCGAGATATGTCGAGAGCTGAAGTGCTGATATTTTTAAAAACTTTTTGTGTCTAGACTTTTGTCTAGATTTTTGGAGAGACAACAAAATGTGGTCCTTTTGTTGTCAGCCACATAGAAACATGCTCCACTTAAATATTTTGAATGCTGCTGTGAGGGCGCTTGACTTCAAGTTGAAAATAGGAGCAGCGTTGGACGCAGCCCATTTAATCTCACAAGGGGAAAAAGACTAGGCGCAAAACTGACGACATAGTTGAAAACTGTAAATAACTACTTTCAATGGAAAGTAGCTGAAGCATGCTAAATGTCTGTGATGATGTTATGTGCTGATTAGCAGCTGGTTTCAGTCCTTCCATCTGTTCGCTTCTCTCCTCCTATGATCCATGTTAACCAGCAGTCTCTTCAAGTCATTCCCAAGCTGCTGCTTGGAAATCTTTGAATAACTCTTCTACAGCTGGTTGCTAGTGCTGCGACAGACGAAACTTTTGCTGGCTTTCCCTCTCACACGTTCAGCCAGGGGGCCTTTTGAAACTTAAAGCACAATAAAGGCACAGAAACTGTGCGACTGGCAGTGAGAAAATTTACATTCCATTTAAATGTGGAGGCTCCAGGTAGGTGATGGTGTGAATGCAGACTGTCATGACTTATCACAGGTAGTAAACACTGTAGATTAGCTTCCTGCTATGACAAGTTCA
Source organism: Toxotes jaculatrix (assembly GCF_017976425.1). Taxonomy (NCBI): domain Eukaryota; kingdom Metazoa; phylum Chordata; class Actinopteri; family Toxotidae; genus Toxotes; species Toxotes jaculatrix. The sequence goes on from NC_054406.1 coordinate 21,309,817, forward strand.
TGTTTGCTCTGAATAAAACCTACTGTGTCTAATGCGCAATGAGGCAAGACGTCCTGCTTCCAGGAAGCAGCCAGGTTCACAAAGACTATGGCTGATAAAAACAAATGCACTTCAGGCAGATACATGGACGCTCATTTGCACCAGTAAGCAAAAAAAAAACAAAAACTTGATAATAAAAATTATTCCCCTCGGAGGACGTAACTATGAGACAAAAAGACATTTAAAAAAATTTATTAAAAAGTCAATTATGAGATAAAGATCAAAGTTATGATAAAAGGCCAATTATTAAGTAAAAAGTCATAGATAGAAAACAAGTAAAAATACAATAAAAAGTTAAAGAAATTACAAGATATAAAATCAAAATCCTTCAGGAATCATTTGTTCATGTTGAAACATGACACATGTTCATGTTCATGTTGAAACATGACACATGACAAGATAGTGGCACTGTAATTTTCCACACACTTTGAGATGAAGTAGTCCTTTTATGATGACAAAGGTGAATTGTTGGAAATCACAGATATTCACAGGGGCTTCCAAACCACTGGCTAACAAAGAGCAAATCCTGAGGGAGCTAATGTCTCTGGAAATTTGGGACGAGAAAAAAAAATGGAGGAACCTAACTGGGTTCTATTGGATACATATTTACTGTTTCACTGTTAACTTTGTGCTAATCTTTGAGGTCTCTCCTGGCAATGGATATAAATATATTATAGCATATTTCAGCCAATTTCATAGGACCAAAATGCTCTGTGATGCAGCCGGTAGCAACACATCCATGGAAACTGCCTGATGTATGGGTACATGCATTAAAAGCACAGAGTACAAGTCACTGTTCTGTGAGACATGGCAGAGAGAGATCCATTACAGATCTCAATTTCTTCCTCAGTATACATCCACAGTGAAATCATCAGTATGTGTATGTTCCCACTTCAGTCCTGTTGTTCAAGTTATATGATTAAAGCAAAAATAACTTTCATCACATTTCAACAACATAATTTCCTATATTTGCACATCATCATTCAAGTTATTTGATTTTTTTTTTTGAGTGTCTTATTCATTTTTTGAACACTGAATACAAAATGTACCCTCTCCATTAAAAACAGCCTCCATCAGAGTTAAATAAGGGAAAACCCCTCGAGATTAACTGTATTTATCAATGAAGGGAACATGGATGGACTTTGCGCACCTTGTGTACAACTTGACCAAACTATTTCCACGTGTTTTCATTACAGCCCTGATATTATTTTGCTCCTTTGAAAATCACAGAGACGTTACCGCACCTTATTTTATTCATGTCTGTCCACATTCCATTAAACTCGCCGAGAAATTTGAAGTGCGCCATGACGCGCCGCAGCGGACAACCAAAAAAAATTAAATTAAATTAAAAAAAACTCTATTGCATCACCAGCCACAGACAAAAAAAAAAAGCGAAAATAGAATAAAACGGATTTAAAAATGTAACGGAATGCCTACTTGCATGTGCATGCTGTAAACCGTGTTGGTCATCATCCTTCACGTCCCTCTCAAAATATGTCACCTGCTCTGCTGAAAGGTTCAAGTCCAACAGAAAGCGAAGGCAGACAAACCCCATCATCAGCCCAGAACTGAAGAATAACTGAGACCGGACGTTCCTCATCCTTCCGATGTACCTGTGGCACGCAGTTAAAGGCAAACAGTTAATAATCAAACCACTAACTGCACGGTGGGTTTACTGTCCGGTCATCTGCTCTAACATTAAAGCTGCTTTAAACAGTCATCTGCTCAGGACTGAAGTCAAACTGATAAAAACAGTTTACTGAGAAAAAAATATATGTATAATTATTATTATTATGTTGTTGGATTTTTGTTTCTTTTTTTTTTTTTTTTTTTACCTCGTCAGGAATGAGCCCCTCACAGTGTCTGACCCCTTCTCTCTGTGTCACGCTGCTGTTTCCACTAAAAACCCTGATTAGATCTCCTCACAATCAAAGCCAGGCGGAGCTAAACCCAACGTCAGTCAGTCCACACTCCCATCAGAGACACAAGGGGGAAGGAAGAGGAGGAGGAATCAGGAAGGAGCGTGCAGCAGGTTCAACAGGTTACTCTGCTGCACAGGCTGGTTCAGCTCAGAGTGTGGCTTCTTCTGCTAAAGCTGCCTGAAGCACCTGAACCCACTTATCAGGTAAAATAGAGTTAGATATTAGGTCAAAATTACAATGATAAAAATTCAGACAAAACTATGGTTATTGTTTGTGGTCATAAACACCTCAGAAACTGTTTATCTAACCATGTAGTTACTTTGGATGGCATTACTTTAGCCTGTGACGAACCTTGGAGTTATTTTTGATCAACTCACATATCAAACAATCCCCCGTCTGAGCCAGGTTCTGCTCAAGGTTTCTTCCTATTGAAAGGGAGCTTTTTCTTGCCACTGTCTCCTTAAGTGCTTGCTCTGGGGTCAGGCTCTGGGTCTCTGTAAAGCGCTTTGAGACAATTTTGATTGTGGAAGGAGCTATATAAATAAAATTGAATTGAACCTGAGATGGAGTGTTGAGGAAATTTTGTATTCTTTGACCAAGAATACTGCGATGCTGTCTGGACCACAGGCTTTACTCAGCTGGAGAGATTTCATCTGTGTGGTCACTTCTTCCCAGGTCATTGGGAAATCAAGGAGGTTTCGGTTCTTTAATTGTTGACTTAATGTTTGGAGTTTTTCCTTTTATAATATATTCATCTGAGTTTGTTTGATTCATTGGTGTATCTTTTGTCTGACAGTGAATTCACTGATAGAGGGGTCCATGTCAGTGATTGCTACTAGAGTCTACTACACTAGATGCAAGAGCCACATCCATCAGACCAGGCTACGTTTTTCCAGTCTTCATCTGTCCAGGCCTGGTGAGTCTGTGTCCACTGCAGCCACAGATCTCTGTTCTTGGCTGACAGGACTGGACCCTGATGTGGTCTCTGCTGTTGTAGTCCATCCACCTCAAGGTTGGTCATGTTGTTCATTCTGAGAAGCTTTTCTGTTCACCAGTTGTACAGAGTGGTTATCTGAGTTAGCTTAGCCTTTTTGTCAGCTCCAACCAGTCTGACCTCTGACCTCTCTCATCAGCAAGGTGTTTCCATCCTCAGAGCTGTTGCTTCACTGGATGGTTTTCATTCTTGGCTCCATTCTGAGTTAAACTCAGCAGTTTCAGAAACACTCAAACCAGCTCATCTGACACCAACAACCATGCCACAGTCAAAGTCACTCAGATCACATTTCTTCTTCATTCTCATGTTTGATGTGAACATGAACTGAAGCTCCTGATCTGTATCTGCAGGATGTTATGCACTGCACTGCTGCCACATGATTATCTGGTTGAATAATTACATGAAAAAGCAGGTGTTCCTAATAAAGTTTGTAATGAGTGAGAACACTGTATGTCAGTGTCACGAAGAGGCCAAACAAATCAATTAAAGGTTTAAGTAGTGGTACAACTGTATAGTATTCCTAATAAAATGTAAACTAAACAAAAAAGTTAATATGTAGCACACGCTGAATATTAAATTGTCCAAATGGTCTTTGGACCAAGGAATTGTTGAATGATTAACAGTATGTTCCTGTAAGTGTGGAGTAAATATATAAATCCAGAACATATATAGAAACCAAGGTTCATGGGTCGCTACTCCAGTCTGATGAAATTTCTGAGAAAATTACATTTTCATTGTCCCCAGGGTTTGGCATGAAAGGTGACGTGGATGGATTTGACTGAGATTGGACTATACATCAGACTGTGTAACCAATAAAACAGCAGACTTTGTGAAATACTTGGGACAAGGAAGGGAGGCAAAAAAAAAAAAAATCAAGACAGTCCAAGACCAAAGGTCTGATAGCAGAACCTGCAAAATAAAATCCTGTGCTTTGATTCATACAGAATTCAAATTCCAAAAGGTGCAGTGCTCTGTTCATAGCATCACTCCAGCATGACACTACTACAGACAGACAAGCAAAACAAGTTCTGCAGAGAAAGGCTAATGTGAGGTAAATCAGAGGTCAAGCAAATAAGGTAAGAGATTAGAGTTAGATTTTATAAAATTTTTGCGAAGGTTAGTGCTGTGTAAGTGATTTTTTTTAGAGGGGATATTTAAGTTTGACTACTTTCAGGCTGCTGTAAATATATAAAAATATATTTTTAAAAAGAAATATATATATAGTAGTATGTAGTTATATACATATACACTTATACATATATATGTATGTGTGTGTGTGTGTGTGTGTGTATATATATATATACACAGCATATATATATATATTTACAGCAGCCTGAAAGTAGTCAAACTTAAAGATCCCTTCTAAAAAATGTTTTAAGATAAATAATACAAATAATAAGACAAATACTCTGCTGAAATAATAATTTGTGTCTGACCTGGATTTTCTGCAAAACAAGTTCAGTTGAATCTACTCTCTCTTTCATTTAAATATCTGTAATGTAATGTGAATATGCAAATATTGTTCATTTCAGATGTTTATTTGTTAGACTAAAGAAGTCTTCCCCTTCACTGAAAAGTTCATTCTTGGTGTACTATATGTGCTGGAGGCTTCAAGTTTCCACAGCTGTTAGCTACTGACCCGCTTGTACAGGTGTGGAAGACAATGAGAATGTGGACTGGCCATTTTTTAAAATTCATTGAACATGTTCTCTGTCATGTTCTGTCTATGACGAGAAACATACTGATTACTCATTTAGAAAAATGTTAGGCAGAAAGTTTGATTTTAGCGGTGTTTTTTTTCTGCTGAGCTACAGCGTCAGTACACTAGGTGGCGGTAATGCGCTTGTTTGACTACTGTGACACCCTGAAGGAGAAAAAACAGAAGAAGAAGAACAGGAGGGTGAATTTCCGGTATAAACAAGGACATGTGTTAGTTAAATAACTATCCTTGTGGATGTTGTTTTCTGTCCGGAGCCTTTAACACCGTCATGTCCGTCGCTGTTTTTGATTTCTAAAGCGTCTGAGAACAGTTTGAAACGCACAGAAACGCGAGAAACCAGTGTTATTACTTAATGGCGGCTGCTGCTCATGTCTCCAAAGTCCGCTCGTTGTACAAGAGGATTCTGGTCCTGCATCGGTTCCTCCCGATAGATTTAAGAGCCCTCGGGGACCAGTATGTGAAAGACGAGTTCAGAAGACACAAAGGTGCATCACCGGAGGAGGCGACGAACTTCATGACTGAGTGGGAGGTAAAAATATTAACGAACCCCATTGAAAAATAATGTCTGAAGGTCTGAGCCTCATGAATTCATATACTACACAAATTCATGTCCTGAGTTTTCTGAGAACTGACTGAGACAGATGTGATATCTTGTCTGCTGAAACGCCCAAATTCTCAGATATAAATACTGCTGTCGTGACCTCAGTGTCCTCAGTGGTAGATGTTTGGGTGTCCATGCTTTGCCCCTGGACAACTGCTTAGCAGAGTTAGCCACCCAGATCCTGAAGCACATTAGTAGGTGAATGCCCTCCACAGTAGTCATGTGACATACTGTGGCTCCTTCCATCCTTTCCTTGGAGGTTGATGTTTTATTTCATTTATAGGATGTGTGCAGAGTTGGGCTTTATTCCTGAACAGGTGGTATCATCAGTGCTGTTGTTTTTGTTAGTGTAATGTCGGTCCACCACCACATGATGGCAGAGCAGCTTCAGTAAACAGTAAGGTTAAATTTAAGAGACTAATGGAGGTGAATGTCCATAAAGACCCCCCACCCTCCCACCCTGTACAAGGTCACTGTCGAAACATGTTATTGATAGACCAGAGAAAGTCTGGAGGTAACGCATCAGGTATTAACCTGGTCCAAGCCCCTTCTGTTCTGGTATGTCCTGCTAACTGTGATTTCTGGACATCAGATGGGTGTCAGCGTAGTTCACCTTGAAATAGGCAGAGGATTGAGCCTAGTGCTGATTGTGACATGATGTATATGCTCATCTTAGGCCAGCAGGTGTCGCCTTTTCATAATTAATATAATGCATAAGATTTACTTACTACTTAGTTAATTATAAATGGTTCTACATAGATAGATGGCCATAGTATGAAAAGACTAATACTGATGCATCATTGGATCACTCTGTAACATTTGGTGTGTGTGTGTGTGTGCACGTGCATGTGCGTGTATTTATACACAACTGAGTAAAACAAGTAAATGGATTCAACATGTGATTTTTACTTCTGTATTGACTAGAACAGACTTTTCTAATAAACCAGTTCTTGCATTTACATTAGCACAAACTGATGTGATGTGACTTTGATGAGCAATAAAATCCTGGCTGTAAGAGTTGCTTTAACACCTGTGTATATACAGTATTTATATACTCTAAGCTTAAGTGACATTGGCTTTACTTCCTCACAGCTTGGGTCTCACAGACCCTGTTGCTGTTTGTTTAAAAAGAAATGATGAAAAGAAAGGTATTTAAGTGGGAACCTTTCCTGTTGCCACAGGTAAAGGGTTTACACATGTGACCAAAATATGACGATGAAGCATTGTCAGTACACCAGGTAAAGAAATATTTCACCATGAACACATGTGTCATGGTCCCCATGAAAACCATGCACCTTGTTTTCCAATATGTGAAAATGCATTTTTTTCTGGTTATCCAATGACTTTTTATGTGGTTTAGCTTAAGAAGTACCCCAAAAAATTGGGGGTTAATGCAGTACTGATCATAACGAAGTAAAACTATACATAGGGCCCTGTTTTCATTGAGGTGCAATGACCAGCACAACTTGTACAGTTTGTTAACTTCACTGACCCTAAAATTTGCTTCGTGCATCTTCTGTAGTTTTTTCACTGAGTGCACAGGTGGGAGGTTGGTTCAGACGAGGCAGTGAAGAGTGAATTGTTGATATGATGTCAAAGACATCTACGTGCTGTGTTGCAGAGATATCTACTGAAGTTAGCGTGGTAACTAGCCAGCCCTGGCCTGTCCCATATTGTAATACCACTTCACGCCACAAGAGGCGATAGTGAGTCACGGTTGCTGCTCCAGCTGCAGCATCACTTACATAACCAGACTGCAGAATAAACCTGTGTGGAAAACTTTATTCCCCAATTCATGCAGGACTGGTAACATGTCAACACACGCGCCTTGTGCTGAGGTTCGATTTATTCAAGCTAACGTTAGCTTAATGTGAGGGTTAAAGGTTGGTGATTGTTGCTCTGCTGCACCAACATGAACCAAAATAGCAGGGGCCCACACAGTCTGCACGCGCCAGGACCTCCTGCTCTGCACTGCCAGCACAGGTAAAATAGGACCCATGTAATGCATATTCTTTATAAAAGTTAGACCACAGTGACTGTAAAATCTCAGTCAATAATATCATTAATATTAATGTGCTGATGATCGGGGGGATCGGCATATTTGCAACTCATCCTCTGGCTCCCAAAATAATCTCAGCTGTGAGAGTGTGCCAGGTCTTTTTTTGTCACTATGGGCGAGAGCCAATGTTTTTCCGGCACAATTAAACACTGCTGGGGAATGGTAAGTCACCCATCTGCAGGTAATTTCTCTAATGAAGTAGATGGTGATTGCAGCTGAAATCCTGAGAGGTCTCTTTTGTCATTGCGGTAGCTGCGAAGCCACCGGGGGAGGAGGAGGCAGTCACTTTCATTTCGCCTCACGATGTCAAGTGTGCATTGTTTTCAAACCAGTCCATCTGAACTGGTCCCAGTCAGGGAACGAGAGACTTTTGTCTTTAGTCACTGCTTTGGCTGGATTTCAAATGAAAAAAAAAACATTTCAAGGGAAACTTAGTTTGGCCAAAATCACTGAGAGGCATTCATGTTAGGGTCGGGTTTTAAATGTACAGCGAAAAAAAACAATAAGCTTTCTGTCCAAGCACTGTATGTAAAACCACCTTCAGTCTTTGACCTGAGCCGGAACTGCTGGCCTAGTGCAGACAGGAGACTCTCACGGCAAGACAGACCCTGGTCCCAGGCCGGCCAAGAGAATCCATTCAGCTTTGATCCTGAGCTGAACCGGGGTGGTCAAAAAATAAATAAAATTACAGAATTAAAACGTATCTATGAGAACATAACTACATAGGAAATCCTATTTGTTCAGTGGTTTTAGTGAAGGACTAATTGACTGTGAATGTGCATAGTAGTAGCCTGAAGGGATCTGAGTGCAATATTAGCTTATTGCAGAAATATTTGTACGGACTGTAAAAATGTACTTCAATCCCTCAAAGAATTTTCATTCTGTATGTTAGAAAACAGACACGCACGTAACACAACACGGTGTAGTAAGCAGCTACAGTAAATCATGTACTGTGGACCATGTGACGTCCAGTCAGTCGCTGTTTGCGTAGAAGTGACTGTACTTTAGCTGGGGCTGACAGGTGGGGGTGTGTGAAGCAGGTGAGCCAGGCTCTATGACGAAGGACTGGGGGGGAAGGGAGGGGGGGCATCCTCTGCTGCACAGCCCGGGCCTTCAGAGAGATGTGGCCCCTCTCACGGGGGACATTGTGAATAGTTTTGCCTTCACACAAGTCACACAGTTTAATCACCATCTGTTTTCTTCTAGAAGTTTAATTTGATGAGATCTGTTGTTGCCTGCTGGCAGAGAGCGCCCTCTACTGGTGGCCTCTAACACCGCACTGTCGAATTAGCTTCATTGAGTATGAAGCTTCTGGCTGCCTCTGCTGCTTGTTGCTCAGACGGTCCATGTATTGTGACAGACGCTCCTTTTTGAATCTTCTGGCAGGCAGCTGTCTGATGGAGACATTCCAAAATGACGTACGGCATTCAGCGTCCATGGCAACAGCTACGACTGCTCCATGGGAGATGTCTAATTCATCAAGTTGAGCTATGCGGGTTCCTCTCAGCTCTTTAGTACGGTTTACCATGTGCTGTTATACTCAGCTCCATATACATGTCTTGGGAATGTGGTGCACCTCGGAAGTTTTACATTCCTCCAGCCGTCAGTAGTTTACTTATAGGTCAACAGGGTAGCTTTAGGTTTTAGTGAATTTGAAGAGCACCCTCAGCCGTAAGGCAAACTATTTTAAACACTCTTGCACTGATCAACTATAAATCTTGAATTCAAACAGATCATTACAGAACGACTGTTTCATTTTTTCTAATGTTCACAGTTTGAATGGAAAGTGAAAAGAAGCTGCAGCACAGAAACACCAAAGAAATGTGTTTGGTGGTTTAGAAACAGTAATAAATCGTTTAAGTATTTAATCTTTAGAGAATTTGTGCAGCAGTGACTAGTGGATTTTTTGTTTTTCCACTGTAAATTGTGCCCATTCACGACATACCTCAGCCAAAATTCTTAAAAAATGAAAAAAAAACTCCTAATGTTTGTAGTGTGTTTATGTCAAAGTTAACAAAAAAAAAGGTAAAATCCGACCTTGTTTATTTAAGTAGAATTTGTGGAATGTTTCTCAGTCCAGCACAGTGTCACCTGCATGTGGTCGTGTAATTACTTCATCTGTTTCCATGTGGGCTCATATTTACTGATACACTGGCAGGTGAAAAGAACAGTCGCTCCTATGGTGATGCCAACATTCAACATTCAACTGTACTATAACTATAACTATAACTATAACTATAACTATATATATATATATATATATATATATATATATATATATATATATATATATATAAAGACCTCTAAATAAACTTATGAAGACTTTTCCAGAAAGAAAAATAAAACGTACCAAACTGCTGCTGTATTCCTTTGAGTTGCAGCCTCCTACTTCTGGGAGGATGTTTCCCACTTGGCAAATGTTCAACATAATTACATTATATGCAGGGGAAAAAAAAAGCCTCTCAGATAAATGGCTTGTCATTGCTTTACAGTGAGAGCGTCCAAAAAAGCCAAGATGCTTTGTGAATGGGGAAAACACCAGACATTTAGCGTGCGTGCTCTTTGTTCAGATGATAGATGGCTTCTCAGAAGTGGGGAATGTAAGGAGGTGGCCATGGAGCTGCTCAGGATGATTCATAGACACCACTGACGGCTTTGACTCATTACACAGGCTGAAATGAACTACACATTTCATTCTGTTGGAAGTAGACATCTATTTGATTGGCCCAGTGTTGTAAATATAAGGACATCATCTTTAGTTTGCTTCTGTTCAGAGACTAATCAACAAGGTGAGAATGAGGTTTGTGTATTGTATCATCATTAGGTCCTAAACTGTTTTTCCTTCAAATGGTTAAAGTCATGCAATAATCAGTCTCATTTATGTGGCCTGTAGTTTTAGTTGTGATTCCCCTCGGTATTAACAGTAAGTTAATGAATTATTCTTTCTGCTCTGTTTTTTCTGAGCTCTTCTCATTGGTTAGAAGCAGGTGGGAGCTCTGATTTCCCATAGTCCTTTGCAGCAGTCAGGACCTAGACAGATTTGAATCGGAATCTGAAGACGTGTGTTCGACTCCTGATGAAGCAGATTTGTTCTTACATAGTAAACTCTTAATGGTTTGGTTTGGTTTGGTTTGATTTAATGTAATTTGATAGAAACATATATATATATATATATATATATATATATATATATATATAAAATGACAATTGGCTCTGTAGTTTCCTTAAACATCTCATTTTAGCAAACGCTACTTGAGTTGGGGACTACTTTTAGTGGTGGATTTATCCACGTTTGGTGCACTAGTGAGTATTTGGGGGAGCAGGAAGGTGTGTGTGTGGGCTGGAGTCAAAATAAACTACAGTGTGTGTGTGTGTTCATGGTAATAAAGGAACACGTCATCCAATGTAACAGTGTGACTCACTGAGTTTTTATAGTTGTCTTTAATAGTTTTTGGACAACAATAGAGCTCTGTGGCTCAGAGGAAGATGATACATCAGGCTTTGGACACACACAGTACTTGTTAGTGTTGACTGTTGTTAGCATTGATTCATTTCATCAGTTCACTGTTTGATTCCATGTGGAGTTTGTGCACAGAAAAAAAAAAGCTATGCAATGCATATGAACCACAAGTTGCACCAGGACCAGGTACTAACTGTAAGGTACTGTTGTCTGTGTCCCCCCCCTCTCACACAGCGATACAAGGACACCCTGCAGACTCAGGTACTGGAGTCAGCGGGGGGAGCGGCGCAGCTCAGTCAAGTTTGGAGCCAACCTGTCAGAGAGGGAACTCAGCGGCTTCCAGGACGAACAGATCGGCCAGCTGTACGAACTCATGCTGGAGTCCTCCAAACCCAACAGACAGTTTCACATCCAGGAGGACGACAAGTGAAGCCTCCGGGCCCCGGATGGCGGGCCCCAACGGGAAAAGTAACACAAGGTGCTGTGATTCACACAACTAGAATTATCTCCGAGTGCCTCAGATGAAGAGTGCTACTCAAAGGCGGAGGCTTTTAGGAATATTTGATGATGTTAAAGTGCAGTGTAATATCTCTGTGTTCCTGTGCTTGTCTCTTTTACTGTGAAAATAAAAAGAGGCTCCTCCTCAGGTGCATTAAGGTGGCACTAATGACTTTCTTGTGTCAACTGTTTTTCATATGAACGCAACTGTGAAGCTCACGATTGGTGAAGGAAAGGCGCTGAGATGCGACTCGCCTGCAGATGCTCACATCAGCAGCGCCGCTTTCAGCCTCAGCGCTGATGTCGCCATTGTTGGGGTGAAGCCCTGATGTGGAAATATGAGCCGTTAAATCCACACAGACGCAAAGGCCATGAGCCGCGTGTTGAGGGGGAGAAACCGAGCAGAGCCGTTAGAAAAGTCAAACCTGTGGTTGCTGATGCACTGTTTCCCCACACACCGACTTCAGACATCACGTCGATTTCTGCAGAAATAAACATAATAATCAGTCATGTGCCATGCAAATGTAACGACAGCGATCAAGAGTCCTGCATCTGTTCCAGATAAAAAGCTCCTTTGAACCCCTCCCTCCTGCTGACGTCTCACTTTCTGTTCCGTAGATGTCCTTTGAAATTTCCAAAGATTACCTCATGTTTTCTTAATAAGGCCTGACGAGGACCTTTTCTTAGTTGCGGTTACATTTTGTAAGAGTATGTTTTGTAAAAGTTTAAGATGTGTGTGTGTGTGTGTGTGTGTGTGTATATCTGTTCTTATCTGTTCCAGCAAGAACTAGATGGAAAGCGGTGAGACAGACAGCCAGTCCGCTGAGATGAACACAGGAGGACATCGTACAAAAACTTTCTGGACCGTGGGAAAAATCTTGCGTTCTGCTCTGTACAGATTAAACCGGTTTGACAGCTGCACCCTGCATCAACACTTCATACTTAGTTAACCAAAATTTAAAAAAAAAATGAAAGAAATGCATAAAAATCTTCAGCTTTCGTTCAGGAGGGGACAAATGGACCAACTTTTAATTGCTCTTTATGATTTATTGTACATCATGCTATGGTATGTCAATCCCACTCAGTACATCCAGTCTAATCTCTTAATTAAATCAATGATTGATATCAGCTGTGATGGGCCCTGGCTGGAATTGATTGAGGGATAATAAGCAAGGTGATGCTTTCAGTCATTTTTTAATATGACCTCCATCACTGCCCTATGGTACATGGTAATGAGCGTATATCACCAAGTGTCTGTTTATAGAGTGTGAGTGTGGGGGGGGGGGGGGGTAGTAAACCTATACATTTGGTTTACTACTTTACTTGAGCTTAAATTGTTATCTATACAGAGGATCTGGGCACAAATTACAATGCATTCTGGGTAAGACATGCACCTGTAGCATAAACAGACCGAAGTGAACTTTTCTGTTCGTTAAACCGTGAAACTTCTGGGTTGAGTGTTCATTGTGGTTCACCTGCTCGGCCGTGACCCTTCGAAGAATCGATCTCATAAAAGTCCCACTTGGGTAATGGAGCAGCACTTATAACAGTGGCAGGGTCTCACTCAGGGACAAAGTTAACGAGCTCATTGGAAGGTACTGTGACAGCCCTGCCTGAGGGCCCCAGAGGCTGCAGTGTTCATTACAGCCCTCAATACTATAGAGCTGGAAAGAACAAACATACCAGTGTTTTGTTTTTGTTTTTTTCCTAATTGTTAGTCGTAGTTTTGGTGGAGCTAAAGCTGTAAAAGACAAACTGTCCTGAAGCTGGCGCTAGATGAAGTTATGTGAAGGATCAGTGTGGCATGCTATGTTTTACGTACTGATATGTCATTTTTGAGGCGTGTTTTGTCTGTACCAACGTATTACATGCTCGCACTGAAGTTTGGGACAAGCAGGATTTACCTGCCTGGTGCTGCTCGAATACATGGATTTCCCTGTCCTTCAAAACATCACAGAACTGAAAGGGTTTCTCGTGATGACTGGATGGTATCATCATTTCCTGTCCAGTTTCTCTCAGCAGCTTTTGAGGTACCAAAACACCCCACTCCACCACTCCTGGGTCATCCTGGTTTCAACCTACCCATTCATCATTTACTCTTCTGTTGTGGCTCAACAAACTGGACAGGGTACAGAACCAGTCCTCACCTTTACCAGTTGGACCGATTGGAATTGCTCATTGGTCCAAGACAAGTGTGGACGTGAGAGATCATATGCTCTGTTTCAGAGCTCACACAACAAACCGTGGTCCATGGGAGATGCTAGGGGTTGACATGATGGGGACCTTTCCCTCAAAATTCCAACAGCAACTTCTGTCTCATTGTCTTTGTGGACTATCACTGAAGAGTGACTGAACTCTTTCTTTTTCGCAAAGCAACAGCAGAAAGCATCCGCATCTCAGTATCTCAGTATTCTTACAAGAGAGATTCTGACTGTGCGCCAACCTTCATCCTCTCAGACCAAAGCTCCGGAAGGAAGGAAGTAAGTCCGGAAGTCCGGCTTGACCGAAGGTTTCACCTGTTCTCGTGAGGTGTCAGCTGTCACAGCCAGTGATCCTACACTTTCCATGTGAGACAAAACACAGCTTCAAAGTGCGGTGCTCTTAAACGGGATGTAACAACGCACGAGTGGGTCGATACATACCCAGACAAAGGATACCACCTGGCAGCTGAGTATCAGCCTAATGAGAAGAAAAAGTATGTTTCCACTGGGACAATTCATAGGCGCTGGACGGAGGACTTGTCAATTACCTTTACTACCTCCTTCACCATAAACCTGGGTTGTGTCTAGAAGTGTGAGTCGTATGAAAGGAAAAAAATCAATACTCCACAACAGCTTCATTTGCAGCATTATGTGAGCTGAATTCACTTGGAGGAATAATCCCCAAAGTGCTAACCTGCTAATCAATTGGAATCAATCTGGAGACACAGAGGTCTTGTTGACCGCTGTGGTGAACAAACAGTGGTAGTACTGCTTCTGTCTCCTGCCGGAACAGGATCCGGGGCCTCCCAGATCTGGACCAGCACCTATTTGATTGGATCCTGCACCTTCTTCGTCACTATCAGACTCTTTAAATGTGTGTAATGATTAATTGACTTCTCCTTGAAGTTACTAGTAAATTGCTTGTTTGCCTATTGAGTTGCATTTTCATTTTAATAAAAAAAAAAAAAAAAAAGAAAAAAGAAGGGGAGACGTCAATCACTCAGGTCGCCTAGTGACAGCTGAAGCTTGTGGAGCTAATGTTAATGTTATGCTTATGTTCAAAATGCCTTCTGTGACTTTTTCTCTCCCCTGACCTGCAGGATCAGCACCCTTTAACCTCCTGATTTACAGACTAAACCCCAGGTGGAAGTGCAGGGACCCTGGGCTGAGGTGAGAATTACATGAAGTGGACCAAGGGTAAACGGTCGGACGACACATCATAACCACCCGTGTGTGTGATGGCTATGAAAAGAGGTAAGAGGAGTGAACAAGGAGACAAACTCCTGTAAGATCATCAAGGTCTTTCACTAATTATATATACTGACAGAGTAGTCAGACACTGCTGAGCTCTTCAGAGATCCATTAACAAATCAGCAAGGGATTCATATTTTAGCTCTTGGAGACTGTCCTACTTAGATATGGAAGTTATGGAAATTTCTTCCAGTTTTCCATAAAGGCTCTTTGGGACATCTTCTGTTTTAAGCTCCTAAGTTAAAAAAAAAAATCAGTTTAAATATTATTCTGAATGGTGTTACATTTAAGTAAATTGTAAACCATGATCTCACTGTGGCACCACTATAAAAGGCAGGTTAATCTCAAGTTTATTAGACTGAATCCTATGTAGATGAAGAATGCCTGAGAAGCACGTTACAATTCCCCCTGCAATTAACAAGGCAATATAGACGTGAGAATCAAGTGCCCATAAAATACTACTGGTGCTTAGATTTGAATACAGTGCTGTTTAAATGGTGCTAACAACACTGATCTTCTCTGGATCCATTGAAGTTGTTATGGTTTAACATGTTTCACTGGTTTACAATAAGGTAATGACAGGAAAGTGTAATGGAATATCATCCGACCTGTCAATTATTTATGAACAGCAACATGACTAGAGGGGACTTAAAAGGTTAAACAATAACCTGCTGTAAAAGCAATTTAGCCCACCAGCTTATCATTGTTATTGACTACAGTGTTGAGGCTTTTCCTAACAGCTGTGACTAGAGTACAAGAAAAACAAATGCTTTTGCCCCTTTGCTCAGGGAACTTACTGGGTAAGATCACCCCAAAAGAACATCTGGTATCCCGTAACGTTCTGTCGTTCTCTGGTAACTCCAAATTGTTTTGTGTTCATTATTAATGCCTCATTTATTAATTTGCATATAGACATTTAGCCATAAATAAATCCTCATTTATCACCAATCTGTGGTTCTGTCTATTCCCTCAGAGCAGAGACTGAGGTACCTGAATCCCTTCTAGCTCTGTTTTGGCCTCCACCAACTGCTGAGAAAAAACACGTGGCTCTTTAGATGCAAAAAGCTGCTGCTAGCAACAAAGTTGACAGTAACAGTGAGACTGTACCAAAACCGTGAAGTTGTTGGCTGTTAAACCAAAACAAGGAGCTGAAAGATGCTAAACCACACTTTCAAAACACACCCAAAAAAAAATCAAATAAATAAACTAAAGAAAATAAATAACACAGTAGAGCCAAGGAAAACTGCAGTTGGGTGTAAATTCTCTGAAATTTAAAACATTACTACCTAAAAACGACAGTATTGAAAGAACTTGTGCAGACAACACTAAAGCACCATCAAATTATATTTTCTTATGAATGTTCCATGATACTGTACGAGTCATACAAATAATGAAATTACAACAGAATATTGTATACGTCTTAAATGAAGAGATAAAGGGGCCAGCTGGGTTATCTAAAGAAGACCAGATCCACCGCCGAGACCAACTGATGAATCAATTATTAATGGCAAACACTGTGTGTTATTAGTGTGAAATTAGAGTGTTGGAGAACAAACACTGCTGAGGAGAGTCAATAACCTGACAGGACAAAGAGAAATTAGTACTGAGTTATGTGTAACAGCAATCAAAGCAATAAGCTGCTATCCTTCGTGGAGTTCATATAAGTTTTTTTTTTTTTTCCTTCATAATAAAACATTGCATTTAGGTTGTGTTACGGTTCTCAAGGAAGGGCTGTTTTAACCCTGTAGTTTCTTGTCGTGTCTGTCAAACTGTTGCATACATGTATGTGCAGTTAGTGTGAAGGCTAAACAATCAAACTCACTTTACCTTTTAATATCACTGTTTTAGTTATCCTGTTAATCATTCAAACATCACCTATAACTTGAATGCTTGATATAATAAACCGTTCGTGTACTGATTGATATGTAATTCTGTGTAGATTAAGCATTTAAATAAAATACATGTGTTTGCACAAAAAGTTATTAGGTCAGCTATGGCCAAAACATTTTCGACTTTGTTTCATTTTTGCATCTGTTCGGCTCATATCTAGGTGCCAAGTCGGTGACGGCCAATGTGAGCTGGTGTTGCTAAGGGTGCAAACAGCAGGAGGAGGAAGAGATCTTCAGCCATGCTGCATGATGTCACTGTGGAGAGAACGTAGTGTAAATAAAGGTATAAAAAAAATGCACTAAGCTTTTCAAAAGAAAATCTTATCACATCTATGAATATATGTGTGAAATACTGATATTTATTCAAATTACAGTATTTCTTTGTGTTCAAATATTTGTTTGGGATTGGATGATTGATTTGTGAGCACCATAAATTCCCACATACAAACACTTTTAAATCTTGTGTTTTATTTCTGTCTATGAAAGTTTAAAAAAAAATAATAAGCTGGTTTGTTATGTTGTGTATAGTAGTCATCCATAAGCATGGAATATGATTAATATCAAGATAAGATCAAATACACTTTCAGTTCAGTCCCATTTTTGCCATGATATACAACATGACATAATGATAAACTAAGTACAAGCTCAGTAATAATATAAATATGTAATGAGATATCTTAGTGGAGTGCCATTAGTTTTAATTGTATTGAAACCTTATTTGTAATATACATTACTGTCTTCATTCAGATTTCAGTTTACTAAGCAGAGAGCTGCTGATACATCATGCATGAACATATGATAACATTTATATGAAATGTAAAATGCATTGAGGTCTAGGGGCTTTCACTACATCCCATCAGTCATGCCCCATCTACCTACATACTACCTGCAAGCCAAACTCCATTCAAATTTCAACAGATTTACTACTGCACAATGTTAAGTCAACACAAGTTCAGAATTACAACAACTGCAGTTTTTTAGGGATGATGATGCAGCACTTACAAACATCTTTCTATGCTTTACTAGTTTTAATTTAAAATCCACTGCACTATAAAACTGAGCCGAGAAGCTGATTTGGTAATTTACACGGTGGAGTGATGTGGCTGTTTTGACAGAGGAGTCTAGCAGCTTCCTGCTCTCAGAGCTGGGTTGACTCTTCACACCACTTTGAAAAGCCAGCGTTGAATAAACGGGAGGGTTACAGTTACCTGTAGTAATTGGGTGCAGTGCAGACCAATACTATTTTTGATGCACTCCACGTTGAAGGAGCACAGGTCCATACGGTCAGCAGTGACTCACTCTGCCTACCTGTTCAGAACAACAAAAATGATGTAGGCTCCACAGCTGTGCGTGTGTGTGTGTGTGTGTGTGTGTGTGTGTGTGTGTGTGTGTGTGTGTGTGTGTGTGTGTGTGTGTGTGTGTGTGTGTGTGTGTGTGTGTGTGTGTTGGTGAGCGTGTTTCACCTCCCCCTCAACAACCCTACGACTCAGCCCACAGTCTTCAGTAACAAGTACAGTACTGTATATTTTGCCTTTGCCTTAATACTGGTGTGTTTACTGTGTGGTGTCTTTCTCTATTGTATCACAGCTCATGTCAAAAATTGTTATCAACCCATGAGACCTCACTGTTTAGTGTTTGATAGTAATGACCTTGATTCGAACTGCAAAATATATCCATGTCCATGGATCATAGCAGCTACTAGCGCCAGAAAAAAAAGAATCTCAGATTTCAAGAATGGAGTTATAATATTACAAGTAGCATGTTGTAATATTCCAAGAATAAATTAATTATTTTATAAGAAAACAAAAAATAGTAATATTTTGAGAAAAGAGTCATGGTATTTTGTTTTCAGGTTTCAGGTTTAACTTTATCAAATCTATTGCACTGACTTCCAAAACCAATATGTCAATACACAAATTAAATCCAGGAGCTCTAAATGTAATTTAGCAGCTCCATGAAACTTCAGTTCAATACAAATTCATTATGAAAGTCATTGACTTTCAGAACAGCATACTGGAAATGACGCTTCTGTGTCACATTTGAATCTTATTGGTCTTGTAAGTTGACTGATTTTTTATCACAGTTGTTTATTGCATCAGAAATTTAAGCACCACAAAAGACATTATGTCTTTGATAGATCTGGTGATCTCTCCACCACCATCCTCCAAACTCTAAATGAGGGAATATGTTTTGGTGTTCATCCCTCCAGTAGAGTCCAGACCCTTGAAGAATCGATGCAAAGGAGAACAGAAGCTGTCCTGGTGCCTCATGATGGCCCAACATCTTACTAAGACACTTTGGATTTTCCTTTTATTTGTCACCTGTCTATACACCTGTGTTGTGTTTACAGGTTATGTGGCAAAAAAGTAACTTTCGCCACTCAGTAAAAGTGGCTTGTTGTTCTTGTACTTGTGCCTATGTGGCCAGATTCTTCATGATTCGTGTGCCACCTGGAGTACTGTATTCTAGCTATCTGACCTTTAAGAGTAAGTGAACTTTGTTTCATGACTTTACTTTTGAGTTTGTTCTGCTGCACATGAGGCAATTACCAGATGGTTTTAGGCCGAACTCTGAAGCAGTGACGTGTTTTCTGTCACATACTGTTGACTCAGTGACAGAAATGACAAAGGGCTATTTTGACGATGTCCACTACACCTACTCAAAATCCACTTTTTCTTCTTCAGTCTGGAGAACAATTACTGCTTACTGTTTCACCTTTTCCCAGCTGCTCTGACACATGCTGGGAATTTTTATAAATTTGCAGTTAAATCATCATAATCACTGTCTCACTACTTCCTCAGACTGAACAGTGATAAAACCGTCCTCTCCTCCTAATCTCTTCCCTCCTGAACATTCACCTCAGCCTTCATGAAAATGAATAGGGAGCTGGGGAGAGCATCAATTATTCAAAGTCAATTACTCAGCAGGTTTTTTTTTTTTCATCTATGGGACACAGTGGATGATGTCTGCAGCCTGCTCCAGGGTTATTTTTAGGATTTTATCATGCTGGATATCTGTGCCTCATGTTAGTCACATGGAAAACAACAATAACCTCCTCCCGCCATCAAAATATCCAACTTGGATCTAATAACACACTTTCTTTTTATTGTCATCTCCAGTACTTTTATCCTAACATTGTCTGTGTGTGTTACTGCTCCATGCCGTGTGAGACAATATCTCTTTGTTTTCCAATAGAAAGCAATTTGTGCCCGCTCTTTATCTTCATTAAAAGTAAAAACATGCTGCTTACGAGCAAGCCTCCGATAGCATCTGACAAGATGAAGTACCAGAGTGTCTCAAAACTCCAGTCTCAGCCTTGATATCTGACGCCTCAAGGACTGGATTCATTTTTATCACAGATGGCATCTCTTCAGTGGAAAAAAAAGCATGTTTTCAAACTAACATTTTTATTATTTTGACACATCTGAAAATGTCTCAGCGCATCCCTCTGAGCAAACTGTCTTACATCTGAGTAAAATCCAGGATTCACTGGAGAGACACTCACACTGAAGAAGAATATGATGCTTGTATCCATAAGGTGTCAAACCCTGGACCAACCTTTATCACTTATTAGAAACATGTTGTCTTTTCTTGTTTGTTTGACCATCCCAACACTTCGGTCTAAAGCAGGTATGCTGGCTGGATCGGTATGAAATAAGCTGCTGTTTATTCATGAACAGAAAATGACTCCTATAGATTTAGTTGACCATTGACCTGTCCTAAAGGTCCAGGTCAAAACTGGGTCAAACATTCCATGTTACCAGCACTTTCGTTAATGACGAGGTTCCACAAACCTTATCGCTGACATTAAATATACTGTGGATGTTCATTATCCCCAGAGGATGGGTCATAATGTTTTCATGAATTTTTTTTTTTTATGACTTTGATCCATGAACCTAAAAAGACAGAAAAGACAGAACTCATCTCTGGTAAGTTTTATTTAGATCTGTCAGTCTGAATCTGAGCTGTCACGCACAGACACACTCGGCACACATGGTCAGTGCAGAGGTTGCTATCGAGCTACAGCTAACATCTCATCTGTGGTTCACTCACAGCAGGTGGCTGTTTCCAGTGAGGTTAGCAACTAACCTGTGAACATAGTGGAGCATTTAGCAGCTAAAAAGCAAGATATTTTTCTCAGGAGTAGGTGGAGACCAAAACAGAGCTAAAAGGAGAGAGAATGTTGGACTTTGTTGTTGCGATAAATGCGCCTATCAGCAAAATGCTTGTTTCTAAACACACAAACAAAAGCATCAGGCCACACATTTTGTTTCACAGGTAAACCCTCATATTATTATTTTTTATCACATTGCACTGACTATTTCCCTTCAGATTAAAAGAGCTACAGGAAAATGCAGTTTGTCTTATTTGCATAACGCTAATGAATTTCAATCCTGAGATGGAGCAACTGTATGATTAGCCCTGATGGAGGTCATAAACCTGACAGCTCATTGTTTTTATGTAGTTTAGTTTTACCAGCACCTCTGTGCTGCATTCAGACCAGAGGCCTCTGTCAGAGTTTTTGTGAAAGGACAAACACTGGACAGGTAATGAGTCTGTCCTAATTGTAAAATCACAGAAGACAATATTCCCTGGTTACTAAGACTGGAAGTCTCATTGCTATTGATTTATGGATGACCTCTTATCCCAGAAGTAAGAGACAAAGAGGTGGTCTGATGTTGTATTTGAGTTTCTGGAGACCACAGAGATTGGCTGGTACAGCAGGAAGGGGTCAATCAGTGTAACAGTAATCAGGAACCTAATGCGAAGAGGCAGCAGAGAGAATAGAGTCGGTCCTCTGAGTGACACCTTCGTGAAAAGGCGTGACATTTCATCTGGGCATGTTTCCGCCAGTTTACCGCAGCGACGCGCTTCAGCAGAGCGCCCGTGAGCAACACACTCGGTACCACTTCACATATTCGCACACGCCGCATCACACCATTTTCGAGCTTCAGAGACACACAATGATGTGACATAACGAGTTAGCATTGGCTTTTTTTTTTCTCCTTCCAGTTAGAAAGATGGGCTCTGGTATTGTGTTATCACACATCTCTTACTCCCTCACACCACTGGTCAGAGCTAAGAACGAGTATGGAGAGTTTCATAACAAATTACCACAGGCAGAGTCTTGAAGAGATCCTGTTGTCACACAGCAAACATTAGACGCAGGCTATCTGAGGACAGGTATGGTATGTTTGATAGTGAAGTTTGATAGTAACTGTGGTTTGTGATGGGTTTTTCTTTTTGACAGATTAGCACATGAACATGTTAAATCCTCTATAAATGTTTAGGGACTGTAGAAAAATTCTTATGCTGCTTCATAAAAATATCCTCCTCGGCTTATCAGTATTTTGACTCGGAGAAGAACACAGTGCCCCTTCATGTTTCAAATTAAATATGAATGGAGAACATAAGGAAATGCTGAATATCTCACTCACTCTCTATTTTTTCTATATTTTTCTCAGCGTTTAATGAACAGTATAGTTCCTGATGGGCTTGGGCACCACATTACTTCACCCCCAGCTAGTTAACACTTACAAAAAATACAAATATATATATATATATATATATATGAACTGAATCAGATACTATATATGGTACAGTATATGAGCTCACATCAGTTATGAGATGTGTGGAGACATTTCCTCCAAACTTCTTCCAAATGGTGCACAGTCACAAATCAAAAATTAAAATAAAGATGATTCTTGCACACAGGAGGAGGACTGGGCAGCGCAGACATAAGACAGGCGTTGTGTCTTTGTTTGGAAAAACACTGTGATTTTGCCTCCTCTTCTATTGTCTACAAAAACTAAAGAGATTTCATTTAAATCTTTATTTTCAAACTCCATTTTCACAGTTATTGTTCAAAGACATCTGGTTCGTCTCCATAGTGTCTCGTCTGCGTCATGGGTGAAAAAGTCATAGATGAATATATTTGAATATATCTATCAAAGTTTTCATTAATGAAATTAACTCTAAGTGGCACCTCTGCTCCTTCGTGCCAGTCGAGGTGGTTCAGGATGTCTGGAGCTATTCTCACATGCAGCTGGGAGGAGACATGGGGGGGGTGGGGGGGGCAGACCCAGAACACAATGGAGGAATTATATTTATCTCACTGATGTGGGAACACCTCAGGATCACCCGGGCACAGCTGGAACTCTTGGCTGTAGAGAAGTCTGTTGATGGATGCATGGATAATGGAAGAGACCTGGATAAAAACAAAAGTATTCTTAGGTTTTCCTTATTAACCTTCTCTTCCACCACCACCACTTGTTTTCTGGAGCAAAACACCCCAAATTTAATATGGCTGTGACATCTCTTGAGGATAATATTGACCAGACCTCACACAGCTCCCTCTGGAGACACAAAGCACACTATTCATTTTTCACACGTGCAGTGGCTCTCCCCAACACCTGGAAACACACTTTGCAATGTGTAAAATGGGTGAAGTTCCCCTTTAAGAGCCAAAGGTTTACAGCTCGGTGGTGTAGCTAAACAGAGGTGTCTTCATCCCAGACATTTTCCTCACAGAGGAATTTAATGATATTACATGCAGCTGAACTTTACAGTTCCACAAAGTCTAAATTTCCACAAAATAACGATCTAATCTTCGATGAGAGAGTCCACTGTTTCTGCCTTTCTTGCTGTTAGTTGTCATTTCAGCCAGTGCTTGACTGATATGGCCTCATCATCCTCGACTCTTCATCAGCCCCAGAGTGCGATCCAACTCCAAGTCTAGTCTGATGAGCCCCTCGATGATCCTGCCTTCAGTAATATCCATATGTCTTCTGTCAGAACCTCAATCTTCCTCCCAGCTACACCTTCATCAGTGTGTAGGCTCTATCGGGGATATCCCTCCACACCTTCAGGAGGTGAGAGCCCCAGTGATTTACCCACAACTGGGTGTAAAAGACTCTTCATATACAGCATCTCTTCATCTTTTGCTATGTTGTACACTCTGTTGTACACTGCCAGAAATGGAATTAAGCTTTCCTGACTGACAGCAGTCGTCCAATACAGCAAGACAGGTCATGCTCATCAGTTGTATAATGTTCTTTTTGGCTTGAAGACTTTTGGCAAGTCTGAGAAAATCACTCTGGTGTTATCAGGTGTTTCCTCAACTTAAGAGACTACAGATTTAAAGATGGTTTCCCACTTGCAAACAGGGATGCACACGCAACATTGGGGAAGAAAACTCAGTTGAGACAGGGACATTTCCATTTTTGTCGTGGGGAAAACTTCAACCCACGTTGACAACATATCCACAAGAACCAGGAGAACCCAGATTTGACATTCATAGTCTATTAGCATATTGATAAATGGACCCGATGGTGGTGTGTTGCCATGTTTAGCTGTTTCCTAACGAGGTTGTTCTGTCAGCGCAACAACAACTGAGTCACAGCAGTTATACCTGAAACAAAGCACTAAGTTCGGATCAAATGATTCATCCCCCCTTTTCCTGCATGTGGGGGTCTGGGTGCAGTGTGAGCCAACACATGGAGGAGGGATTTAGCGGCGTCTGTTAACGCGTTACCTTTGGAAATGGAGCGAGTAAATGAGAGCTGAATGTCGGATTTGTACACCAGATGTGAGCTGAGCCACACCAAACACATACCTCAGTAACTGGTGGCAGACTGGGAGTTTGTGCTGTAACTGTATCAACCAAACGTTTCAACGTTTCAGAGCTAGACCCAACAGTCCAGTTTGTAGCCTGATAACCACGAGCAGCTGTCATGTGCCGGATGCTGCAAATTTTCAGAACATGCAAAATCTTTTACATGTGGAACTCGTCACAATGGGGGCTGACTTTTCAATTAAGATAGCCGTGGCAGCAACAGCTCACAAACAAGCTGGAGTTCCCCCCGCGCTACGGGAGGCAGCTTAGAAGAATAAAAAAGCCACAGGGCGGTAATGAGTGAAGCCTCTCTTACAGTCTGACAGGCCCAGGGCTGGTACAGATGTGACAGCAGCCTTCAAAGTCTCTGCACACAGCTGTTGGTACGTTCAGTCCATTGAACAGGTGCAGAGTTCAGCCTCGCAGTCCACTGTGAGTCACATTACATGTGGCTTAGGAATTGCCTCATATTCCATTTCTTAATGTTTTTTTTTTTTCCTGTTTTCTGTAAAGCACTTTGAATTGCCTTGTTGTTAGAAAGTGCCGTACGAATAAACTCAGGCTTAATGCCTTTTACTGCTTCCTGTGATAAATTATATAGTTTTATGTTTTGAAGTCAATCTGTGTTTATTTTTCTTTTTTCTTTTCTGGATCCTGTTTTTGGTGAGTTAGACCATTTCATTTTAGTGGCTCACATCACAGAGTTGGTCCTGTTTTCCTGCATCTCCGGTTTTGATTTTCACATGAATTATCTGACTCATTTACCAAAATAAATTTAAATACGCTTATTATTTATTTATTAGTTGTCTGATTTTGTGTGTAATAGTCACTTCAGAGTCTGTAATCTCTAACCCAGTCCATCATCCTCCTGCATTCATGATAGTAACTGGTTACTATACAAGTTAAGATATTTTCCTTACAAAACATACGGAGACTTTATAAAATATAATTCTTCGTTATAGATTAAGCTGCCTATCAGTATAAACATGTAAAGCTGAAGCAATTAGTTGAATAATCTATAAGTCCATTGGCAGAAAATTGGACACTTGATCATCCAAAACAAGTGTTGTTGAGATGTCACTTTGGATTCAATTTTCTGATTGATTGATAGATAGATAGATAGATAGATAGATAGATAGATAGATAGATTGATTGATTGATTGGTTGATTGGTTGGTTGGTTGGTTGGTTGGTTGGTTGATTGATTGATTGATTGATTGATTGATTGATTGATTTTTACAAACCTAGCAATCAGATGTTTAACAAATGAGGACTTTTTCTGCAGGTTCTGTCGAGCTCATCTAACAGGCTGTGAAAACGAAAGCTCAGCGTCATCACTTTCATCTCCAGCAGCTGTGGATGCAGCACCAGCTCGTTTGCGTTGAACACACTGGCTTTGTCATGTTACTGTGCAAATACATGGCAAATAATGACGCAGTCAGAAGAGTCAGTGATGAATGAGAGGATGTGTTGCCTCCTTTTCATCTTTACTAGTTAACGTTGGCAAGAAAGCAAAAAATTATTTCATTCACTGTTCCGCTCAAAAGCTACCGGCGGCTAACGGCAAAAGTTGCCGTTAGCCGCCGTGGAAAGTTTTCTTGTGTGTTTCTCAGTGCTTGACATTGAGAATCAACCAAGTCAATATGTCAACTTTGTCTGTTCCATTTGTTTTTATTGACTTGATTTTATTGACTTTTATTGACATACACTTTAACGATGACTGGATCTCCAAGCACTGAGAAAATCGTACTTGAATTTCAACAGGATTACAAATCCCATACAACCCCAAGTTGCTGTTTAGGACCACAGACTCTTGGAAAGCAGGGCTCTGTAACCTTGAGTCTCTTCC
Organism: Toxotes jaculatrix; assembly: GCF_017976425.1. NCBI lineage: Eukaryota > Metazoa > Chordata > Actinopteri > Toxotidae > Toxotes > Toxotes jaculatrix. The sequence goes on from NC_054406.1 coordinate 21,335,914, forward strand.
TATGAGAGATGTGAGTCATCTCAGCTTGTTTTAATGCACAGTAAGGCATCCCAGGTTTTTAATTAATTTAATCTTATAGCTCAGTTAGACCTACTGAGGATGATTAATGGCACGAAACCTTCCTCCTCTCCTTAGATATTTTATCCACAAGATTTTTAAAAGATGTTTCTGTGGTTTTACGACCCGGATATCTGTCTTCCTCTTTGTCATCGGGATTTGTTGTTTTTCAGCCTCTACTGCAAAAAATCTAACCTTGACACTGTCATGTTGGAATGTATGTCTTCTTGGTCCATTGCTGTTCTCTGTGTACATGTTATCACGGATGCAGGTTATCTGCAACTCATTTATTAATGTACGAGTCCATTCTACCTCTCCTCGGTAACTTTACTCACATTCTGTATTGCAGACATAAGATCGTGGATGTCAAGCAGCTGATGCTGAACCTGAACTTTTAGCAATAATGTTAAAAGTGAATCTTTTCCACCAACACTTTTGCACTTTTATGGGGTGCAGTGACTTTTAATCGGATTTTTCAACAAGTCAAAACAGAATAGACACTAAAATGTACTTGTTATTTATTTATCTTTATTATATTAATAAGTAGAAAATATCGGCATGTAGAAAATCCATTATTCTTCTCATCAATGGACAATTGCAGATATAAGAGCCTAATTGTACCACCTAATGTAGACTGAAGCCGAGTCAAAGGTCAGGTCTCAGTAGGAGCTGAGCCCATCAAAGAGAGATTCACCCTGGTATCTGAGCAGCCACTGAAAACCCACTGAGACTAATTAACTCACAGACACCGGGCAGATTTCTGATCCCTCTTTTAGTTTGACAAATGTCATGGGAGTAACCCATTCAAGAGCACCTGCCGCCCGATGTCCCGCATACATGCCGCGCCATGTGACAACTGATCCTGAAGCAAGGATGCTGCCTGAGAAACGTTACATAAGCAATCACAGTCACGTAAATAGACACAGTACATGTCCATCACCGCACTGTCATCATTCACATCCTCAGAATGAACTCTGCATTAGTTCCCAGAAATAGCCACGTCCTGAGACTCACTGAGGCATTGTTCTGTAAGCATCTTTGAGGAAGTGATTATTGTCAGTGAAGTGATGGCTTTTCTTTTGGTTCACGTTCAATCTCTTTGATTTATGATGAGCTTAGAAAATCGGGGGCCCGGCTCGGGGTGTTTGTGTGTGTGTGTATGGGGGGGGGTCTTTGGACTCCAGACACAAGCAGCGCCTGCTCATTGTCACCAAAAATTGACTGGCAAAAGCACCACTGATGGCTTTCAGTCAAGTTGACAGGCAGCGTGTCAGGCGGCGGCTTGTTACTCATCGACGTCGCTGTGATTGGGAGATTTGATTGGAAAATTAAACCTGAGTGAATGAAGATGTGACAAGAGGAGCACAGTCTGCTGTGGACAGCCCAGAGCTTCTTCTGTGGCTATAGGATAATGTGCCTAACACCTCAGGCCCCTGATTTTTTTTTTTTTTTTTTGGTGGGTGTCTAAAGATGAGTAGCAACACAGGAAGTGAACAGGTGGTTGACGTACAGCTGCTGGTGGATACAAATGCATGTTGGAGTTATGCAAACGACGCAGTTTGGTTTGAAGATTTGCAGGTGTCCCAAAAAAAACGATCTCACAGTACGAAGTGTGAATCTTTCAGAACAGCTCTCTGTTTCCCTCGTTAAATTCTAGTTTTATGTCGGAAGATTTAAATAATGAATGAAGGCTTCCACGCTGTGCCAGCTGTGCGTTTTATCACACACCGTTTTGTAGAGGTGTGTGTATGTCTGTGCTGTCGTGTCGGTCTGAGCAGGAGGAAACAACTGAAAATAATTGACTGACGCAGGAGGGTGCGTCTTCCTGTGCAACCTACACGTCGCTCTGTTTTTATTCATCAGTTTATTTATTTCTTTTTAAACATTTCATTCGGTTCCTCGCTGTGTGCCCCTACAGTTTTTGCTATTACTGCCCCACTGCACACTCAGATCATGTTTGATTAGCTTACTGGTCAGATCATGTGTCTTATAGGAATGAGTGAGGCCGAGTCGGGTCTGGAATTGATTACACACAGTTTTGTTTGCATAAAAAATATTAATTAGTGCAGCCTTTAGTGTGATGACGCAGTCTTTTCATGTGAGTGTACCTGTTTTGTTTGTTTGTATCATGTGCACACAACGAGCCAGTGTTGCTACACACACTCCTGCCATCAGTTTAACGCCATTCTACTGAATTAATAATCAGTGATGTACACGTTTCATAAGACTTGAGGATACACACAATGTTTTTTATTTTGCTGAGACGCACCAAATAATAATAAATTTTTTTCATCAGTTCAAGAAAGTTAGTTAGTTGTTATTCCACTTTTACCCTAAAGTGGAATAAAGTTAACAAGTTAAAAGTTTTCCTCCCTTTGATTTGGAATAAAAGCTGATAGAAGATGCAGAGCAGCACCTCCCCATCGATCTGTGCTCCATATTTCAGCAGAGTTAACACAATCAGACATGCGACAGGAAGGAGAACCCCCCTTGCCATTGTAATGATGATTGCTCAATTCCCACAGGCGCCATGGTCTCACACGATGGATTAGCGCAAGAAGCAGAACGGGATTTATGCAAAGGTCAGATTCGATCCTCTATCCAACAAACAAAGACTTGAAATGTAGATAAAAGGCCCCGTGTAACCGCTTTGCTGCTCTCACAGGTGGATTTGTTCATTTGAATCTTTAATGTCAGTGGTTTGTGTGTATCTCGCTGTGGAGAGATTACAGAGGAAGTTCTGGCTGCTTACGCTGATTTACAGCCCCAGCAGTACTACAAACGATACCTGAGCTGAGACTAAACGAAGCGTTTTCAACAGGGAATGTGTTTATAACAGCTACACAACAGCAGTCAGAGAAATCAAAGCGCTTTAATCTGAAGATTCAGTAGCAATTTCATTTCAATTCGGCTGTAAAATAGATGATTGGACAGTTTCTAAAGCGGTCACCAAATGGGGTTTCGGCTGAATTCAGCTGAATCCACAGTAAAGCTGTTCTCATTCATATTTCTCTGTTTCTGTGTCAGACAGTGGAACAAGTATGGAACAGAGACTGAAACGTGGCCCATTAAGATCCATGTTAACCAGCAGACACTTCAAGACATTTCCAGGCTGCTGCTGCTGCTAAAATCCTGGTTTTATAACCATGACTTTTTCTGGCAGTACAACCTGACTCCGGAAAATGCTCAAAAAAATAAATAATGTGAACAGCTACAATTCCATAACACAGAGGACTCACATGATGTGAACAACTGCTCACATGACCTTGTGGTGAGATAGAAAAACATATTGCAGGCCGCCCCCCCAAAACATGAACATGGTTCCTTAGACAAAGGACATAAGAAAGTTTTCCTCCTCAAGAGTACCAGACTTGGAGGACTTCCAATTTCCATATGCAGTATAAGTGATTGAAGAGCCATTAGCTTGAGCGGTTGCTCTTTTAGAAAGCTTGCTTGTGATATAACCTGATTTGCATTTATTTCTGACTAAATTAGGAGACAGAAATTCTGCATTTTGAGGCTGAGTAACTGAGAATCAACAGACTGAGATGCTAAAGAGTGTCTTTGGAAGACAGTCTTTGCAAATCTGGACTTTGCTATTCTGGGCGACCGTGATGTATTCCCACTGTGTTCTTTCTATTGCTGTTTATGATGATTAAAATTCATCTGCTCCGGCATTAAGAGATGTCTGGGAATGGCCTTTATTTGTTGTTGGGGGTTTTTTTTTGGCTTTGGCTTCAGCCCCTCAACAGACTGAGCTGAGCTAAAAGCTGCTGAAGGACTGATGAGGAATATTTCCATCATCCCAGCATGCAGGGGATCAGGGTACACCAGTAGGGTTCTCGCAGCATCTTTCATTGGCTCGCTTCATTGCAGCATGGCGTGCGGTAGGGGAGCAGGGAGGCTAAATGCACGCTTTGACACAGAGGACACAGAGAAGAAAAACTTTCAAAGTGTTCGCCCACTCGATGCCATGTAGCTGCAATTATACTGTCACCTTCTCAGCGTGATGCGATGTGACTAAACAACAGAGTGAGCACCCCCGTGAATCCAGGAGTCTCCAGACTAAAGATGTCCTCAGACCCGCGAGTGTCTGAATTACTGCTGAAAAACAAGGCTGTTTGTGAATTCTGCTGAAAAGAGAGAAGAACAGAATGTTTATTAGTCCACATTCACCTCTGACTAATGCGTAAGCTGGGCCGACGGCACCGTCTCGTGCACGCTGTGGCTCAGGGTATACTCTGTTTGAAAGGGATCGTTTTGTTTGTTGACGAGTGCAAATGCTGACATATGACGAATGGCTGGTCTCAGATCTGAGAAAATACTGGTTGGAGCTGACAGAAAGGCTATGGTAAGAAAGCAGAAAAGTTCAAATGATCCTTGATAGGATTCATTAACAGTGCGGCTGAATTAAACTGTATTTCTAATTACTGAAATTATGAAAGAATGAATCATGAGACAAATGAAAGGAAATAACAAACATTTATTTGACACTTGCAGCGTCAGCTCCTGTACGCACGCGGTCTTCATTCAGTCTTGGTGACGAACACTTTGCACACTGTGCTGCTGCTTTGTAATGCAACAGCCTTCTCAGGGGACGTTACACTCATGATGGTGTTTGCACCTTCTGCTGTTTAACCATTGCAGCGAGCAGTCAAGATGCGACTTGCCCTGGTTTGTTAATCTTACTGTCACAGCTTGTTTGAACTGTACTCTCCTGGGTAATGAAAGCTGCATTTGATCACACTGGCGTCTTAAAAGATTTGCAGATACCTGGAAAGTCTGGTGAGAGAACCAACATTCATGAGTTTTTGACCAGTGTAGCATCATGTGGTCTCCAGTTGTATTTGTAATTAACTTACTTCACAGTTTAAGTCAGAGTTAAAGCCTTTTCCATGAGGTGACCTTTTAGCCTGCACTCACACGCTTCCCACCTCAGTCCAGATTCCTGACCTTTGACCTTTATCTACATCGATTAGCAACCAATCATCAAAAGGTCGAAGAGACCCAAAGGTGATATTAGAGGAGTAAGCTAAATAATCAGATCCAGATCCGACAGAGCCCCCCCCCCAAGCTTTTCTCTAGCATCACCATCCGGCCAAAATTTCTACTTTTAATGGTTAGATTAGTATGAACTTTATTGAGTGCATTCCTGCTCCCCAGAGGATGAACTATTTCCAATTTGGGGAGTTAATCAATGATATACAAAGACAGGGATATCAAGAGAGCCTTAAATGATGATGATACTCAGTGTTGTTTTTTTGGGGGGAGGCAAAATGTAGAGTAAGAGTTGCTTGAACGTCTCATCCACTGTGTGGGAAATGGTCCCTGATGGTTTCCATAGAAAAGCCCAGAGAAGTTGTTGTGTTCTGCTCATTATTGGAGGAGGGGAAGTTAATCAGACATACCTACCTGCCAAACCAACCAGTTAGTCTTCTTCCTTTAAGTCTTTTCTCTTCAGATAAAGAATAGATCTCACCTGTAGGATGCTCGTTGAAGTTTTCTGTCAGTTAAAGGTTTTGTGTGGACTCTCACAGATGTTACGCAAGGTGCTGTTCATTGTTGTTTTTAAGTACGGGAAGTGGAGAATGATGAGGATGAGGATGAGGATGATGGCCATTACCTGCAGTATGTTTGGCAAGCCTCTCACTTCCCTCATTTCCTGTCACCTCCCTGTTGTGAACTTGGTTAAAAAAAAAAAAAAAAAAAAAACTGCATGAAATGCCACTTGACAAAAACCAACAAGAACAAAAAATACACAGGGCCTGAATGTAATTCACCGTAATTGTCCGATTTTAATGTCTGCCGTCATGAGTGACGTATCTTTGAACTTTTAACGCCACAGAAATAAAGAAATAGCCGTTAGCTTGACTTTCGTGTGACTTTCTTTGTTTCCAAAATTAAAGGAGGAGAAGAAACAGACTAACAGGTTCCCACCCTGCAGACAAGACCTCAAGTCCAAAAACAACTCTACATTAAAAATTCAACTGTTGGGATTTAAGCAGTGACTGGGGACAGAATGTACCCATCATATTGCAACTCAGTTTTAATTCATGGTGCTGTTATTAAAAGCAGTTGAGAGGAGTCCCTGTCAAGCTTGAATCAGTTTGGTGGACACTTCTTTTATTCCCTAAAAAGTTTGAAACTGAAGACGCCTGACTCAAAACGTAAAGCTCGTCCTTCCATTCACGACGGCCCGATACGTTATATTTGAACAGGAGACATTAAAAAATTCTGCCTGTTACAGACAGATATTAGATGTAATTATCAGCTGTGCGCATTTCCAACCCGACAGCACCGAGGCATCTTTAAAATTTGCAGAGGCCTGACAGTAATCCACAGAGAATATTCAGAAAGAAAAAGGTAAAACCTCATCAGATGCCATTACAGCTAATGTGCCTCTAATTGTCCTTAAATGCTTAAAACCTTCCAGCAGCAAGTGTCAAGGTGTAAAGGTGAAGAGAATGAGAGGGGCTATTTTTAAAGTGAATAAAAATAAGAAATAAAAATCGCAGAAATCACCTCACCTGTCAGACCTTATTGAAAGTTTTCTGGTTAAAGAGTTTTGATGATTATGTGTTGTAGTAGCACAACTAAACAGCAGAATTTAAACTTTCTAACCTTTAACCTTTTCTGTTAGTACAGGGAACAGCGTGACCTGATGAACCACGATCTGGCAAGTGGGAGGGGTTTGAGGGAAACTCGCTGTATACTGGGTAGCCTTCACTTTTGTAATGTTATAGGGAACATGAGCCCCACCCCTGGGGGCCACATACTGGTCATCAACAAGCATCCAACATTGACGTCTGCCGGTGATGTCAGCTGAGAGTGTGCTCCAGGGAGCTGTTGTTGAGTGGAGCAACATAGAATCTTCCATAGAGGTTCACTGCATGGGTCAATTAAGCAATGAATATCCCATAATGCTCTGTGGCATGTAAAAAAATGCTGAGCAGGCCCAGTCGATTACCAGCCAGGCTAGTAATGACTACATGAGCACTGAGTGGTTCAGAACATCGACATGTTGACTGGTGTCATGGCTGTGTATGATCACATCACAAGGTGGTTCTAACTTCGTATCAAAATGGTGAGAGGAAACGATCAGATGGAGACGCTTCAGTGACACAGACTGTTCAGCTGGACAGTGTCTGTACAGGAGCAGGGACTAAGGTCAGTAAACAGGGTGAGAGACTGAGGTCCACAGAGCTCATTTGATGACTGTGATGCTCGTGCATAAGTGCAACATGTAAAGACAAACAAAAGAGCAGCTCTTCATCAGGTGACTGAGGATGTCACTGCGGGACGTGATCATCCTTCACCATATTTTCTAAAAAGAACCCATGAGCCGTCCTTCAGAGGGAGGGGTCACTGCTAGAAAGTCGTTCTGTGTGATCACCTTTATCCTATGATGAAACACCGCTACCCTGATGGGAGGGGTCTCTACCAGGATGCCCCCCCCCCCCCATCTATAGGACACAAGGAGTCACACAAATGGTTTGATGAGTATGAAAATGTATGGATCTATACATAGAGATATTTCACAGACCATGCCAGCAAAATGCTCCCCCGCCCCCAACAGTGTCACATCTCTGATAGATTATCAGCAGGCACTGAGTATTTAATCAGTTTTAGAATTTGTACAACTATTAACACTTCAGTACATGAATAACTGTTTTTCAGTCCACAAGGTTTCTCTTTGACCATGAGCTGGACTATTCTGAATTTAACTGCAGCTTGATTTTTCATTCCTCTTTTTACCAAATGGTTGTCTCTGTGTGTGCTCTCAACAAAATGTCTTTAATTTCAGTTCTACAAAATTGCGACCAACCCTGAGAAGCACCTCTGGACGAATGGTTTTTGTTCTGTTTACAACACCCCCTGTTCAGTTTGCAAAAGCGTGGATGAAGGTCGCGTGTGGTCTCACAAAAAGCCTTGCGTTGAAGGATTTTTATTCTTGCCGTGTGTAGGACTGACACTGACGGTGTGAAAGTGGGCCACTCTTCAAGGTTACGCTGATGTAAGGGCTGCAGCCTTGGACATGCACCCACAATACCGAGCTTTTCAAATAGAAAAGCTGCTAGTTTTTTAATGAAGTTGTGAATTTTTCCATCCAGCTCCATTCTCCATGACACTGAGTCACCATCTGGTAGTGTGAGGACGAGTGGAAGTGGTGGAAGTCATTGCCGTGCATTGTAGCTGCTGACCTGCTAGAAGCATTTACAGACCCCTCTCTGCGCAATACCTCAAAATGTGGTTGACAGAGGCACAGGTTTAAATAATGACCATGATAAGTTAAAATCTCTGTGCTGCTCTGCACCACACCCAAGAAATTTGACGGCTGACGTTGTTAGTTCTGGACGCTTTGGTTTTTTTGGCCAGAAAAGTGAAGGTGGTGGGTGTTGGTGTGTAGAGATCGTCGGTGAACATAGTGGAGCTTTTAGCAGCTAAAGAGACACATATTTTTCTCTGCAGTTGGTGGAGAACAAATCTATGGAGCAGCGAAATATCACAGTTGTGTTGGCTGTTTTGGCTTTGTGTTTCATGCTAATTAGCGAAAGCCTTTAGTAGCTCGTTAAGTCTGATTAATTTGCCTCAAGTGATGAGCCTCCTACTGAACTGTCGGCAACCGAGTTGCATTGTGGGTAATGTAGGTGCTGTTGTTTGTTACACAAAATAGAAAATGGAAATCAAACCATTTTTTCTTTAAATGCTTCACATTTCAGTTTTAATTTTTGGAATTTAAAAGGAAAATCAGAGAACCCACATGGCTTGATATCTCTCCCACTATCAAGAGCTGTGGTATGGTTGAGCTGATCCTTTAAGGAAAAGAATCAGCTCAACCAGCATCACTGTGCTGACGCCACTCCTGATTCTTTAAGGAAAACATTGTCATTCAGGCTCACGCTTTGATAAAAGGATTATAGTAGATTAAATCACATCAGCCTGCGATGCTCCTTGGAGGGAAAGTGGGTCGTTGCAGCAGCAAAATAGTAACTACATTAAAAAAAAAAACATTGTTAATTACAATGAATGGAAAGATGGAGCTCTGTGTTAATGAGACTGTATCAATACTCTCAAAAATGGCCAAAGATGAGTTTTTCTGCAGTTCCAGTTAGATACAACCCAGTGCTTTGGACTTTGTGACATCCATGTAAATGGTTTTTTTTTTTTTTTTTTTCAGACAATAGGGCCAAAAATAGCAGGGCACTCCCGTATGTTTTCTTGTCACTGTAATTATCCTGTTGTGGAGAGAGTGCGGCTCTTAACAGCTCTTTTACTGTCAGTGCACAATGTACTACTCCATAAGGGATGTAATTGCAATAAATTTAGTGGAGTTCAGCTGCAGAAATTACAGTATCTATTCTCTGAATCGGATCTCAAAGTCAAGGACACGGCGGTGCCACTGATCTGTTTGTCTTAAGCTGTGAAAACATGTTCAGAGATCTTTTTTAGCCTTTAGCAATGGTCCCATGCATTTCTCCGTGATGCAGAGTAAAACCAGAGGAAATATTTGCACGTAGTAAGCCTCTCAGTGTGCGGTTTGAAAGAAAGGCATGATGGAGTGGATGAAGCTCCTTGGTTAGAATTAAAACAGAGACTGAGGTGCACTTCAAAGAACGGAGAGCCGTTTAGCTTGTGTGCAGAGGGATGAGGTGTGTACGGTGTGCACTAAGTCATGAATACTCAAGCTCACACATTCAAATGGCTGGGATTATGGGATTGTGAGTAACATGGTCAGCATTCATTTCTGATACAATGTGGAGGATTGAAATATGAAATGTTTTCAGAAGATCTACGTAAATGCCAAACTGGATTAGAGGCTGTGAGGCTTATTAGCAGCTATGTGACTAACTAGCTGTACCTAAGATCTGAAGGCTCAGATAGAATAAATAAATAAAATGCAAGATACAATTTGTATTTGTTGAAAAATGTCATTTGTATATATGTGTGTGTGTGTTCCCAATTGTTTTTATTACAGCATAACATGAAAACACAATGAAAAGATGATCATGAAGAACAGCACTCTTTCCATCAGAGAGACACTGAAGCCTTTCATTAGCAAAACAGCAGAGTCAACATCAGGATCGTGATTGTTTGACATGACACTAACTTGCTGACTTCATGAATATTCATGTGATCACAACATCAGTGAGATCATCCAGAGGTTTTATTTCACCCCCTTTTTGATTTTCCACAGTGAACAGAGTCAGTTACCGGGGCAATATCTCATGTGAATCAACGCTTTACTTGACACTGTAAATTCTTCTCCTGACACTACTCACATGACTGTCGGCTGGTAAATGTGTTGTGGATTTATTCGATGAAAACAAGGAGAACACACCACAAGCTTTTAGTGTCAGCTCCTGGTTTGATACTGATCATCAATCATGATCAGGCGATGGATCTTGCATTACACAAGATGTAGGGGCTGATTCGTTTTAATATATGTTTTAATGTTTGAAGGCGAGAACGCAGGAGTAGAGTTCAAACTGTAAAGCCTGAGTGGATCTCGTGATTTCTAACTTAAACAGGTTTGTTTGTCCTGTTTCTGGTTCTTGTGGAGGAGGTACAGTAAATGGAACGCAATGTCACGTAGACCAGGCGAGGGTTTATCCTCTGTAGATGCAATTCTAATGGCCATCACAATGACCCACCAAGTGATAAACACATAATTGCACAAGGACAGTAATTTCCGTTGCTAAGTGATAAACCTTTATGAGTTATAGAAGTCCTCATTATAGTCGTAAATCTACATTACCCTTCACCCCATCCCTCCTGTCATCTTCCTTGTAAATCGTTTCTTTACAGGTCCCAAACTAAACTATTAAACTCAGGTAGCTTTACTTAGTCGACCTGCGCTGCTGCCTTCTGCTCCAAGTCATCATCCAACCAGGAAATGAAGTTTTTTTATATCAACACAGAGGAGGAAATACCCCTGGAGCCAACAGCAGATCAGACTTTATGTCTGAGGCCTCCACTGAAGTGCCACTCACCCACGATAATCACTTTACTCACCGAAAAGCCATTTCCTATTGATACTGTAGAATGAATAGCTAAATCCTTGAGCTCATGTTATACTGTTATAAAGCTTTACAAGGGTCCGGAGAATTGACTGGAAACGTACACCATGAATAGACACGTACGCCATGAATAGACACGTACGCCACGAATAGACGCATCCATCTAATCTATTTAATCCTGTAAATCAAACATTAACTTCTACACATGCAAATGTAGAAGGCTTGGTAAAAACTTTTGTCGTACTGCAAAGTCATCTAGAAAGGCAACGTTGAGTAAAACTATTGTTAAATCTCCAAGCGTATCTTGTCAGTGTTTTATCTGTGGTTTTATTTATTTGCTTCTGGAGTTAATGTCCTAAAAATACTGGTGCAAGCCACTTAATTCCAAGGTAAGGTAAGGTCAGTGTGTGTGTAGCTTCAACCATGCTTTTCCATACTAAGTTTTAAATTTATTTTAAAGTGGACAAAATTGGAAAGTAATTTGTCTTTTGCCAAAGTCCACTGCTGTACTTCTGTTTTCGTTGTTTTTTTCTTTTAATTCGTTCATTTTAATTCAACACTAAACTGAACTGTGAAAGTAAATACACTTCACTTGGACACTTGTTGAAATGGGACACACAGAAATGAAACTGATACCAACCTTCTCATCTGACTCTGTGTAAGCAACAAACATAGTTGCCCAAAATGTCACAGTCCTCTTTTAATCCAAAGTGTGTCATCTACATACTGTATACATCATCCTCTTAAAACATGTTGACGCTGTCAGAAGCAGCAGAACAACACATCTGAAGGTAAACAAAAGAAACTGATCAATGTTTATAACGAATCATAAAGATGGAGAATGTTTCAGTTCCAAACTTTGCATCTTGACAACATACAGTATGATAAAACACCACCATCGGCTGAGATACATGCAGAGAAAACAGCCTGTGGAATGGCACTTCTGGAAATGAAAGTCACGCTGCAGCATTTAGAAAATGCTTCTTTTTTTTTTTTTTTTATTGAATGTGAACAAATGGCCTTGACAGAAAAACTTGAAGATGGAAGAATTCAGGAGCCAAAGACCAGCAGCGTCTTTAATCGGGTATTGGCAGAAACCTCTTCACTATTCAAGACCAAATACTCCAGAGGGCTGCCTTCTCCTGTGTCCACATAAAGAAAAGGGTAAATTTAACATAGCATGTATTTTTACATGGAAAAAGAAGAAGTAGAAAACCCTTTAGTATTTGCAATGATAGGTGAGTGGATGTCCTTGACGAGCAAGGACAGCAGGCTATAAACTGATCTCTGATGCATGTGATGTGCGTAATTCTAATTAAGTGCAGCATAATCATTTGTAATTTGTTCATAATTAATCAAGAGACCACTTATTGATCGTATTAATACCAAGGAAAGATATAACCAATCATTTAAACATTTAAAATCAGTGCTACTTCATGTGAAACCTAAAAAGGGTTCTCAGTGTCTGCCACTTTTTCACGCCAAGAACACGAGATCATTTCTACTTCTCTGTTTTTCTATCCATCCATTATCTGCCACTCATCCGGAGTCAGGTCACTGTGGCGTCATTTTCCAGCCCCTCCTGGGGGTATCCCGAGGCATTCCCAGATTCCCAGGCTTCTCCAGCATGTTCTGGGTCTACCCTGAGGTAGACGTGCCAAAATGGACATGACCGGAAAACCTCAAGGAAGCCACCAGGAGGCATCAGTGTATGTCCGTCAGTTGGTCGGTCCACCATTTTGGTCCAGACCAAAATATCTGAACAACTCTTAGTTGGATTGGCATGAAATTTTTATCACGAACATTCATGATCCAAAGAGGATGAGTTCTAATGACTTCGGTGATCCCCTGATGTCTGAGGACCTTTTCAGCGTCTGAGTCGAATTTCACATGTCCTGTGAAAATCTCATCAGCTACTGAATAGACTGGCGCAGCATCTGGAGAACATTCATGGTTCCCACACAGTGTGTTATGACTTTGGTGGTGACTTTTCCTTTAGCGCTACCATCGTATTTGTGGCTTTAAGTGGAATGTCTCAACATTAACTGGATGGATTGCCATCACTGAGTCAGAGTTAGTTACATTCCCATCAGCCTCAGCTGTACTTAACGTTCATCAAATGTTATCATGCTTGAATTCAGCTGAAAGCAACTCTGTGCCTAAATACAGTTTCTCTAAACTTTTTAACTTTGGCTGATGCTTATTTGTTTTTTCACATTTAGTGTCATTGACAATAATTTAAAGCCAATTTCAAATTTGTGATTAGGTTTAATACACATGATCCTTTAAAACCAGTGGACCAAATAAGCTCCTGTGTTGTGGATGCAGTCCAATGCAGCAACACCCATACACAACCTTTTTTGTTTACTAGATTTGAATCAGAAGATTTTCAACACAGAATGAACTTTATGAGCATCACCTTTATTTCATAGATTTTGTTTTGGATCACATTATAGTGTCACATGTCCTTATTATTTTGTCCCATTCCTGTATATTCTCTTAAGACTCACAGTTTTGTGGAGTTAAAGCAGTTTACTAGTGTTGCAGAAAGGATGAGTCATTGATCTGGGACCAGCGTATATTCTGTCTGCCATACCTCTTAACAGCCACTAGGGAGCGGCTGCACTAAAAGCAACGACTTACTGAATCAATGAAAGGATGAATGAATGAAATTGGCCGCCTCCATATCTAAAAGCCCATTCAAATCCTACATGACAATTTTAGAAAATGCATTGGCATCGTCCAGGAAAACCATTCATCCCGAACAGGCCTGCAGCCAGCAGCAGCAGCAGCAGTGCTGAACTCATTACCCAGATTGGACACAGCACTCTTGGTATGCAGCCTGTGTTTCATCCTGATCTGACAGGGTTCAATGCTGAGAATGCGTCAGGAGGTAAAACAGCATTCATTCCTTTAAGAACCAAAATACTAAAAGTGGTTGTCAAGTGCTGTTACAGGAGCACTTAGACATTCTGACGCAGGAGGTTTTTTTTTTTGTTAATTAAGTTAAAGACTGCGGCAGCATGGTGCTGAATGAAGACCACACCCACCCTCTTACTCTCACTGTCTCCTCACTGTAGTGGTAGTAGGGCCGGGGGAGCTCCTGCGTATTTCCCTGTCTGAGCGTGATTGATAATGTCTGGGCTTTGTCCTCTTCGTCATTGTCCCCCCCACCCCCACCCCCAAACAACAGAGTGACTTCACTCAACAGTGCAGTCATTCAAACTGGCAGGGGAATATGGAAGGAAGAGTCTGAGTCATGCATTCAGAAGTGAATTGGAACTTTCCATGTTACAACATCATCATCTTCACGCTGTAATTCATGTCTCACTAACAGGTGACAAATTAAAGGAGAGACCAACATACAGTGTCTCAGTAAGATGCTGGGCCGCCACGCCCTGCCAGAGCTGCTTCAGTTCTCCCATTGGTGCTCAACTGGGTTGAGATCTGGTGACTGTGAAGGCCACAGCATATGAGTCACATCATTTTCATACTCATCAAACCATTCAGTGACCCCTCGTGCTCTGCGGATGGAGATGTCATTATGTTTCTCCACTCATTCTGCAGGTTTTTCCTTTAATTTGCCACCTGTGTATTACTACATCATAAATTATTCATCCTCAACAGTAAATGCTTCTTATTGTAACAGTAAGACATTGCTATTTCTCAAAATCATTTCTATAAACCTCACATGTTGTTAATTTATGTATTCAACAGGCTGCACATACATAGATACCGAGCGTGTCAGTTTAATGTTCACACACAACATGTTTGTTTTCTTCCAGAAAATCCGTTGTTACAGTTCAGCATCCACCTGTGGTGACTCCAGCACTATTAAAGTGTTTTCTGGTTCTGTTCAGACTCACTCAGCGCACCTGGTTCAGGTCAGGGAAAGCTCCTGGTCTGGTTTAATACGCGAATAGTTCACAGAGACTCGATATGTTTATGTAACAGGTGTCAGACTGGGAAGCCATAAATAGATAGGCCTTCTGTAGAAACAGCAGAGAGAATGAGACAGGCCACAGGTGCTTCTGTTCAGTGCAGCTCCGCTCAGCAGAATTTATTTACCCAAAAAAAAAACTTTTTTGGGCCTCTTTCTGTATTTTGCTTTCTTATTTTGTTATTTTATCAATACAAAAATCCATGATGACAAAAAATATATATGTATATATACAGTATATATACAGTATATATATATATATGATGTAGGATGTGAACCATTTTCTGTAACCACCTCACGGCGACTAAGATGCTGTTAATTAATGTAGAGCTTCATTCATTCCAAAAAAAAAACCACGGGCTCTGAACATAATCCAGCCACCCACTACGTTTCCTACAAATGTATTTGCTGTTGCAGTGTAGTTGTACAGAAACGTAATTTGTGTGAGACAGGATTGCTCATTCAAAACCAAAGCAACAAATCACAGAACTGGCTCTGTGCTGTTAATTATGATTGACAGACAGAGACGTTGTGATGATAACAGCAATAATGAAATCGAAAGAAAAAAATGAACTAGAAAGGCACAAAAAATAATAATGCAATAACATTTAGTCAATCGTGAGTTTTAAAAAAAAAGTCATAACATGATTTGTTTTGTCTGTATTCATTCATGTGATTAATTAGTTCATAATGTCGATCAGTATAAGAGACGAGCCACAGAGAGAGAATGTGACTCATGTTTGTCAGTAGGTCAGAAGCAGATGTACAGGAAGATAACAGACATCAGCTAATAAAGACCACAAAGACAAACAGCAAGCATAACATATAGCCACTATGTAGCTGGACATATCAGTATCAATAATTACCTGACAATGAGATGATTTACCCTAACCCCCCAACCCCTAACCATAATGTGTCACTGTACATGAGGACACAGCTCACACAGGTAAGCTCACAGAAAATGAGTAAACCCGTGTTTATTCATCTATTGAGTCCCTAAATATTAATTATTCCTGTAAATCTATTATTATTCTTATCATGATATCATTTGATTATTATTTCCTGTATTCTTATCAATATTGTCACAGTACCAACAATACAGTTGTGCAATTACCCTATCATTATCTTCTTTCCCTACATGAAAGGATCTTATCACCATAAACAGTGTAGGAGCCATGAATGTATTATGTATTTTTTCTATTAGTAGTAAGGTTAAGGGATATTGTTTGTTTGTTTGTTTGTTTGTTTGTTTGTTTGTTTGTTTGTTTATTAGGATATTGTTTATGTGATCATGTTGATTGGGGGGTTAGTGGGTCACCTGATTATGGGCGTGTAGTTGATATCACCTGGTCGTTTTTTTTTTTGTTTGAGAGAGCGGGTGGGACGCCGCATTTTTTGTTGACCGCTAATTTTCTTTGATCACTGAGATTAATTTTGGTTATATTTTGGAGCACGTTATCGTGAGTTGATTATCTTTTGTTTGTTAATAAACTGTTAAATGTAGGTTCGAAGTCGAAGTGGATTTTTTAGGTCTCAGTCACAGTCATCTGACGGAGCAACGGAGCCGAAATCAAGAGGACTAAAAGAGGAAGAAGATGAAATGCAGACACCGGAGATAAAGTATGGAGGTAGGCGCTGGTTGTGAAAGTGAAGTTTAAGTAGCCGCTGTCAAAGCGAACTACTGCCAGGTGAGCTCACCTGTGGATGTGCGCGTGGAGGCCGCGTATCAATGGAGGGATTGCGGCCTGTATGTTGACTGCTGATTGTTCATTGGCAGTGGTGGTTTTTGGCACGGGCGAACCGGGCGGGCGAACCGGGCAGCCGCCCGGAGCGGCATCACATGGGGGTTGGCACAACCACGTGAAAAATAAATAAATAATCTGCGGTTTTCTGTTATCTATCATATTACTGTGTGGGGAATGAGCACATTGGCGCCCCCTGCAGCTGCAGGTGCCCCCTGTTTGCTGAGAAGGTGCCGTGCTCAGAAGCTGTGTGAGGAGGGGAAGGAGGAGTGGGGCGTACCTGAGATCAACCATGTCTCAGGAAGGACTCACTGGCCTTGCTGTCATCAGTATCAATCAAAGTTGGGGAGCAGATTTTGTATGATGACATTATTGATGATTTTGCATCAAGGAAGGCCAGAAAGCTCAGGTTTTAGTTTCTGTTTTTGTTTGCTGCTCTTAGTGCAATAGTGTTATAATTAGATTTACTTTAGTGTGTTTTCATTTGTGTGATGAAGGATTTGTGCTATTCAGAATGAATATTCTTCCTTTTTTTATTATTCTAAAATATAAAATTATATATTTTTATATTGTATTATTGTTATTCTCTGCTGTTGTGTGATTGTGTATATTTTTGCCACTTTTATGTATATAGAGTATATTTATTTAAGTTCTGATAACTTTGTTTCTAAATTATTTTGGCAGTGTTGGAGTTGGAGATTGTTATAATATAAATATTGTTATAATAAAACGGGGCTGTTTGTGGTTTAGGAGTTAGGGTTAGGGTTAGGCTTGTGGGGGGCGCTCGGAGGGGGTCTCGCCTAGGGAGTAATTCAATGTAGAACCGCCATTGTTCATTGGGAACGATTGTCTGGTTGATGGAAGGATCGCGGCTTGTATATTAACTGCTGACTGTTCATTGGGAACGATTGTCTGGTTGATGGAGCATTGGATTCTTCGACGCAATGTATTCCGAAGCTGAAATGATGTAAATCAGCGCTCTGTCTCCAAAGTTGATGTTGCTCCGCTGCTGTGTTCAATGTGGATGGTCTGTGTTGGATAAATTTTGCTTTTGTCTGTGGATGTGTTTTAAATGCACAAAGAATACATAGATGGAAAATCAAACGGAAATTAAAGGAGGAAACGTGTAAATAAATGCTGATGTTGCAAGTTGTGGAATGGATATGTTTTAGATGCATAAGCTGAGAAACAATCAAAAGGAAATCAAGGGAAATGAGTGAATTAAATCCTGCTGAAATGGAGTGTGGGAAAAGACAAAGCAAAGTCACAGCCAAAGCCATGGGCAAATAAAATCGAAAAGCTTCAACATGAACGCAAAATCATTGTGAATAAAATGAAAGCACTCATACCAGAAATGAAGTCTATTATGAAAACAAAGGAAAATGTTTCACATGTTCAGCCCCATTTTGAAAAATTAGAACAACTTTGTGAAAATGCTACTGTGTCACATGAAGTTTTGATTCCTTTGCTCATGGAGGATGAACAAAACAGACAAAATGAATGGTTTTCCAGCATCATGAAATTTAAAGAAGATGTTATGAATTGGCTGAGTCAATCAGGGGAATCACAACAACATAACATCCCCAACCCACCTCAGTCTGATCCAGCTGCAATAAATGAGGAAGTGCTTCAATGCCCAAAAGAGGATGAACCTCAAGTTCCAATTCAGGCTGCATCAATACTCAGCACAGAGGACATGCAAGATGACGTAAAACCAAATGACAGTGTGTCAAATGTGGGAAGCAAAAACTCTTCTACTAGAAGAAAGTCTGCTGTTTCTACTGCTTCTTCTGCACGTCTGAAGGCTGAGACTGACTTGGCAGCATTAATGGCAAGACAGAAACTGCTAAAAGATAAACAGGAACAGGAGGAATGTCTGAAAAGGAAAAAGGAGCAGCTTCAAATGGATGAAGACATGAAGACATTGCAGCACACATGGCAAAATTAAATGTGTTAAGGTCACAGAGTATCCTTAGTGGAAAGAGTTGCACAAGGTGTTCTGATGAAATGAACTCGTATTTGGGAAAAGGAAAATCAAAAGCTCTCAATGCTAATGCAAATTCCTTTATTCCACAAATGCCAGAGAAACAAAGGGAAGCTAAACATGACTGCATACAGGGAAAACTGCATCTTCACTGACTCAGTATGAGCCTGTGTCAGTTAAGGAACCCAGACATCATCCAGTGAATCACCATGCAAATGATGTCACAGAAAGTCAATATGGATACACTTTGCAGGATTTGGATCAACAGATCAATCACAATCAAACAATCAATCAAAACAGTATGCTGGAAATCATGAGAAAGCAAAATGAAATAACATCACTCTTAATGCAATGCCTCTCATCATTACCAAAAAGAGAAATCCTAGTTTTTGATGGGGATCCGTTAAAATATCATGCTTTTATGAAAGCTTTAGGGAATGGTGTGGAGAGAAGTACAGAGAACTGCAGTGACAGACTCTATTTCCTGGAACATTTCACTAGGGGTCACCCTAAGGAACTGGTGAGAAGTTGCCAACACTTTGACCCAGAAAGAGGCTATGTTAAAGCTAAAGCCTTGTTATGTGAGCACTTTGGAAATGCACAGAAAGTTGCTTCTGCATACATGGAAAGGTCTCTTTCATGGCCTGCTATTAAGACAGAAGACATAAAGGCTCTCCAGGACTATGGCCTTTTCCTTAGAGGCTGTTCTAATGCCATGGAAGGAGTTGAATATCTGCATGAGCTTGATCTGCCTGCCAACATGCTTACCATTATAAGGAAATTGCCTTACAAGTTCAGAGACAAATGGAGAACTGTAGCCTGTGAACTGCAAGAGAGACACAACCAGAGAGCTACATTCAGTGATATCACCGATTTTATTGAAAGACAAGTGAGAATTTTAACTGATCCAGTCTTGGGGAACATACAGGATGCACCCTCAGTGACAACTAATAAAGGCATGAACAAATTCAAATCACAATCTCGTTCTGGAGCCAAAGGAACAAGTTTTGCCACCACTGTGGCTTCTATGGAGAACAAGACACAACCAGGGATTAAAAGAAAGGAGCAAATTCAGCCAGCAAATACAGCCAGGAGGACATGTCTTTGCTGTGGAGGAGGACACACTTTGGATTCGTGCCCCCAGTTGGAGAAAAGAACCCACAAACAGAAGATAGGCTTCTTAGATTCTTAAGAGAAAAGGGTGTCTGTTTCGGCTGTTTGTGTATTGGACACATCAGCAAAGATTGCAGAAAACAGATTTCCTGTGTAAAATGTGGTCTTCAAAATCCAAGCATACTTCACATTCCTCCAAAGGAAAAGGAAAATAACTCCAGTCAAGTCAAAATGGAACCAGAGGTGGTAGTGGACAGCACCTTGGTGTCAAGTGGGCTCCCCGGGGCTGATGATAATGATTGTAAACTCCCTATTGTTCCTGTGCAGGTTAAGTCCAGTAAAAGCAGCATGATCATTAACACATATGCATTTCTGGATCAAGGGAGTACAGCAGTTTTCTGCACTGAGGCACTGATGTGCAAACTAGGCCTCATAGGAAAGAGATCACATTGTTTCAGGACTGGAGGTTGCTGGTTTAGAAGGTGACAACTTTTGTGAACTGCCCAAGACTTATACTCAGGAGCGTATGCCTGTTCACAGGAGGAATATTCCAACAGAAAGGGATCTTCATGGATGGCCTCATTTGAGATCTGAGCATCTGCCTGAGATAGATGCAGATGTTGAGCTGCTGATTGCGACAAATGTTCCAGAGGCTTTGGAACCACTGGACGTCATTCGCAGTGTAAATGGTTGACCTTATGCAATCAGGACAATGCTGGGCTGGACTGTGAATGGACCTCTAAAAGTGGAAAGTGAGGGAGCACTGGATTGTGAGCAACCAGAGTTATTGGTAAACAGAGTTTCAGTTGTGAATTTGGAGGAACTTTGGCTGCAGCAGTTCAAAATGGATTTCCCTGAATGCAGTGTGGATGAACAATCTGGAACATCAAGAGAGGATGAAAAGTTTATGGAACTGGTCACAAACTCAACAAAAATTGTGAATGGTCATTACCAGATTAGTTTGCCATTAAGGAACATGGACCTCAACATGCCAAACAACAGGAAAATTGTTGAGCAGCGTGCTTCATACCTGAAGAGGAGGCTGCAGAGAGACTCAGCATTCCATGCAGACTACGTAGCCTTCATGAATGATCTGGTCACCAGAGGTTATGCAGAGAGGGTGCCTGAGGAGGAGCTGGAACGCTGCAATGGTAAAATCTGGTATATCCCGCATCATGGTGTCTACCATCCAAAAAAAGGGAAGATCAGAGTTGTCTTTGATTGTGGAGCGAGTTTCAAAGGAACATCTCTCAATGCTCAGCTTCTACAAGGACCTGATCTGACCAGTTTGCTAATTGGAGTGGTAACCCAATTCAGGAAGGAACCAGTGGTGATCATGGCAGATGTTGAATCCATGTTTCACCAGGTTAAAGTAACAGCAGGAGATGCAGATCTATTGAGGTTTCTCTGGTGGCCTAATGGCGATTTAAATCAAGATCTCACTGACTTCAGGATGCTGGTGCATATCTTTGGGGCAACTTCCTCTCCCAGCTGTGCCAATTTTGCACTCAGGAAATGTGCAGAGGATAACAAAAGACAGTTCAGTCAAGAGGTGGTGGACATGGTTCTTCATTGCTTTTACGTTGATGACTGTCTGGTGTCAGTGGCTTCGGAGGAAAAGGAAGTATCTCTCTATCATGACCTTGTCTCCATCTGTGCAAAAGGTGGCTTCCAGCTTACAAAATGGATAAGACAACAGGTTGCGATACCTGAACATCACAGAGGCCAGGATATGAAAAGGTTGGATCTGGATCAAGGTCAGCTATCTGTGGAGAGAGTGCTTGGGTTGGAATGGTGTATTCAGTTAGACGCCTTCAAGTTCAAGATTGTGATCAAGGACAGACCACTCACCAGGAGAGGAATTCTCTCAACTGTTAGCTCCATCTACGATCCTCTTGGAATCCTGAGCCCTGTTGTGTTGTCAGCTAAGAAAATACTTAGGGATCTATGCAGGAGAGCTCTCGGCTGGGATGACATCATACCTGATTTAGTGGCTGAAAGGTGGATGCATTGGCTGCATGAACTGTGTCGCTTGGAGGACTTTAAAGTCATGAGATGTCTGAAGCCCCCAGACCTTGGAGAAACAACAAGGGCACAGCTGCACCATTTCTGCAATGCAAGTGAAGATGGCTAAAAGTGACTTAAGTACCTCTGTACTTAAGTACCTCAGGAATGAGACCTCCAGGTTCAAAGTCTTTGTTGCCAACCAAGTCTCAGATATTCTCAAGGTTTCACAGGTTTCTCAGTGGAGGTATGTAGACACTGCACATAATCCAGCTGATGTGGCCTCCAGAGGTTTGAAAGTGGATGCATTTTTGAAGAATGTGACATAGCTGTCAGGTCCCCAGTTTCTCATTCAACCTGAGAGTGTGTGGCCTGTTAATCCTGATGATGTTCATGAACTTTCAGCGGAAGACCCGGAAGTCAAGAAAACTGTGGCAGTGAATGTTGTACAAGTTGCAGAGGAGGTTGATGCTGTGAGTCACATGATCAATTACTTCTCCTCTTGGACTGGTTTGAGGAAATCTGTTGCTTGGATCTGAGATTTAAGAAATGGCTCTTGGCTCGTTGCCTGAAGAGGAGAAAGTTAAGGATGGATTTGACACAGTGGTCTGGATTTGCAGGAAAGATGTCTGTGGGAGAAGTATATGGACGCTGTTAAAGGAGAGACAGTTTCAAGTTGTCTGTCAGTGGAGGAGCTGGAGAAGTCACAGATTAATGATGTACTTCTTCAGGAGGGAATCAAATGGAGCTTTAACCCTCCAGCTGGCTCACATCATGGAGGACCTTGGGAGAGGTTAATCAGATCTGTGTGGAAAGTTCTGAATTCCACTCTGAATGTTCAACATCTAGATGAAGAGGGTCTTCACACTGTTCTATATAAAGTGGAATCCATCATCAACAGCCGGCCAATTACCAAAGCTTCCACAGATCCTAATGACCTGGAAGCACTAACACCAAACCATCTGCTGCTGTTGAAAACTGTGCCATCTTTACCACCAGGAGACGTTCAGGAAGCTGATGTGTATGCTTGACAACGATGGAAGCCGGTGCAATACATGTCAGAGTTATTCTGGAAAAGGTGGGTAAAGGAATACCTCAGCTGCAGGAGCATCAGAGATGGTCTGGAGTGAAGCGAAACATTATCCCAGGGGATATTGTGTTTGTCATGGACAACACAGCACCTTGAAATTCCTGGATCATGGGGAGAGTTCTACAAACTTTTCCAGACAGAAGAGGATTTGTGCATCAGGTCCAGATTAAAACAAAGAGCAGTTGCCTTGACCGACCAATAACAAAGATCTGCCTACTACAGGAAGCTGAAGCTGGAGGAGCAGTGACTGCTACATAGTGATACTTTGATTTCCATCTTGATTTTTATTTTGACTGACATACATGCCACAGAATGATGGCTAAAAAGGACTGTGACTGTCAGAGACATTTGATTTTACTGACTTATGACAGAAGAAGAAAAAAGACAAAATGTGAATTGTGGATTTTAAATGTTGAACTTCTAGCGAATCATGTCTCCTATTAATATAAATATGGGTAATTATTATGTATGATGACCTAATAATTAGGGGCTGGTATGTAGGAGCCATGAATGTATTATGTATTTTTCTATTAGTAGTAAGGTTAAGGGATATTGTTTGGTTTTTTGTTTATTAGGATATTGTTTATGTGATCATGTTGGTTGGGGGGTTAGTGGGCCACATGATTATGGGCGTGTATATTAGTTGATATCACCTGTTGGTCTTTTTTTTGTTTGAGAGAGAGAGAGAGCGGGTGGGACGCCGTATTTTTTGTTGACCGCTAATTTTCTTTGATCACTGAGATTAATTTTGGTTATATTTTGGAGCACGTTATCATGAGTTGATTATCTTTTGTTTGTTAATAAACTGTTAAATTTAGGTTCGAAGTAGATTTTTTAGGTAGCGCGTCAGACAATAGGGCCCATCCTTCTGTCTCTCAGCGACTCTTAGGACTGCGAAGTTGCTACAAACAGCTAATATTAATATCTATTGTTAATATCTATTGTTATTGAATTGCTCTATAATATTAAATGCAGTATGTGGCACTACAGTGATCTGGGATTGCTCAGTAACTGAAGGATTTTGACTGGGGAAGAAATTCGCTCAAACTACTGTTTAATTTGATGATGAAGGTGGTGGGGCACTGTTGGGAAGTCCATTGTTATCCCCACAGTTTGGAGTTTTAAAATTCCAGCATCATGTGATGACATCATTTCCGGTTTGGCGACTTCTTGGTTCGTAGGTAAACTAACTTGAGCTGTGGTTGTGGCTGATAGCATACACAGGAGATTCTTATTTCTGTGTCCTCTGTAACTCGTTGACTACCAGCGATGTTGTTATTCTTTGGTTTTAAAATATGTTGTTCTTATTGATTATTGGCAATGGGATGACAATGAGCTTTCATTTTATTCTTCTACAAAAATGATTGATACCAACCCTAAACCCCTAACCCTTTAACACCCAAATTCTCAAGTTATAATAACTGAATATACCTTGGGATTTTTTTTCAAATTTGTTGGAAAATAACTAACAGTGTTTCAGTTTGTGTATTAAAAGACCCGACTTGTTGAGTTTCTTTTAGCAAAACTTACAGCTTGGTGATGGGTTAGAACATACTGTACAACCAAGCTACCAAGCTGAAGGTACACCCCATTTCGCTGTGTGAAACCAGCAAGGCTTCCTGTTACTGTTGGTTGGTTGTTTGGTTGGTTGGTTGGTTGGTTGGTTGCTGTGCCTACACTGACGAATATAGAGTGACTCTCACATGCCTTTGGCCCTCCTGGTGAGGCTCAGTGCTTGCAGGTGAATGGAAGCAGCTGGTGACACCATGTGTCATGGAGGTGGCACACGGTTTTTCCATGGTTAAAAGTAGCTGCAGCACAGAGAATACTGGGCACTGGGAGAGAACAAAGGCAAATATCTACTAAATAAATCAATGATTTACAAGGTCCAATCTGTGTTTTGAACTCTGAATCCCTGCGTGGGCCTTAACAGGATCAAAACCTTTGATTTCTTCTGTAAGCAATTTCTAGAAAGTATTATTCTAGTTTATACTACACTGGAAGTTTATTAGAAGCCTTTGGCTTTAATCCATACATTCACGCATAATATATATGTGGTTTTATTATAATTATTGCAAATTCAATCCAGGAATATAGGTATTGCAGTGCAATCCTGCCAAGACATAACCACTGATAATAAAATGCAGACCAGTAAAACCTATGAGATAAATGCATTGCTCAGCTTTATACTTACCCAGCACTGTTTTTATAAAACTCATTTAGTCCATGGAAACAGAAAGATGGACACATAAAGTTTGATTAAGGCACAAATGCTGAGACCCTTCATTTAGATACAGTTGTTAACGGGGGACAAACCCAGAAGCATCTCTGTGGTCTTGCATCAGCACAATTTGAAGAGGAGTACAAGAGCAGGATGAAGGGAGGTGTGAGGTGAGAACTGGTTCATGTAAGTGGCAAAGAGACAGTGCCCTGCAGAGCCACCTATTAGAGCTGACGTGTCCCATCTGGACCACAGTGATTAAAATTCCTCTAAACTGAGCCTTCAGTGCTGCTGAAAGGCATTCACCCTCAGGCAGCTTTCAAATGCTGATTCCTTTTATTCCCATAGGGGCTTTATTAAGTGTGTGTGTGTGTGTGTGTGTGTACATGTGTGCACTGTGTTGAAGGGCACATGAGTGATGAAATCGTGTTCCTGCAGACTTCACATTGTGTGACTCATTCTTGTCGATTCTGAGAAAATTAAAAAGTCCTCACAACCTTCAAACATAAAATTGTATATAGTGTTTGTGTATGTGATTTTTGTGTGTGTGTATAACTACTTGTGAAACAGGTTAAAAAAAAAACTTATTGTTGTTTTTTCCACTCCAGTAAGACCCACATGATTTCATTCCCCCACTGCTGCATTCGTGCTCCTCTTCTACAGTACTTGACATTTAGCGGATGACAATAGCTAACTGAAGCCGACATGTGTCAAGTACAGATGACAATTGTTCATCAATTTGTTCAAACGCCTCTCACACCTGAAGCAAACTCCACTCCTGGCTCTCCTGAGTGCTTGATGGCCAAGCACAGCCACTTCATTTTACATCACTTGACTCTAATAAAACTCTTGACTTGTGGGAGTCTTTTTTGGGTGTTCGGCGAACAATATTCGACTGTGGCTAAATCATCAGCAAACGTGTACGGAGAGAACCTGCATCTAAATCTGTGGGTGAACATTTCTGAAAAGAGACACAGACTTTTTTGATGTGCAAATGTGTCCTTTCCACAGGTAGTTTTTGCAGCCAGGGATTTAGCAAAACTGCCATCCCATTTGCAGCACACCATACAGCCTTTGCTGTGGGTGGTAGGTCCACAGTGGCTCTGTATTGTCCCTTTGGACTGAGCTTGACTGAACTTTGATGCAAACCAGTCTGCCCACCAGCACAAGCTCCCAGGGGAGCTGAGACCTGGTCTTCCTGTTCAAGTTGGAACATAGGAACAATTCAGGTCGACTCATCTCCTTGCCACAGCCCGAGAGCAGCCTCACCCCCCCCCCCCCCCCCCCCCGCTAGCCAAACCTTTCTCTGCACTTGCTAGTCTCTGAGTCCTGCATGTGGGTTCGGTCTTGTTAACCCTGTTGAACTCCCAATTCCAATATTAGAAGTAAGTGTGTGTGTGTGTGTGTGTGTGTGTGTGGGTGGTGTGGGTGGGGGGGGGAGTGGGGGGGGGGGTCGCTGAGTATGTTTGTCATGCCTTTGCCTTGGGAGAAACAGTTCCTACTGGGACATTCAAACCCCTCTGCCAAAATTAAATGACAAATAAAGACAAGTGCAGCATCAGCAGTAATGTGGGTATTGTACTAGACTGTCATGGTGTAGAGCTGAGGCTGAGGCTCTCAGTTGCTGATTTATGTTCCAGCCCTCACTACTGACTGAAAGAGTGATACTGTGAATTCAGGCAGCTGTAATGAGTTTCCCTTCAGCCTTAGAGACAGGGTGAGGTGTTCCAGACATTCAGAAGAAGCTCAAAGTAAGAAAAAGAGCTTTGGGTTTCCCTGATTAGGATGCCCCCGTGGCTGCCTCCCTCTGGAAGATTTCCAGGTCTATCAATCTGGGAGGAGACCTTGGGTCAGACCAAGAACACGGTGGAGGGATTACATATTATCTGGACAGGGAAAGCCTCGGAATCCCCAAGGAAGAGGTGAAGGATGTGGCTGGAGAGAGGCAAGTCTGGGCTATCTTACTTAGTCTGCTGCCTCTGTAACCCACACCCAGATAAATGGTGGGAAAAGTAAGAGTGGATTCAAATCTGTGCCAAGATTTGTAAAAGTAATTGGACATTTTAAAAATTTTGTAAACACTTCCTATCCCTCAACAATTTCCACCAAATTCTTTAGAAATATTTGACAGTTTTCTCTTCACGTTCTTGTCACTTTCCATTGTAAAATATTTGAAGTCACGTAACAAAAATGGGTTACCTGGACCCTTTCTGTGCAGCATTTTAACACCAGTGTCTGTGGTGAAGCTTGTTTCCTCCTCATCTCAGACAGCGAGTTATCAATATTCCCTTCACATCAGCCACTCGCCCACAAGTGAGTATCCATTATCTAGATGGAGCCCAGGGGGGCCAACTCCATCAGAAGGTCACAGCATTGTTCATGCAACCAAACTCTCATCACCGAAAGCAATTCAGCCACAAAGGAAGAGAGTAGCTTTTGGGCAGAAAATCTTAAATCTTGATCACAGGCCATTTTTACAAAAAGTACAACCAGAAAACTTCCTGAATTTCTTAACCCCATGCCAAAGCTGATGAAAACCAGAATGCCATTGGAAATATTCTGTAGATGTAGATATAGATAGATACAGAGATATAGAGATATATATCTTTTCTCAGTAAAACAGCAACTGAACAGGATGTGAACTGACCTGACACAATGAAGTGAAGTGGAGTCAGTTTCTTATAATACAACTAACAGCTATGATATGGGCACTACAGTGGTTAAAGGAGGTCAAGCAGAGAGAGCCTGTTAGGAGCCTGGTCAGAGGTTGTGGTGGAGTTTTTGGTTCTGTTGGATAAGGCTGACCAGCCTGGAGGGTCTGAGGGGTTCCTTTGGGTACCGTGGCCATGTCGGGGTGGAAGGGAATGAGGCAGCACTCAAGACGGACAAAGACATGAGCGTGTGTACTGGGACAGCTGAGAGGAAGTAACATAACAGATGGGTGGCAAAGAGAGTGGGGCAATGAAAAGAAGGGTCGTCACTACATTTCTTTACAAAATAGTAGTGTTTCAAGACTGGGACACTGTGGACCAGTGTGGGATCTAGCAAAGATGGGCAAACATGACAATGGATTGTGTAGAACTTGCAGAAAAGAACAAACTCCCATGTGTTTTCCAGAACTAGCTTTGCTCCCCTTGATGTCCCCGTTAGATTAATTACACACTGTGTTGCCAGTTTTGCTGTCTGAATTCCCAGGGGGAGTTTTTTCCCATCGCTACAAGTAACACTGGAACTGAGGTTGTAGAGAGGGACCCACAACATGCTCTCAGTGCCTTTGCTTGTATTCCGTTTAATCTTTTAAGAGCTGATTTGGCTGCCTTTCCATAACATAAACACTCATAATGTAGTGTTGTTATCACTGCTCTGTAGATCATTAGTTTGTGTATCGTGCCCAGCATCCCATCTACTCCCTGAAAGGGACCACATTACATTTACCGCCTATTCACAGTTGCTCACAACATTACTTATGTGCTTCTTCCATACAAGCCTTTCATTGAAGTGGACTCCCAAGAATCTGAATTCTTCAACTCTTTCAAATTGCCAGTTGAAATCTTAAATCCCATATTTCTCCCCAATCAGCTGTTTCGTTTAGGGCTCCCGTCATTCGCTCACTCGTCTGTTTAATACTCCTGCCTCCTTTCCAGCTTGTCCCCATCGTCAAGTGAAGTCCTGTCAGTTTTATTCATGTAGCGCCAAATCAGAAGAGAAGTTATCTCAGGGCTTTTCATAAAGAGCAGGGTCTAGCGGGTCTACTCTTTATAATATTATTTACAGAGACACAACATTTCCCCCATGAGCAAGCACTTGGCGACAGTGGTGAGGAAAAACTCTTCTTTTTAATGGGAAACACAATGACCTCGAGCAGAGCTGGGCTCTGGGTGGGCGGCCATCTGCCTCCATCTTTTCGGTTGGGAGAGAAAGAGAGAGAATGGGAAGGGGATCAGAACATAGCACAATGTTGGTTCTACATAAAAATGTATGATGATGATGATAAGAATAAAACTAATAAATATAACTGGAAGACTAATAATGAAACTAATAGTAATTAAATAGTAAATAGGAGTAGATAAAGCATTCATTTAGGCAAATGACACAACCAGGCTTTAGTAAGGCAAAGTAAATCAGTATGATCTGATATTAGATCATTTACTGATTTAAATTTAAATGACAGAGATTTAATGTTGAAGAGTCTACATTTAATTTTCTCATATTTTAACAGTGGTGATGTAAATTTGTGTTCATTTTTGCATCTAGAACTCCTCCTTGGTTTACTTTTGATTTCACCATCAGAAGAAAAGGGAGACGCCAGAACTGTGTATCATTTATCATAACGTGAATTAATACTGGGCTAATTACACTTCCCTGGGGTGTCCCATTATCAGTACCCTTCACACTAGAATAAATATGCCCAACCTGGCTCTGCTCAGAAAGTCCCGAATCCAATTAAGCACACATCCTCATACCCCATCGTTATACAGCTTTATTATTAGCCCCTATTTCCATAACATGTCATATGTCATACCATCACTACTCCCTCTTTATTCTCCATTTCTTTCATTCTAAAATTGGGACTATCACTACTTGCTTCCAGGGAGTGGGTTGGGTTCCTCCCATATATATATATATATATATATATATATATATATATATATATATATATATATATATATATATATATATATATATAAAAGCTTTTTCATTATAGCTACCTCACCACTGTTTACTCCACTTAGAACAGCCTTAAACTTATTTTCACACACTTTTGCCTTCTCCAGATCACATGTGGCGACCACCTCTTCCTCCTACTACTGCCCATATTTCTCCAGCTGATGTTGTGCTATCTCTGACATTGTCGTCATAAACATTGAGTTTATCTTTATAGTAATGCAGTCCAATGCATCTAAACATTTCACACATGCTATTATTCCATTCATTTATTATCACTGTTTACATTTTACCATACTTATCAGAGAATTCCTCCCAGGCTGCCTTGCTGTAATCAGTGTTTTTTTTTTTGTTTTTTTTGTTGTTGTTTTGTTTTGTTTTTCAAAGCTTTCAAAAATCGAAACATAATTTTGCCTATCCAAGCCAAATCACCTATCCAAACGTCTGGTGTTCCTATCTGCCCCACAACCTCCTCCAGGTCCTTGATGCTGATTTTCAAACGAGATGACAGAAATGTACAACGTTCTCTCATCTGTCTCCTCATACCTTTACTATCACCTATTCTAGCAGAGACTCATGTTTCAGCCTCTGATGCTGCACATCAGATCTCACATACGTTTCACAACTTCCTCCTGCTTTCTCGTTTCGATCCTGTCTGATACTTTCAAAACACCGGCACCACAAAGTCTGAACAAGGCTTAAAGCTATGTTTCCTGAATACACGACACCTGTGGTTTAAATATATCTACAAACTGGCAATGTGGAACCAAACTCCAAGCATTTCATTGCATAAGGATCATCCTCATTTATTTCCATGTTTCCCTCTTCAGTGTCTCTCATTCATTTCTAGCCTTTCTCCCCCAGTAATTGACCATAACTTTAACGATGTCTGACCTTTTTTTGTTTGGATTCTAGTTGCGCTTAAAACATCTTGTTTAAATGTGAGGAGTTTCTGCTTTTCCATATTCTGCCTTGTTGTATTGTTAACCACAGAGACCTAGATATCACTGGGCTATAGGAAGCCACATGGTTTCTACCACAGTTACACTGGATTCCCTGAGCCATGACAATGTGTACAGTCCCATCACATTCACTTGAAAGCTCAAGTATCCCAGATTAATTCTTGTTGGCACCGTTTCCTGTCTGAATGTTAACAACACAGCTGTGTCAGACTCTTTAAACTGGCCCCATTGGCCTGGTATAAAACATTCAACGGGCCTGATCAGCATCATTTTCAATTTCCCATTTCATCTGTTAGCTCTTCCGACTGCCTGAGGGGGTTTATCAGTCTGTATCCTTAAGCTTTAAACCTGCGTTCCTCTTCAAACTGTGACATTTTCCTTATATCTTGAACACCTTCACTCTCACTCCCACTCTCTGATCTGTGTCTCTTTTCCCTCATTTTTGGCCCTTTTCCATCCCCCTCACTTTAGCTCCCTCCCGGAGGCGTAGCTAACTCCTTACAGGGAAGCCTGGCTGTCAGGTTCAAACAGTCCACAGATCCTCATGCCACTGTCTTCTCACTCCTCATCTGACCTGACACACACCTGACCTTGACTCAAACCAAATAGCATATAAGGGGCAGACAATATGGACACTAACAACCCCCTCCCACCCTGTGACATCCGTCATAGTGACATAGAGATCTTATCCTGACTGTGGTGCAACACCAAATGTCAGGGACTCAGCACAAACACCCTGAACCATCCACTGGGGACCATTAATATCCACAGCAAACCTTACATCAGACTGGTCAGCAGTGGTCAAGACATCTGGAGCAAAGTGTTGAGAGATGGGGAAAAAAAAAAAAAAAAAAGAACACCTCCTCAGGCTGCACCAGTAGCAGGACACAAATTTGATCAGTCCAATCCAGTAAATCATACACATTCTCACTATGTGCTCCTGAAGCAGGTTGTATCTGGCATTTATCTGATATTTTTGTTCCTAGGGTTATAATCCAATCAAACATCTAGGGAATTAAATAGTGGTGAGATTTAATTAGTCTTTTGCTGGGAGACTTATTACTTATTAATAGCCCCTGGTGACCCCTGGACACCAGTATGTGAAAGAGTAAAGCACTTCATTTCCTGCTCAACACCCACTGCTACAATTATTATTATTATTATTAGTAGTAGTAGTAGTAGTAGTATACACTATCTTCACTATCTTATTTGAATCAAAGTAATTGACTTTCCACCAGCAGGAGACTGATTTTACCGGCTAACACCAAAACATGAAGATACACAAGTTTTATGAATGTGAAATAAAGGAGATAATGTAAGAACAGAGCTTGTGTGCTCAGCAAACTTATAAAATAAGTGACAACAATATTTTGGCCTTTATGGAGCCACATGTGGCTGAATGTAGTTTTAGTGAGCAATAAATCCTGCTCAGTTCATTTACACCTCCTGGGATGTACCACAGCATCACACATGGCCTATACCTGATGTCACAAGGGTTACTGACCTCCTTGCTGGACTCCCATGGGGTGTTTTTTGCAGAAACTTAAGCAGAAAAATGCATTAGTCCAACATAGCGCACTGCCCTGTGTGAATACACATGAGATTCTAAATAAGAGCGAGAAACAGCGGTATAATCATATATTTGTTGTGTTTGTGACCGCTGTGCTCCCCCAAATGAGCAATTATCAACTGGTAGAAGGTGAGAAGTGACACTATTGATGTAGGCTGTCTCATTGCATAGGTGCTGTCCTGTCAAAAAATATTGATTATGCAAAAACATTTCAATCAGCTAGTTTGAACTAGCTAGAGACAAGACTCTTCTCTAATCTTTGCATTTTTTTTAATCATTAGCTCATCTGATTTCTTTAGGTCTTGAACAGTTAAAATAAACCATTTGTGAAGGTTAGAGGTTAAATGGTGATCACTGCATACTCCGAGACTGACTGGAAACCTACATGGTTAACTTAAAGAAATGGTGTGTTTCCTATAACGATACTAAACTATGGTCTCTGTTCTTGGCCCTCTGATTATCCACAGCTATTGAATTAATCTCCTCTGCTGTGCTGAAGATTCTCAGCTGAATGTCCTGTAAAAGCAGGCGACCTTTCACAAATGATCAGATCAGAGGCCTGCACAAAACCTCCTGGCCCTGCTCCTAGATCCAGGTCAAACTGGGATGCTGGTCATTGGCCCCTGGCCCCAAACATTTTTAACAAATAACATTCCACCACTTTCAGCTTCTCTTCATCGGCTCCTTATCCATGTCAGATCAGACTTTAAGGTGCTTTTGGTCACATGATGACCTGCTCTTCACCCTCAGAACGCAGGGCTCCTGTCTGTACCCAGAGTTAAAGAGAAGTCAGCAGGCTGCTGAGCCTTTTTCCCATCATGCCCCCTTCCTCTGGAACAACCTCCCTGCTGACATCAGACTGTCTGACTCCAGTGAAGCATTTAAAACTTTAAACTTCAAACTCATTGTTATGCCTAAAGTTTTAGTCAGAGGTTTATTCTTCTTTATACTTCAGGACTGGTACCTGTTAGCATCCTCCCACCTGCAGGTCTGTCTCTGTCTCAGTGAATCTATTAAACCCAGTATGTACGTGATCTATGTGGCCCTGCTGACGAGATTACTGTTTACTTTCTCTCTGACCCTCTGTTTGTTTGTTCCCTCAACCACATGAGAGTCCAGGCTGTGTCTCTCTCTTTGTCTTTCTCTGTCCCTCTATTTCTCCTCCTTGTTGTCTCTTTTCACTGAGACTCTCTGTGCTGGACCATAGTCCACCCTGAGACCTTTCTCTCTCCCCTGACTGTCAGTGCCTCATTCCAGATGTTTTGGATCTTGGGGGGGTCAGTTTTCCCTTGTCTGATTCGATGGCCTAAGGACAGAGTGTGTTGCTGTGATGCTGCACAGATTGTTCAGCCCCTTGAGGCAAATTTGTGTGATATTGAGTTGTATAGATACAATTTGACTTGACTTGAAATGTCTGTTTTACAACTCAAACATCTGAAATGTGTGTACAGTGGAGCCATCAGCTGGGTCACGTTGGGAGAAACAACCTGTTTAGTTGCTCAGTTCGGATGACTTGTTGCAGCCTCCTACAGAACGCCTTCTTTCAGGTCTTGCAAATCTACATAAGACTTTCTTGCTTCAGCTCATATCGATCGCTGCTATCAGCTTCACGTGCTGGAAAACGAACTGCGTGAGCTCCCGTTGTGAAATATCTGGTGAGCATGTTATACCCACAGTGAAAAATGACCCCCGTGTAAGTTATCACAGCATCTTTAATTTGAAAGAATGAAAACATGATTTGAGAGTTTGGTATGAAGTCTCGTAGAGTTAGTAATGGTACCGCACATTTTAACATGAATAAATTATCACCACATTAATTTCCAGACAGTGTCATTACAGTAAAATTAATTACCTCCTTCTCTCATTTGGCAATGTCGTATATTACATTACAGACAGCACATGGCGACTTGAACTGAGAAGCAGATGTGGGCTTAACTTCTGTGCAAATTTTCACTGAAAATCAAAAAAAACGGCTTGCGATAATTTCCTGCTCACAATACTTAATATTTTAACAGCTCCAGACGCTTTTAATTGAAATATAAATTGAATGTTTGGTGGGATCCCTGTTAACCCTGGGGATTTTCTAATTCAAGCAAATGCATTAACTGTTGGCACAGTGCTGCTTTGACTCAGTCCTCTCTTCCAACAACTGATCTGCTTTGGATTCATTCCATGTACAAAATCGACTTCTGCTCTAATGTATTCATGCATTATATCAGCATGTCAGAGTCCCATTTGCTGCTGGATGCCTTATCAAAGTTAGTGTCCACAGTGACCTACTACGCAATCCAGCCCATCGTATTAACCGTGCAGCAGTGACGACTGCAAACGCTTCTCAGTCTCAGTGGACTCATGTCCTATTTGTCCATGTCTCCCTACATAATCTGCATATCTGTTTATCTGTCTCTGCCCCAACTTCAATGGCACCCTGCTCTCTTTACCTCCTACGTCTTCCTTCTCAATCCTCCTCCTTCATGGTAACTCCCTCTCATGGTTCCAACAGCTCCATCACCTCTCTCTCTCTCTCTCTCTCTCTCTCTCTCTCTCTCTCTCGCTCTCTCTCCAGCTCTCTCCTCACCTCCCCCTTCCGTCTGTTAATCGGATGAGCTGTCGCAGTTGTGATGATGATTAAATTCCAGTCCAGAGTGGCTCTGTGACCACGGAGCCCCCCCTGGTAAAGATAAGTAATGAATATTAGTGCAAACCTAAAGTTCAACTGGACTTCTTCACTTTATGTGTCACATGAATTGCACAACCAGGCATGAAGGGAATTTAGAAAAGGAAATCTAATCATGTTTGGGGGTTTGAATCCATTGTTTTTAGCTTCCAGAAAATACAATAAACAACATCCACAGAATAAAGAGGTCAAATAGAGCTAGTCAATGCAAAGCATCCTTCAAAAATACTCCTGTTTATGTAAAGTGTTATTGGACCTTGGATTAATTGAACAAATAGATGAATGACACTTGCCACAGAAGACAGACTGAAGTCCATTCCCACCCCAGGGAAAACATTTGCATTTGCCAATAGCACATGGGTAAATAAAAAAGAACTTATTGTTAATGGAATAAAGGCACTTGGGCAAATCAAGCACTTGTTGAGGTGTGTGGACACCGAACTTGGTGTAGCAGTGCGGTCCTCTATTCATCGGGAACATCCTACACTTATAAAACAGCTTTTGTGATGGAAATCAGTGGCACCCTCAGGTCACACGCCCGTCTTCTTCTCATTCAGGCTTTGATAGGAGAGGTGCACATTTCCTACAGCATTTCCTTTGAGCTGTGGGAGTACTGTGTGTATATATAGATATATAGATATAGATATATAGATATATAGATATAGATATAGATATAAAAGGCAGTTGGTGTGTAAGATTTCGCTAAGTTCGATATATCATGGATTAATATCGTTAAAATCTAGATTTGCAGGACTTCATGATGTTAAGCGTAAAAACAACGTAACGCCAAGTGCGTCATCAAAGATTTGCGTCTTACGTGTCCCACCTTCAGTGAGTTACGTGTCCCCGTTTTCAGTGTACCTACAGGTCGTATCTGCGTTAACTATGTCAACAGAACCCGAAAATAAATAATGTTTATAATAATAATAATAATGTTTGAGGGACGACTGCTTGAGGAAATGTAACTAAAATCACTGGACGAATCATTTCACTGATTTTTACTTAAGGTATCATTAGAGCATTACATGCTTATATACTTTATATGTAGATTTTGACATTTTAGAGATGCATCTTTTTTAATTTCTGTAAAATATAAGATTAAATTAATTTCTAAATTTCTTTCAGGTAAATAGACGGTGGAAAATAAATAAATAAATAACTAAAAGCTTATAAGACCCATTCATTATGAGGCTACAAAGTGGAATTTTCTGATGTGAAAAAAAAAAAAATAGACCTTAGACCTTTATTAGCCCAGCATTGGCCTCAGTCTGAGTGCTGAATGATAGTAGCTCGCTTATATTAAATTACTGGATCTTTATGATTAAAAAAAAAAAATGTAGCCTCAGTATAAGATGGAGAACAGATCGGTGACGCACATAATTTACAGTCCGCGATGATAAAAGTGCTTTGACTGGTAACCGTAACTAAACTGAAGTATCATTTTACCTGATTAAACTTGTGACTGGCCGAAAAGTACTCACGCTACTGTAATGGCGTTACTAAGCAACACTGCTCAGGCTGCTATATAGGAGCGCGGGCAAGCCTCTGTGGACAGGAGGACGCACGAGACCGGAGAAGTAACTGCAGAGGCTGAGCGCTCGAGCTTTGGAGACAGCTGCGGGAGTCCGGCACAGCTTTTTGACGCACGCACGCACGCACGCACTATGGACTACTGTTGAGCTCTAAGGGGAGAAACAGTGCGCGCACAGTACGGCTGCTGCTGCTCGTGCCTAAAACCTTGATTATATAGTTTTAGTTTTAGTTTTGTTTTTTGTTTTGCAGTCGTCGTCGACGGTTATTTTAGTACAAAAGTAACACCTGACTGAATTTTATTGTTTTATTATTGCGTCGAAAAAAAAAAAAACCCAAAACAAAACACAAGTTCGTCATCATGAAGTTACTCCTTTTGCCAGTTTTAATGGCTTTTTTCGCCGTCGCTCAAGTTTTTTGCGAGGAAAACGAGCCAAAAGAAGAGGCTGACTACTGGACGAGCACTAATCAAATTCAGGTAGTTATAACCTCCACTCAGTCATTCAGAAATGCCCCTTATTTCTTTTTAGTGGCTTCTAGTCTAAGGAATGAATAGCCTGCTTGTTTCCTCCAACTAGCTTACTGTAAGTTTATTTAATCAAAAATATGAAAGAAGGTAAGTTTGTGTGTGTGTTCAGCGTGTTTTACTTAGGAGTTTATTGAGGTAAGATTATACCCAACATCCATTTATTTATAGTATGATATTTGCTTATAAAAAACTCAGTAGTAGCCCAGTAAAACATCTAAACCTTATAAGTACCTTGCATTTCTGTACATGAAGCTGAGCAATAATAATGATATGGAAGAAAGCATTAGAGCTTAGACCTGCAGGTTATAATATCAACTTAATAGAGAACCAAAAAACTGGTGCACATATTTTGTTGTTGGTTAGTATTTTTTTTAATGATGAGTTTTTTTGTTTTTTTTTAAATAAACTAATTCTTTACTCTCTCCATGAGCCATAATGACTGATTGGTACTAATTACTAATTAGACTTAAGAATAGGCAACAAAAAACATGTGCACAGTGTCACACTGTGCCACAACAATGAATCACGATGAATCATGAAAAGACTTTTTTTTTTTTTTTCTGTAGGCGGTAATTCCATCTTTTCTGGGGACAGTTTAATGAATTCATTCATTTTCACAAATACATGTCAGTATCTTGAGCTGCACGGAATACAGCAAATGAATGCATGAGTAGACTTCAGGTGAAATCATTTTTACAACCGACTCTTGAAAAATTCTGAGTTTCTGATTTGATCTGATTTGTATCACAAAACAGGAGAAACTGTCTCATCCTAATGAATGGAAATAAGGTTTTAAGACTCACACCCGAGATGAAGATTGTTGCGGTGCTCAGAACAGCCATCGCACAGGAAATTGAATAAATCCTTAAGTGCTCGGAAGAGTAGGAGCTGAAGCCCAAACGATCCCCATTGACATGAAACACACGTCTTGTGCTTGACATTGCGAGCTGGAAACGAGCCAAGCTACTCAGCTAATACCTTAAACAGTAGGCCGGGGCCATTTTGCAGACGAATGAGCCTACAATAAATCATTAAAACTTAGTGTGCAGGGACATTACTGGCCCCCCAGGACCACATCTCAGTCAGACTAATGCACGATTTAGAAATAGACCCAGAGATGGAAATAGAAGCGCTTAATGAAAGTTTGAAATTGAAGGGTTGTGTGGATTATGTGGTGGTGGTCAGGTCCGGTCTCTGGCATTGTTAAAATTCATCAGCAGAAGAGGACAGGAGAAAAAAAATGCCTGGAAATAACAATGTGAGAAAAATTCCACATTAAGGTGTATTCAGGAAGTTGCAGTTTGTGAACAGACTAAATACCTTTTCACTTCGCAGTTATTGCTCCATTTGGTCCCTAAAATGTTTTGTGTGTATACAAAACATTTTGGTGGCAGGCTACGTTAGATGCAGGGGCTGTACAATGATAGCCTATGCGGGTCTCTGTAATTCATTCATTGAGATTTTGCACCCCCCCCCCCAGGACGGCTGGCTTCCCAACGACCCATTCAGAGAAATCCTCCTGAGGATGACAAGAAAGCCGCGGCCGCATCAGTTCATCGGCCTGATGGGGAAGCGCTCTATGGGTGAGAGCTCACGCTCAGTACCGTTCACTTTCTGTCTCCTTCTGTGGACCTGCTTTTTAAACTTTCTCCTGTCTTTTCTCGTACAGCAAATGCACAGATCACCCGCAAAAGTAAGTACTATCACATGAATTCATTTCGTTTTCTGCAGAAGTCAGTAAGAAGAGTGATGTTCCCTAACTCCTCTGTGTTAGTGTCCATACTACCTGCATGTCCATCTTCCACAATCACGATGAAATCATTCATATTTACTGGAACAAGTAGAGGAGTTCCAGCTTGATGATTCAATATGATAATTCATTAGGTGAGTGTCACTGCTTCAGCCTACAGGAAGCATTTGTTCTCATTATCTCTCATACCTCATTTCTGGTTGGTACGGCTTCATCCTTCATCACTGTCTGCCGAAAAAAAACAAAGGCTCTCCAGTGGGTTCAAGACATGATCTTGTTCAGGGCCGTAGGCAGGATTTTAGATGTGCTGTGCTCATGTGTTCCCCACAACACCAGCAGACATCAAAAACACACTCTCAAAAATTCTTATTTATTCAGTTATCAGTTCAGTTACCTTCTCTGTAAGTTTTATTCCCCAACATGTCCTCCCAGAGCCTAAAAGTAGTAGTAGTAGTATAAAAATACTGGAATCAGCCTTGATTTGTCTAAATCAAATGAACTTGTGAGGCTTTCTGGGTAATTTAAATTTCACAACATTGTCTGAGTGACATCTGGCAGTAAAAAAAAAAAAGTAAGCACGGAGTCAGCGAGCTTTCCTCCCAGAACGTTGCTTCAGTAGTAAAGGTTTATAAATTCACTCCCACTGAAAATGTAAGGGGTCAGCTCTTTGCATTCAGACAGAATAGTGTGTGCACAGTGATTAAAATTTAATCCTCTCAGATTTGCACACATTATTACTAATTAAGTAGAATATTTCTGTTTGTGTCGCTGGTTAAGAACAAACAGTTTCACAGGGTTTAATTAATTGACAGCAGCCGCTGATTATTGTACCTTTACTGTATTTGCTGTTCTTCTGAGCCACATTAATTTGTGAGTGAGGGAGGAGGTGAACAGCTGCAGACGTCTGTGTGTGATGAAGAGGAAGGAGATAAAAGGGTGCAGAGGAGAAAGGATTGAGCAGGAGGGGATTTTCCCCCCTTTCTCTGTTATTTTTTTTTTTTTTTGGCTAAATTAGTCACCCACTCAGGGATGCAGCACAGCGCAGCATAAGTAAATATACATCTAATTTATTCCTCTTATGCAGGCTATGACTATAAGTCAGTCATCATTAGGGAGAGGGGAGAGAGCTGGGATCAATGCCCCAAGGACATCTGGGAGTTAAATTGGATTGTTTACGCTTGTGATGGATAGAAGGAGCTACGCATTTTACCCTTCACTTCTAACGAGGCTTCCTTCTGCCCGGACACACTCACCGTTTTCTTACACACAATATTAGAGACTAACACACTGATACACACAGCACAAGATTTTATTTTTTTATGTCTCCAGTATGTTCAAGGTGAGGGCAAGTGATGAGGGCAAATTTTATACATTTACAGCTGACTCTCATCAGTCTAATGCAAATATTGATGTTTGTAATCTGAGGTATTCCCTCAGGGCTCTCTATAGTTTTATAACGCCCCAATTCAATCCAGTTCAACACTGCCCCTCCCCCCCTTTTTCCTCCTCAGGCTCATGTTACAGTCCAGTCCTACATTACTGTGACTGACAGACGCCGCAGTCAGTCTGCGATGCAGCTGTCCATCACATCGTCTGCGTCACTGCAGACCTGAGAAAACCCAGCTCAGTTCAGTTTAAGTAAAGTCAAAGTAGGGAAATCTGCACGTTCCAGTCCACACACAGGCTGCAAACAGGACGGTGGAGACCACCGAGGTCATATCCGTGGTATGGTTTCTGGAAAATCAAGGCTGTTTCTGATTTTCTAGATTAAATCAGTGGTTTCCAGGAACCCCATGATAAACCTGAGGAGTCACAAGAAAGAAAAATGTCACAATGAATTTAGTTTTTTCCAGCTTTAATTTGTTTACTTTTCTTTCTTCTGAATTGCTACCTCTGCCTCCTCAGACCCATTAACAGCCTGATGAGGACTAATCCCTCATTCGTTAAAGAGAGCACCTGTATAGATCCATGAGCCAAAAACGTTTGGAGCCACTAAATTAAATGTCTTCAAATTAAAAACAACTTTAGGTAAAAAAAAAATTGATTAATCAGTGAAGTTAATTAATTAACTGGCATTTGATTTAAATGTTAGTGCTTCTGTGGCAGAGTTTGATCCTGGCAATGTGGAGACAGCTTTGAAACAGTAGTTAGATCGTGATGGAGGAAGCAGAGACGTCACAATACCTGATGTTTTCCTCTTACATGAATCATATTCATTCAACTCAGTTTCACTCAGTATTTCCCCAACCCCGCAGTGGTTCTGTTGTAGAAACCACGGGTCCAAATGATCTGCACCAAACTAAACTATCTTCTCTTTGAAGGGCATAAAGTCAACTCTTTTGTTGGACTGATGGGGAAAAGAAGCCAAGAGGAGCCAGGTAAGTTAAGTTCACTTCTATTCTACTGGTAGTTTTTATTTTATTTTGAAAAGCGATAGACGGACCGGAGACAGTAACGTGTGCTGAAGCTAACAGGCTCTCTCCCTCTGCAGAGTCCTACGAGTGGAGCACAATACAGACGTATGACAAGCGCCGCTAAGCGTCACCTCTTCACCTGCCTGCTTCTCATCTTAGCCATCCCTCATCCACAGGAGGGACACCAGACAGTTTCTCCAAACTATGTATAGCTGTTAGTCCAATAAAATGATTCTGTTTCCACATTGTAGTGGTGTAGCAGTGCTGTACCTGTGCCATGTACCTGTTTCATTTGTCCCAGCAGGGGGTAGATTGGGTGGGTGGGTGGGTGGGCGGTTGGGGATGAGGGGCTTCATTGTCAGTGTTAGTGCTTTCTGTGAGCGTTTTCCACCATCTGCCATGACACAAAGACTAAATGTCGTCGTGGGCCATCAAAGCAAGGCTGTACCCCAAGGTATGCTGAAAATGACACTGCCAAAGTCACTGTATAGTGCCTCATTAC
Source organism: Toxotes jaculatrix (assembly GCF_017976425.1). Classification (NCBI taxonomy): domain Eukaryota; kingdom Metazoa; phylum Chordata; class Actinopteri; family Toxotidae; genus Toxotes; species Toxotes jaculatrix. Next base: position 21,377,682 of record NC_054406.1, read on the forward strand.
TGTTTAATTGCAACTGATTGTTCTATAAATAGAAGACACTGGGACAGGTACTCATTTTGGCCATCATGTTCTGCACCTGGACACATGGTTTGACATGACAAGACACCTGTGTGTTATAGTGGTTTGACAAATATTAAAATTATTTTCTTTACTGGTTCAACTTCAGCTTGCAGGTGGTGAATTCCTTGTGATGCACAGCGTGTGTGTGTGTGTGTGTCTGTTCAACACGTTGAGGGCTGAAGAAAGGACACACTCTGGTGGTAGACAGAGGTGCTGCACACACACACACAAATTCAACATAACCCATTTCAGTGCTGATTTTGTTTTTATTTTTTATTTTAGTATGAAACAGAAACAATTAGTAGAAAAGAAGAGGCAGATGATGATGCTGACAGGGAGAGGACAAAACTACAGAGGTGACAGTACAGAGCAAACTCTGTTAAGTGTGAGACTCTCAGACTGTAGTTAGTGCTGATGCACTGCAGTATATTGTCAGATAATGCTTTATCCGCTGACTGTAGTTCACTCTCACTGGTTCATTTCTCAGCCCATAAAACAAGCAATGAGCAATATGAATAAAACCTATCATCACTCCAATGTAACGCACTGTCTGTTTGCATAGCCATTCCAAACCTAAGACTTGCTACCCAGTAAAAAAAAAAAAAAAGAACAAGCAGCAGAGATGACATTAATAAGTGTGAAAAGTTTTACTGACAGGCCTCACATATGACTCACCTCTGTCCATGAGAACCAAGAGAAACTGTCAACATGTCCTTCACACAAATTGCATAATATACAGAAGAAGGCAACACGATGGAGCATCAGTGTTTTTGGTGTTAGCAGAATTCATTTAACCCAAAACTGACACGTACACATTAAAAACAACTGAGGTCCTTTCACCAAACGGGCAGATGAACGGATCGGTTATCAGTTATTAAAATATATTTATCACTGTACACGATGCTCGTTTATGAGGCCACACATTATTTACACTGTAAATACTGTGACCCTCCCACACTCAGACCATAACTTTACACATTATGTGGGCTGTGTTAAATGTTTTCTCCTCCGAGGCCTTTAACAACCTGTTCACTTCTGGATTTAAGAGGATGATACAGAACCTGATTATCACTATTGTGTCCTTGATCATAAAACCAAATGATAATAAAAAATAATAATAATAAAAGATAACTAAATAGTTCTTGGCACAGCTGAAAAGCCTTTGTGTGTAGACGGCCTTTGTGCTTGCCGTCACAAATCAATGTCACATGGCACGTAGATCATCTAATCAGTGTTTGATGTGTGTTGGATTCCTGCTGTGGTGTTGCTGTAGGTCAATGAGTCCGGCCCAGGCGGACCTGATGTTCCTGGAGAACGCCAAGAAACTCTCCATGTACGGAGTGGACCTCCACCCTGCCAAGGTGAGAAACTACAACTCTTCAGCTCTTAAACGTGTGTGTGTGTGTGTGTGTGTGTGTGTGTGTGTGCCGTACAGGTGGACTGTGGAGCTGGAATTGGTCGAATGATTCAACTAAGGTCGGACAAATTAGTTTCCTTGCGTGCACAGCACATTAACAGAGCATTAAATGAATATTAAGCACCGAGACAAACTGCAGCGTCAATCAGGACCATCAAGCTGCTTCAACATCTGTTATTGCTACGTTTAACATCTTGCCGCGGTGTCGACGCCTGACAAGCTGCCAAACAGCAGACGTGCTTCAGACGCCTTCTTCCGGCTTCTGTTTCACGGGCGTCTGACTAAAACAGTTTTGCTTGAATTTTAATCAGCAGATCTTTGAACTAGTTTGGGAGCTAAGCTCGGGGCAGAGCAGCGCTGAAGCTGAACAGAGGAAGGAAGCTGCCACACACGACAATGCTGAACTCCTAACTCCCTAAGACAGTAGGTCTGACAGCGCAAAGCTGGATCTGAGTCTGACGAACTCTGTCACATCACGAAGGGTCAAGCAAACTAATTCCTACTAAGTTAAATGTGATCAGAGTTCAAGTAAAGCTAAGTATGACATATATAGTATACAACAAAGAAGACTAACATACAGCTGACTGACACACTCCAGCCAATCACTGGTCTTTATCGGGTTTGTAGATGGACAGGGTCCGGGCCGAGGGGTCGCTGGCGTTGATCCAGCGCGGCATCCAGTAATGGGAGAGCCACTTGGCCCGGCCCGGATAGTGCTTCTCGAACACCTGTCTGTAGTAGTAGGCCTCTTTGGTGCTCGGAGGGTTGTGAGGGAACGTCTTGTGAGCCTTCTCCATCTGGTCGTCGTTCACCTGAGAGGAGACGGAGCAGAGCGTGGACCTTTAAGTGACTGAGTTCAGCTAACTGTCATAAGCTGGATCCAAACATCCTGATTTCCTGTGGACTTAATGACTGAGTCTGGATTGCAGAGGGGCTGTCCAGATCCACAATTCATGGAGCCCAGAAAGGAGACTGACACATAGTTTCTGACACTGGACTTCCAGACTACATGCCAACTACAGGTGAAGACTTCATTCATGTGTGGAAACAAGTTAAATTCATTCAAATTTTCCAAATAACTTATGACGCAAGTTCATCAGTCACAGGATTCGGGATCTGAAAGGTCGGATCACCTTATCAGATCCCGTCCTGCTGGTCTCTGTCCTACAGTATATACACATACCATAGATTCGAGGTGCTCCTGCAGGCAGGTGTACCAGGACTTCTTCAATGACATCATACCATCGCTGAAGGCTTCTTTACGCCTCCACAGGATCTCATCAGGGATCAGGTTGAGTCCTTTGAAGGAATCTCTCAGGAGGTGCTTCTCCACTCCATTCTGCTCGCACAGGACACACAACATACCTTATTCATTCAACTCACTGCCAGAAAACTGCGTCCAAAGATCAGCTCCCGTTGTGGGACATCAGACATCTGCAAGCTGCAAAGACCGTCTGACCTTAGGAATCCTCATGTCCTCAGGCAGGGAGAGGTAGTACGCTGTGAATCTGTGGTCCAGGAAAGGCACTCGGAGCTCCAGGCTGAAAGACGAGAGCACACACACATTTAGAGAGTCAACGACGGTTGTTGTTGGCTTTTCCCTGGAGAGAAGACAAACTCTGTCGCTGAATGTTTGTCCAGACGAATGCTGAAAAATATCTCATCTTCATCTAAACCCAACCTGACACGCTCACCTTCAGCCAATCACTCGTAAGCTGTCAGACTGTCAGAGTCTTCTCTCTCTCTCTGATGTCATTCAGCTCATTTCATGATTCATGACCCACCTCTGCCCCTTTCACCACCTCAGCTGTGGATCCTCTCCAATCAAACCCTCCAATCAGAAGTCTCCCTCTAAGTGGACGTCCCAACCTCGAGCTCCAGTCCTCCTCATCACCTCCACCAGTGTCTCAGTCTCTGGAGGAGTTTCCTTCGTGTCAGAAGCATCTAATCCACAGGATCGCTTCCCTCAGTGATCTACTTCCTGCCGGGGGTCTGAGCGCCAACATCTGGCGCTTTCACATCTCCTCATCCTCTCTCCTTCTTCTCAGCCCGAGCCGTCCAGGCTCATTATTATTACAGTATAATGAATCACATTTTGCTGTAATTATGATGAATAATTCATGCGACTACTGATGTTCTTCAATCATTATGAGGGATTCACCTCCACACGGTTCAATGGAAGACAAGACATTTCATCCAGGCTACTGAAAATGAACACTGCACTGCCACCAGAATTCACAGACAGAGAGAGTCCTCGCATTTAGCAGAGCTGAAATAATCAGCAGAAGACCAGTGAGCAGTGATTTTAATAATCAATGGATGGCTTAAGCTGTTTAATGAGGCAATAAATGGCAAATAATTGCTGTTTCCATGTATTTACTCTGTAATTACCTCATGAACTCATTCAAATCTCTCTCACGTCGCTGTGTAATTTTTGTTTTGGAGTGCCATTCTTCAGAGGTGTCAGAGGAGGGGAGTGAAGTGAAGCGGTGACGTACCCGTGTGCAGCAGTGGTGCGATCGGCTCGGAGGACGTCGAACAGGTAGAGCTCCTCCATCAGCCGAACGCTGTCCTCTGCCGCTGCTTTGGGGGTTGGAGCCTGGAGGAGGAAAATACAGCCGTCAGAGCTTAGACTTTAGGAGGGAGGCGGCCACAGGCTGTGGCACACACTGTTCTGGCATTTAAATCTCCCACTAACAGGACATTACCCTGAGCCTGGTAATGAGGGAGTTCAGGTATGAAGGCCAGTAAATCAGTGTTCAAATTTAAATTCAGTTCAACTATAATTCACTAAAAGGACAGAACACAATCAGGAACTAAGGAGCAAGAAGCAGCCTGTGATTTTTTTTTTTTGGTCAAACCAAGAATCTTATATTAGAGTTGCAGCACTTGCTTCTTCTCTCTTCTGTCTGAGTGTGGTTGACCGCTTCCTGTGCAGAAGTAGGCTGCATCTCAGGGGATGGTATGTCCTCAGCCAGGCCAGGCTGCAGCATGGTATGCTACTTCAGATATGTGCTCTCCAGGCCTGGCACCTGGTGGCACTCTGGTCAGCTGATCTCTGTTTGGCTGGACTCTGTTGGGCTGTGTGTTGTACCAGAGACCAGTCCCCTCTTCCTGGTCCAGTGTGGTGTGTGCTGCTGTTCATGACTGGGCTGTGCTGGTCCTTTGGAGGGGTGTGGGACTGTCGGCTCTCCACTGGCTGTCGTCCTTCCGGGGTCCTCGCCAAGCATCCAGATGTGGTCGCGGTCCCCTCACTCACCTGCCTTTTGCTTTTGTCCACCCAGCCTAAATAAAGGTGGACTGTTTGAACCTTTTATCAGTGTCTCTGAGTTGCGGATCTGAGCCCCTCATCAAACCTGAGCATGACTGATTCAGGTCCTGTGACTGGTTAGTGGAGGACTTGCCTTGTGGAAGTAAATGTATCCCTGAGTCAGCTCATCAGATCCCTCTCCAGAGAAGATCACCACGCTGTCTGTCTTCTCCCTGATGTACTTTGAAATCAGGTACATCCCTGCAGTGGCACAAACAGAGGGAGGAGCTTCGTTACAAGGAGACCGTACAAGAATGTAGTGTAACATAAACACACCACGGGGTGGCTATGATTTCCCAAGATGCTTTGAGTCCACAGCTGCTGATAAAAGGCGACACGTTCCTAGAGATGTTCATATGAAGTATCAAATAATAAAACCAACACAACCAGTGGCCTCAGCTCCACCTCTAACTACAGCCTGGGCTCGTATCAGACTTCAGAGTTGCACTGTGGTCGGTTTGTATTCACAGATTTGACATTTTCATTGTTATCTATCATCCTTTAGAGGCTTGCAGCTCCCCTGCACTGACCTTCCTGACTGTGTTACTAGTGCTGCTGAATTCCACTGCGATTCAAAGAGGGACATCAGCAGGAAAAAGGAATGCAGTGAGTCAGCATTGTGAGACACATCGGTGAGCGCTGTGGTCAGCTGACAGACAAGCCCACAGTTACTGGGGTAAACCTATTTATAAGGCCTCAGCTGTGGCTATGTTTTAGCTTGATTTTCATTGCCCCCAACTTTAATTATTAAAAAAAAAAAAAAAGAACACAACTGCAGATCATCACATTTGTTTGTCTAATTGCAGTTTAGCACGATTGCTGAAGCCAACTCACCCACAGAGGCACGTATGGTGGTGATGTCGTAGGTCTCCAGGTGGAAGATGACGTCGTCTACCACCTGGATGCCTTCTTCTGCGGTGAAGTTGACCTCGTGGTGTTCGCTTCCAATGTGAGCAGCAACCTGGTGAACACAAAGCAGCTGACTACAAACACATCAAGCTCAGAAAAAAAAGCATGGAGTCATGGGGGGGGGGGGGGGGGGGGGTTACGTGACGTGAAAACGGACCTTGCGAGCAGCGATGACGTCTGGACTGTCCTCTGACCCGATCGAAAACGTCTGGATGGGATACTGCAGCTTCTCCTCTTTGGCCAGTTTCACCAGCGTAGCAGCGACCAAACTCGAGTCCAGACCCCCTTTAGAGTAGACCACATGAAGGAGGATCACTGACACGAACCATTTTATTCCCACCTGTTGAACTGAACTAAAGTATGCTAACAGTAAAAAGGAGGCAAAAAGGGCAGAACTTTGCATTACCTGACAGAAGACAACCGATTCTCCTGTGAGCCATCAGACGCTTCCTCACAGCGCTCTCAAACAGCGTTCTGATGTTGCTTTTCACCGTTTCCTCATCAAACTCTGTGGAGACATTCATTTTTTTTTTTTTTTAATTGCCATTCAAAATATTTATTTGTTCATTTTAGTTAACAATGAGCAGTTCCATACTTGTAGGTAGTATCTCCAAAGGGTTGCAGGTGGCGTGAGCAGGCTCCTGTGTGCAGCGGTGGAACTGCTCCATTTGAATAGACTGAACTTTGCCATTCAGATTCAAATCAAAGGCCTCAAAGTGCCCCGGGAGAAAAGGGATAATGTTGGCTGGGGTGGCCGCCGCATGGGTAATGTCTGTGAGGCCTGTGATCAGAATAACAAAATAAGCAGCGCTGTAAAGTTGTAAAACGTGTTTCACAAGAGTAATAAAAAAAAAACAGCCAGATTCATGAGGGGTGAAATAAACGAGCCCATTACCTTTGGCCTCTGAGCAGACTGCAAGGAATCCATCGTCTGTGAGGAGCTTGAAAAGAGGCCGGACTCCGTACGTGTCCCTTCCCAAGAAGACTTTTCTGTTGGCGGTGTCCAGCAGGACGAAAGCAAACACACCATCCAGGAGAGACGCCATCTTCTGAATGCCAAAGCGGTCATACAGGTGCAGCAAGACCTCCCCGTCCACTTTAGTCTGGTAATCGAACTCAAACTGCTTCCTCAGCTGAGAGGACATTGGAGACACAGAATACAGGGGGTTAATTTAGGTGATTCTAATTCATCCCTTGAATTAGACAAAGCCCAGATTATTTTAGCATGGGCGTACGTCTCAGTGAGACCAGGGTTAATCTTGTAACTCACGTTATTCTTGCTGACACTTCACATTCTCTGCATGTTGTTCTATTACAGCAGAAGATTTTGTTTTTTCAATGACACAATAAAAGCTCCTTTAATTCAAAAGTGGATTCCTCACAGTAACTGAACCAAGTGATGAGTGACTTTCAATCGCCGTGGCAACACATGCTGATGTTTGACAGGTACTGTTCATCCTATGGGGAGCGTGAATGTCTGTGCAAATATACTGATGGCAATTCATCCAACAGCCGCTGATAAATGTCAACCTGGACCAAAGTGTTGGACACCCTACTTCCTCACCGCGTGATGGTTGTAAATTTCTCCGTTGTAGCAGAGCCACAAGAAGGGAAACTTCTTGATCCGTAGGGGCTGCATGCCGTACAGCTGGTCCACAATGGCCAGCCGGTGGAAGCCGAAGCAGCAGTTGGTGAAGCCATTGACGTTCTCGAAGCGGAAGGCGTCGGGGCCCCTGTGGGCAATCTTCATGGCGCTAGTGCACTGAACTGACAGGCACTCATCACTGCCAAACAAAGCCCAGATACCACACATCTCAGCGCTGTGGAAGATGGACAGAGAAGAACAGAGAGAGACAGATTTACACTCTTCTTAAGTTTCCAAGAAACAGGGCGCGTTCAGTAGTGTGCTTGTTTTGGCTCCTCTACAGTTGGTGAGTTATAGAGGATCGCTTACACATTGTGCATGAAAAGAATCAGTCTATTCTGCAGTGACTTCTTGTCCCCATTGGATACAGTTTCATTCATTCACCACCACCACAATGAGCCTTCACAGGCATGAGAGCAGGGCCCAGTCTCTCTGAGGGCCAAGTTAGAGGAAGGACTGTTGACTGCTGACCTATCACTAACACACAGGGTTACATTATTATTACATAAAGAACCCTTAGTATTCATAGTTATTAATGGTATAAAATGCTCAGCAAAACCACTGAACACTTGAATATGAGCTTTAAAGTGTAACTGATTATGAACCGTGGCAAACTGCTCAGAGTTATCGAGCTGAAGTGAACCTGCAGGTTTCGATGAGTCGGTTTGTGGTTTTCCTCCTACTGTTGTGAAAGCGTATTACACATTGACGCTGCCTGTAAAAACACTTTCAGATTCCTTTATTCTGGTACTGAACTGGTCAAATCTGGACTAGATTATCCAGAGACCAAAGAGTTTCAGATAAGTGGAACGCTTTTGTTCTGTTTGTAGACCACACTGGACCCGATCCAGGTAGAAAAAATAAATATTTTAAATAGTTTTCTTGTAGCTAACGTCACAGTATGTCCCGCTCTCATGTGTCAAGTGCACCTAACGCCGATCTCCAATTAAAAATAATACCAATTAAAAGTCTGTTTCGCTGTGGGCAAAAACTTTAACCGCTAACAACCTCGTTACATAGCTCTCATAAATCATCACTTTAAATTATTCAACTCGGCATAGGTTAATCAGCACTTATTGCTTTATAATTTCAGAGCGGCCGATCCTTTTCTTAGCACCATCTTCTTCCAGCTCACGGTGTTTCACGACCGGACGGCCCGGGCGGGCGGAGGTTAGCAGCGTGGATGAAACACCCTGGTGATGCAAGATCTCAGAGCTGCTGCAGCTGCTGCTGCTGCTGTTGGGTGGATGATATACACGCCGAGTTTTCACAAACACCCGACTATTTCTGAATTAGTCGACAGTCATTCTCAGTATGAGTGCACATTTTAACTGCTAACTTATAAAAGGAAATTTTAAAATGAAAAAGTTTTTTGGAAGCAGAGTTCTGCTCCAAACTCACTGCAAATCAAAGTCAGTATTTCTGTCCACCTATGTCGTCAATGTAAACGGACGAACGCAGACATTGAAACCAAGCTCACTTACCCTGTTCCTCAAATCACACGCGCAGCCACACTGTCGTGAAGACACACAATTAATATATATAACCGGAAACAGTTATGGTGTCTTCAAAATAAGAGCGTACCTACAAACAACGACAACGGAGCTTCAATTATGTTAAAGCTTAAAATAACATTTACATTCGTTATAAAATAATGAATATGAATATATTGTATATGCATTAAAACCGCCGCTGTTAAACACATTTGGTGGACATACAGTTCTTGTAATAATAGTATAGGTAGTCTGTCGAAAGGACAAAATGTTCTGATAATTTCAGCTAAAGGTGTTTAAAAAATGAAGACATATATAGTGCTTTAACTCTATATTTATATTTAATATATATGGAGGTCTCTATTTTCGCTCCTACACATTTTACTTTAATTCTAAAAAGCTTGATATTATTTGCTGTAAAATATCTTATTTTGAAGGCTGCACGGTAGTTATTTTGGTGGTACGGTGCAGCCTCATGCCTGCAACAGTAAGTTTTGTTGCATCACCTGCAGGAGTGGCTGCTCTTTATGTTTAGACAGACAGTCCATGGTGGCATCACAAAACTAGAGTCTGATTTCAGTAAATTCCTAAGATGACTGAACAGCTTCTTTATTTTCATTTCCCACAAATCCCACATTAAACTATTTATTTTTATGCATTTACTCCATCACACTTTATTTTGAAGGGTATAGTCCACAGGTCTTTCCCTGCCAGTTTGACACTGCAGCTTCCACATACAAGGGAGTTGCTATGGAAATGGAATGGAAAATGGTTTCCTTGGTTATCCTGTGTAATGGGCTGGTGTCCACTGAGGACAGGTTTTAGTGTAATGCTACTTTTCTGGTGTTGGTGTATTGACAGAACTCTGCCTGTCCTGTCTGTTATATTGATTATTGTTGATTCTGATGGCCTTTAAATTTTTGAGATTTTGAACATGTGCTCAATCAGACTTGGGTGCATTTCACACCTGTACCTGTACTGACACGTGTTAATAATAATACCTTGGAGTCTTGGGTGACTGCCCTTGTGAGCTTTGCTCATGTGTTGACTCGTGTGCCTACTCAACATGGCTGCTATGATGCCTGAGGGGAGCTTCCGTGTTGTGCAGAGGCAGGTTATCAAACAGTAGTTGGAAGGCATTGTACCCTTGTGGAGCTCCATCGTGATCAAGACTGTCAGCCTTGTGTTAATCAGTCTGGGTGAGTGCCTGTCGTTTGGGCCGTCAGCTGCTCATGGAGTGCTGTTAGCTTCTTCAGACAGAGGGAGTAGATCATGCCACCTTTTATCCACCTAGGACTGGTCTCCCATGACACCCATCTGCACCTCTGTTAGCAAACTAATGCCCCTACAAGCTTTCTTAATCTTGGCTTCCAGCTCTGTTCTCCATGGGGGGCACTCTGTACATGCTGCATTCTTGATCTTATACCGATGTATCTCCAGGACTACTGTTGTCGTGGCATTCACGAATACACACTGGTTTCCATGACAGTGTTAGTGGCAACAGTGAGTAGAATCTGCAAGTATCTCTTCTTCAATGAAATCAACCAAAACAATGAGCTAAAAAATGTGTGGACTGGATGACAGTTCTCTGTGGCTTTGTCACTATGAGCATATACATTACATGCAAATGTAAAACTAGTGTCCAGTCCAGTTTTAATGTACGGCAATGATGATAACTGCATATGTTATGCAGTTTTATGTATAATCATGCCCTGCATCTACTCAGAGTTCAGCCAAGTATTTGAAAGACATCCCACTTCAAAATCAACAGTTAAAGATTCCATTTAATATTTCTGATCAGTAAAATAATATTTAAAAAAAAAAAAAAGGACATAAGAACCATTAGTAACCGGATCCATTTTGGTCCAAGCAGGAATTTATTGCAGTCTCATTGATCCACATTTACTTGGCCAACTGAAGGACTTGAGTTAAAGTAAATGATGAAGCTCTCATATTTCTAGCTCACTCCTATTCTTCATGAGGAAAATGTATGAAGAATGTATGCAGAAACAAATCTGTGAGGTGATGTAAATCTGTGCTCATTATCAACGTGCTGATAAAGCTTAATCTCCTACCTACACACAAATGAAATAAAAATTCATACACCTGCAGGGCCACTGTCTGTTACATACTCTTTCAGACCACAGGTGATGCAGTCTAAAACATGCTGTTGCATTTAGTTTGGGTTTTTTTTAGAAAGGCTGATATAAAAAAAATATAGATCAATATCAGTGTATATGTTGGCCAGTAACTAATAAACTGAGATAAAGGAAAGCTGAATATGTGTTTAAGGTCATTTACAGAAAGTGTTGCTGTTACATTTTTTCCAAAACAGAGAAGTGACCTTTTTTTTTTTTGGTAATAGGTGGACACGACTCTGTTATCTACAAATTCAAGGGATCCTTGTCAAAAATGCATCTGATGTTTTTAAACTGTCAAACATCAGCATTGGTCATCCTGTAGCACAGAGTATGTAACAGACCTTAGCTTCCACTCTGAAACAGTTACACAAACATTGATAAAGCAGTGCAAACAGAATGAAAGCTGGGGAATAAAATGATTCAAAAACTTGTGCGTGGCAATGAAGAAAAAAACAAAAAAACAATTGAAAGTCCTGCCACAAGTCCTAAAAGCTAACATATATATCTATATATATATAAAGTGAAACCTTACCAGAAGTATCAGCATTCTTCTGTGCTCTCATGCAGGATAAAATATAGAGCACTCATTCAGTGATAAAACCGTGGTGCTTCAAATTTGTATTCATCTGTATTTTCAACACCATTTATATATTGATTTCTGCAATTCAACCAAATAAGTTAAAGCCACATATCATGAGTCAAGCACACTAAGTACTGGAATTAACATAAAAAGTCCTCAAATCAGTGTAGAAATGTAGAAAATACAGGGTCCAACTCAGACTCCTGCACAAAAATACTGTCCTGAAACGTTTCAAACATATGGCTTTATTTACTTCGGCTCTATAACTTATGTGTGTGATCACCATCTCCTGTAGAATAACCACAAGTAAAAAATATTTAACAATTCTCATACTGTATTGCACTTAGCATTTGCGTGTGTCACTGATGCCGACGATCCCAAAGATAACAGGGCTAATTGTGACAAAGTGCAGTGTTTACAGTGGCTTGTAGCAGGCGTCTGGTTGCCACATACGCAGATCCAGCAGGATCTGGTTCAGTTTCTTCATCCACAGATTCCTCTCGTCCTTAGTGTCGGCACTCAGCCAATTTCTGCACACACACAAAAAAAAATGCAATGCAAAGTGAGTGTTTTCTTTTTAAATTGGCATATAAGGATATGTGTATGCATAGTAATAATGGGTACTTACGTGGTGACACACATGGTATTCTTGCACTGACTGACTAGTGTCTCTTTGTCATCCTCTCTTTGTGGTCTGACTGTGATGAGCTCAAATGTGTTTGGTCTGGCACAGAACTCTCTGTTGGCTGGTTCCACTTTCTTACTGGTGCAGTTAGCCAGGTTTACACGGCCGATGGGATTCTGTCAAAAAAGAAAAATACAACAAAGGGTCAAGGGAGAAATGCAACCATGATAGTGTCACAGCTGTGTAAGATGCAGTCATGAAACTGTCTAGGTGTGTAGCTGAGATCAAAATGAAGGCCATGTTTGAAGGTGGGTGTGGTACAAGCAAGGGTGCTAGTGTCGTGGTTCCCCCAAAGAAGCAACTGAGGCTGAACGTGTGGATTTGAATGGCTTTATTTGGCACACGCTGACAATAACATCCTGTTAATTACACCTTTCGCCAAGAAAGTAATCTGACTGAGAATGGCCAGCACTTTCCAAGTTTCCTGCTATTTACAGCCACCAAACATGTATCCTGTCTCTTGTCTGTAAATAGTGACTGCCAAGAATTTGACTTGGCCCAGAGAATGGCCTGTCCCCATCCAACATGATCTATTCCCAGTTTCAGAACATAGTTACCTCATACAATTTACCATATGTTCCCCCCCTCTGGGGGTCACTAGACTACCAAAACTGACAATCAGTGTAAGTGAAGGCAAAAAACCCAACATCCATAAGCGGGTGAATTTTCCTCACAACACCCAAAAACACTTCTGGGTAGGGAGTAGGGAAAAGGGTCACTGCCCCCCCCCGACCCCACTTTACACCCCCGCCCAGTGTTCATTTTAAGTAGTGGATCATTGTATTCCAGTTCCAAATAAAGAAGCTCTTTAATGACACTAACCTTGCGCTTCTCATCATCTGGGTAGGTCCAGTAGGAGATGCAGTACCCCGACAGGACACACCACCTCCTGTGCCACGCTCCAAACCCGCTAACATCTTCAAACATTGTCTGGGGTTTAAAAACAGAAGTGATTCAAATTGCAGCACATCCATTCATGAGTCATCAGTCAGCATTAGTCCAGCCGTGGCCTGCTCTCACTCACCAGGAAGCCCCTCTCCTCCACCTTTGAGCCAACTTCGCACTGCATCTTGAGGTAGACGTGGCCCTCCAGGGGGCACAGAAACGGCACCTTCAATTTACAGGAGACACACTTAATGAAAACCTTCAAAATTGAAAATTCAAAAATGTTTAACATACATGTTACGGTTAAACAAAGATTAGAATGCAAGGAAACACTGAACTGAATTCCTGGAGTGCTTAAAAGCACCTGACAAACACAGACAAGTGGAAAGCAAGTTACATCCCCTGATGAGAACAGATTTGTTATCATATCAAGTTATAGTGTGTTCACCCTCCCCCCAAACAAACAGAACAAAAGAAAGAACAGACAAGGCAGGTAGTAACCTTGGTATGAAACATGCCACTGAGTAGTTCTCTTTCACATCCTTCATATTTGATCTAAAAGAAAGATATCAAGGCAGGAGAATGAATGAACAGGCAGAACATACTGTCCTATGAGAACAAGCCTGGACACATTGACTGTGATCCAAGTGAGCTACGTGTTCATGCCGATATTAGGTCTTCAGATAAAGGCCGGCCACATATGCAATGCAGAAAGGTGAAAGCTAAAGTGCTCTGAGAGTGTGAATGTGGAAAGACACGAGGAGAATCTAACGATGGCACTAATGGCTTCTGTACCTTCTCCAAAGGAAATTTGTTTTTCCCAATAGAGGACAGGTTGAGCTTGTGTGATCCAACCAGGACGAAGTTACTGGTGCGGACAGCATTGGGGCCTCCCGGACTGGCCACAACTACAGACAGGGAGACAGGTTATTTGTAGGGAGAACTACTCAGACAGTGATAACAGCTGTGTAGCGTCTTAGAACATAACCCTGTCATCAGGGTAAAGAAGGTTCATTTCATTTGGCTCATTAGTACAAACTTTTGTTTAGACTGATTTTATTCATATTTTGACAAACCTGGTGTCTGTCCACTTTTCTGCAAGACACAAAGGAAAAAAAGAACAAGTTAATTTTAAATTTTAAATTCTTGAGGAACAAAAAAAAAGTTTGTTAGGCAGCAGAAAATAGGTTTGAAATTCTTACAGTGATGCCGAGGAATCTCTTTGGAGTGATAGCCTGAGAAAAAATAAAGAACACAAACAATAAATCTCTGCTTTGAATGAACGATATGTCAGAGTGATATGTGTCGTGCCGGTCAGTTAACATTCCTTTCCGTTAAATGAAAGAACCACCTGAACGCGAGCAGAGAAATTATTTTGCAGGAGTGACGTTCTTTGTGACCCCATGGTGCACACCCACCGACAAGTGAGGGATGTGATACAGAAACTACTCATACCGACATACACAAATCATGTCCTTCATGAACACGTCTCCAGATTATCTGGACACACACACACACACACACACACACCGAGCGTTTAATATGCATGTTCCATCAGACTGGCAGTGTGTTTTCCATTTGTTAAGAAAAAAAAAACCCAGAGGGGATTTACCTTTGATTTGCTTGGCTTCTTCTTCTTGTCACTGCAGACGTCACGTTTCTGCACCTAAACATGGCGTATTAAGACATATTAATAAATTAGTTGAGATAAATGGGGCGACAAAGCAGAATCTGATTTGTATTAGTATTTGCAGACACTCAGCGATGCATCATCCGTATTGGAAATGAAACAATAGTGCTGAGGTTTCTGACCGAGGACTTTTCCGACGTTTCCCAGTCTTTTAATTTAATGAGATGAGAGATGAATGTGTAAGAGAATATCGTAGGTGAAGTATGAGTTAAAAGGTACAAGAGATTTTTGGTATCTTCACAAATCATATGTGGTCAAAGAATTTTAAAGACACTTACCAGTCCATAGACTTCAATATCAATTACAAAGTCACTGGAGACATCAGATCTGAATGTGAAGAGGGTGAGAGGTGTCAATCCCGACACAGAAACATAATCATATGCACAACAGCATAAAGAAATCAGGAGTTTGTTGTGTTCCCTGTTCAACATAGACTCATAATTATGGTGTGCATTCTTTTATTTGAGCAGGGGTGGTTGACTTACGTGGTGAACTTGGTGGGGAAGGTGAGGGTGTCTCCACTGAGGCCTCGGTGTGTGCTGGCCAACGGAGTGGCCACTGTGTTCTCTGCTCCAGCCCGAATCATGATGAAGAAGGAATGTTTGGTTGACTCTGAAATACAGAACAGAAAGTATAACACTGACAACCAGCAGCACAGTGAATACACTGATAGTGACTAAAACCAGATAACCTCAGGAGGCAGAACCATAAGTAACTTCCAAAAACTAGCAGGACTCTGAAGGTATGAGAAAGATTGTATTTTTTCATAATAACAATCATTCTATGTAAATCATTATTGTTAATCATTATTAAGATACTGCGAAAAGACAGAAATATTGATGTACAATGATGACCATCAGTCAGAGAGCTGATGCCTGCAGAAAACAAACAATTATATGCATTCCTACCTGGCTTGTTGGCAATGGAGCACACAAAGTCTGCCTTGAGAGGCAGGCGCAGCTCCTGCAGGGTGATGGAGCCCTTGGAGGCGGACATGCCGGTGGGTTCTGGGGCGGCAGGAGCCTTTTTCTGTCCTGCTGGACCTCCTCTCAGAAGCTCCAGCTCTGCCCTCAGTGCCTCCCTCCTCTCCACTGAGTCAGAAGGAAAAGGAAAGTCAAGCTTTGATACGACCACTAGGAGTCACCAAATGCCACTTTTGAGGGCTGAAGAGAAACATGGCAAAGTTCAGAGCATCTGCTGCCTGAGGGTAAGTTAGTGTCAGCAAGGGCAGGATGAACCCTACATATGCAAGCGTACCTTAAAGTCATGTACACATGTATTATCTGGATGAACTCACTTGCGACCAGCAGCAGCCTCTCTGCCTCAGCCTCCACCTGGGATCCTTTGCCATGCTCCTCGTCGGTGCAGCAGTTGAGGGCCTGGCTGGCCTGATGAATGACCGTCTGCTGCAGATTGATCTCATTCGTCAGAATCTACAGGAACAGAAGAACAGTGATTGGTTGTCACACAGACGGCGAGCCTTACCACGCTGTTCGAAACTTGTTTCGGACACGTTCTACTGCTACAGCTGTGTATTTTCAGAAGGTGAGAACTGTTTTTTCACCCTGTCTGTAGGTCAGTCCTAAGCAAATTACATATTTTGAATGTATTTATAACAAACCTTCATCCTCTGTTTGATACTGAAGAGACTGGATCCTCTGGGCTCCTCTGCTCTGTGAGAAACATCCTCTTTTCTCACAATAACCTGCTTCACACTGGGTCTCTCTGTCTCCTTCACTCTGGTGGACCTGTACGCATCAATGCTAACACACACAAAAGGAAATATACATGTTAAGATTCACATTTAATGCGACAATCAGGACAGGCAACTTTAACATGCATCTATGTGGGTGCTACATGGGAGAATTCACCTGTACGGCAGTTTATGGTCTTCATCTGAGGCTTCGACGCTGTCTGAGGAGGCAGTCCGTATGATGTTAGCTCTCTGGAACTTGCTGGGTTTGGCGTCGCTGTCTGGAGTCTTGTTCTTAATAATGAATGAACTGGCTGGAGTAGAGGTCTGAACAAAGACACGAAGAATGTGTTATTTTCTAATTTAGCTGTTTGTTGTTTGCCTCGTCCACAAAAAGGAAATCTTTGATGAAGTGACACTGGCAGAAAGACGTTGGTGTTGGTGCCTACCATCATTCTCTCCCCTGGACTCCTCACCACAGCAGCCACAGTCTCTGCCAGTGGAGTGAGGAGGGACATGGAAGAGATATTCAAAGCATCTTCCTCCTCATCTTCATCCTCGTCCTGATCTTCGCTCTGCTCCAGGACTCCATCAAACAGCTCGTTGATGACTGCGGAGTTGATGGACTGGTCCACATTCGACTCTATCTCCGTGATCACCTCCTCTGTCTGTGGTATTTCAGCAGTTGGCGTCTCTACAGTTGGGGCAACCACCTTCAGAGGACTGGATGTTGGTGCCGGAGTCGTGACCACCAAACCATGACCTGCTATTTAACATAATCTGTGTGACTCACTTGCAGACACATTTCTACCTTCACACTAGTGAATTCTCAAATTCGCTGTGACATTCAAAGCCATCTTTTTTTCTCATGGGGAAATCTCATGGGGTACCTGGTGGAGTGAACATGGTGGGTGTATCCGGTTTCTCAGTAGACATCTCATCCTGTGGCTCACGTGGGACAACTTCACTCTCCAATGGTTTGACAAGCTGCTCCTAAGAAGAGACATTAGAATTGTTAAATATAATGTCGGTGCTATGAAGAGAAGACCATTTTGTGAGATGTCAAACTTTATATTTTGTCTGTTGGATACAGGTTTGTCAGCCAACCTTGATATCAGAGTTTTTGTCGCTTTCTGTTGCTTCATCTTTGTTTTTCCACATATTGTTTCCTTTCTGGAAGCGACTGCGGATCTGAGCCAGCTCAGACTCACGCTCCTGAAATGTGGGGCATAATTTTTTATTTTGCTATCGTAAAGTTAAACAAAATCACAATAAGAGGATGCACAATAGTATCTGGAACATTAACCTACCATCTTCTGTCTTTGGGCCAGATCAGCGGTGGTTGTGTTTGACGCCTGGGCAGCTCTGAGTCTCTCCTGTACCAGTCTGGTGTTTGGTGTGACTGATGGAGTTACAGTGGGAGTCTTGGCCTGGATAGTGCCCCCTGCTGGAGAACTGGGGTTGTTACGCTCCTGACACCTCTCTCCAAAGCGCTCCAGGAAAGATTTGACACCTGCTGGTAAAGGGAAGCAGCATTTTTCTTTCATACATGTAGAGGAAATTTATCACATGGTCTGCTCTAAATTTAATATATCATTTTTGTATTAATACACAGTTTGATGAATAACATTATGCAATACAACTTCATATGTTTTTCAAAGTAATTCTGTAAGTCTGACTCAGCACATTTGAATTATCTCCCTAAGTGCAAACTGACTCACCAGGACCTCCAGGAGTGGCCTTTTCCTGGGGAACAGTGGGCCCAACAACAGCAGGCTTGGCACGGAGCTCTGGCTTCTGGGGACTGGCAGTGGGTTTGAGATCCCTGGAGAGGGCCTTATTCTTCAGGGGGCTTTGAGGCACAGATGTTGAGGAGGAGGCTCCGTCCTTCTGAGGACTGGGTGGGAAGGCTGTTCCGTGGTTGTAGCTCTTCTGAGGACAAGAGGTGAAGGTCATCCCCTGTTTGGAACTCTTCTGAGGACTGACCACTGACTGAGGTGCTGGTCTGGCTGCAGGAAGGTCAGCTTTCTGAGGGCTTGGGGGAACCACTTGGCTGGACTTGACAGGAGAATACACAGCCGGCTGGAAAAAAAGAAAAACATACATACATACATTAAGTAAGGTTTCAGCTGTTTTGCAGTGTGTGTTCAAATTTATAAACCAGTCAAATTAAACAGCTCATATAGTAACAGAAAGAACCGGTTCTGCTCAAGGACGAGACAATGCCAGGTAAACCTACCCGACTAGAGCTGAATGTGGACTTGTTGATTGCAGTTGAATTGTCCACCGCGTGGCCTTCAGCAGCTCTTGGCTTAGTGCTGGCAGCCACAGTGGCACCTCTGATGCCTGACTTTGGAACAGCTGTGCCAGGCTTCTCTTTTGCATTCTCTTTGGGGATATTAGCATGGCTTAGGTCATCTTCCCAGGATCCAATGGTGGCAGCGAGATTGGCCAGTCTGCCTCGTCTCCCTAGTGGAGCTTCTGAGGACACGGAGGGGACAACAGCTGGCGGGACCTGTGCTTGTTTCTTCAACGGGGATAGGGGAGTACTGTCTGGAACCTCATCAGAGGCACCTGAAAAGTAATAATATGTTCAATTCGGCTCTAACAGTGGTGGCCCTACTGGACACAGGCAGGTCAACTCGCTCTGAATTAATTTAGGTTTTTTTTAATCATAACTGTTAGTTCATGCATTAAAAGTCCTGTCATACAGTTACATCAGTCACAACAGATTCTAACCCTGTGCAATTTTTTTGTGTTTACACTTTGATCTTAGATTGCATCTTAAAATACTGACTGCGTGATGAAAATTATTTTCTTGAAGCTAAATAAATTAAACAAAAAAACAGCACAGAAAACATTCTTACTATCTCCATCCCAACATTTTCTTTGCTCAGCTAGCCTCTGTAGACGTGACTTCATGCCACCAGCACATGGAGCAGCATCTTCCACTGCATATTCCTTTGTCCTCTGGAGGGCTGGACTGGCAGGCATCATCTCTGCTTCTCTGCTGCTCAGATTATCAGGAGCAGGGGTGACAGCCATCTTCTCTGGCTCTGGCTGTACAGGTTTCAGCTGCCCTGGCTGAGACTGGACAACAGGCCGGGCATCAGTCTTCCCCTGGGAGGAGGAAAGTCTGCTTCCCGGCCCCACTGGAGGTTTCTTGTCTGTAGGAGGATCCGAGAGCATAGGAGCCACAGGGCGTGTCATGATAGGCTCTTGGTTCTCTTCACCAGCTGCAGGCTGGACATTTTCCCCTGAGCACCGGCGCTTGGACGGAGAAGGTTTAGACGACACCTGTGGGACTGGCAGGAAATGGTAGAAAAATATAAGGAAAGATACCCAGACCCACGAGTGTTAGAGTACAGCAATACAACAAACATGGTCATACCTTTATCAATGACTGGCTCACTGAGCACACTATTGGTGTCACCCAGTGGCTCTCTGGGCCTTTTGACCATCGGTCTGTTTGCTGCATTTGGCCTCTCTGCCATTTTCTTCTGCAGGTTTTCTCTGCGAGCCCGGGTCCGCTCCAACAGTTTCTGTTTAGGGAAAATAAAAAGAGTTAAATTGTTACTACAGTGCCTATTTTATGCACACAGAAGACAGAAAGAATAAAATCATCACAAGCTGGAAACTTTTTACAAGTTATAACGGTGTGTATGTTCTGTTAATGCAACATAGCACAGAATCTGAAACTCAGACTTCTTTATATGGGCGACTTTAACAAGCAACGTAACAGCCTAAGTCACGCAAAACAGCCCCTCTCCACCCAGGATAAAAACGGCCTCTGTTTGCTTGCCCTCCTCCTCTATATGACATTCCCTCCCCTTGGCCTCATACATGGCCAGTCACACAGTCTGATTTACTGTGCAAGCCCCAACACATTCTTGCAGCAACGCCTATGCACTTTCTCCAGGCACTGTGGAAAACCTGATGTCACATTTTGCAGCATTCCTCAGGAATGAGCCGCCACCCCCACGCCTGTGGTTCCAGGATTTGAAATTTCAAACTCTGCAGACAACTGAGTAACAATAATTGTTATCAGATATTCAGTCCAGATTCATTTCCAGTAATTTCCAGTTAAGCCAAGTGTTGGATAAATGCCAGTGCTGACACATTCCATTGCCTTAAATGGAGACAACGTCGTTTCATTTGAATAACGTTGATTGCCGTGTGTTGTTGGTTAAGTGAACTGATAAAGCACATGGATATAAGTGTCATAATACTATATAAGAAGCCAGTCGATCAGCTGCTTGAATAAATTACATACCTGTTAGTCAAACATCAAGAAAACTACATATACTGCCTTTAGAAGCTGAAGGCACAAGTTTATTTTACTTTTAGCATAAATTTGTGGTTGCTGACGATGGACAAGACAAAGAAACAACACGTGACAGGTTTTCATTGACCTTACTTAAATATATGACCATAAATTCCTGTACGTTGGTACGTTTTGCTCGCGTTTAAATACTATCGAAATAAATATACAGGTCTCCTGCAGTAACTAACATGTATGTAATAACACTGTAACAAAACAGAAATGCTACGTTAGTTGAGTTAGCATTAGCAAGTGACATCAACGCAGCTATATCGACTCCACCTTATGTTAGCTAGATACATCTACGTTAACGTTAGGTAACGTTTAAGTTAGCCGGCTGACTCACCTCAGTAAATGGATCCATTTTGGGCGATTTAATCCCTTCTCGAGTAATATCTATGAACAACTGGCTATTTCAGAAGTCTTGTACACCACTGTGAGAACAAAAACAAGACGACGCGAGGCGAGCTATGAGGCACTCAGCTTCTCCTCTCCCTTCTTCTTCCCCTCTTGCACAAAACAACTTCTGTTCAAAATTTGAATTTCCGCGCTGTGCCTACTGCGCAGACTCCAACTGTTGAAGGAATCGCTTGAGGACCAATCAGAATCGACGAGCCAAGCCTTCCCCTTGTCAGCCACACCCGGAAACTGCCCCCGTGGTTTTGTTGACGAACAAAACCACGGGAAAAATCTGTCAGAGAAATCGATGAAGATGCTCGGGATGTGGAGGCAGCTGTGGGCATCGTGAAAGGGGATATCTTTGGAGCGTATATACTGTTTGATGTGTTTCACTGTGATGGAGCCCACTGGAAACTCCACAGTGGACTTAGCATCCTTTTTGTACGATCTGGTCCCACTGTGTGCCAAGAAACCGCCTGTACACCGAAGCGTTAGGAGTCTCTGGAGGCCAGTGAATGATCCTGTGAGGGGCAAGTCTCAAACACAGGAATAAAAAAATGTCTTTGGTGGAGAAACTTTGGGTCTGTCAGGTGGTGTCCTTCAGCAGCAAGCTCCTCCACATTAGTTACCTGGTTAGGACCAGGTTCAACCTGCAGCAGGCATGAAAATATGGAAAAATATCAGCCTGGCACAGGTATGAGTTGCTAAGGTCTTGGAGCACCTTTATTACTCAGAGAAATGACAGAAAGTGTTTTAAACCGGTTCTTGTACATTTTATAAAAACACATCAACAGAAGAAGTCTTTTAATTAAGTTTGGTGTAGGGGAGTATAGGAAAGGTAGAGGGTTAAGGGGGGAGAGAGGAAAGGAAAGGGGGGTAGAGATAGAGGAAGAATAGATTGGTAACTAAAGATGGAGAAGAGGAGCGGTGAGGATGAAGGAAAGAAGATGGTTAGAGGAGTAATTGAAAGAGGGTGAGAAGAGAAGCAGAGGGAGGGAAGGTGGAATTTATAGTCACATGTCAGTTACTTTAACTGTAAAATAAAGTCGTACAAAATGATTACTCATTTCCTGTGCTCTCATTTGAGTTTTATTTACAGTCTGTGTAATGAACTATGGAGTTAAAATGACATAATACTTGTTTTGTTTTGTTTTTTATTTGTTTGATCAAAATTGAAAGTAAACATCTGAAGCAATTTGTTCCATTACAGATAAACTTAATCCAAACTTAATTCTGACTGATAGTTTTTCCAATTATGTATGGTTAAACATTATGTTTTAAATCTTCACAGTTTAGCTGTGATCAACTAACATACGGTATATTGGCTAATAAATGTGTTTGTCATTATGTTTCACCTTAATTCCAGAGATAACAAAACAACCAAAACGACACAGTTTAGTTATAAGATTTGTAATTATGTCTGAGAAAGACTATTCATCCTTCAACCTTAACATGACAAATGATTTCTGGACTTATAAGTAGATGTTTACAGAGATCACATGTTGTTCAGTGTTGACATGGGAGCAAAGATCTTATCAGCCCCCTTTTCCTGCGCACTGAGTTACATCCTTCAGGCTCAGATGGACTTCATTTCCCATGAGCGCCTGTGTGTGTGTGTGTTGCGTAGCTAACAACGAAACCATGGAAACAGTTCAGTCAATGCAGAGACAGCTCGGTCCGTTTTTGTCAGTGTGGATGGGAACCAGTCGTGGGTTGGACGTGTAGTGTCAGCTCAGAAAATAGCCACTAACATGTTTGAAATATAAATTTTTGCGTGTTGAAATACGGAGTCGCGACAGGTAACTCGCCTTCATCGTTAAGTTTCTACCTGGACAAGATTAGCCGGCTAATTTAGCTAGGTTAACTTTGGTTTTCAGTCACGTTAGTATTCTTCGAACAGCTCTGTGGTATATATTTTTTTAGGTTTAGCTGGGCACCTTAACAGAGGATGCTGGAGTCAATAAAAGTAACAGGTAATGTTTCATTTGTCTGGTGCTTCTTTTTATTTTCCTGTGACTGTTAGCTGGGAGTTTGTCTCCTTAACGGATTAATAAAGAATGTTAACATGGAGCATTAATTACTGAATGTGGTCGTTTCAGTTTGTTCTGCTTTCCTGATGTAGCATCAGTTACGTGTTAGCTCAGTATGAGCTCCAGTTAGCTGTTAATTATCTAATTAAAACATTAAAAAAAACATTTAAAGAAAATATGAATTTATTCATTGTTTTATATATATATATATATATATATATATATCATAGTGCTTATTGTATCATGCGCGGTTGTGTAATGAAGACCCATGGCAGTCTGATTTCTGGTGGGCTTTCTCTGTGCTGAATCATGCTTATTATTGCTAATCAGATGCTTTGAATTAATAGTAGTGCTTTGATATTTTAATGAATGATGGTGATGGATGAGATGGAGATGTTTGTGCATTGATTCATTTCATTTTGCAGTTGAATTGCATCCAGGTTCAGGACAGGTGTTTCCTGTCATAAATTTAATTTCAGATACAGTAACTAGCTTGGAAATGTCTTAGATTAACTTTGTAAAACTTCTAGTGATTCACTAAATGGGATTATTTCTTTGGCTACAGAGTGATGTGATAGTAGCCTCAGTTGAAGCTGAATGATGAGATAGGTGCTGATGTGTTAGGTAATAGCATTTGATTAGATGGCTGAGCACATAACAAACCAATGAAGCTACAATCATTACTGTGCTGCTGAGGTCATTAGTTTGTGGAGACACGTCTGCGGCTGTATGCCTCAGCGCTCCTGTCCGAACACAGAGTCAGCTCTTAGGGTGATGGTGTTCCAGGTTGCCTTACTGGAAAGCACGCAGCCCTGCACTCGCTGACTCCTGTGCTGTGCTGTGCTGTTCGGCTCTGGAGACGTGATGAGAGTAATTTCCCTCTCTGATAGCAGGATACTGACTCATGAAACTGACTCTGTGCATAGCCACAGAGTGCTGACATAACAAGTAGTCCAGGAGAAGTCAACTTAAGTTTGTCTGAGTCAGATCACGTCATTATGACTGAAGCAAAAAAAAAAGAAGTGGGAAAAGACAGTTGTTAGTTTGCTACCAGAAATGTAAAGACACTGTTCATCACACTGATTAGAGGTTATGCTATCCATATATTTATTACTGTGTGTGTGTGTGTGTGTGTGTGTGTGTGTGTTTTTAGCTTGGCACTGGAAGAGATCTAATTTTATCCTGGCTTGATAAGAGGATTAGTCTATCTGTATAGCTATCTATAAAAGGTCTGCATGTGAAGGTGATTCTGCAGTGATCAGTAGACACATTCACTATCTTCCATTAATGTTTTCTCATATTACTTATTTCAGAGAGGCTTCACTGGCCAGAAGTAGAAATGTCCAAAAAGTACATCTTAAACTCTTCCAACAAGGCACTGAGTCCAAGCCAAGTATACCTGGAGAAGATTTCTTCCAGTGTCCTTGAAGACCTCTTCAGCTCTGGCTCCAGCAGCTTCAGCATACTGCGGCAGGCTGAGGAGGACGAGTGGGAGAAGCCAAAGCAGTCCCTGTACAAGAGGCCAAAAACATCCGTGAAATGTGGTGCCACACTTGGTAGACGAAACCACGCGGGCATGGCTTTTAAAAAGGTGCATGTTCAAGAAGGTGGCCGAAAGCCTGCACAGACAAACTGCGTCCTCTCCAGTTTCCCCAAACCAGCACGGAACATCGCAGTAGTGGGCAAAACGATGGGCCTGACCCCTCGTACAGTTCCACAGCTCAGGAAGATGTGCGTCTCCAACTCACCTCGCACCAAACTTCCCTCACTGCACAAAGCGACAATCACACGGGAAGTGGAAAACGCCAAGAAGCTCTGCATCCTTACTGCCATCAAGCCATCTAATGTGGAGAAGGAGAAGGCCAAGTTTTTCAAGTCGGAGTTCTGCTACAACCCGCAGTTTGAGTACAGCAACCCCGTCTCTCCGCTTGTTTTGGCACGGCATAATAACGCCTCAGATCGCTTCCTGACACAGGTAAGGCTGTGTTGCCACCAAACCTGTTTGGAATTCAATTCTTTGGTTCACTTGGCCACGTGAGCTCAAGAGCATCTATAACAGTTAACCTTTATCAAAATGCTTAATAACGCATGTTTTGGCAGTTTTCCTCGCAGGCTGCTACGTTGATTCATTTTAGGTGGGAAAAAGTCCCAATACCTATAACAGACGACCTCAAAGTCCAAAGTTTTGCAATGAAACAATTAATTGACAATTTCTAGTAATTAGCACTGACAAATCCTTGGAAAACCTGACAGAATAAGGATAATGGCACTAGAAAAAAAACATGTAGTAGTAGTCTATATATTTCAGTTTGATTATTTTTCAGGTAATGAAATAATAAATAATATTAAATGACTCTAATCCACTAATGCATATTTGTATATGAGCAGTAGATCAAATGACTATGTAGAATGTGAAATGGTTGGTTCATAGTGTTGAACCCACAGAGAATACCACACTCTCCACTTCCCCTCCGCTCTACACAGCATTTCAGGATTGTTCCAGCTCACTGTTGACTGCTAACTGTACTCTATGTCTGGTTGTGGAAATAGGAAACTGGTTGCACAGCCATAATAACTTCATGAGGTGATGATACTGTAAGTCAAAACAGTCTGTGACATTTAGTAAGTTTTCCCCCTCTTATGTTCCCATCTAGAAGAATGGGACTTAAAACCAGAAACCAGAGTCTGAAGACTAAAAGGGTAAAATGGTGACAATAAACTGAAGCAGAATGACTAGTTATCTATCTGCAGTTATCTTTTACTACCACTTTGAGTGGTACCCCGCCTCTCCAAAACATCAGCAACAGAACATGTCAAAGCCGGTCATTAGTGTCGGGCAGCATTTCACATCACGGGTTTCTCATCTCTGACAGGCCGTGCACATCATGGAGCTCGCCCTGCAGCGATATGGCAGCTATGAGAAGTTTGAGAAGGTCACTGGAGGCAACCTCCTCACCAAGAGTCGCATCTGGCAGAATGTCAAGAAATACATGGAGAAGGAAGGATGCATGGGGGAGGTGAGAGCGCACAGGACTGATTTCATCACGAAGGAGATAAGTTTCTGTTTATTTGCACATTATTTGTAGCTTTGATTTTTTTTTTTTCCCCACCAACACAGTTTTGGCAGGTCCCACTGCAGAGCATATTACACACAGTAAAAGAGAGCTGAAGAGGCAGTGATTTGGAGCCTGGTGTTTTGGTGTTTCTGCGGCTGCCCTCTGCAGTCTGTGTCTTGTGTGGATTTGTACAGAGCAGCAGACTGGAGGGCACCAGAGACCTTGCAAAAAAAAAAAAAGCTGCACTCAGGTCATCAAAACCAGTTTGCCTTTGTGGACTTGTGTTTATGTAACAACATCAAGCAATACATGTTACATCACCCGCTTAATAATGTTCCACTGAACACATCGCACCACGTATACACGCACCTCGTGTTTGTGTGGCAAATGCCTAATGGGTTGAAACATACTACACAGCAGAACGAAAATACAAGTGAGTGAAAGGAAGGAATCCACCCAACAAACTCACTGTGACACTGTCCAGTGTAGATGATGTGACATGTAACATATTTCAGCAATAATATAATAAGGCTTCAGACCTGACCGTGTCCTGTATTTGCTGCCTTCCGTGCTGCATCCCTCCTGCTCCTGCTCTTCATTTCTCCTGTAGGTATATGAATAAGAGTATGAACAATCAGCATTTCCTGAACAGCAGACAGCTGCTCTATTTCAGTCAGATTGAACTCCACGGGGGGGGGGGGGGCATTGAGGTGCAGTCACATTGAAGACCTGGACATTCTAACTCCAGCAGCATTTCCCAGTCGTTCCTGGGCGGGGGCGGGGGGGGGTCCAGTGACATCAACGTCTGCCCCATCTAATGCGAACAAATACAGCAGCAAACATGCTGATTCACAAAGCCTGCAAAGATATATATATATTTTTAATCTTATTAGATAGATTATAGATTATTTATCTAATAGGAAGAAGTTTAGGACAGCTACTTAGCATTTCTAATTTGGGTCACAGGTCGCTTTTTCATAAGTTCAGGTCCATTAAAATCATCAGCAGTAGGCCAACTATCCTACCCCTTTATTTCAGAAATCTGCTGCAGGTAATAGTGTAAATGACTGGCTTATGTAAAACGGGACCTTACAAAAATATAGTCAAGGATTTGTGTCTCTAGCACAAATAGGTGTTAGTCTGAATAGACATGGTGTGCTGATGAAAAACTGTGAGGCAGCGATAACAACAGCTTTTTCCTTTTTTTGGATATGAGTCATTTTTTACCATATGAGTGTTATAGTAACTCTGTTACAGCTCAGTAATGGGAACATCTAACTGTACACTGTGCACAACTGTACTGTGGGGCTGTCGTGTCTGGGTTGGTGGTTCCTAATGCTAATGATTCTGTTTCTGATATTGTGTTGATAGATCGTGGTCCAGGTGACAGATGACCTCTTGTCCAGAGCCTCCATGACAGTCGTGAACAGCAGACCCACACTCACCATCAACATCTCCACTGCACGGGAGCACTGGCTGGAGGGCATGCTCAGGCATGAGATTGGTGGGTACAGCAGTTCTCATACAAAGCGTAATGCTTCATGTGGGGTTTACTGGAGGTCACCAGAGAAATGGGAAATTTGACGTAATCACAGGTCCGACTGGCTGTCATTCAGTATTTACTAAAATATTGTTAGTAGATCGTGACATTGATGCTGCTACAAATAAAGTTGACTTTAATTTGAATTTGAAAGTAACTATATAAATAGCCCTTGTCCCATTCCACCAGGCACACATTATTTCCGCGGCATCAACAACTGCCATCAGCCGTGGAGCAGCAGCGTGGGCAGGAAGAAGCACAACCTGAAGCCCCTGAACCCCACAGAGGAGGGCCTGGCCAGCATCCACAGCGTCCTGTTCAGGAAAGACCCCACTCTGTGGCGCGCTGCCCTGCTCTACTACACCGTCTACCAGGCCAGCCACATGTCCTTCTCTCAGCTCTTCCACGACTTGGGACGCTTCGTCCAGGACCCCAACACCCGCTGGGACTACTGTGTCAGAGCCAAGAGAGGCCAGATCGACACAGCACAGCCAGGTCGCTTTTTCATTAGACAAGATTTAAGATGTTTGGCTTGATTACATGTTTAATTTAGAGTCAAAATTAATACTCGTCAAAGTTTTATTGCTCTTCTTCTCTGACCTCTCACATTGCAGGGTGCTTCAGTAAAGACCAGGTCTACCTGGACGGCATCCTGAAGATCCTGCGATACAGAGACAAGATCAACTTCCCACTGCTGATGGCTCTTGGAAAGGTGAGGCGTCTCAGCTGCCTCTCTCGGGGTCGGTGCAGCAGCCATATTGAATAATAACTCTCCATCTCACCCTCACTCCCGAACGAGACCTCTCAACTTGTTTGCCAGTTCAGAGTTTCTGAATTTACCACCACCGCCTTACTCACAACAGCTTCATGGTACTAAATACCAGTAGTTTGCTTGTGCCTGTGATACCCTCCACTGCCAGGCACTTCCCATCTTTTCTGGATCAGCCAGAGACAGCTTCCTTCCTTGTGGACATTTGTTCCATATCAGAGTAACAGATCAGGCCTCAGCTGACTGACCAGTTCCTTGTCTGCCTTCCCCAGTCAGTTGTATTTCCTGGGTTTTTGGCCACTCCCAAACATTCAGACCCTTTTGTTTGATTTTCCTGTGGATCTCTTCTCTGACAGCACTTCTATCACACTTCTATATTTCAGCAGGGTACTATCATTTATGATATTATGTCACATGAAATAAAGGTTTAATTACACAGAGGATGGTTGAGGTTCAGACATAGAGTAAAATAAATGGAAAGCAGGGCTGAATAAAGCTTATGCAATAGACCGTGTTCTTATGCTTCATTGGAGCCACTGATGTTTGACCAGTGTTCCAGCTGTAGATGCTGCACAGGATTTAAGGACTGATGCATTTGTTAACTAAGCAACTAAGCTTTACAACACCAGTGGTTTGAGGCCACAAGACACAAAAATAGCTCTCATCAAACAATAAAACTCACCAAAAACCTTAAGACATCAAAAATTACAGTCGTCATCATAGTTTCATAATTTCACTTCTGTTCTGCGGTGCACAGGGTGGCTGAATCTGTTGCTCTTGTTTTCCCCGTGGGCTCAGGTCTCATTCGAAGACTTGGACCGCCTGAAAGCCGTGGCTCAGATGGAGAACGTCCGCATCCCACACTTCATGCAGGACCAGGGGAGGTACGCCGAGCAGCTGACCAAAATCATGGCGGTCAACCAGCTGACCGACGAGGAGCTGAAGACCATCATCTGAGCCTGCTCCGCTTCCTGCACGAACCTGAACCCAGACCTGAATAAAAGCTGTCACCACACTGCCAGCCATGACCTGTAATCCCTCAACACCACCACCATTCCGTGTGCATGCTAGCCGAGTGTGCGACTTGTGCGGTGTGCTGTATTGCATGTGTAGTGCAGACTTGAGAGAATCAGTTCAGTGTGCTGCGTTTAGGGCTGGATGAAGTTTGACAACATTTTCTATACCAGTGCCAGTACAATACCTCTATTACTTTATCAATACAAAAAATGATACTTTTTACTCAACCTTACTTTTACTTTTCTATAAAAAATTTACCAAGCATTTGGTGCCAACTTAGTTTTTTTTTTTTTTTAAACTTCACAGTTTCTGATTTGGGAGGATTTTCTCTCTGGTAGTCTCTCAGTAGCTACACTAGCAAATAGAGTTTTAATATCCCATAAAGTTAGAGCCCTCTGAGAACTGGTTTCCGTGTTTCCCACAGGTTGAGAATTGGGTGGGTGGCGTGGTGTTTGACTTATGTGCATGACTCGTGCAGTTTAGAGGGGGAGAGTGTGGGTGCGGAGTATTCCATGACCGCCTGACGTACAGGCTATAGGCTAGAGTTACTGCAGCACGCACAGCTCAGACACGTGTGTGGCGAGGCTGTTTATATTTACATCATTGGGATTTCTGTACTTATTTATTAGTCTTTATTTTCAAAATTCAAACCTCCCCTCAAATGTGGTAAACACCATAATTCATGAACATGATTAAAAATGCAGCTGCCTTATGGTAACGTTAACCTTGTTGCTCAGTGAGGCGCTGTGAGTTAACGGAGCAATGTGATTTTTATTAAGAGATTTCGGATCTGTGATAAGCTAAATCAGCCAGGGATACTGGATGTGACGACGTGTATCAGTCAGGCTAAACTAAATGCTGCCCCACAAGGTTTTCTCACCCTAAGAATAACTGAATGCTTAAATTTTTGTGGTCTCTTGTGCATGAATATGGTTTAATTTAATGGACGTCCATTCGTTTTAGCAAAATCTTATTGATCTAATACTAAAATCTTTGGTCTCTCATGCACCCATGATCTAAGTGTACTTACCTACAGTAGTGTTTTATATCCGTGTCCGTGGTGAGGACGACCACATTCTTGCACTTTGTTTCCTATAGATACCACTGAGGGTTACCTTTGTTTTAGTTGTGCGTGTTTGTTATGACATTGAGAGGAAGATTTGTTGCTCAGGAGAAAGATGGTGAAAGCAGGACCGTGGCTGCTAAACCTGTGGAAGAGCTGCCTCGGCTTTAATGAGCAGTCCTGTCACACACACACACGCAGCACTGCTCGTTTAGGGCTGAGCCGGTCAGCACTGTTTGAAGGCATGTTCCTCATTATCCTCAGTGGAAACCCCAGTGGTCTAAGTGACCTGAAGCCCTGTTAGACTTTTTTGCACTTTCTTACCTTGGATCTACCTTTTTTCCAGCCGCACTGATAAATGCAGTAACTGTGTTTGGGGTCATTTGTACAGACTGTGTGTCACAAAACAACCCAAATGCCTTGTGGTTTCACTGTAATACTTGATTGAGTTTTTGTCTTGTTAATACCCAGAATAACCTGATGTAGGGAGCAGCTGTGCTCCTTCAACAGTACGGTTGAATAACATGGCATTTCTATGTGATGTTTTCTATTTGAAGGATTTTTTTGGTGATATTAATAGATAGAATATTCAAATAAAATGGACTCCATGCATAAGAGTAGCTGTGTGCTTTGTGTCTCCCAAATTAGTTGTGTCCTTCCTTTCCATTTGTACATCAGAGAATTATCTTTTGCAATTTTTATTTACCAATTTAACAAAAAAAAAACCAATGTGTATCAGATGATATCATACATCTACATATCCCTTACCTATCTGTAACTCATTTTTCATTTCCACTCCTGCTTAGATGCTAACTGCTTTTCATTGTCTTGAATCTAATCCAATCTCATCTAAAATACCTAATTTACCAAACACTCGTCAATATCACGGCGCTACAAAGCTTGGTATCTTCTGCTCACAGAATGTGGGCCAAATATCCGGAGCTCTTCTCTGTGTCAGAGATCAATAACTAGAGTTTCCTGAACTGAGCGCACTGACCGCAGTAACCGAACCTGTCACAACACACTCCGCTGGCCCCCTTCAGATCCTGTCCAGAGGTGTCACGCTTCCCATTCATCAGTGTTGGGTTTCACTGGGCAACCGGAAACCACTGAGGCTCAGAGTGGTGGCTGATAACTACAAGCAGTGACATGCCAGACAAAAAGCATCAGTCTACACACAGACCAGGCCTGACACTCCCAACACAGTTCACTCAGGTCTTGAAGTGTTATCTCCAACAGTCCAACGCAGGCTCATTAGTAACGTCTTGCTGATGGAACAGGCTCACCAAACCTGGACAGTTCAAGACACAGTATATGGTTCACATCATTTTCATACTAACCAATCCATTCAGAGAATCCCTCCACCCAACTGATTTTTTTTTTTAGTTTAGAGGGATAAGTCCTGCAATGAAGTCTGGGCTGGCTGATTCATATACTGGAAACATTAGTCAAACAGATTATCATTACTGATCTGTCAGATATTTAGACAGTGAGGGCTTAATAAATGCACATTGTTATTTTAAGAAACTCAGTGATATCCCTATCGTAGACTATCATAGATTATCTACAGTCTATTCAAACTGTGATATAATCTGAATATATCTTTCACTGATAAAAAAAAATCACCATGGACCAGACAACACTGGTTCTGTTAACAGAATAAACCTAAAGTCTAATCAAAATCTCTCCATTTAAACAAAAAATGAGAAGTGTCTATACAACTTCTTCATCCAACATTTAAACCAATCAGCTGTTACACTGCTAACGTCAGAGCTAACCTAACGGCCTGCATTGCTTCTGCGCAGGCGTCCCAACACGGGAGACATTACGCGATAACGTCACCGACCAGGAAGGGTAATATCCCTACGGCATAACGGAAAACAGTAGTCCTATGTGTCCATTTGGAACAGCCAAATAAGCAAGTATATCGTTTTCTTTTTAAAATAAGACGCTTTAGTGTTATTGTCAATATAGTGTGTCGCTAAGTCGTACCTGGTGAGGAACAGGCTTAGCTATGTCAAGATAGCCACTCTATCCTAAATAATTAAAAGCTGACAAGTTAACGTCCGTTAGCTAGAAAGCTAACAGCTGAGCAAAGACTGCACACCCTCCCGTAACTTTCGGTAGCTAAGCAGAGAAAGATGAGAGTTGGGCTTAATTGTTTTTATGTGTACACCATCAATGTGTGTACAAACTATGTTAGAAATACATTCGCGTTATGGCTTAGTAAATATCATGTCTTACACGATATTGGGTGTCAGTGAGCTTGAATGATTCGGCGTTAGCGGGCTAACTGCTGGCAAGCTAGCAGTTGTTATTCGGACCAGGTTTCCTCGATAAATATAGGTTAATCTCTCCCGTCAATAAAACAATAAAATGCTCATTATTCTGGAGCTGTAATCGGACTATGTGGCATGTAGGAAGAATGACTAAGCTGCTCTGTCATTTTGTAAACAGCAGATTTGGAAACCTAACGTTCACTGTAAAACACTTCTCCACAGTTTCTTGTCTCAGGATGTCAATTAGTTTACAGCAGATGATGTTCTTTGAACAAGTGGTCAACATTGGGCCCACCTGATAGTTGCCATTGTATTGTCTTTTCAAACGCTATAGCTAACATGGCAGTTGTTAAGAAACACAGTTGAATGGTTTCTAATTGCAGAAACTTTCCTCTGTGTGTCTGCAGCTCAACTCCAAAGGCAAAAGCTCATTTTGGCAGACATGTCATACGGCCAAGCAGAGAGCTACCACCCTGTCCCACGGGACTTCAACACCATCATACAAACATGCAGCTCCAACATCCAGAAGATCACACAGAACAGTAAGTGCTTCACTGCTTCCCTGCTGTAACAGTAGCTCTTTTTGCTACAGCGTGAACAAGACTGTGGCCGTAGCCAAATAAACCTGCTCACTCACTAACTGATTCAGGAATGACGATGGAGAATGCTGTGTCAGGCTGCAGTCTGCCTCACTGTGCTGAACCTGGACCACAAACACGTTTCCCCTTTGACCATTGCTCTTTCAAAATGAATTGACATGAACAGTTTCTATTATGTCTTCAGTGGAGCATTTACAGACAGTGTTGCTAACTAGATTCACAGACTTTTCAGACCCCGTTTACTTGACTTCTCTTGACTTTTGGGACAAACATGAGCTACTTTTCATACACCAGAGTTTCCAGTATTGCCTTGTGAGTTTGGGCTTTCCCGCTGGATGCACACCTCTCTATCCATCTCATTGGAACATAAAGTATGTGGGGTACATCTCAGCCATCAGGCCACAAAGATGCCTCACAGCAAGGAGGTCCAGGGTTTGAACCTTCCGGGGCCATTCTGTGTGGCATTCTGTTCTGTCTACCTCAGTGTCTCATAGTGTAAGTGAAACAGAAACAGGCTTAGTCCTCACAGACAGCACTGAAATATGATCACGTCATTTCAGTTATTCTGCTACAGTTGTATGTTGTGTGGTATTGAAGTTCACCAAATGTGTTACAGGTTACATGTAAGTGAAATGTGTGACAATGCTGTGTTTGTTCAGGAAAACACAAAGTTGAACGTTGAAATCATGTTGTCATAAAGTGAGGAACATCTGATGAAAATAAAACATGTTGTCAAAGTTGCTGTTAGAATAGTAATGGTGCATCCCTACGAAAGAACTAATGACAGTATGAGTTCCTCCATTACGGGATTGAGACTTATCACTGTCTCTTGTTCTCATGACAGCTGCGCAGATAAAGACCATGGTGAACCAGCTGGGGACCAGACAGGACACCAGTGAACTCCAGGATCGTCTGTATGTATCAGCTTCATCTCCTCTAACTCCCATATTGTTCTCTTTCTGCCAAACACACAGACACACTCTTTTACTTTTGCTTAGTCATTGTCATGTTGAAACAGTTATAGGTTGTTACTTAAATTAGACCAGCACTACAGCACTGTATTGTCACAGGTATTACAGAGGTGTACAGTCTTTAGTTATTCTAAACTGCTGGTGTTTCCACAGGCAACAGATACAACACTACACGAACCAACTGGCAAAAGAAACAAATAAGCACCTGAAAGAGCTGGGATCCATCCCTTTGCCCTTGTCACCCTCAGAGCAAGTAAGTGTCAGTCTAGCATGGTCTACTTTTTCTATGGTTTCCCAGTAGCCGAGAGGTTGTTCAGGTTTCCCCCATTGGCTGTGCTGTCAGACATACTGTTGAAAATTAAAAAAAAAACCTTGGACTGAAGTTGTACATTTTATGAAAATGAAGTGAAATGCTCACCAGATTCCCCTGTAAGATATAACCACAGACTACGCTCAGGGCTCATCAGCTGTTGTAATGGAGTGGCAGAAAATGAGTAAATGTCATTTGAATATCAGCTGGGAGCAAAGTCTCCTCTGTGGTAATGACTAACAACCAGTGAGCAGCAATTAAAGTCCACCTTGGCTCATCAGCAGTCACACTTTCCTGTCTTTACTATCTCAGTGAGGTGCTGTGCTCTTTTTCCCAACAATAGTACAGAACAAGTCAGATTTCAATTTGTTTACACTGCACAATTTTGAATCAAGTAAACTGTCAGTAAATAAGATTCCCTCCTATTGATCTGATTTACAATGGGAAGAAAAAGTATGTGACCCCTTTGGAATTACTGTGTTAACTGTTCATGAAATTCCTCACAGAGCTGCTTCAGTTAAGATGTCTGCTGTGAGCGTCTCTCTAAGATGCTTTAGCTGGTGACAGTCACCCTGACATTATCCTGTAAGGTACCTTTATAAACTTGGGAATTCATTTTCCCTTCGATGATGGGAAGCTGTCCAGGTCCAGGAGGCAGCAAAGCCCCAAATCCTGATGCTCCCTTCACCATATTTCACTGTTAGGATGATGTTTTCATTTTGGTATGCAGAGCTCAATGCTGCGTTTTCTTCCCAGACAGTTCAACCTTAGTTTCATCAATACACAAAACAGCTCCAATGAGTCCTGAAAGCCTTTAGCTGTTACTCTGGGCTTCCTGTTGTACTTCACTGAGCCTCTGTGTTGTACCTTTGCAGTCATCTCAGCGGGATGCCCACTTCTGTCAGAGTAGTCACAGAACTACAGTGTGTCCATTTATAGACAGTTTGTCTGACTGTGGACAGATGAAAATAGAAACTCTTCAAGATCCCTCTGTAACTCTTTCCAGCTTTATGCAAATCAGCAAATCAGCTCTTGATCATTAATCTTCTGAGATATGTTTGTGAGGCATGGCCTTCACATCAGCAGATGTTTCATGTGAACAGCAAACTACAATTTTTTTTATTAGTGTTAAAATCTGAAAAAAAAAAAAAAAAATACACGAGTGCTTTGAATTCTTTCCACCACAGCTTCTCCAACAGTCTGATTTAACTGGTGTGGTAAATTTGATTTATTTACATTTTTTTTTTTTGGCACAGTTAAGAAAATCTGAGATGTGACCCTCTTTATGTCTTTGAATTCTTCCTTTATCTGTCCAACTCGTCTAATATACCGCATGTCTCCCTCTGCTCTGTGGTGTCCAGAGGCAGCAAAAGATCCAGAGGGAACGACTGATGAATGACTTCTCAGCAGCTCTCAACAACTTCCAAGCAGTCCAGCGGCGTGCGGCAGAGAGGGAAAAGGAGTCAGTAGCCAGAGCGAGGGCTGGGTCCCGCCTATCAGTAAGCAGGATGGCAGTAAAGAAGTCACCTAACCACATTCATGAGTGATGAAACATCAGATTAAGTCTCGATAATCTGCGTTTTTGGTGACTTGACCTTAACAGCCATGGGTTTTTCCTTCTCTTTCAGGCTGAGGACGGTTCTCGAGATGAAAAGCTTGTTTCGTTCGATAAGTAAGTGACTTGTCGTTCGTTCAGGGTTTCCTTGAACAGCAGTTCAGGACAGACACCGTGTATTTATTATTTTCTAATGCAAGTGATATTTTCCATTCCCACACATCCCAGCAGTGTCAGTTAGTTAGTAGTCATTTTAACTCTAAGATCAAAACATGGTGTGATTTCATTTTAACGAGTGAAAAATAATTCATTTAGCCACGTGGAATGTGACAGTAAATGGACACAGCAGGAGGAACTAGATTACAGCAATGTGTGTTGTGCTTCACTCTGTTTCTTAGCTTGGTTTTAAACCTGCCATAGAAAAAAAGTCTTTACTTAGACTGTACGTGTGAAAGTGTTGAGGAATAATTTGAGCCTTAGGTTATGGGCACAGTATTTTCGAGTTGCGCTCACGTTGTCCTGTTTGTGTAAAGCCAAGACGACTGGGGTCAGATGACCACCCAGACAGAGGAAGTGGCCATCACAGAGGAGGACCTGGAGCTCATAAGGGAGAGAGAAACCAACATCAGACAGCTGGAGGTCAGTCTTTGCTCACTGTTTCTAATATCGCCACAGACCAGGACACAGCGGAGGACTACCAGCCCCCCCCTGCCCCACTGTGGACGCAGGCCTCTGTCTAAAATCTGCTGTCATGTCCTGAGACTCCCACTACAGCCACAGCTGGTTCTAACTTTTTGCCTTTTTCTTTCAGTCTGACATCTTGGATGTGAACCAGATCTTCAAGGACCTGGCAGTGATGATCCACGACCAGGGAGAAATGATTGGTAAGTAGCGGTAGCACAAGGAGACAAACTGTTTGTTTGATTGTGGAGGCTACAAACCTGAACAGTCTCCACTAGCTCACCTCGCTGTGCGTTCTGCCCTGCAGATAGCATCGAGGCAAACGTGGAGAGCGCTGAAGTTCATGTAGAGCGAGGAACAGAGCAGCTCCAGAGAGCCAGCTACTACCAGGTGAGTGTGCAGGCAGTCGCTCTGGAGCGCCGTCAGTCGGTGAAGTCCCCGCCACTCACCCTCCGTCCTCTGCTTCTCCATCACAGCAAAAGTCTAGGAAGAAGATGTGCATCCTGGCCATGGTTTGTTCCATCGTTCTCGTCATACTCGGCATCATCATCTGGCAAGCCTCTAAGTGAGATGCCTCCGCACAACCAACGCGTCACTACTCCATTTAACTCCGCCCCCTCTCACCTGCAAGTACCTGCTTGGAATCACAAAAAAAAAAGAGCAAGAGGCCGATCGCTTGGTTAAGGTGAGCGGAGTAAATTCACACACGAGGGCCGGTCAGCGTGGAAAACACACTCATCTGATCTGATCGAGCCCGTTCTCTGTAAAGTAGCTGCAACAAAAAAAAAAAAAAAACCTTAAACCCGAGATGAAGGAGAGAATGTAGGACGGAGGTGGTGGAGCGATTTCAAATCTGAGATTCCTTTAATTTGCCACATTCATTTCTTGTCTTATTTACTGCACTAACACTAGCTGTCACTGTATTTCAAAACATAAAAATGTTATTGGGAATGATGATTTCCGATTAGGCAAATTAAAATAAATTAAAGAAAAAAACAAACAAAAAAAAAACATTGCTTGTTAAGGTAAATAAATCTGTGGTTTTTAGGGACTGTAAATTTATTATTTTTTTTGTTACCTGTTGTCGTGTTACCTGCTAATGTAAAAAGTGCGTGGAGTGCCCCAGGCTCTGCCTCGGCCGGCCTGCCTGGCCTTCACAGTAACATTACATGGGACTCATGACCTCTGGTGGTGAAGGCACATGTGGTTGTACTATACATGTTGTAAAATGAAAGTTCTAACAGATTACCAATATAAATCCAATCCGTGTCTGTAAATATTACCAAGTGCTGCATTATATTCTGCTCGGAACGTTCCGGATGATGAATGACAGTATCTCAAAAATGAAACTCCGTTCTTCAAAACAAAACCTATTTAAATGAATTTCTATGACTCCTCACAGTATGCATAATAAATGTTTTAAACTCTTTTAACACTCCTCTGGACCTTGCCATCGGTTTTTGAGCGAGTTTGGTCTGATTGTTTTGGATAAACGGTACAAAACGACAGTAAATCACAAATTGTGGTCTTTGCCGTGATGAACTCACCAAATAATTAATGAATGCAGGTTCAGTTTATTTTGAATGTGAGATGAATTGTTGTGCTGAGATGTGTGTTGAAAAAGAAAACTGTGCGAAGAGCCCAGGTTAGAGAAAGACATATAACCATCTGTAAAAACTGTGTAAAGTAGAGAAGTAGTAGTAATGGACATTCTCCAGAAGGTGGCAGTACACTTCCAGGTTTTTCATCCCCACATACACAGCAGGCACCACGCAGAGCAGGTAATCGGTGCGGCTCACTGCTGCCGGAGGTGCGTGAGAAAGAAGAACGCTGGTGTAGAAAGAGTTTCACAACTCGGGGGAGTTCACAGGTCTCCGCTGTGACTGGCACAAGGAGTTTCTGGTGTCTGGTTCAGTTACAGATATGGATATTTGACTCGGAGCAGAGGGCTGGTGGGACTCCCCTCCAGCCTCCACCATACACTCTCTACTATAATGTCCAGTCTTGAATCAAATCCAGCTGCTTCACCAGCTATATATATATATTTATTTTATTTTATTTTATTTTTTTTTTTTTGCCAAATTTTTTTCCAGTAAATGGAACTTGTAATTACAGTTTTGAAGCATATGACATTAAGCACAGCAGGTTCAGCTTGGCAGTTGCACAACAGCCCCAGTGAGACTGATCACATAATAAGCTGTTACAGGCTCTCATTGTTTTTCATTCTAGGCTAAACATTGGGATTTGCCAGCTGGCAAACGGCAACCGGTTTTTCCACCTGCTCTTTTCCAGTGTGATGACACAAAGAAGTCATAGGAGCATGTGGAGCCTTTGTCCGTGCAGACATACGTACATAACATTCACAGCTATGTGTCAGTCGCATTCCTGCAGTCAGAGCCCGGCTCTGGATGACTTGGACACTGACGCATCAGTGGAAAACCAGGAACCTTTTGCTGGAAGGTGAAAAACTCCAGTTGTGTTGCTGGTTGAATGGAGCTGGGGTCTTTGTGTGTGTCCATGTACACAGGATCCTGGATTAGATGTCTTGTTTTCACCTCAGAGAATCGGACAAGACTGTTCAGAGCATAAGAATAACTCAAGCATCAGTAAAAATAATATGTTCTGAGATTCAGCATAGTTTGCTGACCAATGCACAGAGAAGCAGACCGGTCCATTTCAGTCATGACTTGCCAAAAAAAAAAAAAAAAAAAAAAGGCTGTCCTTCTGTTTACACGTTCTGGACAGATGGAACAGACACAGGATACTGTGGAGGTTAATGTGGAACGATCAATGTTATTACTTAACAATGACTCTACAGCTGAATGCAAAGTATTGCTAGCTGTCATGACAGCAGCAAAATAATGTACTTCCTGTTGGACAGCGGTCACGGTTCCTGCTTAGCCCTCTTCTGTTTATGTCATTTTATGTCATGTTACTATGTCACATAACAGTAACATATGCCTTGTCTTCTTATTGTAAAGTTATTGGCCACCATGTGGAACAGGAAGGAGTCTTGGTGAAGGTTCATTTGAAATGTCACAGAAAAAAAGATGCATGCTGCAAGACCCAGACTCTGGTGGGGTCAGGCTTGGACCACTATAGCTCGGTCTTATCACTCACACAAACTGTATCCAGAACGTGTGTTTCAAAGCTCCTGCTCAGGTCTCATGTTCTCTCTGTGGCTCCTATACTGTACTCATGTGCTGTGGTATGGCAGTGAAGTGGATCAAAATGTGTCCTGCATCAGATCTAATCGCGCACTCCTGACCTGATAAGAACCAATACACCGTGAACTCTGTTCTCAGATGGGAGTTCCCACTGTGCACTGTTTACATTCCCATGTCTTGTGTCGTATTTTCCATAAGGTTCAACCTCAGATAATTAACAAGTGCAATGGGTTGCAGATGTTGGTCCTAGTTGATGATGTAGGGAGCTTGTGTGTGTTGAGCTCAGATCAGTGCAGAGACCAAACTTGGCTCAAGACTTTAAAAAGACGCCCAGAGTCCTGCGTCCACATATCAGCTGCTGGCAGAGCCACATGAAGCTCGGACATGCAGACATCTCTATACTCATGACTGAAAACATATCTCTTCTGCAAATGCACACTCTGACTGTTGCTCCGGAAACACACATCCCAG
Source organism: Toxotes jaculatrix (assembly GCF_017976425.1). Classification (NCBI taxonomy): domain Eukaryota; kingdom Metazoa; phylum Chordata; class Actinopteri; family Toxotidae; genus Toxotes; species Toxotes jaculatrix. The sequence continues at coordinate 21,418,418 of NC_054406.1, forward strand.
TGTGTGTACCTGCCCTCTCTGGCTACCCTCATTGTATGACAGTGAATGACTTCTTCTTCTTCTTCTTCTTCGATGCCCAGTGACCCAGAGCCTGCAATGCTGCTGCCACCATCCACAGTGGTTCAGCAGCATGGCCCTGCAGAGGTTTCCTTGCCCTCTGGTTGCCTTCCTTAGTGGCGAAGTACATCTGTCCTGCTTCCTGGTTGTCCTCCCAAACAGCCTGCTCTTACTCTTGGGTTGAGAGACCAGATACCGGAGCCTTCCACCTTAACACAGGTGTCCAGTCTCCAGTCAGTTCGCCTGATCTCTTCTGCCCTGCTGAACTTCAGCCCCTGGGCCTTCCGTCCAAAGTCTCCTACTCCTCTGCTCTCCAGCCTCTGGGCCGTCCAACCGTCAGCCCGCGACACACTAATATGCTTTTTCTAATCATTAATTACAATGTTATTATTAGGTCATTATTAGATTCTACAGGTGTACCACCTTAACTGTTTAGCGTGCTCAGCATGCACTGCCTGCGCTTCCATCACTTGCTTTTTAAGCTTGTAAGAAACAGTTCAGGCTTCTCTTTGAGTCTTGCCTGGTTCTCCGTGCTCGATCAACATGAATCTCTAACATGACACAGATGCCTGGAGTCCCCCCTGAAGCAGCTCTTAAAGCAGCCATGAAATCTTCTCCATCATGACTCTTGAGTCAGATGACAACATGAAGAATCCCAGGGTAGTTTAAAAAAAAAAACAACAACAAAAAAAAAACAACTGGACCCTTTTTTTGGTTGTTGTCCTCTTCCTTCGCTCTGGTCCACATTCTGCTCACTCACTCCATCTCCTGTAAAATAAAGTGAAGTAAAAGTTTATATGAATTAGTTCATAAATCTTTACCAGAATGAATTAATGTTTTCAGTTGACCCACAGATAGAATGTTAGTTTATTTCATTATAAAGAAGTCATCTGAAAGCCTGGGTGGGGTGGGGTGGTCTGCCTCCACTTCCTGGCAACTATAGAAATTTTGGGGTTAACCCAAAACTGGAACTTAAAGAAAAGGAGGGAAAGAATGAAAATGAGATCCTCCCGAGGGCCTGGTTGCGGTTGGAGGGCAGGGGTATCCCACCTAAATGAATGAACACATGACTGAGTGAATGAAAAAGCAGGGCTGGGGCCAAAGACTCAACTGACCCTCTCTCCCATAACTCCCCCACCACCACCACCACCATCCAAAAGCAGTGGGGTGGCGATGATGATGATGGTGATGATAACAGTAATGTAATAATGTGTGTATGTATGTTAAACAACCATCTGAGCCCAGTGTGAGCCAGAGCCTCTGCCTTCATCTTCAGTCTGGATGAGAGTGAGGCTTTGATATGAATCTGTGATGTAAATCATAACAGGTGAGGACAGATACAGACGACATATTCGTTGATGAGTAATCCTGTCCGAGCTGGGGACAAGACAGATGGTGCGATGCAGAGGAGGGGAAGAGGAGGACTGATGTTACGGGGAGGATTGTGGGGAAATAACTAAGAGTACGAAGAGTACAGAGTTTGGGTGGGTCTCGAGGACTCTGGGAAAAATTGGTCTGACCAACTGATCCACCTTTTTTTCCCCCTCTCTTTAATTATTTCCAGACGGGCCAAATGTTAAAACTGGAAGACCTTCAAGGGCCTCTCCTGTCTGGGTGTGTATGAACACACTCAGGAAACAGAGAACGGGGTTGGCAGGAGGGCAATGTGATATGCCACCTCAGACTCTCTAAAGAACCTTTTGGGATTGCTTTGAGAAATCCCCTCTCTTGTCCTTGAGGGTTGTCAGCTTAAGGCAACACACAGCACCGTGCTGTCGGCCCGCCGCCTCCTCCTTGATCTGCTTTCAGCCCGCGGCAGTGCTGAAGTGTTTTATCCAGACTTGTCAGAGGTGAGGAATGTCTACCCTCGCTCTGTGCCAGCGGTATTTCCTCTCAGACCTGCTCCAGTTGAAATTCAAGGGTACATGTCTACCTCTGCCAGCTCCTAGCAGTCAAAACACCCCTCAGCTCCAGCCAGTGTGGACAAGGAACCTTTCTGCTGGCATCTCCACGCAACCGTGTTTTCGGCACACATACCCTGATACACTTTGAAAGCATTGTGGTGTCAGTAGATAAAACTGAGTACAACATTGTGGGAAATATGATTATTGCCTTTCTCTCTAAGGTTGATGATGAGAATATCTCCTGTGTGAAGCTGAGCTGGAGTTCAGGATGTGGTTAGCCTAGCTTAGACTGGAAACCAGGGGGAAACAGCTCGTCTGGCTGTGTCCAAAACTGAAAGGAGATGCCCAGAAACACCTTTGTAGAGAAATGTAAAGATGAAGATTTGGGGGAGGTGGTGTTAGTGGGAGTTACATCCTGGAGCTATTACTTGGCAAGAACAGCAGTGAGTGTGTGCAGCTTCCTGGAGTCTTGTCATCACAGTGAGGTTGCCCAGTTTGGTGCCACACCAAAATCTGTGCTCATGAGCTGCTAAATTCACAACACTGAAAGCAAAGTGAGGAGAGGTGAGGTGGCATTTCAGTGTTGTCCAGCAGAGGGCAGCACAGGCCTCCCTATGTGTTTTCTGCAGAGGTGAGAGCGAGCTTTTTCTTTTAAAGAAGCAAAGGCATTATCAATGCCAAAATAATAAAAGAACAAAACATAAAACAAAACACAACAGTCAGCCTTTGGCATTGGCATTAAAGCAGTTTGCTGTGGGCCAGCCAGCTGTTACTACAATATTTACTGTACATTCAGTTACGCCGTATACAGGCTAGGACATACAACACATTTTTATTTCAAAACTCTCCTTTTCAAAAGTCTGCTTTCTTAATTCATTTTCCCAAAACTACCTATTTCTTTTCATTTCAAGATATCACTTTTCGTGATGTTACTTTTTATCACGCAGTTGCCTCTTTCTCACCTTTCAGCCAGTTAAATGTCCTCTGCTTCTTAACACGCCAAATTTGACAACTGCTACAAGAATTAGCCAGTTAGCACCTGTTAGCTACAGCAACAGCAATGTCAAAGCTCTTTATTTTCATGCTGAGTATTGAACTGGACTTAAACTGTGCTCTGCCAATGGGTTCATATGAATGTACTATATAATTCCTGGTGTACTGGACTGAGCTGCTGTTGAGGGTGTTACTGCTGCACGTCCACTACAGGTTAGCACAGCAGGAAGGGACACGTGAGGATAGAGTGTTGTTTCTTCGTATCTTGTCACCGTCTAAGTCTGAATCAGCCAGTCAGTCTCTGTCTGTCCATCAGACTGTACATCTGAATATTAATCTGAATAACCCTCCCCAACCTTCTCACATAGACACAAACCCTCCCTCTGGGTCTCCCTCTGTGGAAAACCATGACTGCTGTAGTTATTTGCATTCCTGTGGTTTGACTGGCACTTCCTGTCATGAACAAGAAGCACGGCTGCAGTAAAGAACATTCCTTCGGCTCGTGTTGATTTTTCCAGGTTTCTCTTCTATCTCTCATCCTCTCCTTGTGTTTTCAAATAGCACTGTTTTGTCTAAAGTATTTAAGTGGTTGGTGATGGTGATGAGGGTTTGCACATGGATGACAGCCGCTGCGTCACTGTGGAATTAAAGACTTACAGTAAAGCGTTTATCTCAGCGTAATACTGTAAAAAATGAATAAGCTGCAGTGCAGGGATACCTGTCTCTGCTGTCTCTGATGGCTCTGAGACACAGGCAGTGCATATGCATACCCTGTCCCCAGGGGGGGGCTCTGCCTCAGAGTCCTGATCTGAGTGAGATGGTTGTAAGGTAGTGAGCTTGGCCTACGTCTTCGCCATGGCTAGCGGTAGCTGTGACCTGTCCATTACTGTATGTTTTACAGACATGCATCCTAAACTATTGCAAGTAATTGTTCTGTTACAAACCATACACTGGTTTCGAATATAAAAGTCATCTGGTACCAGTGTGATTTTCCTGGGACTGGTGCAGTATGCTGCTTTTTGTTGTCTAGGTACAGATGATTGGAAACATCCTGCAACACTAACAGAAGAAAAGGATTTTTCTAACCACAGTGTCAGTATTTATTTATTTTTCTTTTTAATAACAAGGCTGTGTGGCTGACAAATGACTAGGATGTTTTCTGTTTCTTATTATTCATTCCTTATTAATCCTAACAAAGAGCAGCACTGTGTTCGTTGCTGAAACCCAGCTTCTCTCTTTCATTTCCAAAATACAAACTAGAAGAGGAAATGGTGCGGATGGAGGAGTGGTTGTTTCCAGTAAATTACACTCTGGTCACCAGTAAGAGCCCGTACTCCCTGCGTGAGTTATTCTTGCCCCCCTGAGGGGGTGGGATGACCTGGGCAGCGGGTCAGGCTGTTACAGCATCCGACCCACCAGACGCTTTCTTTCAACATCGTGACCTTGATATGCATACAGTACATAACTTTTCATATTTCATTTTCCGTCTGGACTAGCACAGCATGGATGTCAGGGGCCTGCTGTGGTGTGTGTGTGTGTGTGTGCGTGCGTGCCTGCCTGCGTGTGTATATACACTTTTGCTGGCATTCACTTTACAAGGGACTGAGATTAGGTTTTAAAATAAATTTGAGGTAAATAATTAGGATTAACAAATAAGGATTAATTCTAGTTTTGTAAGTGAGGTTCAGATGGCGCAGGTAAATACAGCAGCACTGTGTCTTAGCTTTAAACTTATGAAAATCAGATGTGTTTCCAGTGCAGACAGAATCTGTATTAATACACCAGTCATGTAGGCATAAAGAGTATAAGGCACATTGGCTTAGTCTTCCATTGACAAACCGTAACGTTAGCTAGATTAATTTAGCAACAGTTACGAGAAAAGTGTGGCTTTGGACTGCTCAGAGATCAGAGGGTCGCCGGTTTGATTCCTCGCCCAAGCATAATGGATAAGCACAACGGATATGGGTGGAGGTGAAGGAGCAGAGGCCAGGGACAGCGTTAGAGAGTCCCACCTGCAACAGGAAATCAAAGCAAGAGACTTTGTATGTAAGTATGTGCCCACTGCTGTTCACCCTGATGACCCACATGTGCCACACACAGCATGAACCACATCATCAAGTCTGTTAGGTCCTGGCTACAACCGGAAAAGATGGCACAGACTGTAAAGCCGTTCAAATTAGCACCAGTGTGAACCAGTGGGAGATGTCGCTTCTCGCCATGTCCATCTTCATGCACCGTCTGTGCCGGTGGCTTGAGCTACAAAAATAAAACCCAAGTTGTTTCAAGGCATAGTTTTTCTTTCAGGTTTGGCACAAAATGTCTCAGTTGGGTTAGGAAAAGATCAGGGTTTGGTTTTAAACAAGACTAACAGTCTACAGCTTTGCAGTCAGCTCCGTGAGGCGGGGAGGCTCTTTGCAAAGAAAACCAAAACCGGTAGACAGATAAACCAGAGTGTTGGAGAAGGTGAAATTCTAACCTGATGACTGTGCTAGAAGAAAAGTCAGGGGCTCACCAAAGTTCACAAACACCATTAATATTGACCAGGGGAATTTTGATTTCAAAGGTTGGGGAGGGGGGGCACATAGTACAGATACAAATCCACAAAAGGGCTTTAGTTTGTTTAGTTTTTTCATAATTTTGATATGTCCCCTCCTTTCTCATAGGAGAAAAAGAGCTGAATAAAAACCACTCTGGAGATGTGTGGATGCACTAAAGGAGTCAGTTACATAACCCCATGTAATAAGGGCAGAAGACAGACAGATAGGGCTGGCAGAGGCAGCGCTGCAGCTGCAACATGGCTTACGTGGACACCATACGTATACGAGCCTTAGCATTTCAGCAACGTAGCCGTCAAGCACAGGTGGACGCAGGTGATGCAGACCAACATTGACTTTTAGCAGGGAACGGTTGAAGTCATATGCTTTCTCTCGGCATTCTCACAACAAAGTTTAGTGGCAGTGCTGTTGGAGCACTGTTGGATTAGACTGCATTCGTTTTAGTTTTAGGTGTGCCCACTAAACTGGTATTTGAGAGAACATATTTGTGCGTGACAAATATTAGCAGACGATGCTTCAGAGCAGCATCTGGCCACAGCTGGTACAAAGTGTTCTTAAGGCCACAAGAAGGTGGATGGAATAAAACAGAGGGGAAGAGGCAAATATGCAGGCTGGCTAAGTGTGTAAGGAATGTACCAGACTTAAACAACATCCTGAGTGAACAGAGAGAGGGAAGGTAGCGTTGTGGTTTAGTCCAGGAGTCCCGGCTATTTTTAGCTCTCTACCTCACCTCATTAAAGACGAGGTGTTTTTGTAACCCCAGCAGGTGTCCCGGAGGCCAGACTTTCGGGCAGAATAACAGGACCTCAGAAACTCATCTCCGTTTCTCTGCCGTTTTAAAGCTTTGCCGACACAAATTACGCAATGTAGGCACTGGCATTAAGTCAAACCTTCTCTCAGGAAAAGGTGGACTTTTTCCTGTTCACTTTTCTTTTTTTCTTTTTTTCTTTTTTTTTTGCTCAGCGGCTGAAATATTCGGGTGTTTTTTCTTGAGGGGGGGGGGGCTGTGCAAGCTCTGTCATAATAATATGTCAAGCAATAAAAAGCATCACTTTTCAGCGTGTTCCTGAACATCTGACGCAAGTTCCAGAGAATCAGCATTAAAGAAAAGCCAATATAAGTCCACCAAAATGGGGCTCATGCTCCCTGCTATCTCACCCAAACCTGAAAATAGAAAATGTCACATTCAATCTTTACTTCTATGACCCACCCAACTTTCCAGAACTGTACACTGTGGCACATTATAGTTAGGCGGGACCAGGGTACGTATAACTGAAAAGGGAGTTCTTTGGATTTAAGAGGGGAATTATGAAATATTACTGTACATTAACTCACATATGGACTCATCAGTTACTTTCTTTCTTACTTTTTTCTTTACTTTCTTTGTAATGATTCCTCTGAAATGAATCAGTATCTGTGTTTTAAATGCTGGTGTGACCCACCTGTTGGATCTGTGATATGGGAACAGGCGCTTACCTCAGCACCATCAGCAGAAACATTCCCAGCAGAGGATCAGCTGACCCGGGGACACACCTTTGGAAGTCCTGTTTTCATTATTTCATTATGTTATACAAAAACAGCCGCAAAGCCTTGTGCCCGGACCCCAGACTTTGATGTGTGATACCAGGTGAAGACAAAAACTGAAGCGGACTGGAGAGTGGAGGGGGTTAACAACCCAACTGTCCCATGTTTCAGACTGGAAAATAATAAATATCAGGATATAATGAAAGATTAAAGCGGTTATATCACCTCAGCACATCCTAAATCCCTGTGTGACAACTTTTGCACAGATCGTTCAGAATCCAGTTTTGCGGCCTTTTTGGTTCATGAGCAAGTGAAAAATATTGACATAAATTTGCAGTGCAGAGGTTCAGAGAGCTGGTCCTGATAGCTGTGGGGACCTCACATGTTCTCATGCTAACAGAGTTTTATGGTTATTGGTGCCCTAATTGCTCAAAAGATCCACATCCATGTTGTTTCTCAAGCCAGCGTATTGGTCTTTCATACTGCTCATTGAGTTTTGATGAGAACATAAAGCAGTGAAACAGGAAGAGGATTGTTGTCCCTTGTGTGGCTGTTGTCAGGGCGGGCAAAGGTGTGGGCATTAATTGCCTTTTCATCACTCTTTTTCTTTTTTGCTTCCGGGCTCTTAGTTGGTGTAAAACCATCAGACGTTTTGAATTTTTGGTCCAGTAATGATGCACAGTCCTTGTTTCTAGAGTTCCATTTTGGTATCCTTCTGCTGGTATCAAGCTAAGGGAAACTGAAGAGCTGGTAAAACTCCCGTCGCCTTTGTTACTCACGGTGGCCATGTTAGCTCATGGTAATTTATCTAGTACTTGGCAGGATATCTTGCTTTGGACTTCAGGGAAGGATGGACATTACTGCTGCTAGCATAACAAAAATAAAGAGTCAGACCACAACTATTTTTCTTGAAACAATAAAGCTTTGATTGAGAAAAAGGTTTTAAACGGACCAGTTGATAATGAACTAATCTCGATGCTTGGTTCAGGGTAGGCTGCAGATATCACGGACTTTCTTCTGAGGGTGACAGGTGTTAAGAAAACCCACAGCCAAGGATCTGCCTGTATTTTCTAATATTTCAGCAGGAAAGTTACCCAATGTAATCAGTTGGTCTGGCCCGATCCCACTTCATCCCAGCACTCCACCCTCCTGGGTCATGGGCTAATCTAGCTCGAATAACATTAGTCAGCGCATTAACAGGTGAGGTCATGGCACAGGAAATACGAGTCAGCTGAGATAAAAGAGTGATGTAAGGTCGTGACCTGGTCCTCTGTCTCGCTGCTCACCAGGAGGGTTCAGGAAGTGGACGATAAGCCCTGTCGGCCCTCACACATCGGCTGGGATGTGAGAGCAAGGAGGGAGTTGACGGCTCATGGGAATCTCAGAGTGTGTTGATGTCTGTCAGAAAAACAAGAAGAGCGTTTGAGTTGCACGCTGCAGCTCAGGAAATTGTGGAAACACTGCACAACACAATGTAAAATGCAATTAAACCACTAACAGTGCAACAACACACATAAAACGAGACTTATGCTACGTCCATGAGTCTGCTGCCCCTTGCCCAACCTTGGACAAATCATATATCTGAAAAACAACACGACTGACTCACTTTCACTGCGAGTCAAGTTCCTGTAAAAGAGGACTCTAAAAACTAAAAACAACAAAAGTGTGCACCGGGGCTCTGAGCAGAGTTTCAGTGGCTCGGCTGGACCGAGTCACCCAGCTCCAGCTGCAGCCAAAAGCACCAAGCTGAGCTCTGATTCCAGTCAAACACCTTCACTCACCTCAGCTGTTGCACCATAACACAGGATGTAATTAACTCTGCGTATCCTGCTGTGACTAACAAGCTGTGGAGTCAGGTGGCTTGTTTTCACTTCCAGTTCACATGAACACCCGAAGGGGCCGCGGTTAAAGGACCGCTAATCAACAAGGAAAGTTATACAACAAAGTACCCGCCATTACTCTGACGGAGGAGTGATTTTCGCTCCTTGGGTGCAGCCTGGAGAGGGATTTACTCCCCCACGGACAGACAGTAGTGAAGCGATTAACAGCAGAATAAGACAAGGAGAGATCTTTCAGGGATGTTCTCATAGTCTAGCTATGTAAGGCTGGACTAACTATCCTCCTGCTCACTGACAAGGTCTTATCCTTTGTGTAGAAAGGCCCTCCCCACTGAAAGTTCTGCAAGCAAGTGAAAACACTTAAGGGACAGTTTGAGTAATAGACCCATCAGATGCCAATTTCTATACTTCTATATTACATCTTGTTGTATGTCTCTGTAAACAACCTGCTTAGACCTGAAGGTAGATGTAGAAGAAACATGTCCACCCATAAAAGTCACCAACCACAAATAGAGTCCACTTTAAAAAAAAAAACAAAAACGGACAGAATCCTTGTATGATTCCTGCTTCACAGCTTCATAGGTGGACAGTTGATGGCAGAGAGTGTGGGAAACAACAAACCATGGTGATTTACAGGTCAAACACCAGGGCCTCGACGCGCATCATCCAGCAGGCATCGAGTCACCTGTCTGGGCACGGCGGGTATTAGTCTGCAGTCAGGTTTTATGTAATGTTTGTGGCAGGAGAACACAGAGACAAATAACATTTCATTATGTGGTTAGTGCAGAAGGCAGCTGTTTGCCAGCTCACATTACAAAGACTCACTGTTTTCATCCTCACCCATATCCAACAGTTCCTTCCTCACTCTTATGAAAACATGTGCGACCTTTCTTAGTCATGTGAGGTGTATTAGGATTGAAACATAATTCGATTTATTGTTTTTATCCTGTTCTGGTGATTTGTTGCCCTGTTTATACAATTTCTATGTGTATAGCATAAAGGAGGCTTTCGGGTAACAAACCAGTACTTCTGTGTGTTGAACTCAAGACTGTGTGATGGATTTTGGAGCAGCAGGGACAACAATCCTTCACTGATTGAGAGTGAATGTCTCATTGTTACAGGACTGGACATAATCGAATTGTCGTAAATTAGCCAAAGTGGAATTAAAGGTTGAGACAACAGGACGCTCCCACAGACTGTCCCTGGGACATTACCAGAGCAGAAGAGTGTCCTGGTTACTGCTGGAGTACTCAAGGTAGCAAAACCAGGTTTCTCAAAACCAGAATGAGACATCAGCCAGGATCCTCGTGTGCATGTAAAAGCACTCGTGTTACAGTCCACGTCTGACAGAGATTCTGGATCATGAGGACTTGTATCTGTGGTCTTCAGGCTCTTGTACAGAGCCTCTGCCTCTTAATGTCTAATCCTGGAAACAGACAGTTCCTGAACAGCAGCCGCCCTTTTGTGTGTGTGTGTGTGTGTGTGTCTGCCTGTCCTCTGCAGTTTGTCAGTGTTTTGCACACATTGCCTTCATTTTCCACAATCATTACTGAGATTGTGCGACCAAACATTCCTGAAATTCACACCACACACACACCCACACACACACACACACACACACACACACACCCCAGTCGGTTGGCACAACCCTGTGATCTGATGATGTGACAGGGGAGGCCGTCTCTGTGAGGAGGCCGTTTGATTTGGAATGTTTTCACCTCTCCGAGCAGGAGCTGCATGGCTCTCGTTTCTCCGGCTACACCCACCAGGGTTGGTATTTAAGCCAGTTTCTCCTCCCCAGGCTTCATCAGTCTGCTGCAGAGAGAATAACAAGAGCGAGCCTCCTGCCACAGGAACCAGTACTACTGAGTGGACTGCAGCCCGCAGAGAAACATGTCCTCAGAAACCTCAGCCACGTTCTCCGTTCTCCTGCTTATCATCTCTTTGGTAAGTTTTTCTTTTTCTTTTTTCAACAAACAATGTGCGTTTTAGTCAGCATGTGAGTCATTACCTTACAGTGCAGTCACACACCATGAACCTCAGATGATACAAGTTCAGGGTTGCTTATCTAGGTTGAAATGCTGGGAGCTCCTGCTGGTTCATCCACAACCACACTTCACTGTTGCTGTCATGTTTTGTTCCTCCAAACCTGCTCCCTGTCCGCTGGGCTGATGCTGAACTGTGGGAGGGAAAAGTGTCTGCTGGGCCCACCATGTGATCACAGCCTGGTGTCGCCATCTTGTGGCATTCTCATGAAATTGGACCAAAACAATAACAGACTTGTTCCATTAGATTTCATTATATTTTCAATTACGTGTTGATATGTTCATACTGTTTATGTCCTTGTGTCTCAGTGTCATAAAAGGTTGTTTGTCAGTGTCTGAACCACAATGCTAAAAACTAAACTTGACTAAATGGTGAACAGGGTGAGGAGGTGTCTGCTCATTCAACCAAACCACTGAAGTGGCACATCAGAGAATGACGCAAAGGAATATGACAGCCTTTGTGTTGATGGCTGGAAAACAACATCTGCCATATCATGACTTTATCTGAAAAAAAACAACTGACAACCAATTGACCTAAAAGTTTAACAACAACAGCAATAAAACTCATATTACTGTTGACATATACACACAAAGCATTCAACGTGCCATTTCCTTCCTAAAAATACTTTATTATTTATGTCATGTTAGTCCTATACAAAGCTGGTGTTGGAGGTTTTGAATGTCAGGTGTCAGGTGACTGCTACCCAGGTTCAACATCACCGGCTGAATACAATTTAAAAAGATTTTAGATGCAATTCACTGGGACAGACGGCAGGGACAGGAGGGACATTGCCCTCAGTACATCCCTGACAACACTGCCCTCCAACAGGAGAAACCTTCCTCACATGTTTAAGGACGTTGTGTGGTCTGTGTTGCATTGAGCAGTGGTTACAAAGGTCTCACTTGCAGGACCTCATGGGTTTTGGACCCAGCCATGTTTGTTGGGTGTCTGGATGAAGATGGCTGTGTACCCGTTTGTCTTGTAGAGCAGAGCATCTTTTTGCTCTGTTCTCAAATATATCTTCTTCCTGCTGCTACTTGTTTTATGGGGTTTTAACCTACTATGGTTTGTGTGTTTGTTGCAGACAGTGGCCCAGGACTGCTCCCAGCCCTGTGCCTGCCCCGCGGAGCCCCCGCTCTGCCCGTTGGGGACCAGCTTGGTCCTGGATGATTGCGGCTGCTGTAAGGTGTGCGCCAGGCAGCTGGGTGAGCCCTGCTCCCTGCTGGAGCCCTGCGACCATCACAAGGAGCTGTACTGTGACTACGCTCTGCTGAGTGACACTGAGACTGGCATCTGCATGGGTAATACATCCTCCATGAAACACACCACCATATAACATCTTTATTTGCCCCCATACCACTGAAACATTTAACATTTAAGAAGTAATTTCTTGTGATACTAACAATGTCATTTGAATATGTCATTTTAACAATAAACATTCTTTAAATTAAAGAAAATGCAAAAAAAACCTCATCTGTAAATAGCTGAGGTTTGGCACCAGAGGGAGACATAGCATCAAACTGTGAGGTGACCCAATATTCTTTCTTAGTTCTGTGGTACTGTTATAGCAATGACAGGGGTGGAGTGACAGATAATCACACAGTGTATGGGAATATTGCAGCCTATGTGAGGATGGCTGAAAGACTTGTTCTCATGGGTGAAGGCACACTGGGTGCAGCTAACATCTGTAGTTTCTGGGGCTTGATCACATTTTGACCAGACCACAAGGACAGTCGATCATCTCAATGACATTGTCTGTGAAGATCTCAGTTATCCAGGTCATGGTTTTCCAAAAAGAGTAGAATTGGGGGAAGCTGGACTTGGTTGTAGATACTTTATGTTGTTTTGCCTCCCATCCAAAAGGCTTATTTACTGTTGGTCATTATCAATGCCATTGATGTCACTTGGTTGTTAGTGATCCTGAATGTTGTAACAACCAGGACTGGAGCAGGCAGCCCGGCCGGGCTGAGATATTGGGGGAGAAGGGCCTTGGTAAGATGGTGATCACATGGAAGCTGCTTGGAGTTTGGAAAAAAATAACCTAAAGGACTCACAGACTGTGAGGAACAAAGTCTCTGAAGACTGAACTGTTGGGACTCAATTCTAAGCATCATGTCTGGAGGAAACCAGGGCCCTGTTAATCATCATTTGTATCTTCTGGTAGTCCATAGGTTCATCATTAATAAGGAGTGACAGTGTTGCATGTATTCTGTCTGTGTACAGCTCAGGACGGTCAGACATGCGACCTCGGCGGGGTGATCTACCGCAGCGGGGAGTCCTTCCAGCCCAGCTGTAAGCACCACTGTGTGTGCATGAACGGAGAGATCGGCTGTGTGCCAATGTGTGCCAGCGACATCCGGCTTCCTTCCCCTGACTGCCCCTACCCACGGCGAATCCAGATCCCTGGGAAATGCTGTGAGGAGTGGGTGTGTGAGCAGACACCTCGGGACCACCACTACCAGTCGGTGGTTGCCGGTCAGTCGCCTCTGTCACATCGACTGCTATGAGTTTATGATTCTTTGTTAAGATGCGACGCATGATTTACATTGACTGACTACTTGAGACCGGATGATGATGCTATATTAAATTGTAGGGCGTTAAGTTCTCAAATTACTCTTTGATTCACTCAACAATTGTCAAGACATTTCACTCTGGACCACAAATCTTAACCCGGATTAAGGATTAATCATCTCAATCTCAGTGCTGCTGCTGCTGGCCAGGAGTGATATTGCAACAATAATGACACTAATCTCTTTTCTCTCTCTGCACCTCTTTGTCCATTCTCCTTTCTTCCTCTTCTTGTAGGAGCCTCTCAGATTCACCCCTTGCCCTCTTCAAGTCCTGTCTCAGTCTTCAGACAGGCGTCTCCCCACGGGCCGCTAAGGGAGAGTCCCAAAGATAATTGTATAGTCCAGACTACAGAGTGGAGTGAGTGCTCAGCCACCTGTGGCATGGCCATCTCATCCCGTATCACCAACGACAACCAGCGCTGCCAGCTGGAGAGACAGACCAGGATCTGCATGGTCCGACCCTGCAACAGCCAACAGGAGAAAGAAATCAAGGTCAGTTTGTTTACTAAAATATGGAAGGACAACAAAGAAGAAGCATTTACTTATTTCTGGGATGGTGCAGACAATAAAGGACTAATGGCTCATCAACTAGGTGCAACAGGAGGTGTCTCTCTTGTCTTGTCTAGAGCGTTCTAGAGCTGTGCCATTAATACTCATCCAGTTATTCATATGGCTATTTTGGATGCCATGGTCGCTGTCATAAAATGTATCCTGACCTGTAAATCACTGATTATCGCCTGTGTCCCACAGAAGGGGAAGAAATGTATTCGGACTCCAAAGGCCCAGCGTGGGATGCGCTTTGAGCTGTCGGGCTGCTCCAGCACCAGGCTGTACAAACCGAAGTTCTGCGGTGTCTGCACGGACAATCGCTGCTGCACGCCTCACACCACGATCACAGCCGAGGTGGAGTTCCACTGCCCAGATGGAGACGTCTTCACAAAGAAGATGATGTTCATCAAGACCTGCTCCTGCCACCATGACTGTCCTCAAGATAACGACATCTTCCTGGCGTCAAACACTCGGAGGATGATTGGGGACTATGAGAATGATATGTGACGGCATATGTATTAATCAGGACTGCACCTTTTATTTCAACCAACCCCACCCTCTACCCTTACAACCACATGCCTAACTGTAATCTAGTCTTAAAGCAATAAGTCACTAAGTCATTCCTTCTTCTCAAAGAGACAACAGCAGTTTCTTGCTGAATTGTTGGTTTGCTTTACGGCAGCTGTATAGATGATCACCCCAATGTTGAGGTGAGGTGATTCAACTGGAAGAAGAACCTTTAAAATGACCCCAGTCCTGCCAAGATTTACAACAGCTGGAATCAGGAGGAAGTTGATTCTTTGTAAAAACAACACCGACACAACTACAAACAATATAGTCCCAGCCTCAGAATTAGAAAAAAACAAAAAGAATTCAGCTGTTCAAGTTTCGAGATGAAAGATAGAAAGAAATATTTCCTTTGATTTAGTTTAGCCTTTGTTTAATTGATGTTAAGATGCAGCTCCAATGGCCGCCCAGACCTTCTGACCAGTCTGCCAGTAAAGGTACTCATGCAATTTGGTGGACAAACACACTGACAAAGAAGTATGGAAGCAGACCAGATCAGACTCTCTGCATCAAAATGTTATATTTAATATAACAATTATAGAGGGATGGGTCAGACCTCTGAAAAGATTACCATATGCAAAGATAAATATGTGTTCACTAACAGCAGACCAGGACGCAGTGCAGCCATTTTGTATGTTATTCTATTGCATAGGACTCAGCATGTTGAGTAAGTGGACAGAAAGAAAGTAGATAGAACGACGGTGACATTGTGACGTAAGTCGTGATCTCAAGACAAGAAAAAAAAATAGCACTGTGGGACAAAAGTCTCAAAGGATGAATAGGACACTTCAACAAGGCTATTGAAATAACTACATAAAGTGGGACTTTAAGTTAAGACAACATGGCCACTCTCTACCTGTACAGACATTAGCTAGGTTTGCTAGCTTTTTTAAAATACCACAACACATTTAGTCTTTCTTTAGTCTGTTGGGACACAGATGTGCGTCCTCAGAGGCTGGAGGTTGATTGCTATCTGCTGATTGGTTCTAGTTCAGTGTCCTTTGTCTTTCCCATTCTGACGGTATGGTCCAAAGACCAGTGAAAAACGTAACACGGCTAAAATTGCTGTTACTTCTATTTACTGTATATTTAAAAAAAAAAAAAAAAAGAAAAGACGAATGGACAAATTTAGCATTTGGCAAATTTAGCTCGTGTAAATACTGTAAGACTGTGTACAGTTTTGTACTATAATTTATGCAACTTGTTTAACACAGTGTTGTAGTTCTGCAACTGTACCATATTGCTTTGTGTGTGTTTTTTTTTTTATTTTTATTCACTGTAACCACCTGACTGAGATGCAAGTGAGTCATTGTCTATTGCACTTTTGCCTCTTTTTCAATAAACAAAAAGTATATTTTTGTAGATACACAGCACGTTCGTCTTGTTCCTGCTGCTGAAAATAGAAAGCACAGAGTCAGCTGCTCTCTAAAAACAGCTTCGGTGAATTTGAGATGAAAAGGAGCAGCAGCAGCAGGTCTCGTGTGTTACATAAGAGCAACTGTGAATTAGAGCTGCAGGCGGTGATGCAGAGACCAGGCTCCACTCTGTGTGTTCAGACACACAGGAGAGAAAAAAAAAGGGGCATTCGGTTGGTACGGGTGGATTTCATGTCTCTTTTGATTGATGACCCAATATTTACACACAGTTAATGTATTATTACAGCTGCTCAGTATAGGGAGCAGGGAGCAGTGCAGCCCATCACTGTGGAAGACAGTGATCTTTTCTTATTTTCATAGGTTTTTTTTTTCTTATTTCATGTTTCACACTGAGCTAGAGACATGGAGACACGAGGCCACACATCTGCAGCCAGATGCACAAATGATGTGGCTTCAACTGTTAATTGGTGCAATTAACAGTTGAAGGCTGAAGCAGTTCATACGATCAGTCCTAATTCTACAGCTTTCACATTGTAAATCATTACATCATATCTTATAAGGAGACACATCATTGTCTGCCTCATGTTGCATTTCAGGAACAAACCATGAGGAGCTGTTGTTTTAATTGGAGAGGAGGCTGTGACGCACAGGATTAAGGGATCTGATAATCCCATGTCTCCCGCACCAACAGCAGTGTGTCGAGTTATAAACCTGTCTAATGTGTGTGTTTTGTAGCAGCCTGGTGATGTTTGCATCTGATTTAATGAAGGTAAACATGGCGGACAGCGAAATATACACATATATACATACAAACACACACCAAAATAGCAACAACAGCAAAAATCCTCTGTACAGATCAGAGAACCTGCTGGGAGGACGACCATCTCTGCAGGACTCCATCAGTCAGACCTTCATGGTAAAGTGGTTGGACAGATGAAACAAAAAATTGAATCTCTAACTGTCCTTCAATGGATCAACCAAAGCCCAGACTCTAACCCTGTGCCGAAACCTGAAGATGGCTGTTCACAGACACGTCCCATCCCGCCTGACAGAGCCTGTGAGGATCTGTCAGGAAGACTGAGATAAACTGCCCAAATCTATAGATGTACAGAGCTTTCAGAGACTCACCTAAGAAACTGGAAGCTGTAACTGCTGCCAAAGAGGGTTCTACAAAGTCCTGAAGACTTTTGTAAATGAGAGATTTAAATTTTTAAATTTCTAATCATTTTAAATTTGCAGAAATTTCTAAAGATCTCAGTTTTATGGATTTAAAAATCATATGTACAACTCTATATGTGTATGCATTCATGTATGTGTATATACCTGTATTTATAATGTTTTCTGCTACTGAGCACAAATGTTAGAGTTAACAGAGCTCTCCATCATTTTGCCACATATATCAGTCCATATTTACATTATATCAGCACAGAGTGTTTATTCTGCGTGAGCCCATATTATCGTCTGTGGGTATTTGAAGGCTGCGTTCATGCTTCCGTGTTTCCGGTCTGACAGCGGCAGCTTGACGCAGCATTTCCCGAGCCCGAGGCTGCCACTCCCCCGCGGCTCCGCGGTGCTTGGGCGGACCGGACCCGGTGTGTGTTTGTGTGTGCGATGCGATGGTGAGCTGCAGGTGATGTCCGTGTGATTATCCGCCCAAATCCGACCCAGCTGAGGCGAATGGAAGAGACCGACATCTGGCAGCGGAGAAGCGGTGCAGAGCGGCTGTCAGGCTCTCAGGTACTGGTGACTGTTCGCCAAAGTGTAGGTGATGTGCTCCTGTGTCATATTCACTGTAAACGTACAACTGCTGCAGCAGTTTGAAGGCGGTCAGCTGAATATCTGTGGGAATTTTGTAGATGCTTTAGGTACTGATCCAGCTGTGTGGTCTGTTTGATGATACTGTGTTTATGGTCTGCGACAGTAAAATAACAGTAAAAGCATACACATGTAGTGGATGCATTTTTCATGAGTCTGCCACAGCTGCATGATGTTACTGATATGGGAGGATCTGGTCCTGAAAGCTTTCAACAAACTGCATTGCATTATCAGCCAAAATCATTTGTTCAGCCAATCAGCAAAGAGCAGAAATGAATCATCTGATTGGTAAATTCAACCTACTCTTAGTCGGTGTGTGTTAGTCGATTAGAATAATAGGAAATAAGTTCCTCAACTTTAAGAAATGTGGTTTACGCTGGTAAGATGATTCTGAATGGTGTCATTTCTATAGTGAATTGAGTCTCTGTGTAGATATGAGGTCTGTGTGGAGGTGAACAGTCACTCCCAGCAGACGATAAATGCCTGAACTGTCACCCACACGGTTCTGATAGGCCAGCCACCCTGCATAGAGACACAGCCCAGGGTTTCTGCTGTTTGTGCAGATGTAAGCACTGCAGACATCAGAGCGGGAATCCTGTGGAATCAGACTCAGCAAAAATATATTTATTGTCAATGTTTGTGATGAAAGCCCGGCGCTGGTGATCCCATTTTGAGGCCTCTCTCTGCAGGCACAAGGATCACTCTAATCCGAGTAAGCTGAGTCCAAGTTCAGGGGGCTGGATCCTCCTCCGTGAAGGCTGGTCCTTTGATGACCCGTAGGCCTCCTTCCTCCCAAAAGGCTCTCAGTACAAAAAACAGTACTATGAGGGTAGGAGGGTCTTACCTGACAGGTAATGACAGGTCTTCAAGACAGTCCAGCTCATAGACCTTCTGTCTTATGCTTATCGTGCATCTGAGGCCCATAATATCAAATTTTGCCAAACCATCACCACCAAATGTAGCACATCTGGTGACCGGGGGGGGGGGGGGGGAGTTGTAGGTTTCAGCAGTGAGGATCACTTCTGCGTTCAAAAAGCTGCAGTTCCTCGGCTGCCGCTGGGGGCTGGCTCCAGAAGTGAGCAATTCTCCATTGACACCCCCCCCCCATGTTAAAATAGCCAACTTTACAGCCTAAAAAAACATATTTACAGCCTGGTACATTTTTTGTTTTTGGTCTCTATTGATAGTTTCCACCTTCGTGAGCAGTGTGGGGAGGGGGGGGTGATTTTTTTTTTTTGTACCACAACCGTTTTAGTGTTATTTATAAATAATTTAGGGCGTGGTTACGTAGAGTGACAGGCCCATAGACAGGCTCTTGCAGTTAGCTCTTTGCTAAAGCATCGGCTGGGCTAGGCGGCTACATCCAGAGGCTTCCGGCTAGCTCCAGCGGCTGCAGTGTTCGTGTTTGTTTGCCAATGTCCGGATAGGTTTTTGTGACAGTATGGCTTGTTGTAGTGTGGACTGTACTAACCGACCGTCGAAGGAGTCTGTGTTGCAGTTTTTTCGGTAAGTACATTTCTCACTATTTTACCTGGATGTTTGCACTAATTAGCATGTATTAGCATATTTTGCCGCTAGCTTAATTGCCGATTTCTGGTCGCTGCTGATACAGATAGAGGACCGGAGCAGCTAATGTTAGGAACGCTGTTGCGGTGTGTTCCGTGCTCTCAGAGTCCGTTTATTGTGGGAATATTAGGCTACAATTTTATTTCGTCTCATTTTTCTGTTTAAAAAGTCCGACATTGCATGGACAGAGCAGCTCCGTCAGTAAGCGGCGGTGTACTGCTGTAAGTGGATAGTGGGTGGAGGCAGCGGTGAAAGCCGGTAAATATTAAACATTTTATACGGGGTCGAGCTTGTCGGGTCGGACTCGGGGACTGGCGTGTGGTGGATGTAGCTGCGTGTAGCTGCCGCTTAGCTTGTTAGTCTAGCTGATTAGCCTTAGGCTAGCTCGGTTGCTCCGAGCTAAGTGGCTGGGTTTTCGGCCGGCTGACCCGTAGAGTAACCGCCTCTTCGCTAAATAAGGAAAGTACACTCCCACTAAAATCCAAGATGGCGCAGCTTAAATGCCTATGGTTTGGTCACAAAACCGACTCCCCGAAACCAGTGGGTGAAGTCACGGGTGCTACGTCCATGTCTTATACAGTCTCTGGCCTCAGTACTGTCTGCCCCTGAGCTCCGAACCCATTCATTCCTACTGAAGACCTGAATCTTTAGTAACAGCTCACAAATGTTTCATTTCATTTTTAAAACAAAGCCCAGTAATTTCCTAAAACAGCTGGCTGATGTAATTAAACGTTAATTAAACAGGAAGTGATTATTTATGGGTGGGGGGGGGGGGGGGGGGGGTGTTCAGTGGAACTGTTTAATCCTGATTTGATGCTCTAGTGAATGTTCCTCAGCACTAAGTATTTCTCTGTATTATTAGTAGTAACTCTAATCGGTATCTGCACATTTGCTGTGGAGCCTGACCGATACAGCAGTGGTCCAGTTTTATGAGTCAAGTTGAGCTAATTTCAGATTAATCGGTATTGGCATTTATAACAGTTAATAAGTGACAAGAAATTAAAATAATGGAAAGCCAGAGACAGGTACTAGAATTATTTTATTGCCAGTCGCTATTGCATTGTTTGTCCATCAGGGAGCACTACAGCTCCACTGCTGGCAATACACTTATCCCTGAATGCATCACAGCTCATCTGTTTGGCTCTTACAAATATAAATCAGGTGAAGGAGTGGAACAGGAAAAAAAGTCTGGGGACATCTTGTGGGTAAAAGGAGAATGGCAGGTGAAGGGGAGAAGATGGGGACGGAGAAAAATGAGTGGTGGCAGGAGACAGGAATAGACTTTGTCAGTAAAGACAACAACTGACTGATGGTCTGAGAGGTCTGTTTATGTGTAGCTGGGGCTGTCGAGATCAGTCAGGGGGTCAGCAGGGGCTTCCAGTTGGGGTTCAGGAGACAGACTTGATGTCGGCTGTCTCAAGAACAGCCTTAGGAGCAGGTGGAACATTGGTTGGGATGGCCGCTTGTCAGGAACAAGCTCAGGAACAGGCTTGGTGTAGGCTGGGACTGCCGCCTCTGGAATGGACTTGGGAACAGGCGAGACATCACCTGGGATGTCCCACTCAGGAACAGATTTGGGAATAGGTGAGATGTTGGCTGTGACCCTGATGCAAGAACAGGATGTTGTCTGGAACCCCCAATGCAGGAACAGGCGAGGTTTCCGCTGGAACCCACAATGCAGGAACAGACAGGATGTTGGGGGGAACAGCCAACTCAGGGTCTGGCTGAGGGCCCCGGCTGGGCATCAATCATGGTGTCAGGCAGCTGAGTCTCTGTGGGAGGCAAACTGGAGGATAGCAGGCCGGAGGTTAGCCGACTAGGAGGCAGGCTGTCAGTCACGAGACTATAGACCTCATATTCTAATCTAATCTAATTCTATCATACAGTTTTAGCCATGCAAGGGGCTCCAGGAATGGCAGTGTTGGTTGGTCCTTTGGTTGGTCTGTCTTCTGTCTACTGTCTTTGATGATCCCATGACTTTTCCTGTTGTGCCACCATGAGGTTTACATTTGTGGTTCAGAGTGACTGTTATGATTGGTTCAGAGTGACTATTCATACCAGTCACTTTATATGTTGTTGCACTGTTCATCATATTCTTTATCCCTATTTTATTTTATATTTTATTCTATTTTATACTTATTTAGATAGATTTTAAATAAGCCTTTTTATGTTACTATTTGTGCCAAAGAGCTGCTGTACAAAATTTCATTGTGCCTTGCATAATGACAATAAAGATTCTTGATTCTTGATTCTTGATTCTTGATTGACTGTTGCTACAGACATTCAGGGTCCCTAGAGCACTAATTGGAATGACTTATTTGAATAATAGGAAATAATAGGAATAATAGGAATTCTTTGACTTTTCCTGTAGTGTCACTAGCTGGTTCAGTGTTTTTACTGAGCCAGAACCCTGTGCGTTGGCAAACTGCTGCACCAATGGAGTGGCTACGTTTAAATAAACGAGTGGGCTATGCTTTTTCATGCAGGGTTGAAGTTAATTAATTTCCTGCAGTTGCAAAGTCAGCACTAGGGTGAAAGCGATTTTATTCGGGCCGCTGGCTGTGCCTGTTTGGTAATTTCCTGGCTTCAGACAAACATGGCTGTGCTGAGGTGGTAGGACAGAGGCATCGGATGCTGTGGTTCAGCTGCCTATTAAACCAATTACAACATATGACAGTATATTAATATATTGGAATATATTTTGTCAATATTTAACTTTGATTTTACAGTACGTTTGGGTGAAATTCAAGGGTAGACTGGTGAATTTGTTTTTTTGGTTGTTTCATTTGTTGCATCAGATTAAGAAAACAGCATGAAGTAGTTAAGAAGTGTACTATCAGCACACATACTGGATTTGAAAAGGTATTTTTGGAAATGCTGGAGAGACCGTCTGGATCTGGTCCAGACCTTCCCGTCACAGCACATTGATAAGCCTACGGACAAGTCACTGTAGCTGACTATATAAAATATTATAGGAAACCATCTGGAAAGTTGGCACCGCTCACAGTAATTAAAACACATCACCAGCGACAGGAACTGCTAGAGGTGGGGGTGTGCAGGGGAAAAAAAAAAAGATACAAATATGCTTCAGGCACATGGTGGTAGGCGTTGCAGCAACACTTTGAGCACCTCTGCTTCCCACGGCTACGACTCAGAGCGACGTACCTCAGTGACTTTTGACGCTCTGCCTCACATAATGCGGTGGACACTCTAAACGTTAATCAGTCTCATCTTTTTCTTTTGATGAGACTGATGTGGCTAAAAAGAAAAAACTTACAAACTCTTAAACATGAAGGAAACTTCAGGAAGAGTGTCAGAGTGTATACAGACCTGAACAAAACAGCAATGTAAGGTAGGGAAAAGTAGTGATGATCTACTAGAGGTCAGGAAAAGTATGAAACATATCTGTGCGTCGTGACTGATTCTGTGCTGTTTCTTTTCTTTGTGTTCTGGTCTACCTTTTCACGCTCCTGGACCTGCGACTGCTGATGTCCTCTGAACTGCGGGTCGCTGATATGATGGTGAGTAACATCACATATGAACTATTTTAACTATTCGAAGAGAGAAAGTCTGGGTTAAAACTCCTGTATGAATTTACAGACATGTTGAGCAAAGACCTCATATCTCACTTCACGTTACCGTGCAGTGATTGAGTCTGTTCACACGTCTGTCTCCACTTTAGCTCAGTAAAAGCTGACTCAGGTTCAGTTGTAAAGTGAGCACGGCGTCAGCAGGGTGGAGGTGAACTCACCTGACCGCTCCTCTGTTCTTGCTGCTGAGGTGTAAATTGGGACACGGTGCTGTCAGCGAAGAGCTCATGCTGACAGAGAGGTCCTGGAGGCACGGTGGTGATAATGAATCATGTCTTCACACGTGTTCCTACGTATTCTGTACTTCACGTCGCCTCACTTTGGAAACGATTACTGCACTGAAATCCCACTTCAGAGTAGAGGTATATTAAGGAGGAGATTGTAGCACAGGTGCAGGAAGATATTTTGAGCACTGTGATTCCAAAGTCAGCAGGTGGATTTGCTGCGTTATAACCACATTAGCAGTTTGTGCCTTGTTGTACGGGAGACACAATCTGAGGACATGTCCAGATCACTGCAGTAGATAACAGCAAGATCAGCTGCTGCTAAGTATTAATTAACTTTATTTTCACCTGGTGTGAAGTTGCTCTTTAAGTGGGTTTTTGGCAATTTGCGGGCCCTTGGTCCTGGGGGCCTCACTCATGTCTTTCTTTCTCACCATTTCCTTAATTTATACTGTTATTTGTAATGAGGAGATTGTGGTTTTACATGGATGCAATCATTTGACCTTAGAAAGTCCTTTACACCTGAGACATGAGCTGATCATCAACCCACAACCCAACTGTATCTAAAGCTGTTCATCTAAACCAGATACAAGATGAACATGCTGCTTACATGTATCTGTGCTATTCAGTTGTATGATATGTATAATAGTTCACACAGTTCTGAGAGCTCGTGTCTGTCTGTAGTGTAGTGCAGTGGCTTTGTTTTCATAGTGCTGCTTCCACAGAGCACGGCCTCTGTCGGTGTGTCTGGGCAGACTGGCAGCACAAATGAATGAACAGGTGGTCTCTGACTCAGGGTGGATTATCATCATCAAATGTCCACGCGCTGATCCAACGGAGAGCGGAGCCTTTACTCACATCCAGCCTTCAGGCAGATGTACACTCATGAACCACAGTCATGATGGACACTGTACGGATCAGCCCAGTGAGAGGAGGATGAAGTCTTCATCAGCTCACGGCGTTGTAGTCTTTATGATGCACACTCAATAGAGCTCTTGGCTAATGAATAGCAACATGCAGCACAGCCTGTTTGAGCACAGATCCAATATCCTGAGATGCTTCCCTGCTCAGCACAGTTGTTATCTAGGTGTAAGGTCCAAGCTCTTGTAAGTATTCAAGAAGCAAATGTGCTGTTGGGTGTTTTACAAATACAAAATGATAAAAGCTGTGTACATCATCAGTCAAACTACATCTGTGCGTCATGGCCACAAATTCAATTTTTTTTTCCTGTTTCCACATCTGTCACAGAACTTTACACAGTTAAAAATAAGCTGGATGTTGTAGCAGTCCCAAGTGGGACAAGACTACACTGTCATATGTCCTGAGTACATGACACATGTTCAGGCTCACACACAGACACACAAACACATCTGTATATTTAGTTGAATACATGCAGCGTCTTTCTGCTGATGTAATGCAAGGTAGGCAGCAGGAGCAGATGGTCCAGTTCATTTTTAGCTCACATACTCTCTGATGTAACAGCAGAGACAGTAACATTACAGTGACCCGGCTTCTGCCGTGAGGTCACAGTGCCTCCAGGTATTTAAAAAAAAATTTAATTTGTTTTTGTTGTGCACACCTGTAATGTCACAAAGATTCGGACATCTTTGTTCCAACAGAATAAAGCCCCCGGTGTCGTCACAGCAGGGGATCTCTGACCCTTAAAGCTTTATGGTGAACAATAAACCTCTTGTAGTCACTTTTCGACTCCTCTCGGCAGAAACGCACCCCTCGAGCTCGCTGTTGCCGTGGCGCTGCGACTGGCCTGGTGGCTGTTGTTGTTCGCTGGCGCTGGCGTTAATTGAGCGGAAGTGGAGGAAGGCAATTAAAGAGCACATGCTCAGCTGGAGGCCACAAAGCAGATGTCAAGTAGAAGAAGGAGGGGGAGCAGAAGCTTATTGAGCACTGCTTTGTTCACACAGGGGGAACGGGATTTACCTTACATTCAAGATGTGAAATCCCACCTGTGAATACATATATATATGTATATATATATATATACATATAAAATACATATACACCTGAACTCTGTAGCAGTTGTTCCTGGCAAAAGACATCTCAGCCATTGTTACTCAGCACATGCAGAACAGCAGTTAGACAAATATCAAATTAAATGCACCACCACATTGACAGAATATTACCAATACACACATTTTGAAAAGGTTGTCTCATTAATTTGGAGATAATGGAAATATTCATACATTTTATTTTATACACACTTTCCTGTAAGTCTTATCATAATTCATAAGTCTTATTTTGAAATTTCAGTGGGTTTTGACTGTGTTTGGCAGAGCAGCATGAGTTACAGTGTTAAAAAGGTTAACTAAGGATGATGCATCAGTCCTAATGCTGTCATCTTTACTGTGGCTCCTCTCTACACCAGACATCATTTATACTTTAAATGTTTTGTCCACATACTGGTGGGACACTGCAGGGAGGGAAGGGTTGGACATGTGGAGGGGGTGTTGGTGTTTGGATTCTGGTCTTCTCTCTCTCTGCTCCTCTCTGGGGAGCCGCCGTGCTCCATGCTGTCACTTCACCTCAGCAGACAGTCTGGTTTAGCACCTGCTCCTCTCACTGGATGGAGGGGGGGCTGCTAGTGATAGTGAAGGGGGGGGAAGGGGGCTGCCAGGGCCAACGGGTGGCCTTTTGTGTAGTGATGGGGGGAAGGAGTGTGTGTGCGAATGTGTGAGAAGATGTGACTGTACAGACTGCTGATGCAAAGGGGGCGTTTTGCTGAACAGACCACTCCCCAGACAAAAGCAGCCAAAGTGGCTTAGATATGCTGATTATAACCATGATGCTGGATTCATGGAGACCCACGCCATGTCTCTGTGTGCATGCTGGTGCTGATTCAAATGTTGTGTTTTTCATTTTGGTCAGCTAGAAAGTCTTTTTACTTCAGTACCGTTGGTAACTGAGGCATGGTTAAAAAAGTATTTCCATGTTTTCAGGCTTCGTAGTTTGACCACATTTCAGAAGGAAACCAAAGATTCATTCATAAGAATTCATGATGAAATACACTGTTACTCAGGAGATTTGCTGCCACAGCTTTACTTTGTCTGGTATAACCAGCAGCTGATACTGATGTTAGCAAAGCTGAAATTGCTAATTGCTAATGAACAACAGTGGCCGCTGTTTAGCAAAGGTTCATTAGTACTTGCTCTAATTATCATTAAGTACAGTGGACCGCCATTTTCAACATAGCTAGCAAGTTTCTTTTCTCCTTGTCATGATTTCAAAGTAATATAGAACGTTTAGCATGGTTTAAAATTTTGCAATTTGCAAAGTTGTCTTTTTGCAGCTATTTAACTATTCTATTTTTTAGTTTTTTTTTAGTTTCACAATTCTAACATGTTGTAAGCTAAGCCTCATTGTTGCCGTCTTTACCTAAGATTTAGAAATTAAAACTGCAAACACCTGTGTCAGGGGTGTCTGGATGCTAACACCTGCCCGTTAATCAGGATCAAGGATTTTCAGTCATATAAGCTGAAGCTGACAGTGTTTATGTGCAGCACCTCCAGATATAGTGTTGATAGGGCTTTCCAGAGA
Organism: Toxotes jaculatrix; assembly: GCF_017976425.1. Taxonomy (NCBI): domain Eukaryota; kingdom Metazoa; phylum Chordata; class Actinopteri; family Toxotidae; genus Toxotes; species Toxotes jaculatrix. The sequence continues at coordinate 21,445,144 of NC_054406.1, forward strand.
TGTTGGTAGGTGTTTTTTGTTTTAAGCTTTGGACAGACCCATGCTAGCTGTCTCCCCCTGCTTCCAGTCCTTATGCTAAGCTTGGCTAACTACTTCCTGACTCTTGTGAATGTGAACGAGCTTTATTTCACAAAATGAGAGAAAAAAAAGATTCCTTCAGGGATGTGAGCACTTTCCTCCTCTGATCCTCTGAGTATGCTGTGCAGTGTCTTGTAACTGTGAACAACAACCTCTCCAGCTCCTTATTATTGTTTCTGTCCCTGTCATTAAAGGTTGCGTTACTGTTATTCATTATTTAGAGGATGTGAGTGATGCCGGATCAGATCACACAACCTTATTTCACATGCACTCCTGTGAATGTGGGCCTACTACAGTTTATTATGTAACGATTGGTGCCCAAACACGTGTGGGATTGTATCTCCAATCCTCTCAGCACTCCACACTGGCTGCCATAGAATAAAACACGGCGTTACATCGGTTAAAGACAGAAGCGGGGGCCTACAGCGACACCTTTCTAAATAAATCCTAAAATGCCTTCAACCTCCATCCAAGCTCTGCTCTTTCACTGATACACTGTTTCTAATAGCTGAGTGAAAATGGAGGCATTGATTTTTATGGCACAGGGATCCTTGGTTACTGATGGTGGAGCTCTGCCATGAACAGCAGCTTCCAGAGCTGTGATTGGAGTAGGCTGCACCCTGCTTTGCTCCCATTGGCTGATCCCACAAATACACTTGCCTTATTACATACAAAGCTCCACCCTGCTGTACAAAGAAGGGGGAGCCAAAGGGTGTGTGAAAGGGTGTCTTAGCCCTGTGTGTTGTCTTACAGGATGGTTGTGTCTGTGTATCTGTTCATCTGTTTCTGCCCAACAAAATATATAATCGATTATGAAAAGGCACTGGGACAAAAAATTATGGATATTTAGAGACAGTCAGGTGAAGTCAGAGATACACACAAATTCTCAAGCCTTGTGGGCTCTCACGTGGGGAGCAAGGGAACGTTTTTCAGTGTATTTTTTAAATAATGAATGGGCCTCCATGTTTGGATGTACAGTGTCATCCTTTGTTTAATATAACCATGCACAAAAAACACTGTACTGATAGTACTGATATTTCTAGTGCACCAGTACAGTAAATAAAATACATAATGAAAAGTACATAGTATATATCACTGTAGCACTAAGTAAAAGGACCAGTACTGTGAAAAATGTTCACTTTTTAAAAAAATCTTTGTATACATTTTTGTGTATTTTTTAATCTTTGTACACACAAAGATAAAAAGAAAATCACTTTCACATGGTGGTCTGGTCTACTGTTTTACATTATATTCATTATTATAAATCATATTGGAAGTAATAATGTATCAAATTGTGTGGATTTCAGCAAACTAGCTTTAAAACAGTTTTTTTTTTTCATCTATTGATTTTCATTGGTTATGATTATACTTAACATTATTTTACTCTCAGCTCATTCCAAACTCAGAGCTCTGTGATTTGGACTTTCAGTGACTCACAGCTAATGGGTCTTCAAATTAAAGAGCTTCATTTATTAAAAATAAATTTATTAATTGTAGTCAATCAAGTAATAAACAAGTTTTTTTTTTTTAAAGAAGAAGAAAAGAGATTTTTAGGTTGACCTAGGGATCACGCACAGCGCGCCTGCTCTGTCTCGCCTGTGAGACAACGCTGAGGGCACCTCGTAGCACACGGACACAGCCTTCGCTCCTGGAACCTAAACACATTGTTAAAACGCCGCCTGATAACGTTGATGAATTAGCGCTTTATGAACTGATGCTCGGCACGAGCCGCGCGCCGTGAACCGTCTCTGCACACCTTCGCGCGACGAGCCGTTTCCCCCGCTGGATGATCTGAGCAGAGCGGGGTGAGTGACTCTGGACATCACGCTGTGCCGCTGCCGAGGGAATTTGTTGACATTTTTCACATTCAGCGCCATTTGCAGACAGGTACACCCACCGCCCCTTTTATTGTTCCCGCTGTCAAACGCGCTGCTTTTCATTAAGGAACAGACGAGGAAGGAAAAATCAGGAATAGCTTTAATAAAGTGTTTGTATTAATATTATTTGTTAGAACATAATGTGTGGTAATACAGGGATGCTGTGATGATATGAGCCAGAGCAGATAGTTCTTTGTAAACAGCGACACTTCTCATATTATTATTACAGAATCATTAATATTTGTGATTTTTTAAAAATTATTTATTGTTATTTTTAATGAATAGGCCTAATTGTTGCGTTAATCATCTTAATCAGTCATCTGGAATCAGGTTTCATGCTATCCGTGTCTGATCCAGTGGGAGCAGCAGGCGTTAGTCGGTGTCATCTGTTTTTCCCAGCAGACTGTAGAATCATCATGGAGACTGTTGGCCGTGGACACTTCATGTGCTTTCATTTGTTCTGCAGGGAGAGGGAAAAGTTAGCAGCTTTCACTCATCATCCAGGAGCCGCAAAAAAAAAAAAGAGACGTGTTGTTTTCATAGTCTCTTATGTTTTCTGTCATGTTATGTCACATTTTGGAAACACAGATTTCATAAGGATCATAGCTCTGAACCAAATTACAGCCATCTCTGATTGCTTCTGTGTACTTAGTTACGAGGCCCAGTCAAAATGGAAACTGCTGCATTTATGAGTTGTCAGTTATAGTGGACACTGGTGTATGAGGCAGTTTAAATATATGAAATAGTTTTCTCTTTTTATGTCTTTTATTACACTTTATGTGCCTGTCTGAAAGCCAGTGGTTTCTAATTGAAGCTGTGGAAAGCCTCATACTGTTTTATATCATCATGCAATATTCATATCATCTTGTGCTGAAGGTGGATGACTGTAGGACTCAGCTGCTGTTAATAATCATCATCATCATCATCATCATATTTATACGTTCTTGTGTAGCACCCGATCGTAACGTCTCTGTCTCTGGTTTTCCTTGTTTCAGTCATTTTCTCCTACACATCACGTCCTCATTAACATGTTTACGTTTTTCACTATGTTTTTTTTTCGTTTCTTTCCGTTGAGTGAAAATCATCCTGCCCAGACGTCAGGCTCACTCTTGTCGGGTCGTTTAAGGACGGTGCTTTTCCTTTAAGTTGCTCTGCAGAGTGTCGAGTGTTTTGTGAATTAGCTACTTTCAGCTTGCAACAGCTCTCATCAGAGCTGGACGGGACTGACCCACATGGCAGTTTTAATTAGAGGAAAACACTGGTGTGAACTCGCTCCTGTAATATCCATCATCACTGCAGCTCTCACACGTTTAGTTCAGTCAGTGGCCTTTGGTAATCAAACATGTCAAACATGCGTTGTGTCCCCCCCCCCCCCCCCCCCCCCCGAGGTGACTGTGAAGATGATCTAATGTGAGATAGCTGAGGCCTAACGGGGTTTTACTCTGGTGGAGGAGCTGGTACGAGCATGGCGCAGTGCTGAGACGCTGATGTTTACCTCAGTCCAGCTGCAGCTTTGACTTAAAGGCCCATTCCTTAATGTTTTCATGGTCTGAGATGTCAGTGGTGTACCTGCAGCAGCTTTAAACCAACAAAAACACCTGTCTGTGTGCAGTATCGATGGACGTTGGGTGCTTAGTTTTGTCTTCATGACTCATCTGCCTCATTACCTGTGTCTATATTTATCGTTCCGCTCCTGATTTATTTCACTCTCTACGCGTTTGTCGGCTCGTCATTTCCGGAGAACTCGGGTGAACAAAGCAGATCATGCAGGCTTTCAGACACTGACGTAAAACTTCCTCAACCTGAGCACTACTACTACTACTGCTGATTTGTGTGTGCTGGCATGAAGTTGTTTTACTTGTATCGTTGTTTATTCCAAATAGGTGATACTTGTTGTTTCCCGTTCACTCTGTGAGTGTCAAAGTTCATTCTTGACCTTGGGTTTTTTTTTTTTTTTTTTTTTTTTTTTGGAGCTTGACCTGCATCTTACGCGAACGTAGTTTGCTCACTGACTTCTTTGACCACGAGGATTTTCTTTTTTCTGGGTTTGTTTAAGTCTGTCAAATTGCATTGTCAAGCATTGTCTGTACATCATTAGGATATTTTGATGCGGATGAAGACATTGTGAGGACTGTGCGGGTTCAGAGCTGTGCTGTGCCTTGATATTGATCACTTCCATCGCTGTCACAGATGCCTCCTGTCTCCAGCATCTTTATCCCTCGGGCCTAGTTGGCAGCGTGACCCCGTACTGCCCTCTCCCCACACAGATGCTCTGCTGTGGTTCAGCTCTTTGTGTGTTTTAGGGCTTTTTTTTTTTTCCTTCACTTGTGTCTTTCATCAAATATTCCCTGCCTCTGATTTCATCTGGGTCAGGCTGACTCCCAGTTTCTGGGTTGTTTCCAGAGCGCATGCTAGCGGAGCGGCACTGTGTGTGTGTGTGTGTTGTGGGCGAGAGGAGGGAGGGGTGTCCACCCGTAACTGATAGACATCCAGCCTCCTCTGGCCTCCACATCAGCACACAGCAGCCTTTAATCCCACACAGGGCCAGATTAAATTTAAAGCCGCTTCCAGTCCTTAAGCTCACTTTCCGCACTCTGACACGAGCTACCGCACAATCAGAAACACGGATACGCTTAAGCATGTTTTTTGCTTTTCCACAAATGCATTTCAGTTTTAACCTCTGAACCAAGCCTTACTTTTAGTCCAAATCTAAGAATCTGAATTGGAAATCATAAAACTGTTTGGTCCACGTCAAACAAACAATACAATCACATCATTCCTTTAGTTTGACCCCAAAAATCAGGTCGATGGTTTGGATGTTACTCAACACTGAAGGCAAGATCTTTTCCACTATCTGAGCCTTTGATGGATAAAGAAAGATAAAATACACAGGTGTACTAGATAGACAGTGAGTCAACATCTGGGTGGGATCTCTAACCTCTGACCTTACATCAGCTCAGTGTAAAAAACATTTTTTTGACCCTTACCCAAACCACCCTTGACCAATGGGATGGTTTCATTCCCATTGGTCAAAAAAAACAGAGAAATCTGGATGTCTTTACATTGCCATGGAATTTAGCTATGTAGCTATGGAGTCATGGTCCCTAGAGGATGATTACTAATAATTTGAGTGACCTGTTTTGCTCTAGAGTGTCATGGCTGAGGCCTGGAACACAGGGGAAGGACCCAGATACAGACAGGCAGGCTGATTCAGTGGTGTTTTAATAAGGCAAAATCAGGCTTGTGGGCTGGTATGGAAGCAGAAGCAGATAACAGGAAAACCACACAAAGACATAACAAGAACACAGCCTGAATGATTTTTGAGTCAGATGCTAATATCGATTTTAAGGCGTAAAAAATTAAGATATCAGTTTTATGTGTGTCGTCCTCAAGCTCGGGTCAGTATCTTAGATGTTGCTAGATCCTAGGACGGCACTCTTCTAGACAGACCTTATACCTGGACTCTGCTGGAGCCACTCTCCCAGTTTGGGGGTTACAGCTCCTAACACTCCACTGGGGACCACTTTGGTCTTCACCTTCCACATCTGCTCCAGTTGTTCCTTCAGCCCCTGGTGCTGAAGTTGCCCTCTTCTTGTCAACCACCGTAGTGGTCTGGTTGGTTGGCCAGCAGCTGCTTGCCAGTCTGGAACCTGAAGTCCCACAGGATCTTAGTTCAGCTTTGTTGCCATCCATTTTTGGTGCCATGTCCCATCATGGTTCATGGTACTTGCATCTATCCCAGCTGCTTGGTTATGCCCCTCAATGTCCGATGTCAAACCTTGCTACTATGTGCTGAACTGTCTCAGAGACACCTTGGATCCCGTTTACTGTGTGGTCTATCTGATGCTTAGGGCCTGTTCATGTGCTGCTCTGATCAGAGCCTTTGTACTGTCCAATACTATAGATAACCTGTTATATTGTAGGCCCATGTCCCATCTACTTAAACTACATGTGTTCTGATCTATCAAACTGATCTAACATAAGTCCATGTTGGTTGTCACAGGAGATTTAATGACGGGAACATTATTTACTTCCCAGGACTACATCTCACCAACCAGGCAACAATTATATATCAAGGAGCCGTAGTGCTTATCTCGACTGAAAAGCTGCAGACTCTTGTGTTATGTGTGACACCTGCTCCAGACTGCTGCCTTAGACCATACGCTGAGTGAACAGCCAACCCCCGGAACGTGAACTACTTTATTTTTGTGTGCAGTTCTGGTTACACACTCTTGAGGACACCTGGAGCTGTGGAGCCCAAGCTTTCAATTTTCTCTGCCCTGTCAGCTCTTTATGCGGCTGTGCCAGCATCCATTGGGCGCTGCAGGCTGCAGACCAGCAGCTTTTGGAACTTCATGTGTTGGCAAGCTGTGATTTGTGTCCACCCTCAATCTGCTAGTGTACCTTAAAGTGTCGTATCAGGAGACTTAAGTGTGCTGAACATGTCAGGCAACAATGGGTCATCTGCCTCTGACACAAGGAAGTGTTAAAGGACCATATGAAATAAAGAAGCAAAGCTCTCTGTGGGAATATATACATTTTTTGGACCTTCCCCTAAATTATGGGGGGAAAATGTGACACCCTGTCCATGATACATCAAAATATTGTACTAGTATTGCCTTTGTGTATCTCAGCCTTAAGACAATTAGTCATACAACATATTGTCCGATCTGAGAGAAAAACTTCATAGTCACACAACATAGACGGCAGGAGATTTGTGATGTTTGAGCGAGCGCCTGTGGAGATGACACAGGTGCTTGCAGAAAAAAAACAATGCCTCTGCATTACACGTCCGTCAGAGCTAATATAGAGAGGTACGCTTATAAAAATGGAGAAGACCTGTTCCTGGTGGACACGTGACAGAACAAAAAAAAGGGGCGTACATCGAAACATGTCAACAACTATTACATGGACTGCCATGAATTTTTTCGTACGTAGATGATATTTAGCTCCTCAGTTAACTCCTCAGCTGACAGCAACTCATTGTCACTGTGAGCGTGTTAGCGTCATGGATGTGGTTCGTTAGCAGCTATTAGCATTTAGCTGTAGTTTAGTTTAAATGATGCTAACTACTAACACCATTTATTTTGTGTTTGAAGGTGAAAGTTGACAATTTGATGTCATTCATTTTCAGTAATATCACATCACGTGCTATTACGGTTAGGCGTCTTTGATCATTTCATGTTTTGCATATAACATCTTAATCTGGAAAGTAATTAGCGATTAAACTTGTCAGATAACTGTAATGTAGTGAAATACAATTGCAAAACAGCATAAATAAGAAAATATTCAAGTAACTATTTCTATTTCCAAAATTAATATATCAAAAAAAGCAGTTGTTTTGGTATAAAGTGTTGCATTATCGCTGAGATGGAAAAGATTTGTAAAGACAGCAGCCCTGCAGCTACAGAAAAAACTGATCACCTCTCTTCTCTCAACGATTTTATTTTTTTTAAAGCAGCTTATTGTTGCATAGGTTTTCATATGTTTGTGTCTCTTCGATAATCTTCCTCTCTGACGTGGCTGTTGTTGCCGCGGCAACGGCATGCCCGACTGTTGTGGTGTTTCAGCCGCCAGCCGACGCAGCCCGTGCAGCCGCCCACCTTTCTCTGCTGCAGCGGATCGGCCGTGTGCAGGCGTTGTAAAATGTAAATATGTGAGCAGTCAGCTCGCATATGGCCACGTCAGCCGCGAGCCAAGAGCCGTCGCTGTGTGAGGGGACGACGGAGAACAGAAGGAGCGCATCATGACAAGATGATGCATGTTTTAGCAGAGGAGTGAGAATCCCAGCGGTCTCTGGGGTTTAGTGCTGCCATTAGCACCAGGTCAGAGTGAGACAAGGGTTTTTAACCCTGTGGCAATAAAATAGTGTGATGAGAAGGAGATGATGCCAAGCTTTGTCAGTGGTGGAGGTTATTTTTACATCTTGTGCTTTTAAAATCTGTGAAGGATAAAGTTGCAGTCGAGACAACACAGGCTGCTGATATGGTTCAGGGGGACTTTGCTACTTGTGAAATACAGTGGTCATTGACTCGTGTGATTGGCTGCCAGTAGGGCTTCTCCATCTGATTGGTTCCTCAGCATCATCGGCAGTTTGTCAGAGTTGCTCCGCACTCAAAAAAGTTTTTTTTTTCTTTCTTCCTTAATGATGTCTGGGTATTTTCACATTCATCTGTGGAAGAGAGGAAAGTTTCTCTGTGCTCACCTAAACTCTCAGTTTAATGTGTGTGTGTGTGTGTGTGTGTGTGAGAGAGAGAGAGAGAGAGAGAGCGAGAGCCTCCAGTGCACGTGGACTGAAAATAGACTTTTCAGTCAAGGAGGAGACGTCAAATGCATTGGTTTTCCAGAGACATTTAAGGAAATTGTGACTGAAATCCAGGTGATATGAAATCAACAGTAGCCTTAAAATGCTGCCGCACAGAAGAGAATTAAATGTTTAAAATGCCCTGGTGCTTTAGCTTCCTGGTAACAGCTCATCTGGGTCTGAAAGTTGCTGGCAGTGGTTCACACAATTTGCTGGAATTGTAATTTACCACAGCGTGCTCAAGTGCAGGCTCAGAGGGAACATAAACCATCTCTGTGTCTCTTTATGTTCACCTGTGTGTCTGGAGCAGCGTGCAGCACCGTGTTGCCCTAACAAGTTCACCGTCTTTGTGATAGTGAACTTGTTAGGAGGAGCACCTTCCCCCCGGTCGTCTGCGCGCTACGTGTCGTGGTCTCTGCAGCAGCTGGAGGTGTGTGAGCTGTACACAGAGATAAAATAATGGAGTTGTTTGTTTGTTGTGGGTAGCACACACTTTTGGCCTCAGTCCTGAAATTAATCCAGCGTAGGGCCCAACAAAAACCAAACCCTGGTTCCTCCTGACGGTTTACTGAATGTTCTTAAAGATAAGACACTGAAAGTAAGGCTTTAAAAGTTAAAGGGCTACTCCTCCACTTTTTATCATCATGAGCAGGACTACTCAGGCTGTTATAAATAAATAAACTCGAGTGATGTCATCAGGGTTATGGGCTTTAGATTTCAGGTTTTAATGTGTTATGTGAATTGGGGTCATGGAGTTTGTTTCTAATAAATGGATGGTTTAAGGAATGGCACCATTGAGTTGCATGATGGGAAATGTAGGATCCAGTGTTACTGGAGCTCGACTTAGGGACATAAGTCAGCGTGTCTCAGCCTTTAATTTTCCAATGTGAATCACATACTGAGTAGAAAATATGCTCTGAGTGTTCACAATCACCAGACTGATATCAATGTTTGATCTGTTTATCTGGATTATCATATATCCAGGCCTGTTTCTGTTCTTTAACTTGGTTTTGTCTTCTACCACCGCAGCTGTTGCCATGACAACAGACGAGGCAGAGAGTCACCAGAAGAAGCCAAGGCAGCAGGAGGAAGGCGGCCAGGACGCCAGGCCGCCCTCACCGGAGGAGGAGCAGCTCCGGCCTCGCAACCGCAACTCTGCCGGCCGCGGCCTCTCCCGCCTCTTCTCCTCCCTCCTGAAGAGACGCTCGCAGTGTGAGAGCGAGGGGGGAGAGAAGGAGGACAAGGAGGAGGAGGAAGAAGAAGAAGAAGAAGCTAAAGCCCCCATCGCCGACCCCGAACCTGAACTGAGGACGGAGGGAGAGGTCGCCCTGGATCAGCACTCAGTAAGCAGTGCTGAGGCTCAGGTCAGCCTGTATGCTGTGTCTCGATCCTGTCAGCAGGATGGGGGCTTCATCTAATACTAAGTAAAACCAGAACCTGGATCACTGATCTCCATCCTCACATTGATACTTTTTATTGATATAAGCAGCTACTGTACTTTTCATGTGAGGGGGAGAAAAATGCAGTGATTTTACCAGGTGAATGTGTTATTTCTATTTGAATTGGATTTTAGAATTGATTTCCCTGCTGAGGGTTTACATGGGTTGTTTTTTATTTAAGCTCTTTTGTTCTGTTCACACGGTGAGGGCTTTATAAGGGTGATATAAGACAAACACAGCACAGGCAGACCAGTCTCAGAGCACCAAAACCTGACTTGACCTACAACTCAATACTGTGCTTGAACACACACACTTGAATAGCTAAATGGTTAGGCTGCGTACCATATGGGAGCACATGCCCTGAGCAGTGAGTCCACAGTTGGGCTAGATCATTTGCTTGTTACTTCCTGCTCTCTTTCTGTGTCTCTGCCACACTGTCCAGTATTAAACCCCTTTATACTGTCCATATTTACATTACAGCCATTTAGACTTTAGACAGCCAGTTTGACTTGAATGTCTTCAGCGGTAAGTCTCTCACAGGGACTGTGGAGACAGCGTTGTAATCAAACTGTCTTTGTCAGGCTGTCCAGGTGGAGAAGAAAGAAGCTGAGGAGGAGGAGGGTGGAAAGGACAAAGAAGACGACAAGGAGAAAGGAGAGACGGCTGCCCTGGAGAAGGAGGAGGACCAAGAGAAGGAGAAGGAGTCCGGTCCTGAAGGAGGCGGCAAGGGAGAGGACGAGGAGAAGACAACAGAGGAGGAGGAGGCCAAAGCTCCTAGAGCCCCCCGCCGACCCAAGACCATGCAGATCAAAGTCACCCTGCTGGATGACACTCTGTACGAGTGTGAGCTGGATGTAAGAACAACATGTTTAATTCAAATTTTTCAGGGGAGGCAGAGAGCGGTGCACATGTCAGAGAGCAAAAATGACATATGTTCATCAGCAGGTGGCGCTTTAATCAAATCAAGGTAAAGCTGTTTTGGCCTGTATCTCCCACATTCAGAAACCTTATGTCTGTGTACATTCCCTGACTTTAGCTGAATCTCATGATATAAGCCACTCCCCTTTTTACGTAGAATTTTATTTTCGCAAAATTGCAAAACTATATAAAACTCCTTCTAACCCGTGAGTCGCATGTAGAACACATAGACACTCATGATGGGTGGACTGTTTCCCAGTGTCTGTGCCGCTCTCAGCCGGAGACTTGCATTGGACCAGTGGGTCTGCAGGTCTGACTAGCATTGGCTTGACAGACCATGGGGTGTTCATACCTGCCTACAGGTCTTTTTTTTTTTTTGTTTCTATGAAATATCAAGAGAATAAGAATAAATGGGCAGATGTGGGAAAGGACACGATTCAAGGGCTAAAAACACAACAACCCTTTCTACTGATTCCTACATCATTCCAACATCAAGCACCTACCATTTAAACATATACCACCTACTCTTTATGGACTGCTTACCCTGCAAACAGGTAGGATGGCTCGAACACTCACTGAGACCATCATCTGGTTAGAGAAGGAAAGGGGAAATAACATTTTCACATCCTGTTAATGTCTGATAATCTTATCCTCACTAACACTGCGACAACCATCTCCATTCAGCCACAACTACCCACAGGAGGATTTGCAACGACAATGGCACCCCACGCATACGCTTCCTCCTCATCAACAGCCTGGTTAAAAGAAAGGCTGACAGCGGCTTCTCTCCTACACTCAGGTTCTGGAAATTCACAGCCCACCACCTGAAGTGACTTGTTAAATCGCAAATAATCCAAAAGTTCCAGTTAGAAAAAAAAACTTTATTGCAGAATAAAAACTTTTAACTGGGTGTACAGGCAAGCAGCTTTGTCAGAGGTTTGAGTTTATATTTGTGTGTAGGTGTGTGGTTTCTGAAAAAGGTGAGAAATGAAAATAAAGTAGGAAACACAAGAAGCGCTTGCTGCAGTCTTAAAGGGGTTTTCTTCTTCACCGTGCTCATCCACAAGAGTTGGTCTCCTGGGTCTATCAGTTTGGGCGCTTAAGCCTACTCAGATGACTTTATTCCAAATTGAATGAGCTGAAGCACAGAGCCTGAAGAGCAGAAAATATCCAGACCCTGACTGCACATACCACTGCCACTGGAACTTCCCCCACCATGGACCAAACCCACCCTCTGTATGAACTTCTCACCCAGACTAAGGGGACTACTTTAAACAACCTCTAAACTCTCACCTAATCCCAGCCACTTCCAACCACATCCCCCTCCTCAGACATGGAAGCCATCTACGTAGAATCAGACCACACACACACACACACACACACACACACACATAATAAACGGCAAGAACTGCAAGGGAGGAAACCACTGGACCACTGCTCCATTCACTGTTCTCACCACCGTCTCGTTCCCTCTCTGTCTGTGTACGTGTCAGAAACATGCTACGGGTCATGAGCTGTTCATGAAGGTGTGTGACCACCTCAACCTCCTGGAGAAGGACTACTACGGCCTGGCCATCTGGCAGACGCCTACCGTGAAGGTGAGCCGGATTCTAACAGTCACTCGTTAGTATCAGTCCCAACAATCCAACCTCAGTATTTTATTAAGACAAGAAAAAAAACAGCTCTTTAAACAGTATGTAGATGTTACTGACAGTTAGATTAACAGTGTTTGATGATGTCAAACCGACATCTGTAATTTTCTTGATCAGACTTGGATGGACCTGACCAAGGAGATCCGTAGGCAGGTGCAAGGTGAGCTCAACTTTACCCACAAATACATCTTGTGTTCTGATTTTTTTTTTATGTAACATGTTTCTAATACATTTTAATTTACAGTTATTTCATCAATACAATACATCAGTATCATTTTTTTTTTTTTCTCAAGGTGCCGACTTCAATTTCACCTTCAATGTGAAATTCTACCCACCGGACCCAGCCCAGCTGTCCGAGGACATAACAAGGTACCTCATGAGTTTATCGTATCAAAAGCTCAATGTGGAAAAGATTTATTTCTCCAGATGAGGAAGGCGAATTTTAACATTGCAGTTATTGTAGGAGTACATGGGATTTTTTTCCCCGTTCTATACCAAGTTTAATTTAAATGAATCATCAGGGATTAGAATTAGGATTGCTCGACTTTACTTCATTCATTTAATAAATGAATCAAACATATTGTGATGAGACATTACAGAGGCATGTGCAGATGAGAGATGAACGAGATAACAGATGACCCACGTCAATGGATTTCAATACATAGTACATGTGATCCCTGTTTGTGCATTGAAGGTACTACCTGTGTCTCCAGCTGCGGAAGGACATCCTGCAGGGCCGCCTTCCCTGTTCCTTCGTCACCCTGGCCCTGCTGGGCTCCTACGCCCTGCAGTCGGAGCTGGGCGAGTACGACCCCGAGGTGCACAGCAGCGGTTATGCCAAGGACATGAAAATGGCCCAGGGTCAGACCAAGGAGCTGGAGGACAAAATGATGGAGCTGCACCATACGTACAGGTCAGAACGCTAACACTGGCGGTGTGTTAATATACTACTTTACGTTTCTCTATAACTTTACACTTTGGTTTATAAGAGGATGATGTGTGCAGAACTTTTTAGTTTGAAAGTAACTAGTAACTACAGCTATAAGATAAATGTAGTGAAGTGAACTCTCACTTTTAAAGTTGAAGAAAAGGTTGAAAGTAGCACAAATGAAATTACTCAACAGCAGGTGAGTGGGGTAAAAAAAAAACTAAATTATCTAACAGATATCACCATGAAACTTCCCCCAGCTGATTACTCATGTTAAGACCATACTTTTTTAAATTACAAGTTTTCTTAAATTTTATATTTATATATGCAAATGATGCATTATCATATTCAACATCCACCGATTTGCATAAATCTCCAGAAATCTGAACATTAGATGAAGCCAGATTCGAAAGTCTTGTTTCATTTTGTCATATTAGTAGTATGTAGAATTCTAACTTTTAATGAATTAAAGAGAACTCTACAGATGCAGACAGACCAAGTGTAATAAAATAAACACCTTAACATGTATGTTAAATGATATTTTCTTTCTAGTAGTCTGAAAGTAGACATGCTGAGGAAGCAAAATAACCCAAAATCTCAGGGGCTATTGATGTTTTTACCAGTGGTGTCTTGACTCAGGGACGAGGGGGAAGGACAGCTTCCCCTGCTCTCCATGAAAATGTCACAGTAACCAAAGATTTTGTTGGATTCCTGCTGTGGTGTTGCTGTAGGTCAATGAGTCCGGCCCAGGCGGACCTGATGTTCCTGGAGAACGCCAAGAAACTCTCTATGTACGGAGTGGACCTCCACCCTGCCAAGGTGAGAAGCTACAACTCTTCAGCTGTTAAATGTTAAACGTGTGTGTTTGTGTGTGTGTGTGTGTGATGTGGGAACTAAAAAAAAAAAAAAAACACACAGACACACACAATGTGTTTGCAGCTTTGTCTGCTAGTATTTTTAATGCCGTGCATCACAGAATGTGCGTGAACAGCAGGAAGACATGTGACTTGTCAGGTTTTACAGCAGGAATCAGGTCAATCTGTTTGCATCAGAGCAGAGACTTCAACCAAATATAGAAGGAAAGATGTTTTACAGGACTGTACTGCCCCCCTGTGGAGTATAGTGAGCAGTGCAAGGAAGCTGCATCACAAAACAACTGCTGCAGATACATGGCGCGTGCTAACAGCTGCTATTAGGAAAACTTTGCACAAGTCTTAGAGTTGAACAAATGTAAAATTTATGTCATCAGTCCAGCAGATTTGGACTCGTACAAGGACCTGTTTTAATGCACGGCATCTTTAGCATTTGTAATTATGTCGTCTGACAGTTCCCCCACCCCCCCACCCCTTCAGGCATACTAGTTTGGCGGTAGCAAGGATGTTCCAATCTCTCTTGGTATCTCTTCCAGGATCTGGACGGTGTCGACATCATGCTGGGGGTTTGCTCCAGCGGTCTGATGGTCTACAAAGACAAGCTGAGGATCAACCGTTTCCCCTGGCCCAAGGTCCTCAAGGTCTCGTACAAACGCAGCAGCTTCTTCATCAAAATAAGACCATCGGAGGTACGGGTGTTTTCATATCAACAAATAGTCATCCACCCCTAAAATCTGTTGTTCGTTGGTTAACACTGACTCCGGTTTGCTCTTGAACAGGTGGAACAGTACGAGAGCGCCATCGGCTTCAAACTACCCAATTACAAGGCAGCCAAGAAGCTGTGGAAAGTGTGTGTAGAACATCACACCTTCTTCAGGTGGGGCATCTTTAAGTCTTTTTGTCCACATGGCGGAAGGATGTGTGATCCGATCAGGATGATCAGCATCAGTGTTCTTTGAGTGCAGGCTGACCTCCACCGAGATGGCCACCACTCCCAGGAAGTTCCTGGCACTGGGCTCCAAGTTTCGCTACAGTGGTCGGACTCAGGCTCAGACCAGACAGGCGAGCTCTCTGATCGACAGACCGGCTCCCCTGTTCCAGCGGTCCTCCAGCAAGAGGAACTCTCGCAGCCTGGACGGAGGTACGCTGTCCCACCTTAAGAACACAGCTGTCCTGGTGGTCTAACTCAGGTTCCTTTAGAGTGTTATGGTAATATCCTCAGAAATTAGTGCCACATGTCTACAATTAAACCGTTTTTTTTTTAAGTCTGTCTTAATCCTACATTCACAAGCCACATATACTTTACACTGACAGTTACTGGTCACTGTAATCTGTTCTCCAAAGCATATATAAGGCCTCAGCAGCAGGAGGGGCTGCCTTTGTTGTGGCTTTCTCGAATAGGTTTATCGTGGGTATTGTGTTCAGGTCTGTTTTGGCAATGAAAAAATGCTGAAAGAGGGAGGGTGGAGGTTTTTTCCTTAAAAACCTAATTTGGGAAGAAACTTGCTTAGTCTGTTTAGTCTGCTGAAGCCTCGTTTTGACTCCATCTGAACGTTAGAGCAGACTGTGGGTTTTGTGTGTCCACACGTACAGATACGAAGATGGGCGCTCTCTCTTGTCTCTCACGAACCTAAAGTTTGTGTGTTCGTTTTCATTTTTCTTTATGAAGTCCCAGTGGCTTCCATTAAAGCCCTCGCCTTTTCCTCCGCTCTGCTTGAAGCAGTTGAATGTAGTGGAAAACGACTCTCTGCTTCTGTTTTAACAAGAGAAGCAAAGTGAGTGTGATTGATTGGCACTATATTGTTTTTCCCTCATGTAAAAATTGCACCACTGAGTTCGTTTTTAGTCCTAAAGTAGAACCAGTGTGATTGTCTCTCATCTCCAATGTTCTGTATGAGTAAACGGGCCATCGCACTGGAGCTGCAGCACTGTCGATATGAGGAAGGATCACAGTTCTCTGTAAGCTCTGTCAGTGAGTCAGGCCTGACAGGCCCGACCGTATTTTTATTCAGATATCCTTCAAACCCTTGAATGGTGGAGGGGAGTAAATGTGAATGTGATATAACGAAGGCAAGCAAATTTATTGATAAGATATTGTTATAATAAAAAGGCATCAGATGACAATGTGGAAAATAGTGTGACAGTGTGAAAAGCTCTGCATTGGCTTTACATTTCAGCTCATTATTTTAGCTGTCTGGTCCACAGCTTCACAGTTTTGGTCCACTTCTTATTGCTCTCACAGCATCAGCAAAAAAAAAAAAAGCTTTAAAAACCCACTTTACGTGCGTGCTCCATCTCCCAGGTACTCACAATAGGCACAGGCAGGGATGCGAACAATGCTGCTCACGTGGCAGCAGCTTGTCTACATCGAACTTCTTGTCTATTATGTTTCAGCTTTTGGTTCCTCTGTTTTCCTTCTGTTCTCATTCTGCCTTCTTCACTTTCTGATCACACATTGCTCTCCACCCCACAGCTCTGTCATCTGGAACAGAGCATTATGTAACTTGTGTACTTAGTGAGCAACATCTGTTTTTTTTTTTTGTTTTTTTTTCCCAAGTCGTGCTGACAACACAGACCAGTCATGGTGGATTAAGCTAAGCTACACAGAGTGTCTTCAGAAACTCCTCTTGTCGTTAATATCTGCCTTTTCTTTTTTTTTTTTTGCCTTTTTTTTTTCTCTCTTCGTGTTTCTCTCTCCCATTTCCATGGTTTACAGTCGGTCAGAGTTGGATGTAGTTATCTTCCCCACAAAGCTCTAAGAGATGCTGCCTTCTGAATTTGAAACAGCAGTTGTGCTGCTGTGTGCCATCGGGCAGTGCATCTCCCAGATGTGCTGCTCAGGATGAAGACAACAAGACTGAAGGGTCTTCAGTCGTGTTAGCTCTGTGAAGCAAAGTGCTGCTTCGAGCTAAATGCTAACATCGGAGTGCTAATATGCTCACAGTGACACGGCTTACACACTAACGTTTAGAAGGTATGCTACCATCTTAGTTTGGCACGTTAGCTAGCCAACACTTGCTAATTAGCACTGAACCCAAAGTACATCTCTGGGGCAATGGGATTCGTTTTACAGGTATTTGGTCATAAACCAAAGAACTGGACAAATGTCCATTTGTCCAATGACAATATGAGCGAAATGATCAATCTCACAGGCAGATACAGTATATACATGGTGTTGCAGTGGTTAGCATGTGAGGTGACAGTCGCCTGAAGGGGCATCTGATGCTAGAGATGGGGCGAAGAGCTCAAACATTCCTCTCTGTCTACTTCAGCCATGGTGTCCACTCCCGACAACAAATCCACTCGTCCGGTCAGCGCCCCTGTCATGTCACCGGTGTCTCCGGGGGAGGCGTCCCCATCGCCACTGCTACCCACCCTGCCTCGCTCTGACCACCACGATGGCCGCACGCCAAAAGGTCGCCGCTCTGCGGACAGGAAGGCGGAGGTAAAGAGGGAAAGTCACCCAGCAGAGCACACCAAGAGCCACAGCCCCAGACCGGAGTCCACTCCAGAAATCAAGGTAGTGGACACACTCCTTTACATCACTATAGTCACTATCATCACTATAATCAGAAATCAGGGACGTGGACAGAAAGAAAGCAAAAGAATGATGAACTTGTGTGATGAAGTTTGTGTGTTCATGGAGCCTGTTAGACTAAGCAAGTTTGTTGTCACTGTAGCCAGTGCTAACGAAAAGGACGTTCCACCAAAAGTTTTAAGGTTTTGTTGTAACTCCATATGGAAACAGGAGTGTTTTGTGGAAGGTTTTGTTCCTGGAACTGATCCTGATGTGTGAGCTTTGTCTGTGCTACCAGACAGTGGCCAGGAGAGAGCGGAGGCACTCCCCCTCTGTGACCGCGGCCAATGGGGAAAGAGAGAAAAAGAGCCAGGTTTGTTCGCTCGATGCATGATCAGACTGAAGCAGTGTCTGAACCAGTTAAACCAGTAACTAGACAGTGAGATTGAAATAATTCTATACAGCCTGCACCTTCTAGTAACTGTGTCTTTCCTTTGGTGGGGGGGAGCAGCACTCTCCTCAGGACAAAACAAAGACGGAGATGGTGCGAGTGAGGAAGGTTAGCATGCTCCCGACCTGGTGTTGTTGTCGCTGACTCACCATCCTCATCCATGCATCACGTTACACATCAAGACACTTTTAATTTGCTTTTCTGTCGTCTGACAGACGTGCTGTTTTTTCTTTGCAGAGAGCCCAAAGTGCTTTAAACTCCTGACTGTTCTGTGATTTCTGGATGTTGGTTTTTCCCTGTGAAGGCGTGTTCATATCCTGTCAGCTGCACAACAGCTTGCTCTTGGACCAAGGAGAAATGAAGCTGTTATTCTTTCTTTGCAGCTGTTTGACCCCAAAAAAAAGCAAACAAACCAAAAAAAAAAAAAACATGTTTTATGGTTTGAAATTTGGTTTCTCCTTCTCCAGAAGCAAACATACTATTTTACAAAATAACATTTTGTTGGAGGGAGGACACCTTTGGATGTTCCACACTGTTCATTTTTGTTTTGGATCAGTCCCATTCGTCCTGACTGAATCAGTCCCTCCAGGATTTTGCAGATGTTTCTGGGATTATTAAGACCAGACAACAACAACAACATTAATAATAATTATTATGTTTATCATTACAATAACAGTGTTTATAATATTATTATTATTAGTAGTATATTATTATGAGTCTATAACCAGGCAGCTGGTGCAGACTGGCTTTGGTACAGGATTTGGATGTTAAAGCTCTGCTGCAGTCTGACAGTCAGACTCTGAGTCAGAGTCAGATCTGTAAGTGGAGGGAGACATGGAGTTCTTATGCCTGGAAACACAGACCAGAGAGGCCAGCGTGGCAGACATTAGACACTGTGGTCCAAACACAAAGCTTTAGCCAGTAAAATAGCAACTGTAGGTGATGGTGAATGAAAATGTGGCCAAATGGCCTTGTATGTTTTTTTTTTCAGGTTGCAGTCTTACCCCCTTTGCCTGTACACACACCTAATCTGAATGTATCTGTTGCCAGCCAGAGAACGAGGGAGGGATTTAAGTTCAACTAAACACAGAAGAAGAAGCTGAAATGTGAAAATAGTAAATGTTTTTTTTTTTTTAATCTGCAAACTCCTGAAGTGACTCCTCCAGCAGACGTACACTGATGCTCCTCCTCCTCCTCCTGTACACTGCACTGCAGCAGCCTTTGCATGCACAGCATGTAACTGTAACACAAACAGCACAGTGTGTATCCGCCTTTGCTTCTCATACACACAACCTGCTGTGTGCGTGTGGCTGAATCCTGAATTCTGCCCCCCCACCCCCACCCCCCTGGCTGAGCTGGGCACACTGGGAGCTGCGGCACCCCATGATGCTTTTATTTTTATTTATATATATAATTTTTTTTTGTGATTCATGTCATCGCCACCGTCGGCTGCTGCTCGCTGGATTCCATCGCGAATCAAATATTAAAACATCTGTATTGATGCTGCATTATTTACCACCAGCTCTTCCCCCTTTTTTTCCCCAATTTTTTTTTTCACAGAAAAGAGCTAAGAAACTTGAGGGTGAAACTATTTATATCAGACATAGCAATTTAATGCTGGAGGTTTGTATCTTCAGTTTTCAGATATGTGTTCTGGTTGCTTGCTGTCACGTTTTTTCTTTTTTCCTTCCTGCATGGACTTGGTGTCGGTTTTCTTTTTTTTTTTTTTGCTTTGACGCCTCTGTTTCTCTTCATTTCTCGCCTTGTTTTCAGCTCAACCCTAAAGGCTTGGCATGCACCATTTTCCTCTCTGACTCTCATGCAAGTAGCTTCACTTCACTTTGACATCGTCTGTGTCGTTTTAAATTTTCCTTCTCTGAAACACACGATTGGGAAAGTTTTAAGTTGTCTAAAATATAAGCTCAGCTCACAATACACTTGGTGTTAAAGTAAAAAATATATTGCCTGTGCTTATTTTCAGCGAGGGCTCTATTATAACCCCATGTCTCTAAGAGGCACCTGCTATTTTGCCATTTTGCTTCATGTACGTGCGAAAGTCCAGAGTGCAAAAGACCTCGGGTGAGGTGGAAAATAAACGGGGAGGTGTGGGGGGATTAATAAATTCCCTCTCAGCAGGTGGCATCATTGATCTCATTGCTCTGAAACAGCTGTGATCTGAATGCAGAGCACCTTAAACGCACAGCCAGAGGCAGGTGCTGTGGCTTTTTATTCAACTTGCACAATGATGATGGAAATAAAATAATAAAAAAAAAACTGTAAATTCATAAACACTCACATCAGGTCATAAAATGTAAAATCTCCCACTTATACAACAGAATACCGGGCCATGATGGACCAGTTTGGGACTGCTTTGCAGCAGCCTGGTGTCATTTACACATGGTTTAATAAAGGTAAACACCGTGGACAGCTGTGTGATGGCACTTGCTGCCTCCAGAGGCTGCAGGGGTTTAATGAACTGAAGGAGAAGCTTTTCATTCAGTATGAAGCAGCTGTGGACGACTGATACTGGAAGAATCACTCGTACTCATTTACAGATAAATGCAGACGGATTTGCCAACGTTCCTGCTTTAAAGACTATAATTGTTCATTTTTCATGCCGATTTAAACGCCTCTACTGGCTGAGGAATGATTAGTTAAAAATGGCTTATTTAGATTTTAAGTCTTATTCCCTCATTGCTGCACATTTTCAAAATTCAGCCTAAGACACATTTTCCACTGAAATACCAACAACTCGCTCTGTGTTGCTTCATCTGAACCAACTCCCCACCTGTGCACTGTGCACTGTGCATTACTCAGGTGCACAAAGCACATTTCAGGGTCAGTGAAGTTAACAAACTGTATGAGTGCTGGTCATTGCACCACCACGAAAATAGGGCCCATGCTTTAGTCAGCTGCTGTATCAGCCTTTCCCTTACAATTACATTGGATCACTGGATCTTCCCATAAGGCAACAGGCTAGTGTATTTTCCTTAGGCCCATCCTGCCTGCTAAATGCTTTCATCTTTTAAATGCCATACCGCAAACTTTGCCTTGCTGATGAATCAGTTGCGAATCCTAAAACAATCAAAAATAGCTGCAGAACTGCCTCCTCACATCCTGCAGTAAAATGTTTCTCACTGGACAGGTTATAACAAAAATGAGATTTTTCACGTGAAGTCTAAGTGACAAAAACTACTGATCTAACCTCAGCTAAAACGCTTTGACTAGTGATGTCAAAATGTCAGAGGAGATGAAAAAGAAAAAGTTTTTTTTTGCTCTTTCCCAGTCGTGTTTGTCTCAGTTATGTCACTAACAGATTCTGATCACTGCTGCTCATATTCACCGAGGCCTTCCAGTCTCTTTTCATTTCATTAATTTTACTACATGGACCTTAACACCCTCACAGTGCTGTGTTTGCTGTCTGTGACTCTGTGTTACTGTTGCCCAGATTTACTGTCACCACTTTGCTGTGCTGTGTTAACGCTCTATGCTTCTGAGTTCAAGTGATTTCAGAAGAGAGGGATGACATGTACTTATTACAGCCTGATAACACTCAGTCCTTTTTAAGCTGCAGTAAAAACCACATGTAATGTAAGAGGGGTCGCCCATATTGATGAACCCACAGTTAATTATTAGAAAACTCTGCAGCTTTATTTAGTGTCTTTTTCTTTTTTTTTTTTACAGCCACGTCATATGTGGCTTCTGTGTTCAACCCCAGCCTGGAAATTATGTGACATGTCACCTCCCTCTCTTCAGTTGTCTGTGCTGTATGTGTTTGCTTCTCCTGTTGAGCCCACATCTTGGTGGCCTCCCATCACACTGCTATTCCAGATGGCTGGACATGATTAAACAACAGAGGGATATTTTGGGAAGTAGGCCGATAAACGTACTGTAATATAAACGTACCGTATCTCCAGGAGCTTCAGGACATGTGTGGTCTAGCTTAGCTTCAGGCCGTGAGCTGGCGCTGCTTCCGGCTTACAGACTGCAAGCTGAGCACAGAGTCGTTGTTGAGCTGTTTGATCACAAAGGAAAGAGTACGAGCAAATTTATGTTTACGAGTCTCCACGCTGAGTACTGCAAAAAAAAAAAAAGATGAAATTTAATGACACAATGTTTCGACCTTCAGGGTCTTTGTCAGGTCAATATCTATGAGAATACACCTATGTCTCATATACCTATGAGACGTTCTTAAATGACTGTAATTGCTTGGAGCTTGGATTATTCAGTGTGCAGACTAGCTTGCCTTTTCCTTAGTATGCTGCCTTTGTCCCACACATTTACTTAACCCCGGTTGGATGTGTGCGCCATTCGCCTGCTCAGACCTGCTCACCACATGCAAGTTTTTCAGAGAAACACGACGCCTCCTCTCTGTGTCTGCTCTCAGTGGCACTGATGAAGGCCATAATCTGTGCACCAGTGAGCCGGTGCCTTATTAGTAACCAGTACTCAGGAGTCCTTCTGCTTCATTTCTGTTATCATGACCCACATGAGGGAAATTTTGGAATTAGCTGTAAACACCAGATCTTCAGCGGGCTGAAATGTGGATCACAGATCACAGGAGGCTCTCCTCAGCTCAGTCTGCTGTGCGGTTTGTCTGAAAAGCATGTCATGTGGGAATAGACAGGCTCAAGACCACACTGCATATTAAAGAATAATTTGCCAGCAAATTGAAAGAATGGCAGATTGTTCTTACAACTTATTTCCTTCTGTTACTCATTCTGTCCCTTCTGCCTACCTATCCTGACTTCTTTGTTCTCATTGAAGGACCTGGATAAGACTCAGACTGAGATTATGCGTCACCACACTAGCATCAGTGAGTTGAAGAGAAGCTTCATGGAGTCGGTGCCAGAGCCTCGGCCCAGCGAGTGGGACAAGCGTCTTTCCACCAACTCGCCTTTCCGCACGGCGAGCATCAACGGCCAGCTCCAACCAGCGGTGAGTCCCACAGCCTCAGGAGCAAATACACCGCAGCAGTACTGCTGATCAGTAGCGACCTCATCCACAGTGTCAGGTCATCCATATAGACCCCCTGTCAGTTTAAAGCTCTTTTACCATGTAATGTAGCTATGCTAGCAGCTTCCCTCGGGTTCTGGGCCTTGAGCTGTACCACTCTGAGAGGTGCTACGTTAGGCTACAGGTGCATTCAGGTGAATTCTCATCACATGACTCTCGCTAACATGTCAATCAAGGATTTTTCCAAAAAGACAGAAAAAATGACAATTCCTTTAAACGATGGTATTTACTGAATAATACCCTGAGTTGTAGCTTGAGTTAAGGCAACTTTGAATGCCAGCTAACTAACTGGCAGGTTATATGCTACTAACGGTAGCTTTAGCTAAGTCTACAGGATATAAAAATACTTTGACCGGGACAGTGATTAAATTTCATAGTAGGGAGCTATCACCAGTTGTATTATCATCTTATTATTTTCATCATCATATCATTTGTACAGATCCCTCTAAGGGTCATAAATTTACTTTCCATTCCATTAAAACTCTGCAACAAATCAAATCCCAAAAAAAATCATGAATCAAATCACCACAAAGACGACCACATTTGCTCATCCACCCCCCCCACTGATCTTCAGGTGTATATTTCCACTATTTTAAAATGTTTAATTGAATATGTAAGGACCCGCATGGTGGAATGTTATGGGTAAGACACATACATAATGTAGTATTGAACATAAATGTGTTGTAGTTGTTCGTCCTTATAGCAGATGGTCACAATGTATTTCATCATCTAGATCTGTACACTGATTCTCCATTTGGTGGTGCTGTTGGCTTTCTCCATATCATTCCACTGCTTTAGCATGACTACTGTATAACTGCAGTCACAGAGGGACTTAAGGATTTTTTCTTTCGTTTTTGCCAATGTGAAGATGGCATGTGTGTGTGTATGTGTGCAGGGGAGGATGTCCGCAGTTGTACCTGCGCACAGAATAGTTGGTGGCGTGTCTGAGGTAAAGGTGCTCTGATCTGGTGCTTTCTGGCACGGGCTGCAGAAGGTCAACACTGTCCAGCATTTCTTCATGAGCAATAGATTGAATGGCATCCGGGGGGGGCCTATGGCCGTGGCTTGCTGTTAACAAGCAGCTTTCCAACTTCAAACGGATTGTGCTCAGCCGCAACATAAAGGGTTCAGTATGCTTCAAACCAGCCAGTTTGTAGGAGTATTGCCTGAAGGTGTCTGAAGGCAAAGGTGTTTATACATGTTCTAATTGGCAGCACTTGGGAAGAGACTTGATGGATTGTACAAGTGGGGACAAGGGTGGACACCTTGGGACAATCTCTTTTCAAGAACAGGGCATTTTGCTGCTCACAAGAGAAGTGACAGAAGTAGTTGTGTGAAAAATGGAAAAAGAGAGCTTATAAGAGAGATTTTAAATACTGGGTACTGAACACACCTGTCCAGTCACTTCAGGAAGTTGGTTTTGGAAAAGTTACAAAAACTGCTAAGACACGCTGAGGTGAAGTTGGAAAGGTCTTGGGGAAAGCGGGTTTCAGAGCTGTTCAACAATCCGACAGCCACTTCGTTTGAAGCATACTGGCACCTTTGTAGGAGCCTCGTCCTGGATCCCATCCCCTTTAACCCTAAGCTCACTCCCCCCTTATCACTGCCTTTGCTCTGTGAATGGCTACTGCTAGCTTTGTCATCCTGCTTGATGTTGGTGTCAGTCAATCGCATGGCTAGGTTAATCCTGAAGATGAAGATTCGCATGACTCTTGTGCTTGGTGTGATCAGTGAATAACTGAAGAGCAAAAGAACACTGGAAAAATTAGCCAAGGAACAATGATTAGAAGCCAGAGGACTGACCCCCCCTTCCCCCTTTCCCTCCCCCCCATTTGTCTTGCCCTCCAATCCTCTTCCCTGTATCTATCCCTACCTGGATGTCTTTATGTGTTTTTCTGTGTCTCTTGTCTTGTATCTCTGCCACGTCTGTCGTCCTCTCCTTTCCCTTCGTGTTTGAAGTCTGGGCCTGTTGGGGGCCTTGTGAAAACCCCACCAATTTCATCCCCTTCCCCACAGCCTACACCATCCTTACTTGTGCGATCAGACAAAGACACTAAAGGTCAGAGAGGATCTCACTCCTCTGACCTGCTGCTGTCTCCCTCTGGCTCCTGCCTCTCCCCTTCTCACAACTTGAAGACACAGTTTCTAACCCAGACATGGGGTCCTGCACAATAATGACGTCTTCCTTTTTTTTTTTTTTTTTTTTCTAATACTCAAGAATCCAGCCGTAACGGCACTTTTTTTGCTGAAAGCCCGAGGCAAAATTTTTGGTAATTTCATATTATTGCTGAATGCTAGGAATTATGATGACACATGAGATGAAAAAATAGAAATAGCCTCCGTTGCATCACCATCCACCAGTTAAAAATTCTCAGATTCTCCCTGAGCTGTTAGATTCTTGCTGGCTAAACACAGATCTTGCCTTGTGTGCAATACTTCATTACCCCCACTGAGTGCAGTGCAGAATTACTTTAAAAAGTGTTCCATGGCAAGCTTTTCCACAGTTCCTGTAGTCTGGGATGCCAAGATAATCGACAGCCTGTTGGTACATTGTAAAACAATGCAGCTGACATATTATGGTTTTGCCAGCCCAGTCTGTTTTTCTGCTGTTTCTTCCTTCCTGTTGGCATTTAGACAACTTGCACTGCCAAAATGGTTTGCACTAGCTAGCATTTTAGCTGTCAGAGAATGCCTGTCCTACTCCCACCAGGGAGCAGAGATTTATTAATCCTCAGTGCACTCATCCTCCTCTCCTTCTTTCCTTCCCCTTCTTCCACCACTTCTCTGTCAAAGGTTCAGCCTGACTAGACCACCTCAGTGTCAGACTAACTCTGTCAGACTAACCGTGCTCGCACTGTGACTAATGATTGGGTGTCAATGTTTAAATGAACATTTGATACCCTGTGATGTAGGGCACGTTGCCAGTAATAAATCAGTTGATAGTTCTCCTCCTTCTTTGGCTGATCAATCGTTGCTTACTTACACTGGGTAAAAATGATTGTTAAATAACAATAATAAGCCTCACTTCCCTTGGCTACTGTTGCTATGCACTGTACACAGTTTATAATGGTAATAGTGGCAGATTTGCCATCCAAATTTATCATAATAGAAAAAATCGTTCCTTGATTTGTTCGAAAGTGGGCATCTCATTTTTAGTCAGTGACTATAGATTTTTCCAGGTGAATAGACAACTGTGGCTACCAGATTTCATCAGCTCTAGCTATACTGTTTAGCTCGTGTGAGCTTGTTGAAAACTCCATCTGTGGGAGACCTTTTCAATGGTTTTGGCTGACTTAAAGATCTAAAATGATTAGCAAAATGAGAACCCAGCAAAAGGGTCTTAAATGTGTATTCAGTGGCAAAGGCTACGTGAGCCACACAAGAAAAAAAAAAGTTTTAAACCAATATAATCAACATATAAAGAAACAATATGTTTAATCAATGTGTTTGGTAAAGTTGTCTTGGGTAAACTTTCCCAAATCCACAAATAGCCAGAGAGAGTCACTAAAGTTACCATGTAACGTTGTAGTGTTACGTTAATTAATGATATGCTAACTCATGACTGTTGTATTAATGCTAAGCTAGTAATCCAGCTGTGCCAATGTTACTTAACTTTACAAAGAGCAGATAAACACAATGCACTGGTTATGATGAAGACACCCTCCCTATTCTTTAGATGCTCCATATTGCATACTAGTGTACATTATGTGGACAAATCCAAATCTGATCTGCTTTGTCTAGTTACAGTTGCTTAACTATGACTGGACAGTTGCTCTTTGGGGGTAGGGCTTTAGGAAATGGTTAGTTGCTTGAAAGTGAAAGTGAAAGGAGTAGGTTGTGATCACACAGTCTGTCTCCATGCAACAGTTTGCTGGTTTCATATGGAACCATCTATAGCCACTGCAGCTTTGCTTTAATCTGCATTGCCGTACAGTGCAGGGTTTGCAGCTGTTGCATTCAACTTGCTCGTTAATGCATCCCTCTGAAAAACTAGATGTTATCATTATATTAATAACATATCAATAACTAACTATCTTACCTGTCTGCACAGTTCATTAACTGGCTGGTACAGTAACAGAATATCTCTGCTAATATGCTCCAGCTAACCTGGAAATTTCTGTTGCAGGATTATTTCTCCAGGAGATATTTCTTGTACAGATATGTCATTGTAATTACTGTACCAAAACATCAAGGAAAGATGATTTTCTTCTTCTTCTATTTGAAGTTTAGGTTATTGCTAGCCAATTCATAATCTAGCTTTCTAATAACTTGTTTGATTGGACTGCCTCAAATTTCTGACCCTGTTAGACTTTTTTTCTTTTTACTTTGGGGAGTACAGTGTTCTAATAGATAGCTACAAAAATGTGAATCAAGTTGATATAGACGAGAATTTTCCTGTGTTCCTCTGAACAGCCTCTAAGGTGCAAGTTGATGCGATGAGTAAATCTTGAAAATCTTTATTCTGTTGTAGTAGTCGTGGAAGCGGAAACTTTGGAAGTGAGAACCAGATTTATCCAGTTTCATATGACCCAACATATTAACCTTGTCACAATTGGAGTATGAGCTTACTTTTGACACTTACATGTGGCTCCCCAAAGCTAGCGGATGGAGTAACTATGCAAATTATGAACTGTATGTTAACACTCTTCTGTCAGGCAATGCCTCTAAAAACATTATTGAAAGTTGCAGGGGACTGCATGGACAAACCCATGTCCCCCTCCCTGCTAAATACCCTCCAGAGCCTTCCTTTCTTGTACCTTCCCTCCAGTATCACCTTCCTCCATTTCCTCATCCCTCTGTCCCCCTTCTTCCGTCTCCTGTCAGTTGACCATATTCCACTTCTCTGTTCATTGTTATCTGTCTCTCTTGGCCTGCCGCTGCTGAGCACAGCGAGGGAGGCAGTCTCTGTTTGGACACAAGGTAAGAGCGTGTAGTTTGTCCCCAGTGCCGGGGGGGCCACGGCTGTACAGACGTGACTGCCTGCTGGAAGAAGATGAGGAGGACAGTGAGGTTGATTGGGTTGATGATGATGATGAGGAGGAGGAGGAAGAGGAGGAAGATCAAGCTCATGGTCACGCTCTAAAGGTGGCTATCAGTGTGCCAGATGAAGGGGGGAACTTGGTTAACCCATGTGAGCTAAACCCGGCCAGGCTCAAGCACTCCCGGATGTCTTTCTTTCTGTCAGGGCTGCTGGTGATGGCCCTGACCATGCTGTGGCTGGCCTTTATTTAAAAAGACAAATGATTCCTGAAGATTCCTGAACATTTAAAACTGCAATGCGTCCCCAGCCATTTTAGAGACTGCTTCATTCAAGTGCTGTTTTGTCCCTCTGCCTTGAAGTCATTATTTCTACCTGTTCTATATTTGCAATTATTTCTGTTATTTCCTGCCATGCACCTCATTCCAGCCAGATTCAAAAAGAAATTTTACTCTTTAAAGCGAGCCTATGTAACTTTTGCAGCCACCGTGGCTACAAGTAGCCGTTGACCCTTGCTCAGCTCCTCCCCTGCTTATTTACAGTTGCCATAATAGGCCTTTCAACCTCAACCTTTACAGTGATAATGATAGCAGATTTTTGGTTCAGAACTACTTTCAGTCTGTTTGTGGTCGCCGTCACATTCAGTTCAGTACAAAACCAACCTATATAATCTCATCAGCCTGGTGTTTACAACAGACTTATTAGATTATGATCATTTTTGTGGTGTTTGCTGTCTTTTAATAAACTTTTAATGAGGAGGTAACGTACTGTGAATCACAGCTGAGCTGACAGCAGAGCTCTGTCACCAGTGAGGAGCTCCACTGCTAAAATCTACTGAATCAGTCAGTGGCAACAGTGATTCAATCTATTCAATATCTAATGTAATGAATTCCTCTAACCGCTTTGGGAATGAGGACTAACCACTGACTTTGGCATACATTACACTATCTTGAGTAACAACTTTTCCTGGGTTCCTGGAGTGTAAACTTCTCAATTCCAATAAACGAGACAAATCCAATAAACAGCGAGATAGAGACACACAGAGATATGGTTGCATCTGGATCCAGTTCCATTACAGAGAATGTTAGAGTTAGAATTTCCTAAACAGATTTTTTTCTCATTCAACCTATAACCCCACAAAATCAGTTAATAATATATTACTTGGAATTAATGCAATGTGACTACTGTAGGTATTAAGCGGGTTCGCCAGGCATGCTAATAGAGTTGAACTGCACATGCATGTAATGAGAGCTGCAGAACTCTTCTCCTTCTGCTGAAGGCCACAGACTTATCAATCACCCCTCGTAATACTGCAGTTACTTGTATTTTTGGATGAGGGCATTGCACTGCCAGAAGCAGACAGTCATGGTAGATGGATTCAGAACCTTTGCTGATGTTCTATTGCAACACTGTGAAAATACTCCGCTGCAAGTTAAGGTCATGCATTCAAAACCTTACATAAGTATGTAAGTATTATCAGCAAAATTTACTTTAAGTATAAAAAGTAAAAGTAGTCATTGTGCAGTACAAAGTAGAGTAACCAAGCTGAAGCTGTTGGACAAATGTGTATTAGTTACATTAAATGGAAATACTCAAGTAAAGTACAGGTGCCTCATATTTGTATTGAAGTACAGTACTTGAGTAAATATACTTAGTAACATTCCACCACTGGAAGCAGACCATGTCATAGGCCCCAAAAGAGACTGTGTCTTGAGTCGAGTTGAGCCTGTCAATGCTGGAGTGAACTGATACTAGTACAGAAAGATGAAACTGTGTTAAGGTTAGTACATCAAAGGACATAGATCTGAAATTATATCATGACTATGGACCTCAAGTGTAACTCTCAGCTTAAATTTGTGGGTATTTTCAGATGTATAAAGAGATTGATGTGACAGACTGCCAATTTCAGAGGACCAAAAGTTATTGGACAAGTTCCTATGAACCTAAAAAAGTGTTCACGTTTGGTTGCAGTTTTTAATTTGATGACCAAGTGATAAATATGTAAATCATTGATTGTGTATGGCTTTGCAAATAAAATCCCATCCCACTACTCTTAATTTATACACTTTATGGCACGTTTCTATAAAACTAATGCAATTGTACCTTCGTGAAGGTTATAATGTTCAGTTTTTGTTTAGAGGCGTACAAGATAGTCATGTTATCTAGTTGAGCCAGCTACCATTCATAGAAATCAGGTGCACTAGCATGGTTGCAACTAAGTGTTGCTCACTTTACCAACAAATTTAATAGATAAACCTAGCTAACTGCAATTATCAAGCCTACCTTCTTATAATTAATATTAACTGAAGCTGCTACATAAAATACCACTATTGACTTGTTTAGCTTTCATGAAACGTCTCATGAAAGGTAGTTTTTTCATTGACTTAAGGCATGTTCGTGAAACCGTGAAAATAAATGCTGTTCAGGTGGTGACACTTCCACGTCCTTCTACTTCTTATGGTTGCTCTACTAATGGTTGCTAAGTTATCATCAAACAGTTGCCATTCAGGGGAGACTGAGCAAAAGGTCAATTACTTTATAATGCTAAATGTTAGCTAACATTAGCCACCCTAAGCTATAGTCATACCATACCATGTCAGACTGTGGCAGTAAAAATACAGAGTAAACTGTATTAAGCAGGATGGTTTTGTTGTTTAGGAGTTTGGTCTTTTATTTGTAAGAGACCAAAGTGATATTTGACTATATATATGATATTAAAAAGTTACATTTTCTCGCTTTTAAGAATCAGCAAAG
Source organism: Toxotes jaculatrix (assembly GCF_017976425.1). Lineage (NCBI taxonomy): Eukaryota > Metazoa > Chordata > Actinopteri > Toxotidae > Toxotes > Toxotes jaculatrix. The sequence continues at coordinate 21,475,928 of NC_054406.1, forward strand.
TATTGCTTCTTTTTCCAAAAAAGTTTACTTTTTTATGTGTTCTTATGAAGGAAATATAATAAAACCTTTACATTTGCATTCTTCAGAAGTTACTAATAACTATAATTTAACACTTGACTGTATATACAGTATATTCTCCTTAGTAGTGAGCATATTTTGCTTTTGACTGAACGTCAGTCCAGTGGCTATACTTCAGGAATGTAGTAAATTGCATGATACATTTCAAAATATACTAAGATATCACTTATAATAGTATTTCTGTTATACATCCCCTTGACAAACATTCAGTTTGTGGTAGAAGTATGTTCAGTTGGTCGACCAAAGCTCTCAGACACTGTTAAGAATCTGTGTGCAGCTTAGCAGAGTGCTGCTGTGTCTGACATTAATCCTGGACCAAGTATCAGCAGACAATCAGGCCAATGGTGAGTTTAGAATCCATCACTGGAGAAAAGGAATTACTCAGGAATCCATCACAGCAGTTTACTTGTTGTTGAACAAGAATTACTTCAGACTTCATTAACAGTTGCATCTATGATTGGACCGACCTTGTAGACACAACTGTGGTGTGATGCTATGATGATGATACAGCAGTGTCCTAATGGGATAAAACCATAGGTCAGTGCAGTCGTTATTTTTGTAGTCTTCCAGAGGACAAGAATGGTGGACATGAGTAACATTTGATTTGCATGCTGCAGTGTAGGAAATTACTGAGAATTACAAGCTCAATCTTTAAAGGTTACGGATAATGAAACACTTTTGGGAGAGCAGCACAATGGTAACAAAGCAGTTGTAATGAGCCTAACAGGAGGTTTTCCTAAATGTATAAAGAAGGTTCTCACTGGACAGTTTGGTCCATAATGAGTAATGCAAAATGATAGCAGTTATTGTCCTGCAGAGTTCATGTACTTCAAATGCCTTAAACTGTAGCTGTTGAACGTTTTAAGGCATGGTGTACTTATCATCACTGGTTATCAAAAAAAAAAACCCTCTTGGTTGTATGAAGTTATTCTATGTACGTCTAGCTATGATATGCAACTTTTCTCTCTGGCACACACACTGTTGAAAAAATTTCACCCCAAAAGTCAGCTTGGACAGCAATTATAAAAGCAAAATTTCAGATTGACAATTAGTGGATCACGTTACAGCAGAGTAAATCCATCTGGAGCTTAACTTTGGTGGTCATTGGCAAATTTGTGCTGTTGAACAATTGAATATGGGTCTGGTCATGCTGATCTGCCAAGACACATAGACACAGAGAGTCCAGAGAGGACAAACACATTATATTAGCTGATACTCCCATCTAAATTTTTATTAACCTTGCTCAGTGTATATATTCAACAGGGATGTTCAGACCAACCAAAGTGAATGGCCGCCTTGTGTCAGTCACACAAACTTGACTCGTGAACTGTTTGTGCAGTCTGTATTTATTCACCCCAGCTAATGTACCAATGGTACCAAGTGTTAGCTGTGGCTAGCACCCTCTCAGAAGGCTAATGTCAGAGGGAACTCCAATTATTTCTGTTAGTTTTCACCAGTCTCTGTTTGTTTTCTTCTCCTGTCTATGTGTTTACGAAGTAGATTCTTAAAGACCCAGGCTAAGCACATTGTGTTCACTTAGCTCTGAATGCAATTTGACCCAATTTTAAAGTAATCCTGAGTAACCAGTGGAACTATTGAAATCTCCCGAAATTCAAATCACCATTGCTGACTAAAGAAACTTGCTGCCAGAATTACATCGTTGTCTAAAAAGAAAAAGGGCAATGAGATGGAGGTGGAACTGTATCACAGCAGCAAGACTTCAAAAGCTAAAATCAGTAACTACCTTGGAGTGGTGGCTCAGCAGTGAGCAGCAACTGAAAGATGTTAGATCTATAGTAATAGTAGCAGAGTTGATGTTGAGGTTGTGTGGAAGCCTGCTGATTATTTCAGCCATTGCAAAACATGGAAGATGCCCGAACAGTGTGTCAGATCCTTATGGTTTTGATTTTGATCCTTATGCTGGCAAAAAAAAAGAAAAGAACAAACAGTTCTTTTGCAAGTTTGTTTGATACTGGGTCAACACTTGTAAATACTAGCTCCAGGAAACAGCCATATGCTCTCACTAGTCACTTACAAATGTACTTTTCTTCTCTTGTCTGCTCAGTTTTTATGTCACCAAACTAACTGCCAGTGATGAAAATGGAAGCATTACAACCTTAAATAGTTTAACAAACTCACTGGAATACTGTCGGACAACCTTTAGCTTATTTACAGAGACCATTCAGTGCTACAAATACATATTCTCAACTCAATTCAGCCTGACTTGACTTGGCTGCTGCTAATCCACAGATACAGTTCTCGTACATACTGGCTTCCTTTACACCGAGAACTACTGCCCGTCTGCCGAAGAATACTGAAGTCGCTGCTTGGGCAGATTCATTCGTATACCAGTCAGACAGTAGGTAATGCTTGTTGGGATATTAGTCTGTGGATACTATACCTGCTGCTTGCAGACTTTGGAAAGACTTGCTGCTGCAGTTTTTTTTTAATTAGTTTAATGTGTTATCAGCTTCATGTAGCAAATACTATAATATTTTTTGGGATGAAAATGAAGCATAAATAGCTTTACTTCACTTGACACCTGCACATTTGTGTTGGAAAGGTGCGCAACACCCAGCACTTGAAATATTTAGAGGTCCAGATCCAGGTATACTGAGGCAACACAACACTAAAACGTCCTGGCTCTATCTGATGCCTGAAAATACAAATATGATGTGAAACTCACATTACTAATGTTTATTGTGTTGTACAAAAGTCCACCATAGAGATTGACAAATACAGTACATTCCAAATACTAGATGAGAAGTTTTAATACCTGTCAGCACCAGAATGACTAGCCATAGAATCTGATTGGTTAAAAGTGATTTTGGGGTACCTAAGTTGTTGCCTCGCTGTTCTCTATTACTACTTCTTCCTTTATTGTTGTTGCAGTAGCTTTCCTGTTGTATGGCAGCAATGACTCAAAATATATGAGCTGTTTACAAAAGTAACAGACCAAGCACACTGCTAAAACAAGTGCTAATAAATTTTACGATATGAAACTACAGGGTTTTTTTTTTTTTTTAAATGTTCACTGCCAGTGTTTTTAAAATTATTTCTTTGGCAACCAAGGTGTGGTTACAGTTAGGTAACTAAAACATGTAAAGAGATTAGGGAAAGACAATGGTTATGGTTTAAAAAAGGGAAAATTAACTGTTGGTTCATTTCTAGACACAGACTTTTGTCAGCAGCAAGACAGTCAGATGCAGTATGCATACCTCCACCGCCCCAACCTAGTTTGGCAAGCAGCAATACTGTTATTTTCATTGTACTGGTAGTAGCTACTCTCACCAAGCGCTTTATTAGGAACACCATGTGAATCCTAGGTAGTTCCTCCCTTTGCTCACATGGTTTCCCAAAAGGTTGGAAACCTTCCTTTGAGGTCCTGCTCCATGTTCACCACACCATTTCTGCAGATTTGTCAGTTGCACATTCAAGCTGCCAATCTCCTGTTTTACTACATGCCTACACACATACATACATACAAGATTAACTGAAGCTCTAAACCTGTCTCTGCAGGATTTTATGAATCGCACAGCTGCCACATGATTGGCTGACTGGACAGCTGCATAAATAAGCAGGTGCACAGGTGTTCCTAATGAAGCTCTCTGTGACTGTACATTTCAGTTATTCACTGTGAAAAGTTGCATACTTAGCTTTAAATCTGGTCTGTGTATGTGTCCATGCATCCTAAACAGTGGAGGCAGACAGACAGAAACCTTTGTTCAGTCTGATTAACTACAGGCTTTGTGTACCTTTGGTGTGGTTTTGTTGTGGCTCATTTGTCAGTGCTGGAAGTACAGATGATCTCAGTATGGTCCACAAAGGTGCATAGTGTCATCTTCGTGGACCATGTAATCTAAAAAAATTATCTCCCTCTTAACACCTGATCATTTTACTGTTGTGTGACTTCCACAAATCCAAGGCTCAGATTCACACGTCTTTAGTTTCCTGAGAACTTTTTCAGCTTTGGTTTTAAAAGATAGATTTTTATTAGAAGTAAGTTTGAATCCACTGACAATTCACTTAGTTGACTTTGCTTTGCTTTTAATCACTAAACCATTTTCCAAGTATGTATTGTCATAAATCATGGACTCTATAGATAATTTCAAAGTTTACAGAATGTTGTCTCCACAGTATAGATAATGCACAGAGCCTTTAAACTGTACATGTTCCTTTGAAAAAAAAAACATATGCCTGGCTCTAAATAAACTCTGGGAAAGTTTAATGTTTACCCTTTGAAATGTTGGTGGGGACTTAATAATACATGCTATAATGTGTTTTTACCACTTCTACAACACTGCTAATAAAATAAATACACTCATAGAAGATTGTGCATGCTCAGTAAATGTACCCTGCCTGTTGGTGGGTGTGTGCACATCTGTATGACCTGCTAATGATTCAGTGTCATTGTTTTTTTGTTTTTTTTTCATTGTCTACTGATGGACTTCCACTTATTCAGCCAATGGATTTGTCCTATTTTTCCTATCCTATTGTGACTTTTCTAGTGTTCATTTAAAGCTAAATTAAGGTGTGTCATAGGTACCATAAAAATAAAAAATGCATCAAAAACGGATGTGTGTACATTTGAATATATATAATACAGTTGTGGTCTTTTAGAGATTTCTTCTTGCCTTGCACGTCTTTGATGATGGTCCTTCTGGAGTCTACAAGGGATGCGTGGCATCACCTTGTGTGGAAGTCTCCTACTGCCACCCCACACACATGGTAAACATCTGATTCAATCTCTATGCTAAAGGTTGTTCTGGCCACCAGGTTCAGATGCAAGAGTTTAAACAGAGCTGGTTCTGCTAGTTTCGGAGCAGCTCTCAGAATTTGACGCCTCACCTGGTCGTCTCTTGGTCGCAGTTATCTGTCTAAGTTGAGTTGACAGGAGGCCACTTCCCACTTTCTTAGAAGTGTTGGACCGTGCAGGACTACTACGGGTCAAACATGTACATTGTTCACCAAAAAAAACTCCACAGAGCTTATTCCAAAGGAAAGAAACATGAATTTCAACCAGAATGCATGGATACAAAGCAAACTGAGCTGGTACACTGTTTAGTTTAGGAGGCAGTATTGGGGGTATTATTGGAGTTTGGGTTTGGCATTTGGTTCCTTGTTAAGTCGAACTTGGAGAAGCTGCTGTCTATAGGGTTTTTTTTTTTAAGCTCTGGGCATTGATGGCTCATCGCATACAGCTGATGGCTGTGAGATTTTGCTCTTACCTTTATGCTGTGTGCCATGTTTTTGCACAACACAAGGCCTGTTGTTTCTATGGTCATCACTGATTTTGTTTATCTAGTTGAAAGGCCTGGACCATCCAGGTGTGTAGTCTTTGACGTTAAACGCTTTGAACAGTACATATAAAAGTGGAAGTTTCCTGTAACCTTAAAGGACCAGTGTGTAGGATTTAGCGGTATCTGTTGGCTGAAATTGAATATAATATTCATAACTAGGTTTGTATTTGTGTGTAACCACCTGAAGAATCGTTGTGTTTCCGTTAGCTTAGAATGAGTCCTCCATATCTGCATAGGGGGTAGGTCCTCTTCCAAGGAGCCAGCCATGTTTCAGCAGTACACCAAAACAGATGAACCAGAAAAGGGATCTGGAGAGGGCCTTTTCACGTTTTTATGTTACCTGAAGGCCACTGTAGGTTCTCCTACACTCTTGGAAAAGGGAAGGGTGAGGGGAGTATTCAGGGATATTCAGTTGGTTGCAATCTAGAATCTCATCCCTAGATGCCACTAAATCCTACATGCTCGCCCTGGATAATCAAAAGCTGATCTCTTCAAGCAAGATTGAATCTTTAAATGTACGGTATATGTTTAGTCAGTGATGGGGAGGTGTCTAATTCAGGGAACCCAGATATCAGTAAGATTCTGACCTGTGTCATTTTCCTTGGTTGAAAGGATGAAGTACTCAGATATCAGGAAGGAGCTCAGAGTAAAACCACTGCCTCATTATGTTGGCTCAGGCATCTCATTGGGATGCCTCCTGGAGAACTCTCTTTAGAGTTTCTGCCTATGTCCATCTGGGAGGGAAATGTCACTGCAACTACCGTTGCCGACCCAGAACTCGTCTGAGATTGCCTCTGGATCCTCCCACGAGGAACTGGAGAATGTGACTGGGAAGAAGCACATGTGGGCTACCATGTTTAGTCTGCTGCCACCATGATCCAGACCCACAGCAGTGGCAGACAGTGGATGAAAGATTTCTGAAGCTGACATGCTGACGTATGAAGTCACAATGGCAAGTTGAAAAAGAATTTCAACCCTTAACGTGCTCACTGCCATGAACATGTTTACACTGGCTGCCATTGTGCTTACACAGGAAACAATGGCAGCAGCTTCAGCAACTGCTCGCTGTCTGAAAGTACTTTCCAACAATATAAGAAATCGTACCTACGTGATTGAGTTCTCATTTCAGGTTATTTCTGTTAACTAAAATGCATTTTGTCACAACATTTGGAGGCTTCCATTCTGCTGGCTGCCACATCACTGAATATGCTTGTGCCTCTGCAGCATGCCCACACTGAGCTGACTGATCATAGCTGGTTATTCAGTGTCTGTTAGCTGCTTCTTTAGATTGGGTGGTGACATTTTTACAGTTTTGTAGCATTGCTCACACGTCCCAATTTATGGGCTGCGTCTTCTGAAGATGCAACCTCGGAGGAACGAAGGCTAGATGGCTGAGTCAGCTCTCATTAACTTACAGAATCCCCTTAAATTCTTCACATTAACCTTTGACTTTTGACATTTGACTGTTTAACCATAAATGTAGCAGGTTAAAGGATAATGAAGTTTTTATTGTTTTTTGTTTTGTTTTTTTAAACCAGGCATGGAACAATGCAATTCCTTCTTGACACGCAGTTTTAGTGCAGAATGTGTTTGTCCTTGCATGCAGGTGCTGTCAGTGTCTTGCCTCACATTTCCAGAAACGCCATCACACCCTTTCATCCTCATCTTTAAGTACTCCTCCATAAGTGAAAAATGGAATATCTATGAACATGTAAATATTGGTCATTTCAAAAGTTTTGCTGCTGGATATGTTATGTCTCCTTACATACACACTGGAAGCTTCAAGTCTGGGAAAATACACAAACAGCTCTTATGCATTTTTTTCTTTTTGAGGTCCTGCAGTAATGTTGCCATCTAGTGCTGCAACATAGAGCACCGTTCTGAAAGACAGAAGCAAGACATGTATTTATTTATTTATTTAGTGAGTGACTTCTTAAATGGGATTTGATTTGCCCCTCAGACCACCTGTCTCAAGGTGAAGAAGAGATGCAGAAACAGTAATAAAGTAAGGGAAAATCAGTGGACTGCTCCTGCTCAGTGAAACCTCAGCTTAGCATTAACTAGCTTTACACTGTTCAGGTAATGAAAAACCTCTTCATATCAATATGATTTTTACCTTCGTGCCACACAATGAGTTACGATAGGAATGCCTAACTACAGTCACTGAGCAGTCAGTACTAATGCACTGACATGCTTACAGGACAAAGAGTACCATGTTTTCTGCCCATCAGTATGGTGGCAGTTAGAGGCAACCTGCAGGACCTGAATGCAGCCTTTGTCCTGAAAGGCTGTATCTGTCACGCATTAATGTGTGACAGATATTTTGTGTTGTTATTTTGTGAGTTTGTTGCTTACTATTTATCTTATCCCTCCAGTCTCCTGTGATGAAGACCCAGACAATCACCATCTCAGACGTCACCAACTCCCTGAGAGGAACTGTGGCCTACAAGGACATCCCCCTGGTTCACACGGAGACCAAGACCATTACGTACGAGTCAGCACAGGTGAGGGGAATTCTGGGAATTGCACACAAAAGAATGAAATATCACAAAGTAGACTCAGGCTCTGATTAAATACAACGTATCGTCATGTGTGCAGATTTATTGGTGCATACGGTGTTAACCAGCCAGTTTTCAGTTAATTAAATTAGTCATTAAATTAGCAGGTCATCCACTGATGAATTTAGCAGTTCAATCACAAACTCCTCCTGTCCACATGTCAAAGTGTCCTCGGTCAAGGACACCAAATTGCATCCGATAGTCAAGTCTTGCATGGTATCTCACTGCCATCAGTGTGAATGGGTGAATGAGGAATGAATACTACTGGAAAGATGTGATATACAAATGCAGGCATTTGCCCTTTCACCTTTTACATTTGACCTGGAACCTTTGGGCTCCGGTGCCCCCATTACATTTAAGTTGCCCCCCTTTGCTTTGTTACTAATCCAGCCTTGATTATTTCTGTTTCCAGTTAACTTCAATTCTAATACAATACTCTAGTGTCTATACCAATACCAAAAACACTTTTTTGTACCCCTTTTTTTCATTATCAACAAATCCAAATTTCTCAAATATTATAGTGGTTTAAAGGCAAAGAGTCCTGCAAGAACTTAATTTGAATAAAACAGTCAATAACTGGAAATTTCATCGGATTAAAGTAAGTATAAGTTAAGGTTTATTACTTTTATTATCCCTCAAACCGAAACGACATACAAAACACACACACACAAGCAATGCACGTGCACTAGAGACGCTGTGGGCAGGGGGCTGCCAACTAAGGCGCCCAGAGAGCTGGGCTGGATCGGTGCCTGTCCATATCCATTGTGCTTGGTCGAGGGATCAAACCGCCGACCCTCTGATCTCAGGCCAGTCCAAAGTCCAAAGCCGCACTCTTTACTTGCTGTGCCATGGCAGCTCCCATAAAGTAAGTCAAGTATATAAGTAAAGAAGAATTTGACTGGACATCCAATGTCAGCATGAGACATATTTTGGTTGGTAACAAAAAGTCCTGAGGTTCAATACCCAGCTCCAGATCTGAGTAAGTCTTATAGTTACATAAATTAAGTTAAAGCATTTATACAAATAACACATAAGAGATAATTGGGTGTATGGAAATTGCATAATTTGAGATTCTTGTGTAACACTTAAAAGGTGTCTCTCCCACAGCCGGCGGACAGCCTGGCAGAGAGGGACTCAGGAGTGCTGCTGAGTGCCCAGACCATCACCTCCGAGACCATCAGCACCACAACCACCACCCAGATCACCAAGGTCTGCTCACTTCACTAACCGTCCCACAGTCGATCAATACAGATCAATACAGTAATTTACCGCTGCGCTGTGATGGATCTCTACCTTCAATCACTTGTGCCAGTGATATTGACCCTTCATGACACACTATTTAAGTGCCTGCTGTAGAGTAACTGAGAAGACTGAAAGTGACTGGCCACTGTTTCCTATCAGAATCAGGAACACAGTTTTATTGCTTTGTTTTGTTTATCATGATATTAGGTTTTTAATGTAGGCATAGCCTCACAAGTCACCCATGGAGCTCCAGTAGTAGCCCCACAGTGTAACTCACTGAGTCCATGGCAACATCACGCTCCGATGCATGGAGCTCTGGAGATTAGCAAACAGAAACTAAAGCAGAATACTGAAAGGATTCTAATGTACCCTGTAATCAACACCAGCCCTGCTGATGCAGCAGTGAGTACGTGTGGATCCACCTTTGTTTCTAATCCTCTAACAGCGAGGGACACACCACACCACACCACACATTCCTTACAGGCTCATCAGTTTTTTCCGACCCGGGCATTTCAGTTTGTATCGTGTCTCTGTTGCAGACGGTGAAAGGAGGAATCTCTGAGACTCGCATTGAGAAGAGAATCGTCATCACTGGAGACACCGAAATCGATCATGACAAGGTGAGGAATGTAAATGATGAAAGAATGAGAGCAGCATTTCTTCATGCTTTGCTGTTCCCACTAAATGACACCGTAATAATGTTGTTATCCTTCAAAGCTCTGTGGTTGTGTGTTGGCTCATTTATTGCCACGGATTTCTGCCTGAAAAAGCATCTGTACCCGACAGAAGAAGCTGGAGGTTTCATTTGGCTCATACAGCAATTGTGTTCATATATCAAGTAAATCTGTCTCATGTGCAAGTCATTGTAATTAAACTCATCAATCGTGTTCTCCCTAACAAACCTAGATTGTGGTTCACTTCTCAGGCTTTGGCTCAGGCCATCAAAGAGGCAAAAGAGCAGCACCCAGATATGTCTGTTACCAAAGTGGTGGTGCACCAGGAAACAGAGATCTCCCCAGAGTAAGACAAGACTGATCCTTTGGACGGTGAGTCTGCTCCCTGAACCCATCCTCACCCATCCCGTGCCACTCACTCTGACCTGGTCCGACCGAAACTCACACAAAAAGGATCACGAGACCAAGGAAAAAAGTCCAGAAAGAGGGGGAAAAGACCATTATTCAGAGAACTGGAAGCACAAAAAGCAAGAGCCAGCATGGTCTCACAAAAAGAACCCGTGTCCCCCTAAAAACCTACTCCACCTGCCCACTAGAAGTCCTAAAAAAATGATGCAAAGTAATGCATTCATGTAAGTGAAATAACACACCTTGCCTCTGAGCTGCAAAGGCCCTGGCAGGACATTTGTAGCAGGAGTCACATTTTAGACTGGAGACATGGTCAGGGTGTATCCTGCCTCATGCCTACAGCTCTAATGTTACACCATGTGGCACAACTGGCTTGTTAAACAGCAGTTCATTAGTACTGGAGGTAATGGAGCTGTGATTAATGGGTCGTGGAGACCAGTGTGAAGTTTGGGTCCGTAATGGAACTTTGACTTTAGTCCACAAACCAATTTGGTTAATGCTACATGTCCATTAATAGCGAATATAATCGGGTAGTCATACAGAAATGAAAGAACTGGTTTTGTAATGTGCCCCATAGAAAGGATAACAAAGACTGATTAAGCAGTTTGATTAATCTGACAATCAGACTCACATGGCCCCATGATAATGAGGTGCATTTTACAAATTTTCTTTATATTAGTTTTTAATTTATACTTCATATAAATTCTCTTAACATGCCCCGCCCTCTGGCTGTGAGGTTTCCAATCAAATCCTTAGCTGTATTTAGCTGTGGTGGAATTTATCTCTCTACTTAGAGAAATCCACAAAGCACTAAAAGACTTTTTTTGGGGGGGGCTTTTGTTCCAGATGCAACACTTTCTACCCCCAAACACATGGGCTGCATTTATCAAACAGAGGCAGCGAGCTGGGCTCACCGTTTTCATAGCCATTTTAGCGAGTGTTTACAAGGTGCATCACTCTCCTGGGGCATAATGGGATGTAGCCGACATGAGCCACAAATTGTTTGACATTTAAACGTGCGTTTGGCTGCATTTGATGCAGTAACGTCCACCAGCTCCACTCTGAGCTGCCGGGCCTGATGCTCGGCCCCCTTCTCCTTCTCCCCCGTCTCTCTGTGGGAGACGCTGTCTTAGTGAATCAGATGCTGAAAAAGCAGGTTGTTGTACACACAGGCTGCAGTGGCACGCTCACTGGAAACTGCAACGCACGTTCACGCCATTTCAGAAGCTCCACGCAAAATGAAAATGTGTGGTCTGTAAGTCTGTTTCAACATGAAACAAGACACCTCAGCAGCAGAAGGTATGTTAAGTAATGGTGCCCATGAGGCTTTAATTGCGGCCTTGTTTATGTGATGTTAAAGGGTCCAGGCTGGGAATCTGGTGCTGTTTAGCCCCACTGACAGCCTGGTATGTAAACACAGTGGCCCTACCTCCCAGTCGTCTGTGCGGCAGGGGCGGGGCCGAGCTTCAAACCCTCAGTGCAGTCTGGCAGACCACTAAAGCATGTTGATGAGCATAGCAAACACAAAGCTGCCAAAGTAAAAGTAGTGGGGGGCGGGGGCTAATTAGCCTGTGAGACATCACCGAGGGCTTAATCGTTCCCATGTACCTCTGTTTTACTGGCACACTCAGTCAACTTCAATGTATTTACATCAGAGTGAAGCCTGAGAGGAGCCTCATCCCAATAACCACTACACCCTGTATCTGTATTCCACTGCTCTGACACACACATACTCATTACACCATCTATACTCTAATTTAAAATATCCAGCTGCTGCTGTGACACTTTACATTTTATTGCTTTCCCTCCTCCTGGTTTTCATACACACAGACTCACACAGGGTAGGCTTTTTTTTTTTTTTTGTAGCTGTCAGGATGCTCTGTTGTTCTGTTGTTACGACCTAATGTATGCCTAATGTATTTGCCCTGTATTAACAGTTCATGAGTATAGTTCATCTATGGAGTCAGAGAGAAGGTTAATATTTCAGATGAATGCACTTTATTGAAAGAAAAGACAAAAATAATCTTTTAGGTTTTGTTTTCAGTGTAATTTTAATGTTGTTGTGTTTACATAGAATGATCACTTCATCATCGTTTTGAGTGGTTCCCTATAAACCTTGCTTTCACCATGCAATTCTGTCTGCCGACGAAACCTCCCAGGAAAATGAAGGATCGGTTTACCACACAAAGGAAGTGCGTCTGCCAACCAAGACAGGAGCAGGATAGCGTGTTTGTTTTCCCTCAGGTGGTGGAAATGACTGATGGTGTAACGGTGGAAAGTCTACCCAGTGATAGAAAAAGCGGCGTCTGAGGAGGCAAAGGGTGGCACCTGGACTGTATCACAGCACTGCTGTAGTTACCTGTTTGCATGAAGCAGTGCACAAACAATGTTATTACCCCATAAAAAATGATGACAACTTCACTTTACCTCTTCAGTGAACGCGATTCTGCCTTTTCTGATACAGCAGCCAGTGTCAGCGATTAGAGATATGAATTAAAACAGTATTCCTGCTACCAGAGACATAATTCTTGTGTTGTGCTGTGGAAATGGACATGACTGGATTTTCTCACATAGTTTATTTTTTTTTTAAATTTTATTTGATGTATTTACTCACCTCAGCTGCAGAAGGCAGCAGTCTTTTATTTCTAATTCCCTCCGTTTGATAAGTGTCACCGGTCATGTTTTTAGTACGAAGCCTTGTTTTGATCCGTTCCTGTTCGCACCTGATTTGAGACCTTACTTCATTTTCTCGTCTTTATTTGAGAATGTACTGCAGCCATCATTATGCTCATTTCCAGTATTATCAATTCATTAGCAGTTGATCAGTTTATAAGTAATTTTCTCTCTTTTTATTTTCTATTTTCTCGTACTTTCCTGTGTTTTGATCTGAAGTTTGGTCTTTAAAATCCACTAAACATCTCTTTCTCTTTTGTGTCCTTTCTCTGTCCATCTTTTCCATCTCTCTCTCTTTCAGTCCTCCAACACCTGAACAGTACCGTAAACCTCTCAGCTGCCCCCACTTCTCCCTCCTTACTCGTGTCTCCATCACACCTTTTTACCTCACCCCAAAAGCACTGCCTTTTCGACGTGATCCGCCACACCACATCAGAGGGAACGAGCGTCAACGCTGAACTAAGAACTTTAACCTCCATGAGCGATGGAGTTCGGCCTGAAGAAAATTCCCAAGAACCCTCCCCAGTATTCCCCACAATTCCCCTCTTGCTCCATTTACTGCCAAAAAGCTCAACCGCTGGACTGATGAAAAAAAAAAAAAGAAAACACAGACACAAAAAAAAATCTGTTTTAAAGAAAAAGAAAATAAAGTACAGCATTTGTGGATTATTCCTCTCCAATTTGTCTGGAGATTTTAAGAAAAATTTTCAAGGGCATTTGGTCTTTTAATCTTGAGATTACTGGTACTTTATTTTTCTACCGTTTTTTCTTACCATCAGAATTGGTTATCAATAACTTGGAAGTCAAGTCATTTTTTAAACTACGTGTTCCAAAAAAAAAAAAAAAAGCATTAACAAAGGGATTTGTGGGTGATTTTTTTCTTGGGGGTTGTACGCGCCGGGAGTCGAGGATCCCTCTCAAAATTTTAAGCACGAGTTTGGTGTCATTTCTTGTACAGGAAAAAATTTTATTTTCCCTCTCAATGTGAAAAAAAAAAAGTATTTTTTCAATTTCAATGTGTAAAGAAAAAGAAAAAAAAAGAATGATTTTAGCAAACCAGGGTGGGGGAGGGCAGGGGGGGAGGGCAATTACTCCCTTTCATTTTATTTAAAGCTCTGACTTAATCCTTTGTTGAGTGGCTTTTACATCTTTTTGATTGTTTTAGTTGTTGTTGTTGTTGTTATTGTTGTTGTAGTGCTTGTGTCACTAGAACAGGGCTTTATCAGGACCAAGGAGACCGCAGTGTAATGAAGTGAGCTTTTATTTATTTATTTCCCACCTCCGTCTTCGTCTTCTTCTTCTTCTTTTATGTGTGTTTTGCATTTTAGATCTACTCAGCACAGTTGTATGTAACCTCATGACTTTTGTATTCAGAATGTTTGAGTCACCACAAACAGTTTTAGTCATTTCAGCATCTATAGTGTTTCTGCATATGTCTCAGTTTGTACTTTTCTACCAGGGGGCAGTGTGCGCTCATCCAGAGATGAACTAGTTAAAGTTAACAATCTGCCTGATTGCTATTGATGCTCTGTCAGAGCCTTTACATTCACACTTGTAATTTCATGATAATCAGATTAAGGTGATACTCCAGTAATTGCATGTCACATCAGCACATTACACTCACATTAACTACATCCTTTCCTAACACGGTGCGAGCCAGTGAACCTGAGGTGCTTAATCTTTAGGAGGAATTCCAGTTTAACGTGGGTCTCACTTTTCATACTTTTGTCCATTATTTCTGTCAGTTTATTATAAGATGGCATCTGAGAACATGATGAAATGACTGTAACAAAGTCCAGCTGATCAATAAACACAAGCGGTAACTCAGATTATAAAGAAGGCAACAGTTTATCCAGATCATGTAATCCAGGCTTTCCCAATCTGGATCAGGACTACTACATGTTCAGTTTTATTAGAGTGATAAGAATAAGAGGTTAATATGGAAGATAGTGGTTATAGTGTTATATGTGGTAATACTCTTAATTAATACTCCAAATCAAATAAGCCAGCACCATTAAATTAAAGATTCAAATAACATTGGTTAGGTGCTATAATTATATTTTTCACTCACTCTAGGGAACTTAAATAACATACTTGTCCATGTATCAGGTGAACTTAATAAAACACTTATATTTGGCTGCAGGGACTTCCTGTCGACACAGCTGATTACTTTTGACTGGATGGTACTGATGTTTCCTAACAGTTTACAAATTAACCTTTTTTTTTTTTTTAATCAGCTGAGATATCAACGTAACCCGATGCTGTTGAGAGCAACTTTAGTTGTAAAAGGCCTGTCCCGATCCACACCATCCATTTTGGCTCTGCAAAGTGTTGTGTTGGATCAAATAGTTTCATGAACTAAACTCAGGAATTAGCTCACACTGACAGAGTGTGGATGTCAATAGTTAAAACTGCTGGCTGCTGTTTATTTATTCACCCAGTTAAAAGAGTGTTATGATCTGCATTATAATGGGCATAACAATGTGAAGAGTGAGAGAGGATGTGAGGGGTTATTGATAAGTTTGTGGCCTAAGGTAGAACCAGCTCCTTAGACGGAGTGCAGCGGTTGTGGAGCATACTGATCCCATTTTCTCAGACAGAGCTGACTTGACATTTTCAATAACTCCAAACAGAAACACCACAAAAGTTATTAACTTCAAACTTTCTGCAGAATCACTAAACGTGTTGAACCTCAAATTCATGTAACAAGAACTGTCTCACGCATCTCCCTCTACCTGAGGCCAGAAACGTATCAATCAGCCCTCGTTCTATTTCTGTGCGTAATAAATGGAAGAAGATCCAGAATAGACCCTTGCGGTTCCCCTTTACTAACTTTCAGGGCACTTCACTTCACTGCTTGAGTTCTTTCTGAGAGGTTATGAAAAATCATTTAATGGACTTTCATTACATAATCTTCACACTACTACCTTAACCTGGTTAGTCTAAAAATTGGCATACTGCATGCATGTAAATGCTCTATAATATAACAGTGTTTATTTTATAACAATGTCTAAGACCAGAAGGCCATAGTAAAACCTCCTGCTTAGTACACACTGCCCGTTCAAACCAGACACATATTTAATGTGGCTCATGTAATTTATATTTTGTCAATTTTTAAACGTGATGCTTTTTTAGAACACAGTATTCTGTACAGTCTCCCCAACATGTTGTAGTTCTGTTACTGTGCTGTCGTCTTCATCGTGGCACTCCCTTTTCCTTGTTGGAAACAAGCAAGCCAACATTTCTAAGTTTCTTTCTTCAATGTGAAACCCCTCACTTTACCATCACAGGAAGACATGTAATAAAAGAGCACCACGCATAGACTGAACACTGAAGCAGACATTGTATTTTTTTTTTTTGTTTGTTTTTTTTGTTCTGGCCTGATTATGATTTCACCGTTTTCGTCTCCTGCAGGATAAAATGGTTGATTATGTATATACAGTAGCTTCCTTAAAAAGAAGGTGCTAATAAAGTACTTTTGAAGTATCAAAAAATCCCTAATCAGAAATCTAATCCAATGCTGTTTTATTTAATTTTCTGTTTGTTAGATTTGGAATGGATTTATTCACACTTAATCTGACACTTTTATATTCAGACATTTTAATATCTGCATCCAGAGCTGGGAAACGCTGAAGCTGAAGAAAGTTGTGGTGGGATTCTGAGTGAGAGGACTGATAGCCAGGATCAGCCAGGATCATCAGTGTGAGAACAAGGGGAAAAAAGGAAATGATTTCACCAGAGCTAGTTCAAAGAAAACCAGAGGAGTTTGAGGAGGGACAAGCATGTTTCTTTGAAAAGTCCTGTGAAGTTGACAAGTGTTTTTGAACAATGAGGTCGGCGACATGCACACAGCTAAGGTTCTGAGAGACAGAAACTCAATGATTGCGTGTAGAAATGAAGAGCAGAGGAAAAGGGCTGGTCGGATGAAACAAGCCGACACATTTAAAGTGGTAAGTTCTTGTCAAATTGATTCAGGAAGAAAGTGGAATATGGGAGTAATCTGGGCAGTCCCAGGCAGTGCACCGTGGAAGCAATCAAAGAAAACTGCAGAAGGTGGAACGGTGGGGGTGCTCAGAGCAGACAACCAGAGAGAGGGTAAGGAAAGGCAGTGAGTATGTTGTATTTGATTTTGACGATGAAGCGCTCCCAGAGAAAGAGTAAATGATAGTATGAGAGTATGTACCAAAGCCAAAGCGGTGCTTGCAGCAAAGACATGTCAGTTTGATAGGTCGACAGGGTCTGAGAAGAAGTGCCAGATGTAGAGGCAACCATGACCATGTGCAGAGTGATCGTGATGTGCAAAATGATGTGTACAGCAAGTCAGCATTCAGAGCTGCAAGGAGGGTGAACCAGAGAGGAGGTAATGACGTGGGAAGCAGAACAGGAAAGCAATCCATCCGAGAACTGGGTCAGTCAACGGCTGTTAGTCACTCTCACAGCAGGGTGGCAAACACCACAATGGAGACTAAACTGAAAATAGAGATATGGGAAGAAGCGAGGAACGATCTCCGTAATCAAGCACCCGTGGACTGGATAGTACCTGTTACGATCAGTGATCGTAGGGGCAGTGATCATACCTATCAGGAAGGTGGCACTGATCAGATCGGTGTTTTGTATATGGATCAGCTTCTAAAACCCCACTTCAGAGGTAGTAAGTTTTCAAAACTACTCTTGTTACTACCTTTCAGGTCAAGATGCTGCTCTTAGACCGTGATCTGAGGTGTGAACAGCAGAATGATGAATTACTGTGCAAATCTTCAAGGCCAAACAGAGGACACACATCCAACAACTGAGGTAGGTCCTTCCATGTTGGGAAAGCCAGAGAGCAGGGAGTCAATGCTTTGCATGGGAATAAACCAGAAAAGATCTGTTTCTCCCAGCACCAGGGGAAAAAAAAAGAAATGAAATATAAGAAACATTTTGAAACAGAATTCAAAATGTGAACACATCAGTTATATTCATGTGGGTTCCAGCTCACAGGGGAATTGAAAGGAATGAAACGGCAGATACACTGGAGGCAGTCAAACAGGAAGATGCCATGGAAATTTTGTTTAGCAGAGCAGAAGCAAAAGGAAAAATAAGGAGCAACATTATGAAAGTCTGGCAACATAAGGGATAAGGCAAACATAATTATGCAATTGGGAAGGAAGTGGGTTGGAAGAAACACAGAAGAGGAAAACATAGCGACAAGGTTGAGTTTGAGGACACACAGGACTAAATAAAACATTACATGTAACAGGTCAACATCCATCAGTGGTTCAAGTGTTAGGTCGGTGCCAAAAAAAGTGCTTCAAAAAGAGAGACACTAAAGAGGCAACTCAAAAGTCAGGAAGTGAAAAAAATTCAATACTGAACACGATTAGTCTCGGAGTAAATAGCTGCAAGAGTTTAGTAGTTCACATGAGAGAAACTGGATTAATAAATAGAATTATGGTTTCCACCCACCAAGAAAAAGGAAGGAGGCGACTGTGTCAGGTCAGTTTTTTCAGTTCATGTCTTATTTAGTTGCTTTTATATTGAGTTTAGTGATATTTTGTTGACCTCATTTAAAGACCTAGTTATCAAAGATGTTTTTGATGATACTGGGTTTTTTTTTTTTTTTTACGTTTTTGGGGTATATAAACTCCTTTTTTCATCTAAACTCCTGTGTCCTCATTGCGTCACTGCATGGTGCATGATTTTTTATTCTTCTTTTTTTTTTCAGCTTCCCACAACATGAAAAGGGGAAAAAAAAAGAAGCATTCACTTTGGAAGACAATGTGTCAAGAAACAAGCAGGGCCTGCAGGGCCTGCACCCTGCACAGGAGGGGCAAGCCACTGGTGAGGAGGAAGAAAATGGAGCAAAACAGAAGCACCAGATGAGGTTCTGCTCTTGACTTCAGGTACCTGAACGCTGTGCCTGTACGTACTTGAACCGCCATCCAGTCACCTACATCAGCTGGACTCTGTTCCCCAGGGGAGGTGTGGTACTGAGACAGTGGAGGAGCGGGCACTGGCCATCACAGCTAGTTGAGTTGATAATATTCAATCAACTCACACTCTCCCTCCTCATTGCTTTACTTTTCTACGCAGGTTCGTTTCATTTTGAGTCAACTATATCCAAACCAATAACATTTTTACTTTCTTTGTGCTACAATTACTGTCAGCTCAGAATTCAATCGGTTGCTCAGGAAAACCCTAAAAGATCCTCAAGGCTCAGAGCTCAAAAGGGTTCTGTTCAGTGGTGGGATTTGTCTGAGATCACAAGCTTAGACAAGAAATCAAAAAGAAAATGCTGCAGAACAGAAATATCATTAAATGAAACACTGACGGCATAAAACATGTGCTGAGGCTGCGACTCAGCTCTACCTCTGTGAAACCAATGCGTCAGGAGTTACTGCACCAACGTCTAAGGAAATGAAAAAGAAAGGCATAAAAAGACACAGAAGATTGCTTATAAGAAGGAAATAGCCATAGTGCGGTGCAGCATGTTTAATAACCACAAATCCCTAGTGGTTGGCTGTTAGATATTATTGGAGACTGTGCTGTTTTTCTTACTGTGAAGCCGTTCTTAACTCAATCAGTGCACTGATGGTGGCGTTGTGGTCCTTCTACCCTTTACCTAACTGTAGCTTAAATTTATTCTGAATATGTTTTCTATGAAAAACTGCCCCCCTGCAAATACCATAAACTGACAGGAAGCCATTATTATGTGAATCCAGTTAAAAACTTTAGCTAGTGAAAATGTTAAGCTAAAAGCTCAATATTCCTCGAAGTCTATGACTTAGAATGAAGCTGCTGGAACAATGTGTGTGTATTCTTCTCTTCAGCAAACTATTGGTATTGTCCATAAAGGCTGACTCCATTGCCGATGCAATTTTGGAAAGACTGAACAGCACTAACGATGGCAAATGTAACCTCATCGTGCAAGCTTATGACGGTGCGAGTGTGATGAGAGGAGAAAGGGCTGGTGTGCAGCAAAATGGTACGCGAAGAGTACAAAAATGTCCATTGTTTGCATTGTTACGCACACCAGCTGAATTTAATTTGTTAAGTTTTTCCCTCAGCTATTTCATCAAATCATGCCTCACGTTGACATGATGGACCAACAGCTGCAGAAGAGGGACACTGACATGGTCTTCATCAAACGTGCTCTGCAGAGATTCACCAGCAGTGTTTAGGCCATAAGGTAAGATAATACAATATTATATATTTTGGTCTGTCTCCCTTTAAGGACCCGAGCTCCTCTCAAAGCCAGCAGCAAGCAGCAGCAGCAGCAGGAACCACAGGATCAAGGAGAGCCTTAGGAGAGCAAGAGCATTCACTACTGACCAATTATGTAGGCCTACTCAAGTGTTGGAACCAAGTGATAGAAAATCACACCCTCTGCTTTTACAGAGTGAGATTCGAGCATGGATGGTAGCGGTTATTTTTTACTCATAGTATACTTCCAACACATACCTTCCTACTTCACTCAACTCAGCAACAATCTTTGCTTTAACCACTATATATCCAAATTAGATTTGGTGAAGCTGAGAGGTGTTTCAAGACCCTTCCTGAGAAGTACAATGGGACAGGGACGTCTGAATGCACCGGCCATGCTTTCCATGGAGAGAGAACTTGTCAGGAACATGAATGATTTCAATGAGAGGGTAATTGATCGCTTTGCTGCCTTGAAAGAGAGGCGAGCAAAATTTCAATACAAGCGAGTGATGTGATATTAAATGGCGAGTTTTGTTATTGTACCCTCTAAATGTTGAATTGTAAACAGTTGTATTGATTGCACATTGCCAGCTGAATATCACTGTATATACTGAATATGCTCTGTGATGATTTGATTTTAGTATAATTTGATTTTCAATATGGCATCATTCTCTTATGTGTGTTTCCATGGTTACTGTGATGATGAGTGTATATAGAGTAAATAGTAGGTTATGACAGCATTGATTCCATTCATCGAAACAACTGGTAGATGACAATGTATCTGTTAATGGCCACAGTGTAAGTGTTGAACCAAAATAATTGTACTCAAGAAATTAACTATGAACTTGATGTAGCTATACAAAAATATTGTACAATATGTACACTTCATGTCTGATGCTGCCATCTAGCTAGTGGTTGAACAGGAAAGGTGACCAAGAAAACCAAATTATACAAGGCAATGTAACATTGTAAAGTGACTTGTGGTGGTCACCTTGGCCATCATCGCAACAGAGTCGCCACAGCTTGTAAATACAGATGGGTGACAAATTATCGGAAAAACCAACAGGACAAAAGTGTCATAGTTAGAGGATGGGCCACCACGAGCTGCTAGGACAGTTTCAGTGTGCCCTGGCATTGATTCTCCAAGTCTCTGGACTCTACTGGAGGGATGAACATCTGGTGTTTTGATGAGGGTGGTGGAGAGAATTGTCTAACACATGGTCCAAAATCTCTCATAAGTGTTCAATTAAGTTGAGATCTAGTGACTGTGAAGGCCACAGCATTTAATTCCCATCATTTCCATACTCATCAAACCATTCAGTGACCCCTATGTGTCCTATGGATGGGGGCATCATCAACATTTTTCAGGTTTTTCCTTTAATTTGCCGCCCATCTGTATGTCAGTTAAGTTATATGTCATGGGACTACATCACAGCTGTGTGAAGATGACTGAACTCTGACTACCATGTCAGAGATGTTAGTTGAACAGTGTAATATGAAGCTTGAACCTGTCCCGTTTCACTTGTCTTCTGACTGCTCCTTATTATATTCTTATTTGAACTGGATCCTGTTTAAATGGATGTAAAGGATTCTTATCGGCTTGCAGACAAAGGTGTCATCCTTAGAAAAGAGTGTGCATGGACACATCCTTCTCTTTTCCGATCAGGTATAAGCAACATTTGATAGTTCACAAACACACAGTTGGAGCTCCGCACGTGTTCCCAAGAAACATTCACTGAAACGGGCATAGTAAGAGGAGAAAACACTCATCCATGCCCACAGTACTTCCGTGCCTCCTAACGTTTAAATGAAGCCCCTTGGATAGCTTTAAGTATGCATGAGTGCTTGCGGAGGTCAACTTTTCATCTTACATTACAGTCCAATGACATGCTTGTCAGGAGATAGTGGAGGGAGCGACAGTAAGCCTCCCTCCCCGTTTCCCGTTTCTGCTGGATGTACAGTACGTGTCCTCAAATAAACCGCTCTCAATCCTCTCTCTGAATGTCACAGCACAAATATTTCCTTTTCCCGTTTGAATTAATAATCCCTGGGTTTGTTTCATCAGAAAACAAGCCAACAGAAAAAAAAAAACACACACACATGGGGAAGTATTTGTCATTACATAAAATGAGCTATAAAGTAAAGCAGTAAAGCCAACGTCTGTGTTATGTAACACTGATATAATATGCATACCACATAAATATGAAGGTAAAGTTGAAGGAAATAGTTATGTTGAAAGGAATAGTTCTTTTTGCTAAGCTATGCTAACCACATCCTGACTCCAGCTCTGAGCAGTAAGATGAACAGCAGACAGAAAGGTAGATGGAGCTCAGTATTCCCGCTCCTCATCGTGCTCCTGGTTGGCAGGTGTTATTTCACTGGGGGGAACAGCAGCCGTCATAAAAATAAGAAAGGCATTTATGTGCTATTAAAGTTATTGCTGTTTCCAGTCCAGTTTAAGATCAGACATACTGCCTCTGTTTAGGAGAGAGGTGTAAGCAGGACAAACAATATCAGCACCTGGAGGGAAAGCTGGAACACAGACCGAGGCCCAGAAGCTTTACGAACTGACTGGCTGCACATTTTCTCTTTGGATCGAAAGATTCAACTTTTACTTACCTAACCTTTAAACTTCTAGAAACACATCCAACAGATTCTTATGGAGAGCTAAAACAGGATAGTAAAAATCAGAGCAAAGAATGACTCTAACTGGACCCACACTAACTTTTCAAAACTCACTAACACACCTGTTAGTGATCACACTTGTTAGATCACTTGTTATTGCTTTTATAGAAAATGAACCAGTCACCAGTCTTTCAAATCGTCACAAATCTTTCACATTTACATCCTAATTGTAGCCGAGGGATCCTTTCCCTCCCTGCCACTACATGGCACTGTGCCAGCTTTTGGCGCAGGGAGTTGTGGGAGGCGCATATATATATACAGGTGTGCCCATACCTCGGATCCTCCTCCCGTTCCGCGCGTTCTCCGTGGTGGCTGTGGAGTATTTTGTTTGGCGTGGCCGTGGCTTCCTTTGACAGGATGCAATAGTTGTTGGTTGTGGCAGCCGTCGATGACACCTGTCTCCACGTATCCAGCGCACCTGGCTGCCGGCGCTGTGGGAGACGGATTGCGCCGCTGGATTTCTTCCGGGTGCATTTGCGTGTCTGTTTGCGTGGTCCAGCCGCGGCCTTCGAAGCCCGAACCCTGCAATCCTCTGAGTGTAGCTGCGCCATATGGCCAGGAGAGAGTGGTACGTACAGGTTTAGGTTTTTCTATCAGTTTATGTGCCTTTTTTTTTTTTTAATGTAGCGTCCTGGCCATTGCTTGGCATGCCACTGGCTACCACTCCATGGATATACTGCTGTTATGTTATGTTATGTTATGTTATGCTGTTCTGCTGGTCTGTGGAGCATGCTGTTTTGTGTACACTGCTGTATCTTTTGCACACTGCTGTTTCTTTGCTCTGTCCTGCTCTGCGCTGTGCTGGTTATTGAAGAGTCCTGAGCTGGTCTACTCTGCAGACACCTTCACAATATTTTTACATCGTTATTTCTTTGTTTTTGTTTTTTACGTTATTTTCCTTGAGTTAGTTAGATTGAAGTTGTTTTGTTTGTATTCATTAATGTTAATATTTAGTATCCTTTGTTGTATTTTGTCATTTGATTTTTTGGGTTTACTTTGAATTGGTTTCTTTGGATCATTCTGTCAGCCCTAGGGATGTGTAGCACTTGGCCTGTTTTCAATTTTCTTTTTTTTTTCTCAAGCAGGTGCTGAGGGCCTGAAGCGGCAGTCTGTCCCTGGTGGTGGTGTCTCTTCACAATCCCTTTTTTTTTGGTTGGTGTAGGGTGTCTTGGGCGGTTAGTTTTATGGACCCTTCCCTTTTTGGTTTTCCTGCCGCTGTGGTAAGCCCTAGCCCTGTCTGCATTCCTAGGCCCAAGTGCTAGTTTTACGGTAGTTAATCCCTTAGTGCCTGAGGTGGTGTTTTCTTTTTAACGTTTCAATTGTTGTTAATTACTTTTGTTAAAGAAAGTTCTTCTTTTAAAACCTTCAGTACTGTCTCTTGCCCAGTGATGTTAAAGAACCTGTGCTATATACTCATCTCTGCACTTAGCTTAGTCATTTCCTGGGGTTGAAATTCCGCCTGCATTTTCCACCTGCTTTAAAACCACATACGGTTCTGGTGTCCAACAAGTACACAACTCTCCTCTTCCTTGCCTGTACCGACCAAATACCCACAGTCTCTCTCCTGCCAACAGTGGTAGAGTTCATACCGTCATCGCACTATTGTTTGTGTTGACCCAAATCGTGACAAAGTTGTTGGTTGACCTACCCCTGATTCTGATTCTGCATCTGCACATGTGTTGCACATGTTGCTAACATAAGAAAGAAAAGAAAAGAAAGGGCATAACCTGTTACACTGTGTTATTGTCAGCACGTACCAATTTATGCAAGGACTCTGGTCGATGGTCTGTTTCTTTGGCGTAGACGCAGTGTTTGGTCACATGGTAGGATGACGCAGGCAAAACAAATTTGTATTGTGTATTAGAGTGCGATTTTCTTTATGCTGTTCTCCCTCCCTGCCTGAGGGTGGTGCTGCTCCTGGGAAATTTGTAGGTGGTGACTGGTGATTGGTGGAACTGTTGGTGCTTCACTTTGCCTTCTTCCTGATTACTGTTGTAGACTGATTAGATCAGTCTTTGTTTTACACAGTATAAATATCTTTGTAATGCTAAGTTAGTGGATAGTGTCAGATGTATCAGTAAGTTTGGACTGTTAATCTGTTGGGGTGGGGGTGGGGAAAAGAGGGGGTGTCATTTTAATGCTGTGCTCAGGGTGGTAGGATTAGGCAGGTCCTTCTTTGTGTTCCTTCCTTGGTGTGCCTAGTTTGTCACCGTTTCGTCCACCTGTCCCTCATCCCGCCAACTCACCTACACACCTGACAGTCACCATGTCATCTCGACATCTTGACTCTCCTCCTAAAGATAGACGTTTGGAATCAGTGTTCGACATACTGGGTGTCTCAGGGGACCTCGGACCCTCCCAGTTAACCTCCCAAAGATGACAAAATCTGATTCTCAGGAGGAGTCTCCAAATAAAGCTAATTATTTTCTGTTTAGTGTAAAATTCATCTCCATGTGTAACTGTTGAAAGCTGAGGATCAGCACAGAAAATGTGACATTTAAACACTGAGCAGGCAGCTGACGCACTGCAGCTGCAGGCATGGATACCAGCACCAAACTGAGGCTGTGTGTGAGATATTACACATGGTTTTGGAGAGGTGTGAGTATTTGTCTGTGCTGTGGAGCTAGTCTGAGCAGCTTTCTTTTTTTTTTTTTTTTTTCATTGATTTTGTTTCTTGTTGTGTTCCTTGCCTGTGCTACCCGGAAACAGCCCAGAGCATATTTGATTAACCTACAGGTCATAAGGTGTATATTAACACGTCAGGACCAGGATTGATTCAGAGATTATTGCAGGGGAAGGGGTTGATTCCAATGCTGAGCTTTGTTGGTATAAAGCAGATTTGCAAAGCTGGTAATATGCAGGCTGAACAGAGGGTGAAAAATCACTTTCCATTGTTAAAACTTTTAATTATGTATGTTTTTTTTTTTTTTGTTTGTTTTGTTACATATAGGCCCAGATCCAGGCCCGTGACACAGGAGTATCTTGCACACTGCTTGCAGGTATGCATGGAAGAATTGTGAAGAACCAGTGCTGGGACCATGTGTTGGCCCTCACTGCATGTGGTAAGGCCAAAATCTGGTTCCCTTTCCTTTCTGAGAGGACGGGGATGAGACTCATTCGTTTCCGGCTTGGCTGGAGTACGTGCTAAGACAGTGGAAGTGGTAAGTGTTTGCCTGATAGCCACACAAGCATCAGCAGTCAATGTTTACAACCCTGTCCACACTGTTCTTCTTCTTCTTGTCCTACCTCCTTTTTCCCTACAGCGCATGAGTAAATCCTCCAAATCCACCAGAGCATTTTTCACATTAGCATTGTTCAACCTGATGTGGACAATCAATCTGCAAAGATGAATGAAAAATATGTAAGAATATACATATGTGTTGCCAAGGATTTTAATCCTTAATTCATTTACTTTTGATTTAATTCTGCAAGTTTGGAAAATACTCATTTATTTGAAGCCTTATAATGTGTTTGCTTAGTGAAATGACCAGACCAGTCATGCATCATGACCCATGACTGCACCACCAAATGAAAAAGGTCTGCAGCAAATATGTTGTAAATCATTTCATACAAACTTCCCCCAAAAAAACATTCAGTCTGAATTATTTGGTATATTTTAACAGGTGAAGACACGTGTCAGTGCCCGGGAATGAGTTTTAGGATAAAAATAAAAAACAATTTAAGCGTAAAGACAAGGTTTCACTTCCAACTATGCAAGTCATTGTTTTATATGAACAATAGAGAAAAAATATATAACAGGATGTAAATTATACAGAGTCAATTTTAACAATAACTCTTAGTCAGTAATAAGACAGAGAGCCTCAGTAGGAAAGCCCATACTACAGAGTAGATTGATTGAGTGCATATGGAAAGTAAAGCACTAAATCAGACCTGTTGACTCTCTTTGACAGCCAATCAGTTTTATGTCCAGAAATGATTACATGGGAGCTCATTAACATGGACGCAGTGAGCCAAAGCTTAGTTTCTCTCCCTCTGTGAGGTTTATTTCTCTCTGGCTGAGCAGCTGTTTATGCTGCTCTCATTAAAACTGACTGAGAAGGTGAGAAATGACTGCGTTTTGCAAATCCACTTTTCCTGCCTTTTGCTTTTAAATGTAAACACCAAGCAGGAGCTCTCAAATCTGCAGGTGAGTCCTACAGTTTGTAAAGAAGGACGCCTGATGTTTACCGTCCCGAGCGCAGGGGGGGGCCTGCCGTATCTGCACGTGGCTGCAAATTCAAATTCAGTGAAGGAAGAGATTATTATTTATTAAAGGCAGCTGGTGCACCATATGTGACTTCCATCCAGCCATGAAATCACAGGCCCCGAGATGAACAGTTCGGCATTACTCCTTTCTGGATTACTCGCTTCGAAGCTGCCACGATTTCTCAGTTTGCAAACAGTTACAGTTTCTCAGTTTGAGATCTCTTTTGTTCACCTTCCTTTAACACCCTGGTGAATTTAGATGTGTGGAAATGTAAAGATTTATTTTTTAGATTTAGACAAACTTCCCAACGGTTCCCTCTCGATGCCTTTTTATTTATGATCAGCTTCCAAATGTGAGTATATCTGCAAATCCTGCCGCCCACAAAACTGTTGCAGTCAGGCCATTGCTTTGATTAAGAGTCTGTTCATAGCCATCTTCCCCAGTAATATATGACTTCCCTGTGCCTCACTGGGGCCAAGTAATTGTTCTAATGCAGAAATCCTACTTTTCTAATTTAAAGTTTTGAACCTATACAGCTTGGATGAAACTGCCCGTGACTTTTAACCAGCAGAAACTTCCAGATTCTGCTTAATTCAAACGTACTATCAAACAATTCATGGTCGAGATGTGTATTATACCATGTGGAAGAGTAAAGTATGAATGACATAACATAGTCACATGTGGAGACGTTCCATAGTGTCAAAGCTTGAAGGCTTTAAGAGCAGCAGCAGCAGTGCTTTGCAGTGGCAGATATTTCAAGATGCAGCTACACAGAACACTGTGTGCTGAAGGAGTGTTACTGCTACCATCCCACTGATGGTTAAAGCTGAATTTCTAATTCAGACTAATTTTGGATGATATTGTGATAATAGTGTTTGTTGGTGTGTGATTGTTGGTGGCTATGGGACCTTATGTTGTCATATTATTGTCAGTGTTTTCCATTGTAGGCACAGAACAAGAAGTGCTCCTCGGAATTGTAGCATTGTGTTACCAAGATCTGAACTTAGCATAGCTGCCATCTTATTATCATTGATTTTTGCAGAAAGAAATCTTGAACTGGGTGGCACAGTGGTGCAGTGGTGAGTACTGTTCTGGGTCCAAATCTGCCCAGTCAAGACTTTTCAGTGTGGAGTTGGCATGTTCTCCTCATGCCTGTGTGGGTGTGATGACTCTAAATTGTCCATAAGTGTGAATGTGAGTGTCAGCCCTGTGATAGACTGGAGACCTGTGTAGTGTGTACCCTGCTTCTCATCCAAAATCACCTATATGTGAGTGGACCTATATTTTACAGTAAAAACACTGAAGCGGCCCAGAACGATCTCACATGCACAGTTAGCAACTTTATTCTCTCCTCTCATTTTTTTCCACCTTTCAAGTGTTTCAAGTGTTGCAGTATGATCTTACGCATCTCTATCAGGAAACCACAATCGTATTGATTTCTGAGTCAAGGCCATGGAATAGGAACAGCAGCCATATGATCTGGATCCACGGAGTCCATGGTTAGAGATGAAAACAGCTGTGGTATGTTCTCAATGGTTTAAAGTGCAATCTGTGGTTGACTTAAAAGCCTTGTTTGGAGGAGAAGCTCCCCCATCCCCCACCCCCCCACCCCCCCTCAGGGAGGCTTTTGGTGTTTTCCTGTGTACATGCTGAGGTAAAACCACAGGAAAACACCACATAAGGTAGAGTGAGTAGAAATGCTCGGTTGTGGTTGACTTAAAAGCCTTGTTTGGAGGAGAAGCTGCCCCCCCTCGTCCCCTCAGAGAGGCTTTTGCTGTTTTCCTGTGTAGATGCTGAGGTAAAACCACAGGAAAACACCACATAAGGTAGAGTGAGTAGAAATGCTTGGGATCTAAACGGTCTTGCAGACTTCCCATTCTGCAACCCTGTGCTCATTTTGCTTCTTATTTTCAGCCGCTGAAAAAAGAAGCTGAGGAAAGGCTGAGGAGACCAGTGAAACTGATCATGAAATATTGATGTGCAAGAACTGGTTTGCCCCACAGCAATTTCATGTCTAGACTGTATTTCATTTCCTCGCATGGGATAATCTTATGAGTCAAATTGTTTTGCCCCCACCCCCCTCCCGTAGCACTTCTTTGTCGCTGCTCTTTAACTTCACTGTTGATTGTTTTAAGCTTCACTAAGGAAGATTGTACTGTAAAAATATATTTTATCAGCCTAAAGCACTAAGTGGAGCCGTAGCAGAATAGTGTTCTACCCCCATTAACCAAGGCTAATGTACTAATTAAATCTGGATATTTGTTTTCTCACTTGGGGAAATCTCCATTAACCGGCATGGTACAATGAGTATATAAGAGAATGAGTCAAACAGGGAATAAATCAAACAAAAACAAGTAATAATGGTTTAAATGCACGAATAAATTCAGAACTATGTGAGAGAGAATGACAAAGACAAAGAATTTACAAAATTAAAGCGTTGGATCTGTTACATCTGTGGAATCAAGATAATAACAACAGGTTTTTATGGGTTTTCAGAAATAAAACTCCCTGAGAACTGTAGTGGAAAAAAAGGAAGTTACATATGATACCTTTCAATCACTAAAGGTCCAAATATTTCTAACATCCGCATGTTTTATTCCAATGTAGTGGTAACAGATGACAAACATATTGTTTGTCGTCTTCTCCGACGTGTTTTACCATATTTTGCTGCGTCACGTTCTAACTAGAGAAAGTCTGTTCAGTTGTTTATGGTGATTTATCTGTCTGTTTCTAAGAGAAATATCTCACAAATATACAGTGGTTTGTTGGAACAAACCACAGCCCAGCAGATGTGGTCATGTACTGAATCGAACTTGTCCACCACCACATTATATGGTTTTGTGGGTATTTGTGCAAACCCTGCTTCGGCTGGTCATTTCAGAAAAGCGCCCCCCCCCCAGGCAACATGCCCCGTAATCTGTCTGAATGTCGTTGGGCATCCATCAGAGCCTGAGGCACAAAGTCCCACAAGAGCTAATCGAGGTGGTAACAGAGGTGTAATGGAAACATCCTGCAAAACCTCTACAGCTCCGTCTGACTGCCAGTAGCCTCTGGTGTGTGCATATTTTGGCAAGCTGATGTTGCTCCTTATCACAAAGCTCCTGCATCTGATGTACACTCGTACACACATCTAGCACACGGTGGTACATCGTACAGGCTATTTTTTTTACTGCATGATAGAAAGTGAAAACCAGCCAACTATGCTTTTTGTGCTATCTTTGAAAAAGGACATAATAAGTACTATACGTTTTGGATTTATTTAATTACCTTTTGGCTACTGGTCAGCTATAAACTCTACCCACACAGCACATGACGACTCATGGCAAACTCCTCAACACTGGGGTAAAGAGCATCGTCTCTGGATGTTTCCAAATGGTTTTCCAGGCTGTCATCTGAACCTAGAACGATATCAGTCAATCGCTCAGTTACTACGTTTATGTTGGTTGTGTTTCAGGTGCAGGTCTACATATAAGAGTGTCCCTCACATATCACCCACAGCCATTAATAACTGTAGCACTTCATGTTCCTTTTAAAAAAAAAAAAAAACGATGGTGTCTCTGAACATAATCCAGCCACTGATTACATTCCCTACAAAACATTGATTTAGTTGTACAGAAAACTTAATTCCTAGAAGACAGAGTTGACTCCATTGCTAACCGTCCGTGTGCGGCAGCCGGAGACCAGTTCAGGTTATCCTCTCGTCTTTCTAACATTCCGTGTCCTTGCCCACTCGTCCTCCCTCCTCCCTCGCTTCCTCCCGTTCTCTGGCTCTCCTTCCTGCTGGCTGCTGTTGTCCTGTGCTGTGATTAGGATTGACATATTCCCTGGAGCTTTTCTGTTTGCCTGTGATTGAGCATGCTGGCTGCGCCTTCTTGCATTCACCCCTGCTAACCTTACCTGACCAACCCGTTTAAAGCTTACAGCTCACTGCCATGAGTAAATTCTCCCCTTTTCACTGTGAAGCCGCTTCAATATTGGAATGCTCAAGTTGTAAACAAGGAACATTTTAAGATTTTCACCCTTAAAAATACTCTCAACCTCTGTCAGGTTGGATGGGGACTGTCAGTGGACAGACATTTTCAGGTCTCTCCAGAGATGTTTGGTTGGGTTTCAAGTCAGGCATCTGGCTGAGCCACTCAAGGACATTCACAGAGTCGTCACTATTGTGTTACCTTGGCTGTGAGCTTATGGTCACTGTCCTGTTGGAAGGTCAGCCTTTGACCCAGGTGATGAGTGGTGCCTGGTTTCCTCCAGACATGATGCTTAGACCTTAGATGGGTTCTTTTGCATCTAATCCTCATTCACTTACAGCTTCCCTCACATAATGCTGTAAATAAAGTTTTCCCCCAGTGTGGTTGTCATGCTTGGCTCATGTTTGCAGTATATGAGTTATGTGACGCACTGTAAACGTTACGTACGATGTTCAAGCGTCCAAAGCGACTCTCTCTGCTGAGTTGAGAGAGTTCAGCACCCACGCTTTAACTTCTGTGTACAACTTGGGCGATGTCAGTGATGTGTTGTCGGGAAGGTGTGGTGTACTGGGGCTCTGATGTCTTTATCATATTACGGAAGCCGTCATTATTCACAACACTAAGTGGGCACAGGTCTTTGCAAGTAAAGTGAAGTATTGACTGTATTATGTTGGTTGCACGAGTTGAATCAGCGGTAACTTCGATGGATGAACTTGTTCCACAGTTGGTTGAGAGGGAAGTGTTTCAGGTTAGCCATTAGCTGTAGATCTGTACGGTGTCTGTCCATGTGTGTTCGCAGATTTGTTGTACTGCCTGAGTATTTGTCTCTGGTGTTGCATAGCTTGCAGACGCTGGCTAGTACAGTAGGCCCCGATGTATGTATGTTTGTGAGACCTCTGTCTCGTGAGAGGAGTGGAGGGAGGGGGACAATCAAATGGCTGGATACCTGCTGCCAACTAGTAGTCTTAATACAACAAAAAACCACTGTCACCATGTAAATGATTGATAAATAAATAAATACTGATACAGCACTTCAGAAAATCAATACAATATTGCATCACGAAATATCGCACTATTGTAGCATATCGATATTTTCAAATACTTTTTGTCCACTCTGCCATAAAGTCCAGATCAGTGGAGTCCTGCAGTGATGGTTGTCCTTCTGGAAGTTCCTCCCATCTCCTCTCACAGGATCTCTGGAGCTCAGCCAAAGAGACCATCAAGGTTCTTGGTCACCTCTCTTACCTCTTGCTCTTCAATTCAGTTCAGTTCAATTTTTTATTTCGGTTACATACATCTTATAAAATAAACAAAGGTCATTTCACACAAATGTCACAGTCAATAACTGTAAAAAGGAATAGGCTGAAGCACAAAGCTTATTATTGCCTGTCCTCTCCTCCAATGTCTCAGTTTGGTGGAGCGGCAGCTCTGGGAAGAATCCTGGTTGTTCCGTTCCAAAGTTCTTCCATTAAAGAATTAT
The DNA here is from genome assembly GCF_017976425.1 of Toxotes jaculatrix. Classification (NCBI taxonomy): domain Eukaryota; kingdom Metazoa; phylum Chordata; class Actinopteri; family Toxotidae; genus Toxotes; species Toxotes jaculatrix. The sequence continues at coordinate 21,508,386 of NC_054406.1, forward strand.
GTTCTCTGTTCTCCTGGGAACCTTCAATGCAGCAGAGGGGTTTGTTTTTTTTTTTTTGTAGCCTTTCACAGATCTGTGCCTCAAGACAATCCTGTCTCTGAGCTCTGCAGGCAGCTCCTCGGACCTGATGGCTTGGTTTTGCTCTAATATGCACTGTCAGCAGTGAGACCTTATAGAGGCAGCAAGGGGTCTGAATAAGTTTTATATATATGTGTTTGTGTGTGTGTGTGTGTGTGTGTGTGTGTGTGTGTGTGTGTGTGTGTGGATTGAGTTGCACAGCAGATATGTTCCTAAACTTCCTTTCCTAACCCCACTGTCACAGCTCTTTGTGCTGACTGTGTGGTGTGCAGCTGATATTCTCTCGGCCATGACTGCTGGAACAAATGAAGCCCACCGTCCTCATGACCCCTTGTCTCTTGTGTATCATTAACCAAACCCCCCCCCCCCCCCCACACGCACACACACACACTTGGCTCTGGCAGCCTCTGCTGTCACAGTGTGGCTTTGTCACGGGACGCAACAACATTGATGTAACATTGAGCTCAGGCTCTGGCTGTGAGCAACATTCTGAAAAGAGTTGACGCAGAGAACCACTGACTCTTGTTGCCGTTGAAACAGTGAAGTGCATTTTGCATTAAATATCCCCCCTCTCAGCGTCCTCTGTAATCCATACTGAAGGACAGAGTGGCTCCTCAGGCTGTAAGAACTGCACTGTGGGATAGGGCTGAAAAAAAAAAAAACTGCAAGGCATGGCAGTGATACAGTATGTGACATCATATGTTTCAGCCTGTACAACAGCCAACAATCTGTACACAGTGTGGTAAGGCTCTGTGAACATGCTTGGAACAGTATTCTCTTATCAAAGTTAGAAGTGATACAAGGTCATGGTTTAAAGTTGAAAGTGTTTATCTTCTTGGGAGTTTGATTATGCTCAGGAAAATGTATAGAAAGTTTGCCTTTTGGATGCAGAGAAAGTTGACACATTAGTGTGGCGCCAGTGAACATGGGCTTAGAGGAAAATCTATACATGTATATCAAGACCTCACTCCCACCTGGGATTAATAAGCAATATGTTTGTAAATCTGATCTGTATAAGGGAGAAACATACTGACGTAAAAGCATGAAAAATGCATTGCAGTTGGACTACAGCCTGATCAGGACCCTGTTTTCCTAAAGCGTCTTAAATTGACGAAGCCTTCTTAAGCTTAAGAGGTGTTTGCTACAGTTAAACTGGTATAGTAAACATATTTGGTTTTTAATGTGTGTTAAAAGTTTCAGAAAGGAAGTAATTTCAAGGTACAAATGTAACACTTTTACTTTGGAAGAGCTCTAAATTGATATAGTGAAATCGCTTGATTATCAGCCTGTATGTCTTTATGCATTCCCTCACATTTTAGAGAGATGTATATAAAATGTGGTGTACCACTTGCAGGCAACACACACCCCCACATGCAAATACAATTTGAATATCAGTCAGGTAACCTATTGATACACCTGACATCAATCATATTCACAGCTGTAGTTTGATGAGGATCATCAGTTACGTGTCCTCTTTCTGAGTTTCTGATAAGTCTTCACACAGCAGCAGAATCCACATCTGCATCTCTGAAGTGGGCGAGGAGCTGTGCGCATTTATGCATGTGGCACAGCAGCTGTTACCACATTAATTATTTAAAAATGATTAATCCGGACATGCCAAAGGTAGCAAATCCTGTACTTACTTCTATATTTGCCTCTACACCAAAGACGTGTTCGTTGTCACGAACAGACTCCAAGTTAGTACAAAGATAGCTCGTACTCCTGGTGGGTCCAGAGCTCAGGCGAAAGCTGTTGGGATATTTTGATTTTGCTGTAAGTAGAACTCTGATCCATTTCATCTGGAAAGTTCATGTTTTGTGTCCATTCTAATTTCAATTTAATGAAATTCCGTCTATTGCACAACAAAACCCACCAGCGTTCAGAGCAGCACCTGCTTTGACTTCCGCTCGCTGACATTAAACATTACGGGCAGCGAGCTGAGAACTGTAGACTCCTAACTGTACTCTGTGCATCATTTTCAGGAACAGCCCTTAAGTATAAAACCATTTCTCTGTGTTGTTTACACTTTGTAGTCATATTTCTAATGTATATTCATAATAGTATGTAATTTCAGTATGCATCACGCCTTACAGGCAGTTAAATCTATCCATCTTAAGGTGTAAGTGCACATCAGATGTCGTTAACCAGATAACATCCAGATTCAGATCATCACCGCGTGTAGGTGGGGCCTAAAAGAGTTCATTCTCTGTAGTGATTGATGTTAGTTTGTGTTGTGTGGATATTTTTTTCTCTTACGATGGAGCAAGACAAGGAGAAAGGAGGCAGCAGGCAGTTTGCAAGTGGGAGGAGGAACAAAGAGAAAAGAGTTTAATGCAAACTAATCAGTGAGATCATGATCGTGGATAGATACTGAAAGAGCCTGACATGACGCACAAGGCGAGTGATGGTTTTTTTTTTTTCCTTTTTTTAATATTTCAAGTTGTAGTCATATATTTAAAGTTTTTAATATTTAAAGTTATGTGCAGTTTAATATGGCAACAAAACGCTTCCTGATAGCACTCGATATAACTGTTTCCATTCTTTCAATAAAGAAGTCAGTCAGAAGTAATTGCAACCTTGATCTGACTTCATGCTGCGCTCAGCTCAAGTAGTTTTCCCACACAGCAGCAGGAAACAGTGAAAGGAAGCCGGTTACCACGCTGAGGCGTCGGAGGTGTTCAGCCTGTCGCCTGCAGCTCTTCATCTAACAGCTCACTGTGGCTGCTCCTGCTCGTTCCATCAACCCCCTCCCACCCCCAACCCCCCCACAAGATTCAGAAATCTTAAGCATTTACAGCTTTAACCAAAACAACCATCTGAAGTAACCGGTAACCCAAACACGAACCCATGTTTGGTTCTGGTGAGAAATCTTTTTCTTTTTTTGTTTGTCCGTTCAAAGTTCACCAATTTGCCAGCGTTCCCTCTGAAAACACAGTGTTTTGCTTTTCCTCTTTGTTCTCGTCCACTGAGGTTTAAGCAGAACCAAAGTGATTAATTCTGCATCCAGAAATAACTGCAGAGCTGAAACTCCAATCTCCACATGATCACCTCTGTTCTCTCTCTCTCTCCCACCGCTGGCCTCTGCCCAAAGCCCTGCTACTGCCAGTCCAATTGTCCACTGACGCTAATGTGCTGATCATTGCTTTAAAAAAAAAAAATGTCTGCACACATGCTGGCACTTTAGGTTTGATTCCAAGCTTTCTCATCCTCCATCTCTCTCAGAACACAGAGAATTTAGACTTCCTCTCTTCATATTCCCAGTCTACGCCTGTTGGCTCAGTGGGCGAAGCCACATTTTCCCCCAAAGTGGTGAAAACAGCAGAAAAAAAAAAAAAAGTTAAGGACGTTATTGGTTTATGGTGCTTCAGTAAGAGCTCTTCCTCTCGTCTGTCATTTCTTTCCATCCATATATCCTACAGCATAAAATCCCTCTACTTTTACTGTCACATTTAACTGCAGCAAAGATATGAAGCTGTCACACTTGCAGCCTGTTTGCTGCAATGTAAAGCTGCAGCTGGGAGACATGATACAGTGAGAGCTGGGACTCACCTCTGACCCTCTGCAGAGCCAATGAATGTATGAATGGACAATGTATAGCACTGAATGCTGTGCATGTAATCCTCATCTCACTGACTTCATTTAATTATCACATGCCTTTTTGAGTCTTTGCAGGGTGGAATGGCTGAAGTGTGTGCGTGCGTGTGTGTGTGTGTGTGTGTGTGTGTGTGTGTGTCTGCCGCCTGGTGTTTTATTTCCTCTCTGGCCATTGGCACTTCAGTGGAACAGATTGTCAGCTCTGCATCCCGGCTTTGATAACGCAGCATTTGCAGTATGTATTTTTATCAGTAGCAGAACAGAGTCTGGCTCTGCAGATCTCATGATGTAAGCGGGGCCCGACGCGGCACCAGCAGAGGACGTTTCATGGTTCGAACAACAACAACGTGCTTGAAATTACAGATAATAAAAACGGGGTGTGACGTGTACATTAGCTAGTGCCTGCAAAGGTCTGTTCATGGTTCTTTAAAGTGCTCCACGTTCTGCCCGGGTGCTCTGTGCTCCAATAATTTATTCTACACATGTCGTGAATATGTAACCGCAGCCTTTTCATAACTGCCATGCTACTGCATTATCATTAAAATTTAATTTGATGGAACTCCAGTGCTGGAAGAAGTATTCAGATTCTTAAGTGGCAGCAATGCAGGCTACACTGTAAAAATACATGAGTTAAGGGAGCTTAGTTCGAATCAGAATCTGTGTGCTCAGTGTACTCACACACTGAACACACTACTAATAACAATGTAAAGTGGGATACACATAGTTACTGTATATACATACAGTAGGTGGTTGAATAATAAGTGATGGGTGAAAACAGCCTCTATCTGGACAACGTTCTAAGCTTCTCCAAGACCAAAGAAGAGCATGTTCAGCAGGTGCAGACTGACAAACCTTTTGTCAAGGTGGAGAAACACAAAATTCCAGCTCCAACATCGGGCACTGCAAACTTCTGACTGTCAGGTTTAGCCCTGAAGGAGAGGAGACACTGGTCGGAGGAGGCTGAGCGGCCATTTATGGTGTGAACCGACCACAAAAACGTTGAGTCCATGTGCTGCTCTAATCGTCTGAATTAGGCCACCAGGTATGCTCTCTTCTTCAAGAAATTAATCTTCACTGTCTTGAATCTCCCAGGCTCAAAACACTGAAGACCCTGTCACACCAGTTCCAGTCGCCCTGCAGAATCAGAGAAGGTCTTTCCTGCATCATTTGAGGGATCACCAGGGGAATCAAGTGGAAGGTAAAATCATCACACACCAAATACCCTAATCTTTCCATCTGTCCCTGTACTACCACTGCTGTCCCAGCTCATGTCCACTCTCCACTGTTCTCCAGTGCAGCTGGAGCTGAAGGGTTGGTGGGTGATGGGGGGGGGGGGGGGGGGGGCTGCTCGCATTTCTTGCAGCATGCTGACACGGAGGCCGATCCAGAACCGGCAACAACCTGCCAAACTGCCTGCTCGGGGCCAAGTTTGAGCTGTAAATTCAGCCCATATTTATCCTATTAGCGAAACCAGAGTCACACTGCAGCGAGGGCCTGATGTGGGCCAGGAACTCTGCCTGACCTGTTCCGGAGCTGGCCCAGCTGGGGCGATGCGTTAAAAACTGTTCAGGCACTCATTCTAATACGTCTGCGTGTTTACGGGCTGTGGAGTTGATATTATTTATACATTTTATTATTACATAGGCTATCTGCACCCGCCACGGTATCAAATTTTCTTTATTGTTGGTCGGTACTCCATGAATCAATGTGTGTGTATCCTTTCATTTTTTTTCTCCCCCAGTTGGTAAAGATGTAGGAAGACACAGAACACTCTGAGGGTTATTTGTTCTGTCCAACACTTTGAGACTGTGGGCTATGAAGAGCCTCCAGAGCTGGCAGTGAGGCTTTTAGTCAAAAACTTTGTCAGACGTGTCGTGCGCCGTATTTCCTGAAACTCAAAACACTCTTCAACCACTCCGCTGTCATTTTCTGCAGCTGTTCCCACTTGTAATGTACAAACCTGAGGCTCGGTTGTGTAGGATCCTAATGCCTCGTACTGTCAAATTCACCCACTCCGCTCTTTAGGGATAGGAGTGTGAGCTGAATCTGAAATTCAGAGCATCGCATGGCACCCCGAAATGCTGAACATTTCTGAACAGAGCATACGCTTCATGACACAACAATCCGTTGTATTTCTTGTTATCTTGTTATGAGCTCCTGTCATGGCATTAATAAATGAAAAGCAATCCGTTTTCATAGCCCCCTGGGAAATTAAATGAAGCAGTCAAAGAAGCAATAAATCAGCTGCCTGTTTAAAGACCTCCTAGCAACATTGATGCAACAGTTTTCAGAGGTTATTAGTTAATTGTCAACAAAAGCCCTGCTCGAGACAAGCTTTTGACTCTATCATTTAACTGCAAAATTATTAATGTATATCATCCACAAAGTGGTTTACTCTTTATTTATTGCACCTGTTTAACTCTGAATTTGCATCCATTTGTCTCAGCATCCAGTCAGTGGTATCCGTGTCTACGTTCAGGACTCTCCCGTGTGTGTCTATGTGGTTAGATGGTGTTTTTCCTTTCCTCCCACCCGAGAGCTCAGGTAACAGCACCAGGCAGATGGGCTGATTTGTCTCAGAGCACCAGGCCTATCTGTGAGCTCAAATGCAGTGTGCTTCAAACGTTCTATTCTTAGCTGAGAGGGAGAGAAAACAGCAGATTTACGTTGTGTATAAATGTTATTGATGGTACAAAGGTTATATAACAGTATCTGCAATAAGCTCGTAATGTTCAGTGTTTGCTGAAAGTGTTTCAGGGTGGTGTCATTGTAGTTTGCATTACACAGAAAGGTGTTAGGCCTTAATCTGTCAGTACAATGCAAAACAGTTCATTCATACAGTTGTGGCACAGCCTGGAGAATCGACTTGGGGGGTTCCTCTGCCAAAAATGAACTGGTATTATGGTATCAAGTATTTATGTACTGTGTAGTTGATTGTCTGCATCAGTGGTACACATTCCCAAACAAAATTCGCAGTGAAACCTAATTGAGCCCAAACGGCTTCTCACACTCTGAAACTGAAACTGGGGCGTCTGGGTGCCGCGGGGTCTTGGGGTCCCGGGGCTGTCGGTAATCTAGCTTTAGTTGTGGGTGGAAATGCGTCAAAGAGGAAATGAGTCAAAGAGGAAATGCTTCAAAGAGTTCTTCTAACGAGTCAAGTGGTTGTGGTCAGATTTTGCTGTTTAATTTTACAGTTAACACGTTTTTCTAATTAAGGACGTTCTGGTCTTTGTGTAATGATGAACTGTCATGAGACCTGCTTCAGTTCTGCTCACACAGAGTCCTGTCGTTGCTGTTTGATGTTACTTTCATGTGTATACTCAGTCTTACCTACTGGGCTACTTCATGGAATAGAGCCATACACACACACACACACACCCCTAAGATAGTTCTATGATAACAGCACCATTGCCAGCCATATATGTGTTTTATTTTTATAAATCACATCACAGATCATATAAAATATTAATGTAGCACATAAGTTCCATATCACTCTCAGTCTCATTTCTCCTCTGTGCTCGTTCACCGGTTAGCAAAGAGTAACAGGCAGAGGGGACAATGGTTCAGTGGGCTGGGCTGAAGAGACTGTAGATCAAACCTCATTGCCCCATTGTAGGCAGTTGGACTCAGGGGAACAGTGCAGTCCAAGCAATTCACTTTTGCCGTAATGAATCAAAGGCATATTTCAGTGGACTGAAATACATCTGTGTGTGAGTGTAATCGGGGATGTGCACTCAGTGCCTCCTGGCTTCGGGACACAATGAGCTTACTAGTTAGGATAATTTGCATCTTTCTCCTCGTCGGCTTGACTTACATAAGTCTTTCTCTCGCAATATGCTGATTCAGACGTCCTCCGCTCTCTCCCTGCTCGCACTTAATTGGCTCTGCAAAGCCTTTTTTTTTTTATCAACCCTGACGGCCTTTGCTCCGAATCACTCTTTATAATCATGACACCATATTTTCTGAGCGCTGTGATTAGCTCAGGCCCACGGGTGGATTTTACTAAAGGCTGAGGCAGATGTTTCCCTGCGTCAGGCCTGGAAGACTGTTAAGGTAAACACCTGGACTGTCCCCCCATGTTTTTTTTTTTCCCACATTAATTCAGTTCAAGTGCAGCTTTGCTCTCTATGAAGACAAATCACCCGTCTTATTTCCTTACAGAGTGTCAGGTCACTCCTGTCTTCCCTCTGTTCTTCTGAGGAACCAGCTCCATTTGAAAACTAAACGCCCAAGACAGCCTTTGAAGTTTTTAAAGCTTAAATGACTCAGTCTTCTGGCTCTGCTGAGAGCTTCAGGGAAAGACGCATGGTAATTTATTTCCTGGTGTGTTGACACATGAAAGCATCAAGCTGTCAGAGTCCTTCACAATGAGTGCGGGGAGTGAACTCTTATTCTTTAGCTCCTGTGGATTCACTCAAAACACACACATGCTCACACCTTGCACAGAGTCACTTTGGGGGCAGGAATAATCCCATTGGTAAGGAAGTATTCACTGTAACTCCAGCTCTATGAACACAGGTGAAACCCACTGGGTTCAGAGGGGGGTGGCTCCGCGGCCTTGTACGGGCTTGACCACTCGTCTCACATATCTTTGCACTGAAATGTGCTTCATATGAGGGCTGTATAGATTTGTTAAGTGTGAGGACCACTAGTTCTGGAAGTATCTCTGCTCCCGAAGCTATCTAGTCATCTGTAATGATGTGTGTTTTCATGTTCTACATGTATTTGAACATATCTGCTAAATCAACGAAAGAGTGGAAAGCAATATGAAGGCAAGCAGCTACACTAGGATCTTCGGTAGACACTGTATGGATCTGCAGATCGAGGGTTATCCTCTGCGAGGGATGATCTCTGTTATAGCTGTAGCTAAATGTTAACTGGAATGTGTTATGTTTTGCTCTAATGTTTTGGTCTCTGTTGTTCCGCTTCACAGATATATATACATGGGGTGGTCTGGTCAAACACATGACGCAAGAGTGCTTGGCAACTCTTCCTACTTCCCAGATGGCTGACGAACAAGATGGTTACATGTTTCTCCCCCCGTGAGGTACGTGACAGCAATGACTGTGCTTCATTTCCTGGGCTGCAGCACAGCTAGGCACTTTCACAGACCTGTAGACAAATATCCTGTGAATGGCTGTGTGTGGAGGTCCAGCACACGTGTGTGTGTGTGTGTGTGTGTGTGTGTGTGTGTGTGTGTGTGTGTGTGTGTGTGTGTGTGTGTGTGTGTGTGTGTGTGTGTGTGTGTGTGTGTGTGTCTGTGTGTGTGTGTGTGTGTGTGTCTGTGTGTGTGTGTGTGTCTTCTCATGAAATGATTGTGACCATGTGATTTATTCTTGATAGATAAAGTGTATATCTTCTCAAAACTGTATTGATCAGTCTCTTCCAATGTGATTACTGATGTGTATAAATAGGAATAAAAAGAGGAATGTGTCTGAAAACACAACTTTATGGGCAACAGTGTATATCCTAGTGGCAAACTGGAAAGCACACTAACCTTTGGGGACTTATGTCACTGTGGGGACAAAAACTGAGGTCTCCATAGAGACCGCTTTTTTAGGGTTGTACATGTTTTTTCTATCCACTCACTGCGCATTTATGATTATTATTATTACTATTTTTGTTTCTCTGATTCTGATGTGGCACTGTGGCAGCCTTGTTAACCTATATGTTTCCCCTCAAAGCAAACAGCTGAGCTGTTGTACACAGAGAGATATAATATTTCTACTGGTATGTGAAGTGTATTATTTCAGGGAGTTTTCAGTTTTGCTGTTTAAATACAATAATATTTGCATTTACATTGCTGCAGGCATGAAACGTATCTAATCACTTTAGTAAATAAAATGTAAAACAGCAGAAAGTAAACTGTAAAAGCCCCAAAAAAAAAAAGACAGTATTTGCATAGAGGACTATTTATTTTGAGTGTGGTATTATTGTCTTTCGGGGAGTTCAAAGGACTTCACAGTGGTGAATTCTTTTTTTTTTTTTTTCTCTTGCATTTTCTGGCCAGTCAGACCAAAACTCCACCTGAGAGACAAAGGAGACTGGAGAGACACGAAACTCCTCCACGTAACCAGTTTGTGTGCTGGGGTCTGATTCTCTTCCATCAGACCATCAGATCCGAGGCCCACTCATTCATCACCTGCCAGTTTCATATTCTGGCATTCAGAACAGTCTATCAGCTCCACACAAATCCATCAGGACTTTGTTTATTTGGACCCAGCTCTGAAACCTAAGACGACGAGTCCCCACGGCTCATAAAAACCTCCTGTTAACTTGCTCAAACACCGGTGCATTTCATTTGAATCTCACTAATAAGCTGTTGTGCCGTTGATTTAATTCACTACTGGCTCAAAACAGTCATTTATATCATATGTATTCTGTATTATTCACTTGCTATAACCTCGTACTTCTGTTTTCTCTTGTCCTTTTGCCTCTTTGTTTTGTGTTAGTTGTAGTGTACAATCATAACACCGCCTGAGCATCACAAAATTCCAAAAAGTAAATCGTAAAAAACAGCTCACAAATATATAGTTTTATTTATTTACTTACTTACTTATTTAAACAAGGCTCCATAATGTACTAATGCAGCTGGTCACTGGAGTTTTTTTTTTATCAAACAGGAGGAAACAGTACGTTTGCTGGGAGCTATTGATCCAAATTTAGTGCTCCACTGAGTTTGTGGGGGCCACAGGATGGTGTATTTGGATTGAGTCAAAGTAAACTACACAAACTAAACAAAGGAACATATTATCCAGTGCCACAGTGTGGCTCATTGATGTGTTTTTAATAGTGTTTGGACAACAATAGAGCTCTGTGGCTCAGAGGAATATGATATATCAGCCTCTGGATACACTCGATACTACGTAGTAAGATGCATTCATGGTGGGTTTGGCTCTGAAGGGATTTGTGGACAATGAGTCTTGGGTTTTCTTATGTGTATTAGGTGCTGAACTCTTCACTAAGAACTCTTGGTGCCATTTCAGCTTGAGCCAAACATGTACCATCTCCCAGCGTGTGGGGCTGGGAACAGGGATAATTCCAGTTTGTTAAAACGTGTGTGTTGTCTTGTAGTTTTCCATCGTTAGTGCAAATTATGGCAACACTGTGCTCAGCAAAGTAGTTTCTGGGATCTGGGAATGTTGCCTCACTACAATAGGTAGAATTGGATCTTCCTTTTGTTTGGGAAAACAAATGGAATCAGGTCTGTGGGGATTAATCTCACTTCCTCTATTACCCAAATGTTCAGTGTGAATGGCCCTTTAATGCTCCAGTCTGTGAATAAACAGATGGCTGCACTTACATTTGTCTCCCTGTGGTAGAGTGCCTATTTCAGAGATATCACATCTCTTTTCATTCATTTTCTGAGAAACTAAATATTCTGAAATGAATTTCTATGAAATTAATTAATCCCAGATGTAATGTGTCCCTAATTTGTTTCAGTATTATTTGTCCTACAGTGCCAGGTACCCACTGTACTGAGCTTATAAATCCAAATCTGTGCCTTGGAGCTTGGAATAGTTAGAAGAGAACTTTTAGTCTTATAAAAATAGATCTCTTTGGTGCCATTCTAGGCTACTTACAACAGCTGATGCTGAAGTTATTAAATCTACCTGCACAATTATTAAACATTTAAATGGAAGATTTGATATTGCTGGGCTCTCATTACCTTCCTCTGAGAGTCTGCTCAGAATGTTGACATGATTCATCACATCATTCATGCTGCCAATCTGCTGTTCTACCACATCCCAAAGGGGTTCTACTGGATTCAGGTCTGGAGACAGAACCTGGCCTTCCAGTCTTCATCTGTCTAGTTTTGGTAAACCTGCGTCCACTGCAGCCTCAGAGCTCTGACAGGACTGGAGCTCCTGACCTGTATCTGCAGGGTTTTGTTTTTTTTTTTTTTTTTTCCATTGCACTGCTGCCACATGATTGGCTGATTGAACAAATGTGTAAATAAGCAGGTGCTTCTTGTTCAGTATTTTTGGTTTATGTCTAAATATTAGCTAAACAAATATTCAACAATACTCTTTGCATTCCTTAAAGATCTATCACCCAGATGTCGTGGCCTTCATCAGTGAATGGAGTGCTGAGTTGTCATGGAGATGTCATGGAATTCAGTCACAGATTAACCTATCACTTACGTTCACTAACAAAACTATCAAGTACACCATCTTATATTAGTGCTTCTTGTACGTAGCTTCATTGTATTATTCTCCTTCCCCTTTAAGAAATACTGACCTATGTGTAGGTCAGGAAGAGTACACACACTGTTCTAGTCTCATAACACACTTGTGACTCATAACATACGCTGAGAGCACTACAATATGTTCTTGCAACGAGCCTGATGTGACAAACTGTCACATTGTCGGCTGTAGAGCAGTATTAAATCCACTTCACGTTGCTCTTCCTGCCCCATCCTGGACCGTGAATCACCCTCTTGCCTCTGTCAGCTTCTCCATGGTTGCTGAGCCATTTCAGGATAGAACTGCTGCCCAAGCTCATCAGCATTTGTTTCAGGTGTCAGCCTTGTAAAAAAAAAAAAAAACCCTACGGAGTGGAGAGGAGAGAATTTTTATATGGGGAGGACTGGATGTGAAGTCAGTGCTACGGTGTGAGGTTTCCTGTAATTCTATGGAGGACTCGGCAGCTATGAAACTACTGTGAGATCGTTCAGCAAAGCAGGTTAATTGGGAGTACAAGAAGCAAACATGATCAAGGAGCCTAAACACTCCCTTAAGAAGAACTGTAGATGCTCTGACTCAGCAAGGTCTATTACACATGCTGCAAGATGCACAGGCCTGTTGCTAAGGGTGGGACACTGGTGCTCTGTGTATCCCCACCTGATGTGTGGGGACATACAAAAATGTCTTCTAATTAATTAGCACAAGATTTAAGTTATACTAGACTATATTCTGTTTGGTGTCCCGTAACTGAAGGCATTGAAATCCTTAAGGATCTGCCGTTGCATGTCCAACCGACAGTCCAAAACCCAAAGATGTCCAGCCTACTCTCATATGCTTAAAAAATACTCAAATGATTAATTGATTGTCAAAATAGTTTGCCTAATTTATTAACTAACTAATCATTTCACCTCTGGTAGCTATCTAACTACCGTATGTAGGACGTTGTCGACATGCTACAAATAGCTGTGTAATAGTTGTGATGGAAATATTTTCATCCATCACTAAAGGGGGAGGCCAGTATGACCGATGCTCAAACCTCCTCCTCTGGCTAGGTATGATGCAAAAAAAAAAAAACAACAACAACAAACAGATGTTCTTCCTTCGGCTCCTTCTGGAGGCTTGAGGTATTCACCCTTAATCTGCATTTCAGAGTTTGTGTTCTTTTCATGAAATCCGCTAATTTAGAATCCAATGACCTTATTCTGTCACCAAAGCCCAGAATGATGCACCTCCACGAGAATATCGCAGCAATTTTAGTCCTGAAGGTGGATCTGTGATCTGTCCCTGGGATTTGACGTGTGGCGCGGCCCTCGGGTTTTATTTGGAGACGGGTGTGGGAGGACGGGGGCTGCTGTTGGCTCTGAACACTCTTCTATCAGAATTATTGTCACAATGCTTCAAATGCTTCTTTCATCACTCACTCCAGCTACCGCTTTCTTTATTTCCAGTCTCGCCTGAACTTTTTCCAACCGGCGTCCTTTGGTTGTCATGAACCTCTCTTTTTTTTTTTTTTTTTTTGTCTCCTGCTCGGTGCTCATCATTCTTTCTGTGTGTTTCTCCATTTTCCTTCTTTCTTTTAATTTCAGTTCATCTTATGGAAGATCTGAAATGCCTCAGTTAAAACAAATCAAACTAACAAAGTAAAAAACAATACACACTGTTAGGTATTTCATTTTATGGAGGCATTTAAATAAAAAGGACAATCATCTTGCTTTTTGTTTTTAATAATTGAATGATCTGTTTTTTTTTTTGTGATATAAATTTTCCATGCCAGAAGACAAAGTGAAGAGGTGTATAACTTTTAAGTGTCATCCAGCAGAGAGCAGCATACACCTGGCAAATGCACCTTTATCTGTCTTGTATAATCACCAAAATGAACAATCAATCAACTGTCTAATCACAGTTTAGGGACAGGACCGTGGGCGGAGTTTAACTTTGCTGACACAAGCTTATGGCAGCCTCTAAGTGCCTCTTTGTGCAACCACCTGCAGAAAAATCAATCCCATTAAACATTTGTGACAGTCAATCACAAATATAACTGTATGTCTGGTCAGTAGTGTCCCTCCAACTGACAAGTTCACAGGAAATAGTTTTATTTTGAAAGGTAGTTGACTTGCTTTGTTTTGTTTTGTTTTTTGCATGGACAATGTCTTGTCTTGTGTTTTGTGTTTCACTGTTTCTTTCTTTTAATTTGGTGGTTTTAAATCTTCCATACCAGCAGAGTTTTAACCGTCATCAGTCCAAGAAAACAGTGTTGTTCCCCTCAATGTTTCAGCTTTTCGTCTTCATCCTGGCTGGTCTGGCCTCTGTACCTCTCAGCGTCTAATTCGGTGTCCTTTGTAATGAGAATGACGCACTGCTGCATCAGAAAGCATCACAAACGTGTCACATTTGTCTGATTTCTATTTCTTTAAGTGACTGTAACGTTTGAGGAGTGGTATCACGCTGTCATCACTGTCTTATACGCAAAGCAATGGACCTTTGTCCTTGACATGATTCACACAGTCACACACAGAATGAAAACATACATGTAACAAAAAAAATATATATATATATATATATATATATATATATATATATATATCATTGCAAGTAGTATATAGTAGATTTACATCAATATAGAAAGAACTGTGTGGGAGATACAGCCCACATAGACCCCAGAGTTTGGGGGTTTCATATGTAATCATATGTAATCACAAAGATACACAAGGTCAAACAAAATCATCATATTTAATATTTTCTGTCTCAGATCTTCCCTGAGTGATTCTCTCCAGACCTTCACTGCAGTCTCCTTCGGCTCTTGCTCGTTGTGAAGTCTCTCCTCCTTCAGTCTGCTGTTCAGTAAGTGGAATGCCGCTCAGTCAGACTGAGATCAGACATCTGACTTGTCCAATCAAAGATATACCAGCTCATCACCCTAACAAGCTCATTCGTATACTGCCATCTTTTGGGTCATGGGTTATTTTCTTGTTCTCCATACTTCTTCTCTTTCCATCAGCAGTGGGTTTGCGTCTTGTGGTGAATCCTCTGAAGTTACGCTCATGAAGTCTTCTCTTGATCGGTGACAAGGAAAGCTGTATGCCTACATTCTGGAGAGCTTGACTTGACTTCTTGACATAAAAGGGTTTTTCCATGCAGATGATGTTCCGGGTCGTTTGCCATTTTCTAGATTTCCTTTGCACACCTGCTTTTTTAGGAATGTATCCAGCTGTTTTGACAAACCAATGACTTTGTGTACTGCATCTCTCTGATAGATCTTTGCTTTTTTTTTGGAGCCTCATCATTATCGTCTTCATTTGCAACCCTTGCAGTCTGGGCTCTATGTCCCATACATTTATTACTGTACCTGCTAAACCTACTAAAATTAAAGCTAAGACTTGGCACTGTAGTTTTCATTATCTTAATTCACGTTGAAGATGCTGAAGCACAGAGCCTGAACAACAGAAAACGTGCATCTGTCCAAATGCCTACAGTCTGGACTGGTACCAGTTTACAGTAGTTGAGAGCAGTTTGGCTGTAAAGTGCAAATATGTGCAAGTGTTAGGGCACTAATTCTGTCAAAGCTTGTTTATCATGTTAATGGAATTTTTTTGAATATATTTGCCCTTGCTGGGGGGGGGGTACTTGTCACAGCAGCTGGATGGGAGGAGTTGGAATGTATTATGGTGGGGGCTGTGATTGCTCCTGTGTGATGAGGCTCGGTCTGTGAGCATAGTCCTGAAAATGCAAACACAGCACTCTCAGGCTCACAGTGAAGAGACTTGACGGGACCGGTGGTGGATTTTTTTGACAGTCCACCCGACCAGCAGTTGCTAACAGTAGCTAACCCACCTGGTGATGCTTGTTAATGTTCCTTATTTTATAAGCTAAGAAATACATATTTCCTGTTAACTGATGGAAGGGTTCATACAAAGTATGGACAAAGGTCCCTGATGCCTGCACCAGGGAGTGTGTGTGTGTGCACGGTAAATACTGTTGCTCAGTTCCTTGTGAGAGAGCTGAGCCAGAAAGTACACTAGTGTGTGTGACACTACTGTGACAACTGTGACAAACGCTGAGCAGATTAGGTTAAAACATTGCTATTATCTCCTCGGAGCAGCGTTACTGTGTGTGCACGATGTTGGGTATCATGACAGTCCTCTCAGGGTGTAGGCGGTGGGGACAGTTGGGACTGCTCCACATATATAAACACAGTAAGCACGACACTACAGATCCTCCGAATTCAGCGGCATCGTCCGCGCCCACTGAACTGACGCCCCCTATCAGCAGCAGGACGTCATTTCTCAGTTTCTCAAATGGGAGCATTATGTGGAGGAGGGTTTCATATTACTTCCAGTGTGAAAAAGATGGATATCCTTACTACTCTGGTCCTATGTTGGGACTATTATAATAGTCACAGGACTATTATAAGACTGTTCTGTCCCTGTCAGTCTAGGAATGACCACGACCGTACTGGCCTGGTTCTCTCAGCCAGGCTGCAGTCATCTGACCTTCAGCTTCAGTCCAGGCCAGAATGGCTGCTATAACACACTCTGACACACACACGCAACCAGTGAGCAAACACAGAACACAGCAGCTCCACTCCCTTACACCTGCTGTCAGCAGGAAACCAACCTCTGTTTGATTGATTTGCACTGTTTGTGTTCACCTGTGCAGAAAATCTACAGTTTAAGCTCAAAGCTCACAGCCTGGATGTGGACTGAAGGGCAGAGGAGCAGAGAAGGTGTCTGGACACCAGAGGACTCCCTGACCTTGCTGCTCTCAGTATTTTGGTTGGATTGTTTTGAGTCCCGTTTCATGGGAACTTGGGGAATTATCAGTACCATCATTTCTGTATCAAATTAAAGTGTAACTACAGCCGAGGCGTGGACTTGTAGCATGGACAGGGATGCAGAGAGATGCCAACAGTCTCTCTGTGTCTCTGCTGGAAAGACAGGGATTTGGGTAAAGCTGTTCTCAGTCCCTAGAAACACATTTAAAGGGTTGTGTTGTAGCTCGGCTAACTGTGCTGCTGTGTCATTGGCATGCGTGGTTAGAGTTACCGTTTGTCAGTCTTAAATGTGTTGTTAAGATCTGAGTACACCACTAGCTATTGATAGCGGCTCTGCATGAGAAGCAGTGTTCTGCTTTTTATACTTGACATGGCAGCTGCTATAGTCGGGGGGGGTCAACATACGTAATAGACTTCAGAGTCTGGCCAGTTTCATCGTGGTGAAGGAGGGGCGGGAGAAATCCCAGCAGACACATTCAAGTTTTCCACAGAAAAATCCATTTTCAAAAAATCCATTTTCACACCCAGTATACCCGTTTGCAGGATAAATTGCCTGCGTTAACATCTTCAATAAATCATTTATTGTGAAGTTCCTCTCACAGATCAGCCTCACCCCACTACTGAACATAACCCTCAGTGGACAATACCACTTGTACAGTTCAACAAAAGCCTCATTTTTCAGTTACAGGATTGTGGATCTTGCTAAATCTGTAACAAAATGAGGTGGTTACTTGTTTTTCCAAAATTGAAACAAAATAATCTCCAAAAGGAAAACTGGAGCCAGATCCTTTAGCTCTAAGGCTCCTCTACTGACAAAACCATCTACCAGTGTGGGTCCTGGAGGCAGACACCCTCTCCATGTTTAAGAGGAGGCTAAAAAACTTTCCTCTTTGATAAAGCTAAAGTTAGTTCTGGCTCAGTCTTTCCTTGAACCATCCCCTAGTTAAGCTGCTATAGGTTTAGACTGCCAGGGAACTTCCCATGATGCATCTGGCTCATCTCATTCATATCCCATTAATACATGTTACTGACTCAGCTTCTTCTCTTTCCTGTAGTTCTGTTCTTCCTCCTTTCTCTCTTCTGCTGTCACGCTCTCTGCAGGTTCATCTGCCTCCAGAGCTGTAGAGTCTGGATCTGCTGCTGTGGGCCACCTACTGCCCCATTATTAGTCTCATTAAATATTATTATTAGTCCCGTTATTAGTCTTATTATTAGTAGTTTTACTATTGTTGTTTGTATTATCATTAGTCCTATTACTAGTCCTATCAGTGTCTTATTATTATTATTAGCCTTGTAATTATCCAGACTCAATTACTATTTTATTATTATTACTATTTTACTATTATTTTACTTTTACGTTACTCTATGTTGACCTTCACTCTCCGGACCCCAGGAAACGCTGTCTCATTTTGTCTGCACTGCAGTTGTATGTACAGCAAAGTGACAATAAAGCCTGATTTGATTTTGATTTGATTTGAATTATGTGGAACCTGCACTGTGCTATGCTCTCTTTCCTCTGTGCTATATAAATACAACTGCCTTGACTTGACAAGAGAGGTTTCTTGGCATAATAGAATTTGGTATGTAGTAATAACCAGAAACGGATGTCATTACAATATAAAAATATCCTCTTAGAATTTTTTTTAATTCAACTTCCTCGGTTTAATTTCTTTCTGCAGACTCTTCCAAATGACTGGAGCACTTGTCTGATCACCAGGGACAGACAAATATTCCCGTACGAGCTTTGTGAGATGAGAGTTCAGTGGGACGTGCAGGTGTCTAATGTGAATTCAGGTGTGAAAGCAGGTGAATGTCCCACAGAAGAATGTGACTAACGGCTGCAGGAAAGTTGTTAGTGACTCGCTGCCTGTCAGCTCAGTCTGTGTCAGGACAAATCATTTCAGCTCTCACACACACACACACACACACACTGACAGCTGAATCTGTTGATTTAGCACTCTGTCAGATTACACCACATCTGCTCAGACCGGGCAAAACCAAATTACTTAATGGCGCACAACAATCTTTGAGATGGGGTACGTGAGCATGGCATTAATATCTCCTCAGGCCAGTAAGAGTTCATAACTTTTACAGTCTGCTCGATTACTTGTATAAGGCTATAATCTTATTATTGTTTTTCGAAACAGCTGCACGGAGGACAAACTTAAATTGAGTTGGAGTAACCAAAGGCACTCTGTGATTGTTTTTTTTTTTTCCTATTTTCATTCTTCCTGTCAGAAAGGTGAGGGGTGGGGATACAGCCCAGGAAGAGAAGATACGTGTGTGACTTTTGGAAGGAATTATCGAGCTGTTTTGTAAGTAGCTTAGCGAGTGTGTTTCCTCTGATGGTCTGAGCGCAGCGCTCGAGTGAGATCAGGGTTTCAGCTGGGTCCCTGTTCACTACGTGGACTGACTACTGATCCCTCTCTCTTCTCCCAGAGAATGTCTGACTGCGCTGACAGTAAGGGCGTGTATGTGCAAATCAAGACATCCTTCTGGGGGAAAAAAAAAAAAGACATCAGATTTTTGTCAAAACGCCTGATAGGACAAATGTTTCTGTTTTCCCTCACAGGGACCCCTAGTGGCCATGTGAATGAGGATTCTTGTCTGTCAGCAGAAGAGGGGAAATTAGTATGACATACTCTGAAAACTCCCTAAGGAGGTGTTTGGGGTGGATGGACAGTATCGACCTTCAGAGCCAAAGCACACTGTCAGACTATTTTTCCTCCAGTAAATTCAGAGGGTAGTTCACATGAAAAGGGCCAGAAGAGGCTGTGTGTAGAATAAAAAGAAGGGTAACATGAAAGACAAGTTCAAATCCTGGCTTCTTTCACTCATCAGATTGTTGGACAGGTATCTCTGTGTAAAACACAAAGCACCCAGGTGTTCTGTCTTCATGTGACAGACTTAGATTAAAGACAGGTCTTTATTTCTATTTTCCCATGTTCCCCAGTTAATACAAACGCATAACCTCCTCCATGTTCATCTGTTGTCTTTCTAAATTTAGTATAATGTCCATTTCCACAGCACTAATTCCATCAGGGGCAGTGCAGTGGTCTCCTCACAAGAAGGTTCTGGGTTCGAATCCACCAGCCGGGGCTTTTCTGTGTGGAGTTTGCATGTTCTCCCTCCCCCCAGGTACTCCAGGTTCCTCTCATAGGCCAAAGACATCCAGATTAGGTTCACTGGTGACTCTACATTGTGAATATGAGTGTGAATGTGAATGCTTGTTTGTCTCTCCTACCTCCCTATATAGGCAGGCTTTTAATATGGAAAAACATCAGGAAGCTCTGACTTGCACATTGAACATTAGTACCAAAAGAAAGACAAAAAAATTGGGAGAGTTATTTTGAAATTAAAATGTTTTGCCCACTGGGCTAAAGTGTAGTTCCTAATGTGACTGTGTGGTGTCACTACCCACTATGTGAAAGGAAGTTTCGTTTAGCATAGAAGAAAGTTAGTGGAGAGTGAATGCAGGAGATTCCAGACACAGTGGCAAAATGAGACCACGACAGATGAGCCGAACGGAACAGCATCCCTGGTGTGCAGTAAAGTGGAGAAAAGGCCATGAAATGGCACGTTATTATACATCAGGAAGCACTCTGCACCAGAGCCGCCCAGCTGGGCCGTGTGATAAGTACTGTGTGTCTACCACGCAGATGTGCTCCGGCTTTGTCGTGGGTCAGTACTAGGGAGCGGTTCTATTAGCTGAGATGTGATCTCTTTGAAAGAGAAAAGCTCACAGCCTTGTTGAACTGAGTAACCCTGAGCTGTTGGCAGACTTTGCTTTTTTTTTTTTTTTTTTTTTTTTTTTTTAGTTGATCGCACCGCCCATCTGAGCACCTCAAACAAAAGCCTGCAAGGAAAAGATGGGCTGTGTGTACTCACATCACTGACCACTGAATTTAACCAGTGCTTTCAAGAATTTGCCTGACAATGTCAAGGACATGAACCTGTTAGTCACCGCCAGCAGCTCCCACTGTCAGAGTCTGGAAAAGTCCAGATTAGGGCAAATGAAGCTCTGATGCTCAGCTTTTATTTGGCTCTGCCACATATATACATAACATGCATAACATTTTCTGTTATGAAATCACCTGACTGGACAGCAGCTCTCCAGTCCAAGACCCCAGCATCACTGAACCCACTGGCAGTGCCATTTACTGCCGAGTTCAGTTTAATTGTGTGGTGATAAAATCATATTACTGCAAAATTCAAGTGTCCAGCACGAAATGTTTTAAACTCGGGAGGCAGTGCAGGTGCACCACATTAATCAGAAGGCCGGTAGCTGAAAACCCAGGTCAAATTTCTCAACATACAGAAAAGCTGATTCTGTCTCACATTTATTTCACATTTGTTTCACAGTCTCTTTCCATGTGCGTGGTATTTCACAGATTCAGCAGTGAAAACCAACCTGAAACACATATTTTGGAATGATTTTTGAGTTTTTGTGTTAGTGTGAGCGTGTGCGAGTTTGTGTTGTTCTGCGAGCATGTCTTAAATCATCCGTGCAGCCCTGACATTCAGCGATTGGTTTGTTCTCTTGCCTTCAGGCTGTTTTCATACAGTCTCCCAGCATCACTCTGGGCTTAGACAGAGTTTCTTGGCTAGAGAACAGCAATGCCAGGGAGACAATTATAAAGATGCAGTGTACAGTTGAGATTAGGGAAACTAGGAGCTAACGTCCCACTGAGGAGAAGGATTTCTGTTTGTCCTGCTCTGCCCTGGAGTGTTTTTCTAGCATTACACAATCCCTCACAGGATTAGACAAATTCTATTACTAATCACTTCTGGCATAACAATTCCAGTAGTGACCAATTTCATCCTATGAGGAATTTTCCATGATGTATATGGGCGATGGCATTAGCTGTACAATAGGCCTTTTAACTAACCAGATATGATCTTAATTAAGCTTTTATGGGAGATACTATACCACACAGCCTCATTCAGTACAAAGTAACACAATATAGTTAGAATAATCTGCATATACAACAGGACGATCTCACAGGCCCTGCTTACCACCTCAGTATGAAAAGGGTTACAACCAGGAAGTCTCACTGGGAGACCCTGGCAAGTGTCAGGCTGGATACCTCTGCAGTATGAATGAGGAGACCTACAACCACGGCACATGGCACGTCTAAATATCCCTAACCCTGACAGATAGGACAGGAGGAGCTAGTGAACCAGAGATTGTTACGTTTCAAAGGCAGTGAGGGGGGAAGAAGTGTTTCCCAGTGTTCCTCCCTACCACGCCAGTATATATCGGATTAATGCTAATACAACCCCTCTGAGCTTAGCATTGAGAAGATTTTCTCCCTTTGCTATTGTGCAGACTTGCATGAGGCTTATTACATTAACAAATCAGACTAATTTAAGTTATGTTCTTACATCCACATACATACAATAAAAAAAAAACATATTATGTCACGATTCACTGTAGACAGCATTTATTATTTCCAATTTCCTATTATGAATAAATGATAAAAGTTTGGATTGAAAGTGTAGAAACACTGTACTGGCTCTGGCAGGCTGGAGGTTATGTAACACACAATCTCAACCCAAGTCAAAACACTGCAAACTCACAGGGAAAGAAGCAACATCAGCTTCATTAGAGGCAAATGTCACCCACTCACACATCCACATGTATACAGTGAGCACACACGCATACACTAACCTCAGAAGCTTTACTTTACACTGCTCTTTTTCGGTGTAGTAAATAAACCAAATGGAGACCATTTTTCTGCCACCACCCCCAACAAACGCTGTTTATTTTGATCCTTTGTGTTCCTTCCTCCCCTCTTACAGAATCTCTCTGTTTGGTTTTGCAGAGCTACAGTTTCTGGAAAACAGCAAAGATATTGTTTGTTGTTTTGCAGCAAACTGCAGTAATGATATCACACCAATATTTATGCTGTGGGATTGTGTTTGGTAAAAGTTAAAAAGGAGAGTTCTGCTTTAATTGCATTCAAGGCCCTAATGTCGTGGTGTTGTAGTTACCAGCACATGCAGCGCTCTCATGGTTTGGTATTTTCCTTGTCCTTGAAATTCACTTTACCCAACTGGGTGGTGTTTTTTTGGTGCAGAACATCCAGTGGGAGGAGAGGCGCAAACAGGCAGACAGAATAATCCACCACTAGTACAACTTTTCCACGTAGTTCAAGCTGGAACGCCAGTAAATGAGTCTGCGTTTACCCATAAATCAACATGAATGACTCTGACAGTATCTGCAGTGTAGTTTATTTCCTGCTTTTGCACTTTGTGCCGCTGCACCAACATGAACCAAAGCAGCAGTTGTATTATTATTATAGAGTATTATTCTGTTGTTGCTGTGAATTACAAGGTCAAGGTTACAAGGTGGGGGTCTAAATTGGATTGTTTCATGTGGAAACTTTTGTGATTGGATTTGGACTTGACCATGAAACCTTTCAAGCTCTCGGGGTTAGATTTGTTCTCATTCTTTTGATTACTCACAATCCTGAAGGGACAGAGTGCTTTAATATATTTCTTACGGCCTTAATTTCTGAAACATTAGCACTAATGAAAGTCCAGAACTTTCCTCCTGAATACAGGATTTGATGACAGTTATTTATGAGTCACACAGAAGCATGAGAAAAGACTGTGCATCCGTTTAGAAATTTTCTGGAAAGTTATAAGAACGTGACACATCACATCATGCAAAGCTGTCTGTCTGCTCCTCTGTCGGCTGTCAAGAAATCCTAAGCACGTCAAACACAGTCTTAGCAAAGTTCATTAATCAACACACATGGTTAGACTGTCTGCAGCTGACGGGCAACTTTTTATGCTGATCTCCTCATGAATCCTCAGTCACTTGGGGTCATTTTCTGCCCCTGTCTGTCATCTCACTCACTACAGTGTCCTCTGTAGTAGTGTCCTTCCTCTGAGCCCACTGGCTCACAGGAAATTGTTTTAATGTGAAAGTCTGTAATAATAATAATAATAATAATAATAATAATCTCTTCACTTTTTTCAAAATTTAATGCTTTTTTTATTTAAACAATGACACAGTAAACACATATGCAAAAAAGGCAAATAAAAAGATATTGGTGAGTCGCTGTTTCCAGTCACTGCTCACTTCTCTCAGGCCATGTTTATCCCTCCATCTCCCCAGACCTCCCATTCTCCATCTGCCCCCACAAGATCTCCCCAGACTGTCTTCCACCTGTTGTCCATCCATCTGTGAGCCTGGCTCTCCTTCAGTTTATACTGTTAAAGTTCCTCCACCGAGCCTGCCTGATTGTGTGTCTGTGTTTGGCTCTCCTCAGCAGCACAGGTGGGGAAGGAAACTACCATAAAACAGCCATAAAGTTGAAATGAGTGTGAGGGCAGCACCTGCAGCCACACAGCTCCAGTAGAAGTTGGTACGTTGCACATACACGAACATAACTGATAACATATAATTCCTCGTTTCATCCATGTAACTTATGGTTTATTTAATGTTTTCTTGAAGTACATTAGTTCTATTGTTAGCTGGCACTTCTGCATATTCAACATTGTGTTGTTACATCAGTTTATCTTGTTTAAATTCTCTTTTGAGTTTTACCAGTGCTTGGGAGGGGGGGGGTCAAAAGGGATGGACACCAGGAAGAAGTGAACCCAATCACAGGAGGTGTTCACCACACCAGGGGGGATTTTAGTTTACATATTTTGTTTATTTACATATTTGATTGGACTTTAGTTTTTTTTTTTTCTTTTTTTTAAAGAAATTTTCTCCCTTTTGGGGATAAATTTAAACACTTATTTTCTCCTCATGCTCACCAGCTTGGTCCCTCACTATTATAAGAGACACTGAACCAAAGTTAGAGGCAAAAACTTTTTTTTTTGTCTCGTATAAAAAAAGCATACAAAGGGAACATGAGGCCTGTAGTAGGACCTTTTTTGACTCACTGACTCACCCACAAGTCTGAGCCAACTTTGTGTCTCAACAGCTGTTGCACTGCTACAGTGAGGTAGGTTGTGTGTGGAATGAGTCTAGTACAAACCAAAATACACCTAAAGTAAGTTTTTTTTTTAAATGTAGTTTGAAGTTTGATTAGAATTCTCATTCTCTAGATATGGATTAAACGTCAAGAGTTTTACTGGACTACATATTGACTGAGAGTGAAAATGATCAGGCCTGACACGATGGAAAGTAACCTGGCTTTTTTTTTTTTACGATTAAAACTAAATCTAAAGTAACATTAGTGCTCAGACATAAAAAGCATTGGTGAATCATCATTATCATACTGGTGTAAAATGACTTCATCGCACGCTGTGTCTTTGAGAATAGCTCGGTGCTGGTGACCGTGAAGCCGGGGTGGTTTGATGTCGATGAGAATAAGTTTGCGTGATCCGACAGAGTCTGCCGTCTCCTCTGACTCATCTCTGAGCTGCGCTGTTCGGCTCCCAGCTCCTCCTCAGGACGTTAGCGGGGGGAGACGAGCCGCACCGCGTGATGGGGCCGCTCGGCACTCTTGCTGCTCGTCTCCCCCATCGCTCTGACACCCGGGATGACACTGGTGTCCAATTTTTTCGACAGCAGCGATATCAACATGTGTCACGAAGCCAAAAATCCAAGAGTGCTGCAGTCAGTCCGAGTACACTGCAGCAGGTTCGCTTTCACAGAGCCCGGAGCTGCTGCTGTATTATGCATCACTGAAGATTGTGTTTTGTTTTGTTTTGTTTTGTTTTGTTTTGTTTCACAGTCTATACAGACGTGGGATGATTCCCCCCAAAAAATCTCTGGCTGCAGTTCAGATTGTTGGTTTGCTTTAGATTAAAAGCAGTACTACAGTCTTACGATTTAGTATAAGGCTGTGCCGCTTCATTCATATATTCTCATCTGCAGCATGGAGAAGATAAATGAAGGGAGAAAGTGGCTTTGCTGTGGTTTGACTGAACAGTGGGGACGACTGTAGTGGGATGTGAGCACAGTTGTCTGGATGCAGCAGTGGGGATTTTTTTTTTTTTTTTTTTTTTTTTTTAAACACGAGCCCCCAGCTGAGGTTCCTCTGATCTGTCTCCCGCAGGGAAGCTGCTCTGCTCACAGCATTACAAAGACGTTCAATTACTTTCATCAGGTCCTGCAGGCGCCTGCAGCCCCAGCCCAACAGCAGCACTGCAGCATTACATGCCATGCAATGCTATTTTTGATTGATTCTATCTATTGTGATGCTCCCCTGTAAATGAAAAAAGTCAACATTTATTTCATTAAAGAAGCTGCTATCTGTCTAAATTTGAACCGAGTCAGTTGAATCTGGACTGGCTTTTTTCCCCCCCACATTTTCTTTTTTACATCTTCACACATCTGGACGGCTGACAGGGCTTGGTTTTACATCCTCTGGGTTCTCTGACGTCCTGCCACAAGCTTGGTCCCTATTCATCTAGCAGAGGAGTTAGCATCGACCAGTGTTATATCTTGAGCCTTTTTTTTTGTCCAATTACAAAAACGTTTTGTATCAGTTGTATCATACAAGCATGCAAGGATAATAAAAAAAGCGGTGCAGTGGAGTAGGTTATTAAGGATGTAACACAACATAGTGTCTGTGTCTGCATCTGTGTCTGTTTGGCTCACAAAAATAGCTCTCAGTAGGCTACAGGTAGACTTTGAACTAAATCCAGTTAATCTTACCAAATTCCACCACTTTCAGCTTCTCTTCATCGGCTCCTTATCCATGTCAGATCAGACTTTAAGGTGCTTTTGGTGACGTCACATGATGACCTGCTCTTCACCCTCAGAACTCAGGGCTCCTGTCTGTACCCAGAGTTAAAGAGAAGTCAGCAGGCTGCTGAGCCTTTTTCCCATCATGCCTCCTTCCTCTGGAACAACCTCCCTGCTGACATCAGACTGTCTGACTCCAGTGAAGCATTTAAAACTTTAAACTTTACACTTTAAAACTCATTGTTATGGTGAACTTACTGAAACACACTGCATCTCTCTGACTCTCTGTTTGTTTATTCCCTCAACCACATGAGAGTCCAGGCTGTGTGTCTCTCTTTGTCTTTCTTTCTCTCTCTGTCCCTCTATTTTCTCCTCCCTGTTGTCTCTTTTTACTCAGGCTCTCTGTGCTGGTCCATAGTCCATCCTGAGACCAGATCAGATTTATCTGTGTTCCTCTTTATGAAACTGTGTATAAAGTAGGTCAAACTAACTCCACCTGCAGCAGCTACGACAGCAACATGGTGCTGACACACTGATGCTTCAGTATTAATCATCTAATTATGTTAGATATATAATAAAAGGGACCAAAGCAGTACTTTTACTGTAAAACTTAAACTACATTTTGCTACTAATTCTTATGTACTTTTACTTGTGATGGAGTATTTTTACTTTGTTATATTGGTACTTTAAAGTCAGAGACCTCTTTCTGTTCATCTGCTCTTAAAACAGCAAAATAGTTTGTTGGTCATGAAGTCAAACACTTGAATAAGACTTGTACATGTACACTGTAGATGCCACTCAAATACGAAATGTTAATCCAACCCTGTCCTTTTATAAGATCAAAGAGACTATTAAGTGCAAGGAGCCAACACATCAAAATGTTCCAGCTCTTAAATTATTAGAAGGAGTTTGAAACATTTGCTTTGCATGTCTCTTATATAACAGTCCAATCAGCAAGTCTGCCTTTTCCACTGATGGGTTTGGAGGGTTTAGCGCCCCCCCCCCCCCCCCCCCCCCCCCCCCACACACACACACACACACACTTTTGATCCATGGGGCCTTTTTGTAAGCAGTGAAAAAGAAAGTGAAGACAGGCAAAGGAAGGAGACACACACAGCCATCTCATTTTCTCTCAAAGAAGTACACATAGGTGGCTAACACCATGATAAAAAAGAATATTTGAGGGTAAATGGAAAAGATTGTGTGTCAGCGCCAAGACCTGTGTGTTGTCGCTGTTGTTACATAGCAGTCTGGTGTTGTAGGAGCTAAAAATACTACCGGTCTGCCTAATGTCAGAGTGAGACCATGTCAAAGTGTTGTCCTTTTCACTTGCTCCTGAGGAGTAATACAGATAAAAATTAAAACTAATGATTAAATAACTACTGGTAATAAGCAATAATATTAAGGTTCAAAAATGGTAGCATTCCCTGAGAGGTGTATTGCACTGAATATATAGTAGCTGAATATATAACAGCAAGTAGTGGTAGCATTTAAGGATAAAGTGCACAGAGATGTGCATCATCACTGCTGACTGCAGGCTGATGTGGCACTGAAACCCAGTGGACGCTGCCTTTAAAGGCACAGTCAAACACAATCGGACTAACAGGGATGATTGTCCAGGCTGGGGTGAACTCCTGTGTGTGTGTGTGTGGACAACAATATTACTGTGAGCACTCGTGTATCACATCACGCGCTCAGTTGTGCCCCAATGCTCGTCCGTGAGTATCAAGACGCTATTAAGATCACAGCGAGGGGAAGTTGTGCAGAAATGCAACGTTGCTACTACTACTGAAAAGAGGGATTATACTTCTGCTGATGTGCCAGCAAAAATAATCAAATGCAGTAATAAATGAGTATTAAAGTAACTTGGCAGGAAGTCATCCTCGAATCGAGGCTGAATATCTTTTTTTTCTTCCATTCACAGGTGTAAGTGAAGGGGTTTGAGTTGATATTTCCTCCTGTTCAGCAGTTTTTATTGATGTATTTTTAGCTCTTTGCTCAGCGTTCAGAAGGCAGAGGAAATGGAAGCTATTAAAGATGCTGTAGAACCGAATCTGTTATTGTAAGAGGAGCATCTGTGAGTTATAAACTCTGCAAGTGATTCACAGTACAGTCAACTTAAAGTTTGTGTTCTGATTCAAGCCTCTTCCGTCTGGATTCAGGGGAGATTCTGACCTCTCATGGTGGCATCAGCACAATGTGTTGTTACTTCCAGACCAGGTTCCAGGATAAATGTACTATAGGAGCTCGACTGGATTCACAACCGACTGATGCATTAAATATGCTACTTAAAGGACGTGTTTAGCATTTAGGAAGGCAGTCTCTTTAATAAGGTTAGCACTGGCGCCAATATGGATCCAACAGATCAAACATGCACCAACATTTTTTTTTTTAATCTGCTGGTAGCTCTAGAGGAAAGGACAGTCAGTAGGATTCATCTTCTCTCAGTCCAACCATCATTATTACCACTGCAGCAAGGATTTACTGCAGTACTTATGAGTTTAAACTCCAAGATGAGGTGAAACTGAATCTTGTTCTTGAGAAACGTTCAGAACATTCGGTTCCTAAGAGAACAGGAAGTTCATAACCTGTTTAGTTCTTCTAGCAGCATGGACTAAGGATGACAAAATGGGCCAAGTGGTTGGTTGCTCTGTCCAAGTGCTTCTTTAAAAGACCTTTGGAACCTTTCTTTGGTGGAAATAAAAGGAATATCTGCTTTAAATCTCAGTTATAGTGGATCCTATGTGATCTGCAGACAGCCCCATCAGTGGGAGGCCAATGAAAGTCCATCATGTGGAACCACTGATATTCTGGGACTGTAAAGCCCACTAAGATATTTTATGTGATACAAATAAACCTGTTTATTTACATACATGCTTAAACCTAATTTTGGCTCCATCTTTACACTTAAAATGTGTTACAATCCAAAAAAAGAAGTGCAACACTAAATTGTGTGAGTAGCACTTTAAACAACCCAGAACACTGGGCTCCACACAACCTGACCAAACAACATTTCATGGAGAGTGAATTAACATTTAAAGAGATGTGTGTGAACGAAGATTAAAAAATGATAAATTTCACGTTGGTTGTTTTGGATTTGATGTGATTATACTGAATTCGGGGCACAGCTGGGGGTCGGGCAGGCACAAGCTGATTGGTGATCAGAGTTTTTCAGCTTGCACCACTGCACACACACACTATCCTGAAAATGTATATAATCCTGTTGCGTGGTAGTGGTTTGCATCCTCCAGCCCAGAAGGAACCCACACTAGCATGTTCTCCCCGTGCTTGTGTGGGTTCCCTCTGCGTAATCCGGCTTCAGTCTGTGACAGGTGTTTCAAGATATTGTGTGTTCTGCTCCATACAGATGCATTAGTACAATGGTTTTACTGTTGTGTTTGTTGTAGTCATCCTTGTTGAAATCCTTGAAAATACCTGTAACATGGAGTTAGTCCAAGTTCATACGAGCTCTGGAGCAGAGGCAAAATGTAGTCCCAGGAACTGGTCCAGAGATGGAGGTTGAGAGCAGCGGAAGGAATAGCTGAACCTGTGAAGATGAATGCACGTTATTCTATTCTTTAAGACCCTGCAGTGGAAATAAGCTGTCTGAGCACAACAATGCAGACTTGGTTTGGGTCTTTGTGGGATTAGATTTATGGCTGCTGAGAGAAGCCTCACAGGGCCTCCAGTTACGAAGTGATACTCTGTGCTGACAAGCCAATGAAATCAAGAAGCAGAGAGAGGAGCAAAAAGCTGATAACACATGATAATTATCCCCCTGCAAGCTGACAACGGTTTAATCCAGAGCTGAGGAGCGAGCCTGTGGGAATCACTGATAGTGTCATCGTGGGGCTGCAGTGACAGCTTTGCTGGGAGAGGGGTTTTATTCAGCAGGACCATAATTAATCATGGAAACAAATGTGTAATGAGATGATTATGATGGTAAAGATTGTTATTGGTGGTTGGATTTGTGTGTCAACAGCTGCTGTTGCAATAGAGGTAAAATGACCTACACTGAATGAGCCAAAGGTCGGAATCACAACCACGAAATAAAGAAATCTCTCATGTTTCTTATGAGATTTTTCACAAATCTCAAGCTCTCTTCAGTGAACTTCCAGCGTGTTATGGAAACACTGAATGCTGAGGGGCGACATGTAGTGTTTTGGATGCATTTGATGTCTGGTCGTTACTAACATTGAGAGGGACAAATTTCCACAATTCACATATTGACAGAGACCACCCATTCCTTGATCATTGTAGTACGAGTCCATGTGGACTCAATTACTTTGATACAACTGATACCCTTATTTTATTTCATCTTTATTTAATCAGGCCGTCTCATTGAGATTCAGGTCTCTTTTTAAGAGAAACCTGAGAACAATAAAACATTCATAGTCACACAAGAGTCATAAAAGCATCAGATAATAGAGAAGGTTATGAAGGACTCTGGTTTGAGGGCAGATTGATGTTCATCCTATTTAAAAGGTGCATGTCTAAGGTTCAGTAGTTGCTGGGTTATACTCTGTAGTTTAAGATTTAAATGTTGAAAGAGATGACAGATGATATTTCTTCTTGTCTGGAGGGAAGTCCATCCCACCTTGGGATACAGAATATTACCAGGTTCATGACGAGACCTTTTTTTCATGTTCTTAAGAGATGCTACAGTCTTCCAAAACGTACAGGAGCCGTTGTGACACGAAGAGAGAGCCTTCATGATCAAACAGGTGCAGATCTATCATTGTTGTCTTGACCAGTCTTCAGTGGTGCCACTAGATCTAGCCCCGTACCAAGCTTTGTCTCTGTTGTGACATGATCTGCCTCAACTTGAGTGGCTTCCTATGGACTCTATGCTTCCTGTTTTATTTTGTCATCACTTACCTGTTGTATATTTGGTTGTTTTACTTCCTGTCTTTGTGTATCTTTTCCCGCCTGTGTGATCGCCCGCCCCGGCCTAATCAGTTTCACCGGTTGCCTCCCTTGTGTATTTAAGTCTCTGTGTTCCCGTCTGTCTTTGTCAGTTTGTCTGTTCAATTCCCTCCTGTTACTTTCTGCTTCTGTCTAATTTCCTGTTCTTGTTCCTGATTTTTTTTTTTTCCCTGTGGTTTTGGTGCTGAGTTTTGGATTTCCTGAGTTTTGTTCCTGCCCGGACTCTAAGTTTCTTCACCCATCAGCCTGTAAGCCAGCTTTTTGTAATTAAAGTATCTTCACTGAATCTGCCTGCCAGCGAGTTTGCATTTCCCTGTTCCTGGCTTCTGCCATAACACAGTGGGGATAGTGGTGGACAGCTGCAGGGAGAACCAAGGATTATGTCTGTTTTTAATTGAGTGTTTTGTATGGAGTGTGTCTGTCTGTTTGAAGACTGTAAAAAGAAAAAATACTATCAGCGTCAGGAAAGCACAAGTCCAATTGTTAGAGCTGTGACAGAACCAGTCCAGGTTTCACTGTCATCATTTCAGAAGAGGCATAAAGAGACCAGAGCTTGATAGTGTCATCCAATCAATCAATATTTGCTGAAGGGAGGTGATACATACTAATAATGGTCATGTGCATGTGATTACCAACATAGAGATCTAATAGTATATATTTACATTTATTAGGCTCAGAGCAAAAGCTTTTACATAAACTTGATTTTTGCAGGGGATACCATTTGACGTCAATTACTACGCCTAGACAAGCGGCCATATTTAGAAACCGGATAAAAACTTGCAATGCAATCACACCAGCTGAAATGTAAAAATGAGTTTTTATATTAATGGTCTGTAGTTGTACCTACAAGTGCTCAAAGCTACCTCTGTGGTAGTTCCTGCCATGATAACATACACACACAGACTCACAAAGTGAAAACAGTAACCAGCCATGGCGTCGCAGCTGGTAATAACAGGAGTGTTATGTGAATTTACAAGATTGCTGGAGGGTCCTGACTCCACATGAACAATGGGTGGGGTGAGCAAAGGGAGCCAATTAGTCTGGTTCTAGGACCCTGGGGGTGTCAATGGTGGTGGAACTTGTCAGAGTGTGTGGAGGTCGTGTGTTACATATTTAGACACAGGGCTCATGGATGCAGGTGCAACAGACAGCCTTGTTTTTAATCCCCAGTTTAGTGCACAATGTGAGTACTTTGCGGTACAAAGTACTCACAAGTACTGGGCTGGAGGAGTACAGCGCACCATACTGGCAGCATCCCTCTTTTTTCTTTTTCCTTTTTTTTTTTTTTAAAGGATACGTCTACATAATCACATGAACTATAATGATATAAATTTAGCTCTGTTACCTGTATAACCTAAACTCCAAGGGACACTATGTAGAAATTGCTGATGCTCTCCACCCTTACTGCCGAGATCAAAGCGTTTGCTCATGTCTCAGCATCCCTTCGTGAGCCTTATGTGACCAAATTGGTTCACTGCAACCAGACAGGGTTCATTAAGTCACGACAGGCCTTTAATAATATGTCGACTCCTGCATTATCACACATGCTGTAAAAGATGTTGCATCTCCAAGCACTGTTTTAAGCCTTGATACAGAAAAAGCATAACAGGCTTGAGTGGAATCTGTTGGAAGCACTGAGACAATTCAGATTTGGTTGAAACGCCATTAAAATCACTCTTTTCTCCAAGCCTGCCCCCGGGGTTCCTCTTTATTTGCCCTGTCACCCAAGCCACTTGCACAGATTCTTAGATAACGTCCATCTGTTTTTCCATTTAATTTGAATGTTACCAGTCATTAAATCTCCCTGCATGCTGACGACATTTTCTTTTATGTTGATAAAATTCCCAATCTTCTTGAATCATGTTCGGGGGCATTTATGAAAATCTTGTATCTGACCTTAGCAGGTGGATTTCTGGGAGTTTGGAGTTGTAATCCACACACACATCAAGTAATCTGCATCAATGAACTGAAATAAATCACTTTCAGGAACTAGGCGTGGCATACGTGGTTCTTTGTGGTCGTTTTGTCTGAGGGTGTTGCAGGTCATGGATTTCGCTACCTCCTCCTCTCTCTGCTTAGCTATTCCTGTCCAGTAAAGGGCATCTCTGGCTCCTTTCTTTGGACTTCACAAAGCCCATATGTGATTCATTGATTTTTTTTTTCTTGCTCAGAGCCTTTTAATAACAGTCCATCTGTATTTGACAGTCTCTGAATATCCAGTGTTGTTTTATCTCACTTGGTAGCTGACTGTGTATCAGACCACCCATGCAGGACTGTGTCAGTGACCATCCTCAACTCACAATCTTCCCTGGTTGCTGCTTTGATATACTGCTGTTTTTTTTTTCTATAACACTAACATAGTGACATAACTGACCTCGAGTTCATTACTTGAGTTTTACTTCAAGGCTATACTTTTGCAGTCTCATGAGCTTTCTTTGCAGCCTGGCTTCTTAAATATCACCTCTAAGGGTTTGTGATGGACATAGCAACAATAGCAACAATAGAAACTGAACTGCTCCCACACTCATTTGGCTCACTTGGTTGTGTGGGTAGGTTACAATATTTGGTCGTCCGTCCTTAGAGCACACTGTCAACACTTCTTTTTTTTTTTTTTTGGTTGGTAGAAAGTTCCAATGAAAGTGTAAACAGCAAGGTCTAGATTTTCCAGGGTAATCTGGACTTTGGACTTTCCAGAACAACACGTTTAACTTCAGTTTTTAAATCTTTTGAGTGACACAAACAAAATTTCATTCCCTGACACAGGTCATTCTAAACCTCAGCACATAAAATCAGATCTGCTTCCAATACTTTAAAAATATGTCCAGTTGTAATTTGGATGGCCTGAGCTTTTATGATTAGGTTAAGGTTTTGGTACCCGGTCAACAGTTCTTTTTGCACATACTGTGGTGTAATAATGGTGTTTAATTTAGTGTAAATAAGAACACTTTGCACACACACAGGTCTGGCTGCCTTCTCTTTTCCTCAAGTATTTCTTTTGTGATCTGCTCCAGATTTGGCAACAGCAATGACATATGATTAATATTTTGATGATGATGTTAGAAGTGAAGAAAAATGATTTGCTTTTCATTTTGGCAAAGATGATGTTGATATCTGAGACAGACCCTGTGTGGGATGCAGAGATTACGTGCTGTCCCTGCAGAAACTGTAATGTCCTTCAGACGTTACACTTTGTAACAGGGAAAATACAGCTACAAAGTACAACAGTGATGATTTTGTCGGGGGCCAACAGTTTCACCTTTCATAAATCAAACTTTGATCAAACTTATTCTCATCATGGAGACTGAACACAACAAGGATCCTCTGTGAGAGAAGACTCAAATTGATTTAAACACGATCAGACCCCCCCCCCCCCCCCCCCCCCCCCCCCCCCCAGGCAGGATGTCAGCTGCATAATCAAGGACATTTCAACTTCATTACAGAAAGTAACTATTCAAGAGACTCTTCTCCAATAAGAAAAAGATCCCATTGGCTGACTGTCACAGGAGTCTACCTATGGGGTCTAATGGTTCAGCATTAGATTCAACACTATTATGGGAAGTGTAAAACACTATGGTTGGATGGGGCTAATTTCACACAGGTTAGTCAAATTATCTACCATCTCTATGTTCTGAAAAGCCTCCATTTATTTATTTTTTGAGGCCATGAGTCATTTTGTTTACAGTCTACTGTGCAAATAGCAACTTTGTTAAATATCATCTTGTAATAAATTTTGGCATCATAATTTTGCCTATGTTACCTTGGTGAGTTACTTACATTATTTAACAATACATACTGTACAATACCTACACATAATAAAGTGGTGCTTTATGACAAAGCATCGTCATAAATCCTCCTTAGCAGCTGGCAGAGCTGTAAAACAGTAATGTCACACTCTCTTCCAGGAGTCATGCTTCTCTCTGCTGAAAGTCGGTGTACGGAGCTTCATAAATTACTCAAGTCCTACTCCGAGGCAGGAGAGTTTTATTCCGAGGCTAACTTTCAGTGTAGTTCGAGGGGACTGATTCTGAGCTATCTTTATATTATCCATCCAAAATTGATAGAATTATATAAAGGTGGCAGAGGGAGAGACTGCATAGCACAGAGATCTAGCTGCTTCATCCAGTGTGAATAGCAGAAAGCCTGTCTCTCATCTCCTCCTGCATGCCCCCCCCCCCCCCCCCCCCCCCTTCCTCCTCCGCCTTGCCAGCTCTAGAGCAGATTCATGGCTGTAACCTTGAGATGACTGGTAAACAAGTCAGAGATTCTGGGGAGCTCCTCACAGCCTTTACACACTGAGCACACACACAACACAAACTAAAACCTATAAATGGACAGATATGCTCAGCTGTAAACATCAACTCCGCCTCAACATTTGCACACATAAACACAGATCTGCGCATAATCTTCCCATTTATACAGCTTCAGCATGTTTACACCAAAGTCACAGTAGACTGGCCTGCGAGAGCCGCGCAAATAGAAGCTGGAGTATGGATATATGAATGAGGAGGGCTAACACTGACGTGACAAGCCGGCTCCATGTTTAAAGCCAAGTCACACACAGCGCAGGAATGCAGCCAATTAATACTCCTTCACGGAGCTGCTCTCAGCACAGACTGTTAAAGTGTCAGTTCACCCAAATTACAATGGAATCTGGCCATAAAGAGAGTTCTGGGTTTCTTTGTCCAAGGTTTTGAGATTTCTGCCTCCACCCCAGTACAAAGAAAGTGAATGGAATTCGGGTTGTGGTGTTCACAGCATTTCCAATAAAAAAAGTACAAGAGAATTAACACCAACCCTGGAGTTCCCCTAAACTCTATGAATATTTGTAGGCTGTTGTAACTCAGCTGTTGTTTCTAGCAACAGGCAGCTGTTTTTAGTGAAAAGGGTTTGGTAAACCCAAATGTCAGACAGATAAAACTAGACAGACAAGCTGGTGAACATGTAACACGCTAAAGCCAGATTCTGGTTCTTGTCAGAAGCTGGTGGAGACCAAAGCAGAGCTAAAAAGAGGGTGAATATTGGATTGCATTCATCAGCTGGACTCAAACACAGCTTCAAGTAATATCAGTCAGTTTTTAGTCTAATGAACAGATTACCAAGATTATCAAGTTATTTCTTCAGGGAAACCGAGTTCCAGTTAAAACTGTAGACAAGGTAAGCAAGGCCTGTGGATCATCCAGAGGACCCAGAACTCTGTTCCCTGTTTCCCCTGGACCCTGTTTCAGGAAATGAATTTGAAAGTGTCAACGTCTCAAACAAAATTTCTGAGGGCACAAATCTCAGATTGACCAATATCTGAAACACTGGACAAATGAAACCAAAACCATGGATATGTATATATGTAATTAAGGTAAGTGTGAAAATGTGT
The DNA here is from genome assembly GCF_017976425.1 of Toxotes jaculatrix. Lineage (NCBI taxonomy): Eukaryota > Metazoa > Chordata > Actinopteri > Toxotidae > Toxotes > Toxotes jaculatrix. The sequence goes on from NC_054406.1 coordinate 21,544,964, forward strand.
TGTCATAGGCTGTTATTTGGTGAACCAACCCTTTAATATTCAAACCAGCTCTGGCTGCCAAGTATGTTTTCTGTGATTATACAGCAGATTGGCTCAGTGGAGATGGAAGAATTCAGAAAGACAGCCTAAGCACTTCACTAATTCCAGGATTAGAGTTAACTACTTCTGACAGTTTTCACACTCATAAACTTGTTTCACCATCTCTGTGGGGTACACTCATTGACATAATGCATTCTCTAGTCCCTTACCTTTTGTCCCCACAGTGACAAAGGTCCACATGCAGGTTTAAGTCCCAACCAGGACATAAAAACAAGCCCACAAATACAACATGCACATTGATGCTTACAAATATCAGCCTTTTTCCATCTTCTCCAATTGAGAACACAGCTTTTGGACAGTTCACCCCCAATTAACTGGTCTGAAATGTGTCCCCAAAAGTGGCCTATGACACACACACACACACACACACACACCACTGCCTGATCATCATGTAAAAGAAGTTTTTGCTGGGATAATCTCAAAGATCTCTGTCAATCTTCCTCCGAGAGAGGTTGTTCAAATACAGCACACCGTGTCATCTCACTCTGCAGAAACAAATTGCTCCTCAGCGAAGTTTTCACATTATTGATCTGGAAGATTAAAACCTTTGCTACAGCAGCGATCCACAGGAAGAGAAAAGCAGTGTGGTTCCAGACTATGTGGAAACAAGGATAGTGCTCATGCTGTTATCTGTGTGACTGTGTAAGAGCTTAGTCGTCGGCTGGATGGGCTCCTGCTGTGTGGAAGAGGGCTCTACTGATAAGATCCCCCAGGAAGTTATAATTAACAACATTTTGTTTTAAAGCCGGGAAGAGACCTGAGTAGTTTCAGAGTCCTACGATAAAACACCAGAGTGTTAAGGGGTGGGAGGGGCTGCTGATTCTGGAGGAGTTTTTTCCCCATTTCAGTATTTTCTTGAGGTGATATCCTCAATATTGCTTAACATAGAAACATAGGACTCTTTCAGATATTGTAACCATCCCATAGGTTTTATTATGGCCACCATTTTCAGTTATTTCTGCTGTGTTTCTGAGAAAGCGTGGTTTGTCTGTTGGCTTGGCAGACACTTACAAAAACCTACAAGTTATAAGTTGCTGAATTCACCAAAAAGTAGAAGTGGAAATCATAGATCAGTCTGCTGATTGGAAACATTTTGTTCAGTTCAGTTCATTCATCGATTTGTCACTATGCAGATGATTCACTTTTGTTCAGATCATTCACTAAGCCTTGCAGTTCCATCAATATTTAAAGATTTTTCAGTGTATACAACAGTAAGTGAACACATCATCATTTGTACAGCTTCAGCATTCAGCTCTGATTCTGACTCTGTCTTCAGTTCAGGAGTACGTTTAGTCTGTTTGTGGTCCAAGCTGTCATGTTCAGTTGGGTACAAAACTAGCCTGTACAATGACCACACATACGATTAACAGCTTAGCAGCCACTTGTTTACAACAGACTTATCACATTATGAGTGCTTCTGTAGCTTGTTCTATCTTTTAAGCTTTTCATAAGGAAGTAACGTCCTGTGAATCACAGCTAAGCTGACAGCAGAGCTCTGTCACCAGTGAGGAGCTTTGGAGATTAGACTCCATCAATATCAAGCGTCTTTATTAAGCGTTGGCCCATATGAAGGTAAGAGATAGGGCGCCTTTGGACGAGTGTCCCTGGTTACAGTGGCAAAGGAGAAGGTGGATTGTGCAGTAGTAGACAGAAAGGCAGAATTGCAATGCTATCCAGTGATTGATTAGCTAAAAGAACGCAGGCAGAAACATCACTGGTCAGATGTGGTATTGTCAGGATTGTTGATGGAGGGATTTGACAGGAAATCAGAAGGGATGGAGGGAAATAGATCAGGAGTGTATAGCCAACGTTAACCCATATGAAAGAAAGGCTGTGAGAGCATGATGATGTGCGAAATGGGCAGCTCCATGGGCCAATCAGACACTAGCTGCGCTTGGGCTTGGCATTTAAAAAAGTTATACATGGTTATTATTACATTTCTTAGAATGGTACTTTAACTACATGAGCCTGAATAGGTTGTGAGCAACCCTTTTGTAAGGAATGGTTCCGGTTTTCAACAAAAGCAGTTTCACACGACCAGAGATGTCACACTTTGTGGGGAAACTTTCTGATAAAGCAAAGACAATCAGTCAGGCACTTTTTTGTGTGTTTTTGCAGTCTCTTGTATATAATAATGTTAGATTGTGGCTGTTTTAACTAATGGTGGATACTTGTATGGCTCAGAGTCAACTTTAGAATGAGTCTGTAGTGTTTCCTGGTAGAAATGTGATTTTTGTCTTTCTCCTTATTTTATTCAATTTTATATTTTCCTATTTATCTATATGTTTGTATCTGTTCATATTTTCTTTAGATGTAGGTGTTTTATATATGAATAAAAGTCAAGGCCTACCTTCAGATGATCTGTAAATAACAATCAGCATCCTGCATACCAGATAGTTTTATCTGTGACTCAGCCCTTTATCTGATCACATACCTGACATGATGTGTGTAATAGTCAGTCTTTCTGGAACATTGTGGAGATGTGGCGCAAATCATCACAACAAGAAGCACAGAATTTAATGAAAATGTTTTTGAAAATTGAACATTTAATTAGGGCTGCAACAACTAATCGATTAAATCGATTAAAATCGATTATTAAAATAGTTGGCAACTAATTTAATAATCGATTAGTTGGGTCTACGTTATCATACACATAAGTGCAGCGGCTACCCCGTAATGTGGGGGCAGTAAAGCACCAGTAAGCTGGATGCCGACCGCCGTAAAAGAAGAAGAAGAAGAAGGGGCAAGAGAAGCGAACCAATGCCGCCCTTGTGTAGCTCACCTGGAAGAAGCGTTTGAAAAATGGCGGAGGCGGTTACAGCGGTGAAGGCTATAACGTTAGCAGAGAGAAAAATACGACCCAAGTCGCCAAAAGCATGGGAGCACTTTACATTAACGCCTTCAAAGAACAGCGCTGGACGCGAAATGTGCGCAGCTGATCTCGCCTGGCACGGCAGCACAACACCACTGCGAGAGCACCTGAGGAGGAAGCATGTTGGAGCCGTGGATGAAGGAGATTCAAGATGATTTCGGAGTAAGTTAATTTATCTTGTATCCATCAACAAAACTAGAGAAAACGGACAGAGGTTTGTTTTTAAATTGTCCTGAAAAACGGACACAAACCTGCCGGAAACCGATAATAGCTGAGATTAAGTCTGAGAGACACAGGTGGATAACATTGTTGTGAAGTTTTTTGGATTATTTTATGCAATTAATCCGAGAGAGTTTAACGTGAATCATTCATTTCTTCATAGCAATATCTGGTCAAATATATATTAATTGCATTTTCCTTTTATTCTCAGTACATGGCAGCATTACCCAGTGTCTATTTATTTAATTTCATTTTGCTTTGTCTGCGTTTTAGATCAGTAGTTATTAACTTAAAAAGATATTGTATGTTTTACTTACTGTGCTTCTGTGCATACTCATACTACACTTTCTCTCTCACCCTAGGGAAAAAAAAACCTTCAGCCCTGGTTACACTCTTTCCTCAAGGACTTATTTCACCAGACTGATGAAGAAATGAACCATAAAGAACCGTTCCTCCATAGTTCTATAGGAAAAGCCTGTTTAAAATCTGTTTGAGTTTCATGCATTTTATTTATTAAATTGCTGTTCAGCTCATTTCAAGGTGGAGACAGGTTTTTTTTCAGAACATGTAAACAAATGCTCTCTGCACTGTATAAAAACAGATGGTCTTTGTTTTTCATTAGTTACTTAAACTGTTCACCATCTTTATGTTTTTCTTTACATTGATTCAGCTGCTACAAAATTTTTAGTTTTATTTATTTTTTTGTACTCAATGTAACATACATTTAATTTTTTTATGTGAGTTGGAAACAGCTTTTGAACAAAGACAGTTTGGTTAATTAAATAAAATGCTGGAAATCAAATGTTTCTTTTTCCCCTTTTTATCCGATTAATCGATTAATCGAAAAAATAATCGACAGATTAATCGATTATCAAAATAATCGTTAGTTGCAGCCCTACATTTAATGCATATTTAGTCAGATCACTGATAAACGAGTTGCATGAAATTTACAAAATCAAAAGCATTTGTCATTTTGATAAATACTTCAGCTCATTAAAGTTTGGTGAAATGTTCGTTTCATCTAAACCATCAACCTGACCTGACCCATCTTAGACCTGATCTCAACTACGTTTGCTAATGTATCTTTACCATAAGTTAGCACCTCTTTATTAGATATGATCAATCTGTTGTAATTCAGATGTTTTAGCCTTTTAGCCAACTGTGGACCTATATCTAACCCTCCCTGTTTCTGTAGTATGGATTCAGAGTGAATCATAGCACAGAGACAGCACGGCTGAAAGTTACAAATGACTTACTATCTGCTTTGGACAAAGGACATTTCTCTGTACTTGTCTTGTTAGATCTTAGTGATGCATTTGATACCACTGAATATCACATCCTATCATATATACTGGAACATTTAATTGTCATCAAAGGAACCATACTCCACAAACTCTGGGTTTTTATAAAGATGATGTGATTATATTTATCAGCGAAGCCAGAGGATCTTCAGGAGTTGGGTTTCCTGGAGGTTGAACTGTGTTAGCCTCGTCCAGGGTGATTGCACTAGAAGTTGTCAGTGGACTGCACAGCAGCTGACCTGCGCCCTTGGATTTGATATATGTATCTGTTTATATAATTTACTTTTGATGTTAACACATTTCATTCATGTTATTAGTGTTTAAAAGACAAAGCTTCATTATCTAGTTATGAGATAATATCATAACTTTGAGAAATTTAATAATGATAATGATTCAACTGCTTATGTGTCAGACTACATGTTCCCTTTGGAAATCCATAATTACAACAACAACAAAGCAGTCAGTCATGTCTGAAAATGAGTTCAAAGATACAGTTCAAACTTCAACAGGCTTGAATGTGATCTAACTAACTCTGAATCAGTCCAACCTTGTGCAGGTTTGAGCTGAAAGACTGTTACTGTGACGACAGCTCCAGATGAGCGTGAAGCCAGTTTCGAAGACCTGAACAATCCAAGCTCCTGTCAGATCCTCTGTAGCTAACTCAATTATCTGTGTAGAAAGAACAGAGTGCAGCACTGTCCTGTCTGGATTATAGAGCGTGTCTGCATCACAGCGTGGTGTGGTGTAAGGATTGGTTCAGGGGATGCTGAACTCAGACGTCCTGACCCCCAGGCTGACTTCCAAGTATTCACTCATAGTGAAAGAGATGAAAAGAGCTTCAGAGCTGTTAGTGGGTGAAAATGAGTTATCTGTTTGAAAACTCTTCTATTAAATGATACAAGAAATAAATGGTGTAACCACTGCTTCATTTGTAGCATAGGTGGATTAAAGAGGTTTTACTCTACTTTCTGAAGTCCCAAGAGAATCCAGGGTGCAGTTAGAGTATAAATCCTGCCCTGTCCCTTAAGGACAACACTGAACACTCTATACCATTCATGAAACTGTTTTTTCTTTACTGTCTTTTATCATTGTTGAGGTAAACATTCCTCTGCATTTCCATTAATTGTGAGTGGCTGGAGGTCTACAGCCCAGCCCAGCCCAGCCCAGTGTGTGTGTGTGTGTGTGTGTCCGTCTGTCAACGCTGCATCCTGAGACAAATAATTTGAACCTGTTTTTGCTGCAACACGACGTGATGTTACCCAGCGGGGCTCTGTGTTGGCCAACCACATGCAACACAAGTAAGCTCACACGCAAGTCTGTTCCTCCAACTGGACTTAAATCATCATATTTCACTATTTCACTGTTACCATGAAACAACACGTCTGACCAACACAGCCCCAGAGTTGTTTCAAAGCACGATAAATGTCTGTCTGAATGTGGCACCAAAGAGGAAGGAAAAATTTTTTTGCAGCTGATTTCTTAAAGCTCGGTTAGGTTAGCTTTCATTTCACGTGTGTGGCAAAAATACAGGAATGTAATACGTCTTTCCTCATGGACCTCAGTACAATTTAGAACAGACTTTAAGGACAAGCTGCAGTGATTCAGGGCACAGCTCTGACAGGCGACTGCCTCAGTAACAACAATGATAGTGTGGCGAGCACAGTCCAGTGCTGTTAGTCTTAGAGGACAGCAGTGATTGTGTGTCAGCAGTGAGTCAGTCACAAATAAAACGAAGCAGTTCTTCAGCTCACGCTGGATAGTCTGTCATACTCAACTCTGCTAGTCTCCAGAAGATCCAGCAGCTGCAGCTGAGTTTTGCCACATAAATGTAATATGACAACTGAAATATTTGGTCTGCAAAAAGCCGCAAACCCAAGCCTGTCACTACAGTGTCTAAAGCATGTGCTCTGTTAAAAATCAAAAATCTCTATTGCTTCTTGTCCCTGATGTAAAGACCCTATGAACATGTAAATACTGTTCATTTCAAAAGCCCGTGCTGCAAACAAGATGTGTACTCCCTTGCTAAAACCTCCATCCTCATCCATCCAGGAGGTTTGGAGTTTCCACATCATACTTGTGTAAGTCGCACAGTGATACAGGCTCCAAACTAATGATGTCATGTCACAAAACGTTGCTCATATGTAAACATTCTTAAACAGAGACTAAACTTTCCTCTAGATGAATGTGAAAACGGCCCTCCAGCCTCAAATTCTGACTCGCAGACACTGTTCTCCACAGTCAGACACAAGTTTGAATAAACCCACTGCTCACGCTGTACAGCACACCTGCAGCTGAGAGCATGCAGACGTGCCGGTGGCTGATGTTTCGCTGTCATTGATCAACTGATTGGAAATGAGCTGAATCTGTTGGCTGCAGCATTTCATGTCCCCATTGTTCTTCTGCTCACATCACTGCATGCAAGACATGTACAGGTGGACATGCAGACACTGTGAAGCACGTGATCTAAAAGGGAATAAGACTCATTATATACTGTGATACTGTGCATATATAGTGTAGTATGTGTGTGCAGGTGAATACTAAACTCATACTAGCAGCTATAGAAACAGAAGTGTGTGTGTGTGTGTCTGGTCTCTGTCAGACCAGTGGTACAAACTCTGGGGACAGGTCAGCTGTCGATGAGATGAACAAGCACTCGTGTCAACCCAGTTAACGTAATGTCTCTGGACTGAGGGGAGGAAACATGCAAGACTCCACACAGACTGACAGGTTCAAACCCAAAAAACACAACCAAACACTGAAAGGCTACAGGGTTAACATCAGGTATCTGGAATAATATCTGAATCATGAGGTCGGAATATTTAAAGGGGAAAAAAAAACATCATTTACAGCTGCTGTGGAGCTTGAAATATTTATGTCGATAACAAAATGAAAATGTAATTCATCCTTTTACTCAGGCTTTAAATATTAATATTGTCACATCTTTGCCAAATGCCTGCTCTGCTACTGCTTTTGGCCAGTTGTCGCTTCTCTGATGATGTGTGACTTGATTTAATTCACAACAGACTTACTGTTTAAAGACTCACAGGGTTAGTGTGCGTCTTTGTCTTATTGCACTGTTAAGTGTTGTTCTGGCTCAGGGAGGAGTTTCTGAAAAACTGAAACCCTTTTGAGGATTTGTGTTGGTACTAACTAACATGTGCCACTGCACAATGACAATGATGGATAAAGTTTTAGATGATGACATTCGCTGACTGATGAAAAGTTTGGTTTTTGTGAGCATCCAACGCTCAACAGGGCGATAACGTGGTAGAATAATCCAGAGCCTGTGTCATCTTCGCCTGGTCACAGTGACCAAGCAGAAACTGCTTATGACCAAGAACACGACGGACGAGAACAAGATTCGCTGACCTGAAGTGTTCTGTCCCCTCGTGTGAGACGGAGTCTCCTCTGCTCAGGGCTCCATCGAGTCTGTTTGACAATCCTGAATTAAACTGACTGAAAGATAAGTTTTGTCTTTTGCGACATATTTAACCCTTTTAAACCTGCCATAGAACCAAATCCTCCAGAACATATTTTACATTTTTACCTGCTGTGGTGCCACATATTTTTCTAAATACAGAGATGTCTTAGTTGTATCCCTCAAAATTAGAAATATAAAAAAGTTGCACAAAATAATTTTAAACCACAATAAATTTGAGTGTATTCACTGGCTAGTCTTTGAGATACACTCAAATTTATAAACTAAGACAAAAACAAAACGAACACCCGCTATCTGGATTATACTAGTGTTATTGTGTGTGCTGTTTATGGATTTTTTGCGATTTTTTACTGGTTTTCTGCACACCCACTCGTGGAAGACAGCTCTCTGAGACATGTTTAAAGTTTGATATGTAAGTGTTACTCCTCCGGTTTAATATGCAAAAAGAATTATTGCTCTATCTTATGTGGTTGCAGTTTTACCGGCATTTAAAAATTGATATGCAAAAGAGATCGCCGGCGCTCCCGTTGGTTTAAACCCCTTAAAGATCGCCGGCGCTCCCGTCGGTTTAACAGGGTTAACAGAAATTGTTACGGCCGTCTGACGTTTTTTGGAACTTTTTCAGGCCATTCTAAAGTATGACTTTTTTTGGCCGATTTTGACGCCTTACTATCCTATTGTCATGGTCCGTAAAATATGACTTATGTTTTGTCTCGTGTCTATGTTGTCTTGTGGTTTCCTGTTTTATTTTGAAATTATTGCCCTTGTGCGTCTTGTCTCATTTTACTTCCTGCCTTTGTCTGGTTTCCCGCCGTTGTGATTGTTTTCCCCGCCCTAATTGTTTCCACCTGTTTCCCCTACCTGTTGTGTATATATTGTCTGCGTCGCCCCTTGTTCCGTGCCAGTTCGTCTTGTCCTTTCCAAGTGAACCAGCGTCTCTTTATCGTCCAGTCTATGTCAGGTTTAGTGTTGTTCTTTTGTACTTTGATTTCGCTTATGTTTGCCTTGTTGCCTTGCCTTTTGTTTCAGTTTGTTTTCCTCGTAAGAGTGATTTTGTGTTTTCCTCGTAAGAGTGATTTTGTGTTCTCCTCGCTAGAGTGATTTTGTGTTTCCTCAATAGAGTGATTTTTTTGTTCCTTTTGACATTTTGTTTCATATCGTTTGTTTCCCCGATAGGGCGATTATCATTTGCTACTTTGTTTAATAAATACTTCTTTTTTGGATTATACGTATTGGAGTTGTGCTTTTGGGTTCTATCCTCGTTCGGCCGTGACACCTATGACGTTTTTTGGCACTTTTTGAGGCCATACTAAAGTATGACTTTTTTTGGCCGATTTTGACGCCATACTATACTATGACCTTTTTTTGGCACTTTTTGAGGCCATACTAAAGTATGACTTTTTTTGGCCCGATTTTGACACCATACTATACTATGACGTTTTTTATGACATTTTGAGGCCATACTAAAGTATGACTTTTTTTGGCCGATTTTGACGCCATACTATACTATGACGTTTTTTGGCACTTTTTGAGGCCATACTAAAGTATGACTTTTTTTTTTCCGATTTTGACGCCATACTATACTATGACCTTTTTTGGCCGATTTTGACGCCATACTATACTATGACCTTTTTTGGCACTTTTCGAGGCCATACTAAAGTATGACTTTTTTTGGCCGATTTTGACGCCATACTATACTATGACGTTTTTTATGACATTTTGAGGCCATACTAAAGTATGACTTTTTTTGGCCGATTTTGACGCCATACTATACTATGACGTTTTTTATGACTTTTTAAGGCCATACTAAAGTATGACTTTTTTTGGCCGATTTTGACGGCATACTAAATTATGACTTTTTTTGGCCGATTTCGACGCCATACTATACTATGACGTTTTTTGGCCGATTTTGACGCCATACTATACTATGACGTTTTTTGGCTGATTTTGACGCCATACTATACTATGAAGTTTTTTGGCACTTTTTGATGCCATACTAAAGTATGACTTTTTTTGGCCGATTTTGACACCATACTATACTATGACGTTTTTTATGACTTTTTGAGGCCATACTAAAGTATGACTTTTTTTGGCCGATTTTGACGCCATACTATACTATGACTTTTTTTGGCACTTTTTGAGGCCATACTAAAGTATGACTTTTTTTGGCCGATTTTGACGCCATACTATACTATGACTTTTTTTGGCACTTTTTATGGCTTTTTGAGGCCATACTAAAGTATGACTTTTTTTGGCCATACTATACTATGACGCCATACCATACTATACTATGACATTTTTTTATGACATTTTGAGGCCATACTAAAGTATGACTTTTTTTGGCCCATTTTGACGCCATACTATACTATGACCTTTTTTGGCACTTTTTGAGGCCATACTAAAGTATGACTTTATTTGGCCGATTTTGACGCCATACTATACTATGACGTTTTTTGGCACTTGTTGAGACCATACTAAAGTATGACTTTTTTTGGCCGATTTTGACGCCATACTATACTATGACGTTTTTTATGACATTTTGAGGCCATACTGAAGTTTAACTTTTTTTGGCCGATTTTGACGCCATACTATACTATGACGTTTTTTATGACATTTTGAGGCCATACTAAAGTATGACTTTTTTTGGCCGATTTTAACGCCATACTATACTATGACCTTTTTTGGCACTTTTTGAGGCCATACTAAAGTATGACTTTTTTTGGCCGATTTTGACGCCATACTATACTATAACGTTTTTTATGACTTTTTGAGGCCATACTAAAGTATGACTTTTTTTGGCCGATTTTGACGCCATACTATACTATGACTTTTTTTATGACATTTTGAGGCCATACTAAAGTATGACTTTTTTTGGCTGATTTTGACGCCATACTATACTATGACGTTTTTTGGCACTTTTTGAGGCCATACTAAAGTATGACTTTTTTTGGCCGATTTTGACGCCATACTATACTATGACATTTTTTATGACATGTTGAGGCCATACTAAAGTATGACTTTTTTTGGACGATTTTGACGCCATACTATACTATGACCTTTTTTGGCATTTTTTGAGGCCATACTAAAGTATGACTTTTTTTGGCCGATTTTGACGCCATACTATACTATGACATTTTTTATGACATGTTGAGGCCATACTAAAGTATGACTTTTTTTGGCCGAGTTTGACGCCATACTATACTATGACCTTTTTTGGCATTTTTTGAGGCCATACTAAAGTATGACTTTTTTTGGCCGATTTTGACGCCATACTATACTATGACGTTTTTTGGCAATTTTTGAGGCCATACTAAAGTATGACTTTTTTTGGCCGATTTTGACGCCATACTATACTATGTCGTTTTTTGGCACTTTTTGAGGCCATACTAAAGTATGACTTTTTTTGGCTGATTTTGACGCCATACTATACTATGATGTTTTTTGGCACTTTTTGAGGCCATACTAAAGTATGACTTTATTTGGCTGATTTTGACGCCATACTATACTATGACCTTTTTTGGCACTTTTTGAGGCCATACTAAAGTATGACTTTTTTTGGCCGATTTTGACGCCATACTATACAATGACGTTTTTTGGCACTTTTTGAGGCCATACTATACTATGACGTTTTTTGGCACTTTTTGAGGCCATACTAAAGTATGACTTTTTTTGGCCGATTTTGACGCCATACTATACTATAACGTTTTTTGGCACTTTTTGAGGCCATACTAAAGTATGACTTTTTTTGGCCGATTTTGACGCCATACTAAAGTATGACTTTTTTTGGCCGATTTCGACGCCATACTATACTATGACTTTTTTGGCCGATTTTGACGCCATACTATACTATGACCTTTTTTGACCGATTTTGATGCCATACTATATTATGACCTTTTTTGGCACTTTTCGAGGCCATACTAAAGCATGACTTTTTTTGGCCGATTTTGACGCCATACTATACTATGACTTTTTTTATGACTTTTTGAGGCCATACTAAAGTATGACTTTTTTTGGCCGATTTTGACGCCATACTATACTATAACGTTTTTTGGCACTTTTTGAGGCCATACTAAAGTATGACTTTTTTTGGCCGATTTTGACGCCATACTAAAGTATGACTTTTTTTGGCCGATTTCGACGCCATACTATACTATGACTTTTTTGGCCGATTTTGACGCCATACTATACTATGACCTTTTTTGACCGATTTTGATGCCATACTATATTATGACCTTTTTTGGCACTTTTCGAGGCCATACTAAAGCATGACTTTTTTTGGCCGATTTTGACGCCATACTATACTATGACTTTTTTTATGACTTTTTGAGGCCATACTAAAGTATGACTTTTTTTGGCCGATTTTGACGCCATACTATACTATGATGTTTTTTGGCACTTTTTGAGGCCATACTAAAGTATGACTTTTTTTGGCCGATTTTGACGCCATACTATACTATGACGTTTTTTATGACATTTTGAGGCCATACTAAAGTATGACTTTTTTTACCGATTTTGACGCCATACTATACTATGACCTTTTTTGGCCGATTTTGACGCCATACTATACTATTACGTTTTTTATGACATTTTGAGGCCATACTAAAGTATGGCTTTTTTCAACCGATTTTGACGCCATACTATACTATGATGTTTTTTGGCACTTTTTGAGGCCATACTAAAGTATGACTTTTTTTGGCCGAATTTGACGGCATACTATACTATGAAGTTTTTTGGCACTTTTTGAGGCCATACAAAATTATGACTTTTTTTGGCCGATTTTTACGCCATACTATACTATGACGTTTTTTATGACATTTTGAGGCCTAAAAAAATGTTGACTTTTTTTGGCCGATTTTGACGCCTTACTATACTATGACGTTTTTTATGACATTTTGAGGTCATACTAAAGTATGACTTTTTTTTTGGCCGATTTAAACGCCTTACTATACTATGATGTTTTTTATGACATTTTGAGGCCATAATAAAATTTCGACTTTTTTTGGCCGATTTTGACGCCATACTAAAGTATGACTTTTTTTGGCCGATTTCGACGCCATACTATACTATGACTTTTTTGGCCGATTTTGACGCCATACTATACTATGACCTTTTTTGGCCGATTTTGATGCCATACTATATTATGACCTTTTTTGGCACTTTTCGAGGCCATACTAAAGCATGACTTTTTTTGGCCGATTTTGACGCCATACTATACTATGACTTTTTTTATGACTTTTTGAGGCCATACTAAAGTATGACTTTTTTTGGCCGATTTTGACGCCATACTATACTATGATGTTTTTTGGCACTTTTTGAGGCCATACTAAAGTATGACTTTTTTTGGCCGATTTTGACGCCATACTAAACTATGACGTTTTTTATGACATTTTGAGGCCATACTAAAGTATGACTTTTTTTGGCCGATTTTGACGTCATACTATACTATGACGTTTTTTATGACATTTTGAGGCCATACTAAAGTATGACTTTTTTTACCGATTTTGACGCCATACTATACTATGACCTTTTTTGGCCGATTTTGACGCCATACTATACTATTACGTTTTTTATGACATTTTGAGGCCATACTAAAGTATGGCTTTTTTCAACCGATTTTGACGCCATACTATACTATGATGTTTTTTGGCACTTTTTGAGGCCATACTAAAGTATGACTTTTTTTGGCCGAATTTGACGGCATACTATACTATTAAGTTTTTTGGCACTTTTTGAGGCCATACAAAATTATGACTTTTTTTGGCCGATTTTTACGCCATACTATACTATGACGTTTTTTATGACATTTTGAGGCCTAAAAAAATGTTGACTTTTTTTGGCCGATTTTGACGCCTTACTATACTATGACGTTTTTTATGACATTTTGAGGTCATACTAAAGTATGACTTTTTTTTTGGCCGATTTAAACGCCTTACTATACTATGATGTTTTTTATGACATTTTGAGGCCATAATAAAATTTCGACATTTTTTGGCCGATTTTGACGCCATACTATACAATGACGTTTTTTATGACATTTTGAGGCCCAAAAAAATCTTGACTTTTTGAGGTCATTCTAAAGTATGACTTTTTTTGGCCGATTTTGAGGCCATACTAAAGTATGACTTTTTTTGGCACTTTTTGAGGTCATACTAATGTATGACTTTTTTTGGCCGATTTTGACGCCATACTATACTATGACCTTTTTTGGCACTTTTTTAGGCCATGCTAAAGTATGACTTTTTTTGGCCGATTTTGACGCCATACTATACTATGACCTTTTTTGGCACTTTTTGAGGCCATACTAAAGTATGACTTTTTTTGGCCGATTTTGACGCCATACTATACTATGACGTTTTTGATGACATTTTGAGGCCATAATAAAGTATGACTTTTTTTGGCCGATTTTGACGCCATACTATACTATGACGTTTTTGATGACATTTTGAGGCCATAATAAAGTATGGCTTTTTTTGGC